>NC_090267.1:459758057-460958057 GCF_040414725.1 Anabrus simplex | reverse complement strand
ACATCCTACTAACTACTTTTTTATAGTTTTATAGCCTAGGTGTCAGAATTTTGTCCTTCAGGAGTTCTTTTTCATGCAGGTAAATAACGACACGAGGCTGAGGTATCTGGACATCTTCAAATACCACCGGACTGACCCAATCTGATCGTATCTGCCAAGATGGACTCAGAAGGCCAACACTCAGCCCGGCATTTTACTAATATTTGTAATTCTTAGTTTATTAATGTAGATTATTTTAAAAGTTTAATGAAATGATTATTAATTAATCAATTTATTTAATCCATTTATCCTGCAGGGTTGGTTTTCTCCACGGTCTCCGGGAGTGATTGCAGCTCCGCCACCTCTAGGAAGTATCCTGGAGCGTGAGATATATGATCGGGGATACAACTGGGAAGGAGGACCTGTACCTCGCGTTGGCGGCCTCACCTGGTATGCTGAACAGGAGCCTTGTGGGGGATGGGAAGATCGGAAGGGATAGGGTAGGAAACAACCATGGCCTTAAGTTAGGCATCATCCCGGCATTTGTCTGGAGGAGAAGTGGGAAACCACGGAAAACCACTTCGAGAATGGCTGAGGTGGGAATCGAACCCCCTCTACTCATTTGATCTCCCGAGGCTGAGTGGACTCCCCTCTAGTCCTCGTACCACATTTAATAAAAACATGTGCGAGAGCCGGGAATCCAACTCGGACCTTAGGGGGTGGCAGGTAATCACACTAACTACTACACCACAGAGGCGGAAATGATAAAGTTACTGGTGAATATATATATATAGGATTGTTGGATTGTACTTATTATTCTCGTCTGGGGAACCGGGGTTCGATTCCTGGCCAGGTCAGGGATTTTTACGTGGACCTGGCGGTTGGTGCGAGATCTACGCAGCCTACGTAATTGTTACTGAGGAGATGTCTGACGGTGAGATGGAGACCCCGGTCTATAAAACCGGAATAACAGGTTTCGTCACACTGACCACGCATCACATCGTAATCTGCAGGCCTTCTGTCCATCAGGGCAATAGTGCCATGGGGTTTGTTTGTACTTACTAATATCAGTGTGTTGGTCTGTCTTTTTTCTCGTAAAAACTACTTCACCAATGAAGCTCAAACTTGACAATTTTATAGAGAAGTCCATCTCGTTTTTGACAGAATACTGTTATAGCCTATCTATTACGGAGATAGCCGGTGCCGAGGAAGTAGAAGAATATTGTTACTTGGGCAGTGGAATAACTAATAGAAGTATTTCTTTTTTATATTTATATTTTTAAAGTTGCTTTACGTCGCACTGACACAGATAGGTCTTATGGCGATGATTGGGCAGGAAGGGGCTAGGAGTGGGAAGGAAGCAGCCGTGGTCTTAGTTAAGGTACAGCCCCGATATTTGCCTGGTGTGAAAATGGGAAATCACGGAAAACCATCTTCCGGGCTGGCGGCAGTGGTGATCGAGCCCACTATCTCCCGAATACTGGATACTGGCGGCACTTAAGCGACTTCAGCTATCCAGCTCGGTATAACAGAAGTAAGGAGGACACAAAACACAGAGTGACACAAGGAAGGCCTTTCGAAAAAAATTATATTTGTTCACTTCGAACATTGAAATAAAAGTGAGAAAAATTTATCTGGAGCGTGGCAGTATACGAAAATGAGACCCAACAATAAATAGCTCAGAAAAGAAGATATGATTTTGAAATGTGGTTTTACATAATAATGTTGAAGGTAAAAGGGATAGATAGAATCACGAATGCATGAAAGCTGGTTTAGAAGTACAGCATGTCCGCCTCTGTGGTGTAGTGGTTAGTGTGATTAGCTGCCAATCTCGGAGGCCCGGCTTCAATTCCCGACCTCGGGAGGTCAACTGAGCAGAGGTGGGTTCGATTCGCATCTCAGCCATCCTGGAAATGGTTTTTCATGGTTTCCCACTTCTCCTCTAGGCAAAGTCGCCTGCGCGACTTAAGGCCACGGCCGCTTCCTTCCATGTTCTTTGTTTATCCCTTGCAGTCTTCTCATCCTTACGCCAGGCCGCTATTCAGTATAGCAGGTGAGGCCACCTGGGCGAGGTACTGGTCATCCTCCTCAGTTGTATCCCCGACCCAGTGTCTGAAGCTCCAGGACACTGCCCTTGAGGCGGTAGAGGTGGGATCCTTCGCTGAGTCCGAGGGAAACACTGAACCGGGAGGGTAAACAGATAAATAAGAGGAGGAAGAAGAAGAAGAATTGTTTCTAAAACACCTTTTAAAATTTAATCGTGAAAAATCGAAATTCATTATTTACTGTACTACAATATTTTAGGCTGTTGGTCTAAATCTTTTTTGTATCCGGTCAAGTTGCATAAACTGCAATTAATATAAATAACTTACTTCTTACAACGTAAATTGAAATTGATGTGGATTTCTGTCCACTTTCCTGCATTATTTTCTGCCCCCATTTCAAACTCGGGTGTCGCCACAGTAATGGTGAGTGACTGGGAGAACATACCCTAAACTTCACGGCCTGGGTCGTAACCAAACGTCACTGTGACTGAATAGCATACGCTCATCGCCTGCCTGTTCGCTTACAGTGGTGTACGCCTGCGCGACGAAATGCCTAGCGTGAGCACCTCTGTTCTAGACTTATCAAAGATAATAAATAATAATGTTATTTGTTTTACGTCCCACTAACTACTTTTTAAGGTCTTCGGAGACGCCGAGGTGCCGGAATTTAGTCCCGCAGGAGTTCTTTTACGTGCCAGTAAATCTACCGACACGGGGCTGTCGTATTTGAGCACCTTCAAATACCACCGGACTGAGCCAGGATCGAACCTGCCAAGTTGGGGTTAGAAGGCCAGTGCCTTAACCGTCTGAGCCACTCAGCCCGGCATTTATCAAAGAAGATGCAAGGGCAGGCTCATACGAGGATGTGAAGAAACTAACAGAGAACAGAAGAAAAGAATTGCTGCCAACCAATCTTCGGATTGAGAATTACTTCGGCCCAGCATCCCAGAAAATCGACATGCACTTTTTCAGGCGACTTTTTTTCACACCTATTGTTTATAAACTGCATGACATATTCAAATTAAATAAACAATGATCGTGAGATGAAGAATAAATGTGTCCAACATGATCGTGAATTGAAGCGGTTGACGTCAATTAGCAATATGCGAAATGCGAGAAGTAGAGGCACGCCGAGGCAGTGTAACTCGAGAACGAGAAACGATAAAACGTTGCAGAGGTGGCAAACGGTTCGTACACAAACCAAGCTACAATCAGCAGTAGACACAGATCACACTGCGGTTTTTCAGACCAGATTTATTATTATTATTATTATTATTATTATTATTATTATTATTATTATTATTATTATTATTATTATTATTATTATTATTATTCACGTCGCCATTCTTGTTTTCTGTACACCCATCCCACTATACAGGGTTGTCCACCTCAAATAACTCTTGAACTGTTACGATGTTGACATTCTGTTTTCAGTTCATTTCCAAACTACCCACACCAGGCTTAATGCCCACTTTCAGTTCAATAGGTTAGAAACACTTGTGTAATTCGCACCCGTAACCCAACCGGTCCAACAGACCTGGTCCCATCGCGCCGCTCTCATCCTTTCACCTCAGTGTGAGATCTACTACCTGTACACAATCTTCTGTTAAACTTTGAATTATTCTTCAACCAAATGCGATTCACCCTTCTACACATGCCTTGCCCCAGCCACTTTGCCACCTCAAGATTCACATTCACTCATCCATCTCATTTCACACACATTTGTAACTCTTCTCAACCTCCTCAGATTAATCTTTAAAAGATGAAAATTTAGCTTTTTTCATTGTGTTAGTGTTTTTCCGTAAACCTACTTTAATTTTAATTTCCTCTTATGTTATTAACAGGATATCCACCCGTATTACTTGTGTATCTCTATGTATTCTGACATATAAAAATATTAGAGTAAAGAGAAAAAGGTGAATCAAGGAAAAAAGCAAAAAAATTCATACAGAAAAAAGGAAAATTAAATGTATATAAAAATTGCACATAATAATCCCATTTCTGTATGACCAAGCATTCACATTTTCACCTCACTATTGTAACCAACAAGACAAAATAAGAGAAATTGCAATACATTTAGCCAAGAGGCCAAAATGCCCTCCCACTTCCTTCTTCTTCACAACTTTTACCCATCTCCTTCCTCCATCATATCTCCCCAACTCGCCCACATCTTCTGGCCAAAGAGAGGGCGTAATATGTAGTTGGCTCGCCCAACCCCTTCAGGGTGGGGAATGCAAACTTTGGTGATGATGATGGTTGTTTTCAATTCGAGTAATGATATCAAGCGGCTCATAATCGGACTTACAGTACTTTTGCGTGGCGTCAGTATCTTCTGAGATAATGATACTAACTTTGCTTTCTTAATGGAATTGCACTGTTTTCTACTCCTAGCCCAAACCTACAAATATTATAAACTCAGCGCCATTATTTTGAAAATTAGACTAGTACTTATCGAGTAAATGCAATGTGTTCAAACGTGCTTCATTTGGCATCTTCGATACGCGCTACAAATGAAGCATCAGCTAGTTGTTGACATACGAAATTCCTTCACTTTCTTATGACAGCTGCGTATTCGCTATATTGTGCCCTAAAATTCGCTACGATAAAATGTATGATTTAACACCTTTAATTTCGCCATAGGTAACAGGTGACAGAAAACGAATATGCGACGCGTTCTATGGTACAACGTTATTAAACAGATGTAACGTTAAACCACACAGGACCGAAAGAGCTATCTGCATGGTGTGGACCGTTTAGCTGTTAGCTTGCGTTCGGGAGATGATTGGTTAGAAGCCCGCGCTATCAACAGCCCTGAAAATAATTCTCCGTTGTTTGCCATTTTCAAATAATTTTCACTTGAATTAAGACGATGACCGCTCCTTCCCCAGTCCTAGATCTTTCATATTACATCGTCACCGAAAGCCTACCTGAGTTAGTGTGTAACACTAGGAAAAAAAAAAGTAAACCATACATGATTGACGTCAGGAAGGACATCTTTCCGTAAAAACGGGCAAAATCAACATGCATCATATGGATCGCAACAAATCCTCACCAAGTTGTGGGAAAAGTGGCAGAGAAAGATTAACAAACATACGCACAAAAAAGAAAGAAAAGCCTAAAGTAATAGAGGCAGTGGAAGTGAGTATGTATTATTTGAAGAAGTACAACTAGTACAAGTGGGCAATCACCCCTTCTTAACACTAATCAGAAGGGGAAAAATTCAAAGTTCTAGCCCTTCAGGCAAGCAACTCAATACTGAATACATCCTAGGGACATGAACTACGAATTTCAGGTAAATAAAATATAATAAAGTATGGGAATATATTCTTTATTTATTCCTAAAAATTACAACTCTTTTCTTAATCATCGTTATCCGGTCGATTAGATTATCAGTTTACCTTTTTCTACCCCTACGGACGCTAATGTGAGTCAATGCAGAATTTCATTTATGTCGTTGTAACTACATACGACGTGGACATTTTTCAAAAAATCAGAAATCAGGGTCTTGAACCAAGGAATACATTACAGAAAGAACTATGTAAATAAGTTAATTTGGCTAGGATTTTAATTTTAAAAAACGAGTAAATAAACCTGCGATTTTAGGCTGACTTTTTGCGGAACTGCATTTAGGCCGGAAGTGATTTTCGAAATTTGTCTTTTTAGTTTGATAGGGCCATCCAAGACTCATGATTTTAAACCTTTCCGGGTCCTTTAGCCCTTCAAATTTCAGCACGATTGAGGAAATTGCTTTATTAGATTTTTTTTCGTAGTCTGCTAAGAAATGTTTTCAATATTAAAAGGAAGTGGTTCGATTTCCGAATAATTATAATAATAATAATTTCGTGTGGCTATTTCTAGCTGAGTGCAGTCCTTGTAAGGCAGACCCTCCGATGAGGGTGGGTGGCATCTACCATGTGTAGGTAACTGCGTGTTATTGTGGTGGAGGATAGTGTTATGTGTGGTGTGTGAGTTGCAGGGATGTTGGGGACAGAACAAACACCCAGCCGCCGGGCCATTGAAAGTAAGGTTAAAATCCCCAACTCGGCCGGGAATCGAACCCGGGACCTTCGGAACCGAAGGCCAGTACGCTGACCATTCAGCCAACGCGTCGGACTTCCCGAAGAATGAACAAAAGAAAGAGAATGGCCACGAAGGCCGCGAAAGTGAAAGACTCCCTAGGCTTCGCAAACCTAGAGTAATACCGTCGGGACCAGAAAAGAACAAGGGTGGACTAAGGGAAGTCGGAAATGAAACCTCTCACACGGTCGTTTTCTTCCCCCTCTTAGCCCAGCCCTATCCCATAGTCGCCATTAGACATGTCTGTGTCGATGACACATACACACATACACACACCAAAAAACGAACAAAAATATAAAAAATATCCTTCATCTTCATCCTAAGGAAATGCATTTCCATCTAGTGGCTGCTTTTCTTTTAACTGTTACCTTTTCTTTGCTAGTTGCTTTACGTCGCACCGACGCAGATAGGTCTTATGGCGACGATGGGACAGGAAAGGTCTAGGAGTGGGAAGGAAGAGGCCGTGGCCTTAATTACGGTACAGCCCCAGCATTTCCTTGGTGTGAAAATTGGAAACCATGGAAAACCATTTTAGGGCTGCCGACAGAGGGGTTTGAACCCACTATCTCCCGGATGCACGCTCACAGCTGAGCGCCCCTAATCGCACGGCCAACTCGCACGGTAAAACTGTTTCCTACGGCGATATTATAGATGTTAAATAATATATTTTAAAATATTGTATTTATGAGTCCGGTCTAGAAAGCCAAGATTAACGGTCGAGAGGATTCGCCATGCTGACCACATGACACCTGGTAACCTGCAGGCCTTTGGGCTGAGCAGTGGTCGCTTGGTAGGCCAAGGCCCTTCAGGGCTGTAGTGCCAAGGCGTTAGTTAGTATTTATGAGTACCGGTAGAGTAGGGAAATACCTACTGTATCTGTCAGAAGAAGGCGAAGCAACTCTGTATGTCAACAGCTATCTCATGTACAGTATATCGCCGTTGCCGGGACGAAACCTCCTATGTGGTAATATTTGTGGAGATATACTGACCCGCAGCACATACATTATGAAGAGCGAGAATGCCGTGACAATATTCACACAATATTGCCCCTCAGATGACAGAACCTTACCGACCAATGTTCTAAGCTAAAATATTTCACATAGGAGGTTTTGTCGCGGCAGCGACGATATGTACTGTATACGCAGCGCTACTCGAACAGAGCAGTCTCCGGCCGGTAAATGAAGCTTGTTTGAATACATCACATTTTTTTCGAAAAGTACTTGTCCGAGTTTCAAAATACAGTAGAACCAGAGTTTCACTTAAGCCCTTGTAACTACATTGGGTGTGGACATTAAAAAATCAGAAAAAGCCTGAGGGTATTAAACCAAGGAACACATTACAGAAAGGATTATGAAAATAAGTTCATTTGGCTAGGATTTAAATGCTAAAAAATGAGTAAATAAACAAGCGATTTTAGGCTGTGTTTTTGCGGAACTGAACTGAAGCCGGAAGTGACTTTCGAAATTTATTTTAGACACAATTTTAAACCTTTTTGGGTCCTTTAGCCCTTCAAATTTTGTCATGTTAGGTGGCTAAGTAGGGGTAAGACTCTTAGGTGATTCATTGAACTGATTGAATAGAAAAAAAAACATTCATGGTGAGAACATGTTCCTGAGTCGCTGACTAATTTTACAAACATATAAATCTGCATTTAACTTGAAAAATCTGAATATCTGCATTTAAAATGGAAATTATGAAAATTAACATTCATTAAATAAAATACACACTCGTCGAACCTTGTACTCACACTTACTTGTTACCTGCTTACTTACACATACGTTATTTGAAGGGCGCCAGCTGTCACTCAGTACAGCAATAATAGAATGAGACTCTTGACCATCTCTAGGGTGTGGGGTAATAAGCTTTCTTTTGACAACATACCATATAATTTCTGGGAAAAGGAGATTGGCGTTCGGTTTCCCCATTAATTTTGAGGTTAAGATATTTTACTGTCAATGAAATGAAACTATGAATTCGTTTGATAGAACAATATATATTCTTTAAATAATGTATCAAAAAGTAGTGAGTCTTGTTGCGATAAAACAGATGAGAATGTGAAATTATGACATTGCAACTGAAAGAAACTAGGCATGAATTTGAATTCTTCTTGACCGGACATTTAACAATTTATACGAAATATTTCCCTCACTGATTCACTTGACTGTACCTTCAACACTTTTAGTGTAATTACGACGTATTCCTTGGATCTGGTGTTTACTGTAGATGTGTCACGCCTAATTGGTGATACATCCTTGTGACTGCTTCTTCTCCATATCATCTGACTTCTTTGTAAGTCAATATGGTATGACCTCTTGGCAGGTCCAGGGTTGCCCTCTCTGACTCCATGGTAAGCCTTGCGTCCGTGTCTTCAACTGAGTGAGCGACCAACCAACTTTTGGCCTCACTCTCTCAATGACCAATGATTAATGGCTCACTGAGTCTTCTCCATCTCTCGTTCACTGACCAACTAAGGCCTCTTGATCTAGTAGACTTCTTCACTGTACTGCATCCGTATAACTAATGACTGACGCTACAATATGCATCCACCTTATATAGACGTTGGTTGCCACAGCTACGTAATCTCCAGAAATAACCATGACATACTCCCACAACGCGGCAAATATTACATACAGTGGTGAAATACCCCGGAGGCAGCTGACTCTCTGAGCGCATATTCTAAATAAATACGATGACATAGCCATGGCGCGGCGATGACTTGGCAGAATCGCCACTGGTATCGCAATATAACAACGTCACTTCCAATCTCTGATATATACAACAATTCTCACTGTACAGGTATTGAGTGTTATCCTACACGTACGTATATATGCATACATCTAAGTACAATCTTGCAAGCAACAGGCAATTGCAAAATCGAATTGAATAAAACGGATAATTACAATAATAGTAACAATATCACAGATAACCTAATAATAATACTGACATAATAATAATAATAATAATAATAATAATAATAATAATAATAATAAAATACAGATAAAATCATACAATAATAAAAATACAGATATCATCTTGTAACGGGATTTGAACCGTTACAATGGATATGAAGGGAAAACCTGTTCCTGAACTTCCTGATCCTGCCTGGATCGTGGAATTAGCCTTTCTTGCAGATATCATCAGCCATCTGGATGCTCTTAATACATCATTACAGGGTAGAGACCAGCTGGTTATTACAATGTTTGATAAGGTGCAGTCTTTCAAGCTGAAACTCGAACTGTGGGGAAAATAATTAGAAGATCACAATACCGTTGATTTCCCCCAATTTAATTGCTGTTGCAGCTGGCAATGGGGATGATCACTGGCAGATTTTCTTTCAGTCTTTGAACAAATTACTTGACGCATTTAATGAAAGATTTCATGAAATAGGTCACTTCCAATCGCTTTTCCAGATCTTTGCTTCGATGTTTTCAATCGACATTAACGCAGCACCCTCCGATATCCAATTCGAGTTAATCGAACTTCAGTGTGACAGCTTTCTCCGAGAGAAGTGGATAGTGGCCCTAAATATAGTTGTTTATTCATTTGTGCAGCAAGACCGATTTCCACGTCTACATTGGCGAGCAGCTAGGATAATGAGCATCTTCAGTTCCACGTATTCGAGGGAACAAATTTTCTCTGCCGTGTGAAAATACATACAGGTCGCTCTTGTGAGACAATCCCTTAAACTGTTTCATTCGGTTGCATTCTTCTAAACAATATTATCCCCGATATTCAATGTCTTACCTCGCAGAATCAAAAGAAAAATTAAATTTTGAAGCGAAGGACATTTGGACGATTCATTCAGCTCATTGAAGAGAGAAGAGAAGGATATTCATGGATGTGAAGGGAAACGCTGTTCCTGAACTTCCTGATCCTGCCTGGAAAGAGAAACGGGAGGTGACAGGAAGTGTAGAAGAAGCGAAGGACTGTCAACGCACATTTAAGTATTAATTTTTGAAGTGCTGATTTTATTTTATTTTATTTATAGTGGACAGAAGGTAATCCACTTCATTTTCAATTAAGGTGTAAGAAATATGTTATTTCTGTTCAATTTACATTTTTATTTATTTTTAGAGGTGCTTTAGAGACATTTGTAATATAATACGGAGTTAAGATGGATAGGCTGTGGCTTGTGGTTGCTTGGGTTTAAATTATCTGATAAACTCAAGAACAGTCCAATCATGCTTACTAGGAATAACACGATTTAGGTTATCTATCTGAAGGCATTCTATATATCTATTTGGTAGATGCATTTATATTGTTGTTGAACTTTTATTTTGGATAGTAGATATCTGTGTCCTCAGTCGTGATGAAACTCACTAGCCATTTAGAGGCTAGCTATTATCATCGGACGCCTGACACTATTTCCAGAAATTCAGTGAACAGGGAAAGTCACATAACACCAGAACACAGTGCAAAATCAAATATTAAACTTGTTGAATTGCGTAAATATGTTACGTTTTGATTAACGAATAACAGAAAAAACCTACAGCATATTTTTCAGTCAATGACCGGGTTAGGGTTGGAATGAATGAAGTCCCCACCTTGCGGCGAGGATGGGAATTGTGCCGGCTGCCGAAGCCTGTTGCACTCCTCTGGGAGCAATGATTAATTACTGACGGATGAAATGAAATGATAGTGGAGAGTGTTGCTGGAATGAAAAATGACAGGGAAAACCGGAGTACCCGGAAAAAATCTGTCCCGCCTCCGCTTTGTCCAGCACAAATCTCATGGAGTGACCGGGATTTGAACCACGGAACCCAGGGGTGAGAGGCCGACGCGCTGGCGTCTGAGCCACGAAGGCTTTAATGAATAACAGGAATTGTACTTTTCTTAAGGGAAACAGTGGCATTCCCATTCAAGGAATTGTTTTTTTTTGCTAGTTGTTTTACGTCGCACCGACACAGATAGGTCTTACGGCGAAGATGGGACAGGAAAGGGCTAGGAGTGGGAAGGAAGCGGCCGTGGCCTTAATTAATGTACAGCCCCAGCATTTGCCTGGTGTAAAAGTGGGAAACCACGGAAAACCATTTTCAGGGCTGCCGACAGTGGGATTCGAACCTACTATCTCTCGAATACTGGCTCAAGGAATTGTAAATCGTAGCTTGTACTGTGTAGAGATGAGAAGAATGCAAGAATGAGGAATGTGGGCTGCAAGCACGAACTTCCTGTTCTGCCCAGACAGATCGGCTCTTATCTGCTACACGAAAACGTTGACTCACACTGATTGGTAGTGGAGTTGCTATGGTAACCATTGCGTCATTGGCTCTGCTGGCGAAAACCCCTTCGCCCCGTGCCTCACCGGGCATGGGCATTCTTCTGATCTCCCAACAATACGATTATACCCATATCTTCGTAAATTGTAACAAAAATTGTAACGATTCAGTTTTCTTTGAATGTATAAATATAAGAAAATACAAATGACTTTATATCCACCGCAGTGTAAATCAAACCAGAATATCTTGAAAAGTTTCCTTGCGATTATAATGTCTATTTTAAAAATACTGTAACCGAATCAACACTTCGCTGAGAAGTGGAAGAGAGCTTCGTCGTCACAATCGAACGTCACTGCTTCACTTCCCTGCTAAGTCACGGCCAACTCGAGTTCCGGCCTGCTACGCATGACAGTTCCATAGTGATGACGTCAGCCGTTTAGTGCATTGATATGGAGGTACGAGTCTTGTTTTCGTGGTGGTCTGGTAGCACGTTGTTCTTATTTCAACGTTATTAGAGATGTTCGTTCGTGTTTCCAAGTGATAACTGTATAGATGTGCATCAGTAAAAGATGTATTGTCAGCAATAGTATGTGTTAAATACTATAGCATTTAATTTCAGCAGCCTGGTGTTAGCAAGTATTGCTAGGTTAGGTGAACTCACTGAGCTATTATAAATTGTCTAAAGTACTCTAAAGTTTATTATTTCATTATGATTATAACAATAATGTATTAGTGTAGTGTATGATCCTTTTTGGAAAATGGGACGAACGTGTAGTGTGCCTGGATGTATATCCAATTACCGTTCAAATAAGGAGGTGGCTCTCTCAACATTTGCGTTTCCTAGCGATAAGGAGAAGCGAGTTAAATGGATTCATGTTCTATACCGACCTAATTTTGATCCCAGTAAATATGCCTGTGTCTGTATTAAACATTTTTCCGAAAATCACATAATTCGAGTTGACATTCTAAAAAGGCCAGACGGCTCCGTTTTAACTGTGCCTAGGGTAAAGCCAAAATTAACTGACGATGCTGTGACAACTACGTATATTTCCTGGGCAGCCGTTATATATGTCTCAACCATCACCTGCTAAACGAAAATCGCCAGAAGAAAGGAGAGAGGATATTTTGCAGAATGACGAACTAACCTTCAAGACTATGTGCTCAAATAAGTGTAATATAATGACATTTTAGAGACAGCAACAGTTTGCTTAGTAACCATTATACTATTTTTCAAATTGTTGTTGGGAGCTACACGTTAACTGAGACCTTGATACCTGATACAAAGATGCATTTTTAAACAGTATAAGTTGTAGGGATGTTTCTTGCAATGTTTTGATAACGAAAGTTGAAGAACCTGGTAATTTCTGACAAGTGTGGGTGTGTGCAGTAGAGTTATTGAGTGTTGTGGCCAATATCTATCATATCATTGCAAGTATTTTTCTAACTGTTATTCATAAATAATTAATACCATTATGTGCTCAAGTAAGTGTAATATAGTTACATTTTAGAGACAGCAACAGTTTGTCTAGTGATCGTCGTACTACTTTTCAAATTGTGGAAAGCTACACATTAACTCAGACCTTGATATCTGAGTCAAAGATGCATTCTTAAACAGTGGAATTTGTAGGGATGTTTCTTTCAATATTTTGATAATGAAAATTGAAAAAACCGTGACAAGTGTGGGTGTGTGCTGCTGAGTTAATGAGTGTTGTGACCAAGATCTGTCATATTTTGGGAAATACATTTTTTTAACAGTTATTCATAAATAATTAACAAAATCATGTGCACAAACAACCATAAAACAATGACATTGTTTTGAGAGAAAACAATTCGCCTAGTCACCATCAGCGTACAGTCCAGGTGAGTACCCTTCAGTCGAACATTTTGCGTGTAAGTAAGGGTGTATTCTTCCCGAGGGCAGGTCCGAACCTCCGCAGAGTTGCGCCTGAGCCGGAGTTTACGTACGGTAGGGTGGCCAGTTTCTTTTCTGCTCCTCCATTCCCTTACCCCCACCAACAGCGCGTGGCAACCCATCCAACTTTTGACCACGCCCAGTGTTGCTTAACTTCGGAGATCTGGTGTTTCAACATGGCTACAGCCGTTGGCCACATTTTGCGTAATGTACAGTAATATACTACCTTGAATGCATATAGAAATGCTGGGGCTGTACCTTAATTAAGGCCACGGCCGCTTCCTTCCCACTCCTAGCCCTTCTCTGTCCCATCGTCGCCGTAAGACCTATCTGTGTCGGTGCGACGTAAAGCAACTAGCAAAAAAAAACATAATGTTGTAAACATTCCTTAGTAGACAAAGTAGGGGTTCCCATACTTCGAAAACGTAAAAGCAAGTAATTTCCTCAATTGAGTCGAAAGTTGAAGGACTAAAGGGCCCGGGAAGGTTTCAAATTGTGTGTTGGAAATCTCTATCATACAAAAAAAAATTCGAAAACCACTTCTGGTCTAAATGCAGTTCCCGAAACCAAAGTAAAATCTCTTGTTTCTCTACTCGTTTTTTTAAAAAATATCCAAATCCTAGCCAAATTAACTTCTTTACATACTTATTTCTGTAATGTGTTCCTTTGATCAATACCTTCATACCATCAGGAGTTTCTTTTATTTTTTGAAGGATGTCCACACCAAATGTAGTTATAAGAACTTCAGTGAAACACTACACTGACTCACATTAGCGCTCGTAGTGGTAGAAAAATACAAACTCCTAATCTAATCGACCGGATAAGGATGATTAAGAACATGATTTTGTCCGCCTCTGTGGTGTAGTGGTTAACGTGATTAGCTGCCACCCCCGGAGGTCCGGGTTCGATTCCCACCTCAGCCATCCTCGAAGTGGTTTTCCGTGGTTTCCCACTTCTCCTCCAGGCGAATGCCGGGATGGTACCTAACTTAAGGCCACGGCCACTTCCTTCCCTCTTCCTTGTATATCCCTTCCAATCTTCCCATCCCTCCACAAGGCCCCTGTTCAGCATAGCAGGTGAGGCCGCCTGGGCGAGGCACTGGTCATTCTCCCCAGTTGTATCCCCCGACCAAGAGTCTGAAGCTCCGGGACACTGCCCTTGAGGCGGTAGAGGTGGGATCCCTCGCTGAGTCCGAGGGAAAAGCCGAACCTGGAGGGTAAACAGATGATGATGATGATGATGATGATGATGATGATGATGATGAAGAACATGATTTTAATTTTTTGGGAATAAATAAGGAACATATTCTCATAATTTATTATTTTCTTAAAATTGGTAGCTCATATCCCTAGGATTTCTTCAATATTTTTTTAATAATGTTATTTGCTTTACGTCCCACTAACTACTTTCTAAGGTCTTCGGAGACGCCGAGGTGCCGGAATTTAGTCCCGCAGGAGTTCTTTTACGTGCCAGTAAATCTACCGACACGGGGCTGTCGTATTTGAGCACCTTCAAATACCACCGGACTGAGCCAGGACTGAACCTGCCAAGTTGGGGTTAGAAGGCCAGCGCCTTAACCGTCTGATCCACTCAGCCCGGCCTTCTTCAATATTAAGTTGCTTGCCTGAAGGGCTAGAACTGTGGATTTTTTTCTTTGACTTGCTTCACTAACATCGTTACCGCTCGGCTTCCTTTGCTCATAGATGAAATGTTTCTGTGCATAAAGCTTTCTCGAAAAATTCTTAATAGAATAGTCAAAACCGCATCAAAATCCATCCAGTGATTCTTAAGATTATTCATCACAGACAGACAGACAGACAGACAGACAGACAGACAGACAGACAGACAGACAGACAGACAGACAGACAGACAGACAGACAGACAGACAGACAGACAGACAGACAGACAGACAGACAGACAGACAGGATCCAGGACTTTATTTTACACTAAGTAGAGATTTATCGGACAGACTGATTCCTTCCAATCAACATTGTGCAATAATTTGACACGAGATGGTGCAGACATTATAATAACTTTTTCTTGAAGGTGTCAAGAGTAGGCACTGATTTTCTTCTGTCGGTGAAAGTTTGGAGAGTAGGTTCAAGATGGCAATAAAGCTGTACGCAGTGAAAGTTTTGCGCAAGAGTGGTGCAACCCATGCTAAAAGTGACGTACTGGACTGTACTTAGATAGTATTGCTGAGTCACGACTTTGTAGTTACATATTCACCACACCTGCTGTATTCAGATTATATCTGGCCAATTAAAAGTCTGTTCTCGTCCTTGCTTCGTCTAAGGCACCAGAAACAAGAAAGTTACCAAACTAGCATATTTTATTTAGTTTATGCATATTATCTAGCCGGGACAAACATTGTTAGGAAGTAAAGAAATGTAGACCAAACCAAACCCCATGGCACCACAGCCCTTGAAGGGCCTTGGCCTACCAAGCGACCGCTGCTCAGCCCGAAGGCCTGCAGATTACGAGGTGTCGTGTGGTCAGCACGACGAATCCTCTCGGCCGTTATTCTTGGCTTTCTAGACCGGAAGAAATGTAGAAATAGGGTAAATTATCTCCGCTACACGGAAAAGTAGAGAATCATAGAGATCTTTTCGGGCTTAGAGGATGAGACAGGAAGTACAGATCCTTTGGTCGTTCCCCTCTTAGTAGCCTTCTTAAGACATGCAGTACCGAGCTCGATAGCTGCAGTCGCTTAAGTGCGGCCAGTATCCAGTATAGGGAGATAGTGGGTCCGTACCCTACTGTCGGCAGCCCTGAAGATGGTTTTCCGTGGTTTCCCATTTTCACACCAGGCATATGCTGGGGCTGTACCTTAATTAAGGCCATGGCCGCTTCCTTCCCACTACTAGCAACTTCCTGTCACATCGTCGCAATAAGACCTATCTGTGTCGGTGCGACGTAAAGCAAATTGAAAAAAATAAAAATAAAAGAAAGACATGCAGCGGCGGGGAGGGGGGAGAGATAATGCATTTTTGGCTTCTTTCGCAGGGAAGATAAAAGAGTTATAATAAATCGAAAGAAAAATGAGGGTATCAACAAGAGGATGGCATGAATTACGAGAAAATGAAAGACGTTTTAGACTTCGTAAATATAATGTCCGCCTCTGTGGTGTAGTTGTTAGTGTGATTATTTGCCACCGCCGCAGGCGCGGGTTCGATTAATGGCTCTGCCACAAAATTTGAAAAGTGGTACCGTGCCCACTCTGCCCCATTAAGGTCAACTGAGTAGAGTGGAAGTCGATTCCCTCCTCAGCCATCCTCGAAGTGGTTTTCCGTGGTTTCCCACTTCTCCTCCAGGAAAATGCCGAGATGGTACCTAACTTAAGGCCATAACTGCTTCCTTCCCTCTTCCTTGTCTATCCCTTCCAATCTTCCTATCCCCCACAAGGCCCCTGTTCAGCATAGCAGATGAGGCTGCCTGGGCGAGGAACTGGTCCTCCATCCCAGTCGTATATACCGACTCAAAGTTTCACCCTCCAGGCAGCCCTTGAGGCTGTAGAGGTGGGATCCCTCGCTGAGTACGAGAGAAAAACCAGCCCTGGAGCGTAAACGGATTAAGAAAGAAAGAAGAAAGTAAATATATTATTATTATTATTATTATTATTATTATTATTATTATTATTATTATTATTATTATTATTATTATTATTATTATTATTATTATTATTATTATTATTGTTATTGTTATTGTTAGCCAGCTATGTGGTGTAGAAGTAACATGCCTGTCTCTTATTCCAAGGCCCTGAGTTCCTTTTCCGGCCAGTTCAAGTGTTATAATTCTGATCTGAAGATTAGAACGGGATTCACTTGATACGATATATTCTCTAGCTGTTAGTTACAGGAAGAAAGCGCACAGTGGGAAGATGACGCTACTGACCTGGTATACACAGACGAACAGTGGTTGCCATGGCTGCAGTGGTGTCCAGAAGTATATGACGCAAATTTTAGATAGAACCAGGCCCAAAAACATATCCATATTAAAAGGAACGGGAAAGGGGCGATGACCTAGATGTTAGGCCCCTTTAAACAACAGTCATTATCGCCATCATAAGGAGAAGGAAGATTCTCAGATGAATGGATGGAAGCTATTTAGCTCTTTTGCTCAATGTTAATTGTACTATCACTGAATTTTCAGTAAAACAATATGAAATGGCATATTTCTAAACTTCCTCCGAAATGTTCGAGCACTATCTTCCGAAGTATTATTTCTAGGATATACAATTGGCAACAATGGTTGCAGTACCTGTTCTTAACTTAATGCTCTTTGTAGGTAGGACAACGTGCAGGCTGTCTGTTTTCCATATTAGCAGCAATTTCGGAGAACTGCAACAAGTTGAACGTTTGCCAACATATATAATAATATATCCGGGTGTAGCAACAGAAAGTCAGTAATTTCCTCATAGGACATTGAGGTTAGTAAGATAACACGGGGTACATTAAAATCTATTATTATTATTATTATTATTATTATTATTATTAGATGTCCAGCTCCTTGGATAATCGGTCAGCGTACTCGCCTTTGATTAAGAGGGTCCCGGCTTCGATTCTGGTCGGAAATTTTAACCTTAAGTGGTTAATTCCCTTGGCTCGTGGAAATTATAGACCACATATCAATCTATATTCCGTTACAATAACACGCGGTTTCCTATACACGGCAGATGCCACCCACCCTCGTCGGACGTTCTGCCTCACAAGGGCTACACCAGACTAGAAATCGCCAAACGGAAGTATTATTATTATTATTATTATTATTATTATTATTATTATTATTATTATTATTAAATATAGTCAATGTGTCCGGCTCTTCGGCTGAATGGTCAGCGAAGAGGCCTTCGGTATGCAGGGTTCTATTTCGGGTCGGGTTGATGATTTTATGGTTAGTTTTTGTACGTCAGCCGTCCGAATTTTTCCCAACACATATCTCTACAATTACACATAATACTGCTGACCGCCACAGAAACACCTAACAGCTGAATGCATCCCTCCACATGTGGTTGACGTCAGGAAGGGTATTCGGCCGTAAAATTAACCCAAATCCACGTGTTTGTGACACAGAGCGTTAGCAATAAATAAATAAATAAATAAATAAATAAATAAATAAATAAATAAATAAATAAATAAATAAATAAATCAACTAATTAATCATTCAAATACCATTGATCTGCATTTACAGCTATTGCATAGGTGGCATATTCCCTATCAGTTGTTTACTAGCCTTTCTTTGAATTATTTCAAAGAATATGAAAGTTTTTTAATGATGAATTCAGTCACTGTCAACGCCTACCGGTATATGAAACAATAGTTATGTTTAGGATTTGGAATTTAATCAAACATCTCCCTTGATAAAATATTCCAATCTCTAATTCCTCTCCTTAAAAACGAGTATTTGCCCCTATTTGTACTCTGATATTCCAACTTTACCTTCATTTTATGATCTTTGCTATTTTTTTTTTACAATTTGTTTTACGTCGCACCGCCACAGACAGGTCTTATGGCAACGACGGGATAGGAAAATCCTAGGAATGGGAAGGAAGCGACCGTGGCCTTAATCAAGGTACAACCAAAGCATTTACCTGGTGTGAAAATGGGAAACCACAGAAAAATATCTTCAGGGTTGCCGACAGTGTGGCTCGAACCCACTATCTCCCGGATGCAAGCTCACAGCTGCGCGGCCCTAGCCACACGGCCAGCACGCCCGGTCTTTCCTACTTTTTAAAACTCCACTCAAGCTTATTCGTTTACTAATGTCATTTCACACCATTTCTCCACTGACAGCTCGAAACATTCCGCTTGGTCGAGCAGCTCGTCTCCTTATTCCCAAGTCCTCCGAGCCCAAAGTTCGCAACATTTTCGTAAGATTATTCTTTTGTCAGAAACCAGTCAGAAATTCCCCAGAACAAATCGTGTTACTTTCCTTTGAATCTCTTCTAGTTCTTGTATCAAGTATTCTTAATGTGGGTCCCATACACTAGGTCCATACTCTTATTGGGGTCTTACCAGAGACTTATATGCCCTCTCGTTTACACCCTAACTACAACCCCTAAATACCTTCATAACTATATGAAGAGATGTGTAACCTTTATAATCCCTCTCTTGTGATTACCTCGATTAAGTGCTTTCCTTATATTAACACCTAGGTACTGACAGTGATCCCCATGAATTACTCTCATCCCAACATCCCTTCTTTGTGAAACAACCTGACTTTTCACCCCGTTTACCTCCGACCCACGAGGGATGAGTAAATTGTCGAAATAGTTCAGTAAATGAGAACTCAGTGCAATACACTTAATGTGGAATATCAGTGTAATGTACTACGAGTGGTTGGTATCACCAAAACAGTTTCATGTTGAAACTTCAGTGGTCGTAAAACTGAAAACTGAAATAATAATAATAATAATAATAATAATAATAATAATAATAATAATAATAATAATAATAATAATAATCCAAACTCAGACACTATAATACCGTGGTGAAGCCGGAATGCCTCTGTGCAGCAGAAACAATTGCCAAAAGAGGATTGCCGAAATAGAAAAGAATGAGCGTAAATTTCTGAGCAAAATTCTGGGACCCAAGAAAGCAACAGGAAATTAGTTTACCTTCCGTTTTTGATCAAATCAAAAGAGCTGCATGAAAAATGCGAAAACACTTCAACCTCGATAAGGAAAAGGCGACTGACTTTCTATGGACACCTGAGAAGAATGGGACCGGAACGCCTAGCAAATAAGATCCTCATCTTCCAGGAAAGAAGAAAGACCCAAGTACCATGGCTGAAAGAAGTTCATCAGGATTTTTAAAAAGTTGGCATTGAGGAGGGAGATATTAAAAAGAGAACAGTGTTCAGAAGGGAAAACTGCAGAGGTGACGGATCTGTTCGTAGAGAATCCGAGGAGAACAAGAAGGGTGTTCTCGGATGAAGAACGAGCAAAAGGCAGAGAATGAAGGAGTATTGGAGTAGAAAGAAAGAACATCAACAGTCAAGGAAGTTGTGTAATCGAAACCCATAGGAGATTTAAACGATTGTAAAAAAAAAAAAGTAATAATAATAATAATAATAATGTCAAATTTTCCTTTGTATACTTTACTGTATATGAGGTTGGCGAATTGTTGGATGATTTGCAGCATTGGATACGGCAATCAGAGTCCCAGGTAGTACAGCAGTACATTGTTGATTTGTCTGTGTGCGTTCATGGGAGTTCCACATGTAACATTTTTTTTTGCAAATTACTTTACGTCGCACCGACATAGATAGGTCTTATTGCGACGATGGGACAGGAAGGGGCTAAGAGTGGGAAGGAAGTGTACGTGGCCTTAATTAAGGTACAGCCCCAGCATTTGCCTGGTGTGAAAATTGGAAACCACGGAAAACAATCTACAAGGCCGCCGACAGTGGGGTTCGAACCCACTATCTCCCAAATACTGGACACTGGCCGCACTTAAGCAACTGCAGCTATTGAGCTCGGTCACATGTAATTCAGTGAGAATATTTACGTGATGACATTTTGCAACGCTACCCTTTAATGAAGAAACTTGAAGGTCGACAGAGTTTTCGAACAAAACCTAAAATGAAGACAAACAAGACGTGGACTGAAGATCGGAAGGAAGCTCACCGAAGAAGGATGCGGGAGTAGCCTACTGGGCGAGTCTTAAAGCTCAAGACAGAGAACGGTTGAAATAGCGTGGTCCATGGCTGGCCGAAATGAAAGAAGAAATAATAGTAATAATAGTCTAATAATAATAATAATAATAATAATAATAATAATAATAATAATAATAATAATAATAATAATAATAGCGTCAAATTTCCCTTCGCGATATTCAAATGATCGTAAATCTATTTTTCATTAAATCCAACTCAAAATGTTAAAGAGTAATTTATTTGCCTATAATGAATCAGTGGACAAACTGACTCAGGGCATATGAAAGTACCAGAATAAAATAATCACTTCTCTACAGTAGGCTATAATGAGATTATGCCTGTTAATAAGAGAGCCTTCTGTATATCTCTCAGTCATGGCCACCCTTCAACACGTCACAGCCTGCGCTATTACATCAATCATCTTTACTCTAACGCCCCTCTTTGATAATATGTCTCTCAGTCATGGCCATCCATCAGTACTTCACATCACAGCCTGCACGGTTGCTAGGTAACATCGCGTCACACATTCTGTGTCTCTAATTTTATGACGCAAATTTTCAGAATGATGATTCCCAGACATAAGATATACTTATGTCAATAATAATAATAATAATAATAATAATAATAATAATAATAATAATAATAATAATAATAATAATAGACATCATAGAAGATCATCGAGATTTTATCACAATAGTAGCCAAGCACCAATTCGTGGAGAAATCTAAAAAGAAAACTGGTAGGAAGTGGTCCACTGAACCCAAGATGCAACACAGTGCATTCATGAAGAGATTTTGGGAGGATAAGAAGGCGAAAACCATCAGGCCAATGAACAAGTTCAAACGCGCTCTTTGAATGGGCATAAGGAAGAAATAATAATAATAATAATAATAATAATAATAATAATAATAATAATAATAATAATAATAATAATAATAATAATAATGTTGTGGGTCTTGCGGAGAGGCGTCTTTAGATTTGATAACTAATCGGCATCTGTGCTAATGGGACCCTGCCTATGATGAATTTTAATGCTGAATATGGCACACACATACACACCCAACCGTCGAACAATTGAAATTAACCAACGAGGGTTAAAATTCCCCACCCGGCCAGGAATCGTACCCAGGACCCCTTAGACCAAAGGTCAGCACGCTAACCATTTAATCATTATAACAACCTCCCACTAAACACATAATTTCTAACATCTTATCCCTTTGTACTCTGTCAAATGCCTTCTCTAGACCTACCGTACAAAACATAACAGACTATTGTTATAAAGTCCTTGCTATTGACACTCCATGCACAAAAGAGAACGGTTATGCAGATTAGAACGTGACTTACGGAGGCTGCTGTACGCTGTCGTCACCAGGTAGTAGGACCCACTTCACCAACAGTGCTTAATTCTTCTACTCCACGCCTCTATTTATGAGATCGCTTACCTCGGTGACGTCACGGAATTCCCTCGACCAAGCCAATCGCCGAGCAGGCAATAAAACTACAGGACTCTTTTGTTGTCAGCACATTTTTGTCGACAACAAAACGTTTCTACTTATCTTGATGGACTGGAGTTCATTCATTCCTTTCTTCCTGCCCTGAAGAACAACAGATCTGCTCAGACCTGGTCAAGGGAAGTCTATGTACAGCGCCTGGAATCGCTCGTATGTTGACATAACCACAATTCCGGGGATTTTCTAAGAAATTAGCAATAATACTCTGATTAATCCCCGTTACTTCCTTGCTAGGGTACAGTTACATGATTTAATTCCCAGCGTTAGAGATTTTTATCTCTGAGGGTTACTTTCAATTTCGTGTAATCTACGGTACTAGCTGTAGTCACCCAGCGATGGCAAATTCAGAAGAATAAGGTAGGGTGACCAGATTTTCAAAATGAAATAAAGGGGGTTATTTAAAGTTCTTGACTAAAAGAAGGCAGTATCCGATCAGATTATAGCATATCTGAATAATTCCGCCTCTGCGGTGTAGTGGTTAGTGTGATTAGCAGGCACCCCCGAAGGCCCAGGTTTGATTCCCAGCTCTGCCACGAAATTTGAAAAAAGGTACGAGGGCTGGAATGGTGTCCACTCAAGCCTTGGGAGATCAACTGAGTAGAGAGGGATTCGACTCCCTCCTCGGCCATCCTCGAAGTGGTTTCCGTGGTTTCCTGCTTCTCCTCCAGGCAAATGCCGGGATGGCACCTAACTTAAGGCCACGGCCTCTTCCTTCCCCGTTCCTTGCCCATTCCTTCCAATCTTCCCATGCCTCCACAACGCCCTTGTTCAGCATAGCAGGTGAGGCCACCTGGGCGAGGTACTGGTCCGCCTTCCTTGTTGTATCCCCCCGACCAAGTGTCTCATGTTCCAGCTTACTGCCCTTCTTGAGGCGGTAGAGGTAGGATCCCTCGCTGAGTCCGGGGGAAAACCAATCCTGGAGGGCAAACGGATTAAATAATGAATATAATAATACAATGTTATTTCCCACTTGCAACACTGAACTGAAATGTATTATCAACTTTTGATAGTGTTTCAGAAATTATTTCTTCCAAAATATACCACTCTGTTGTTTTACAAACTATAAACATTGACATAATTGCCTTATAACATGGCACGTTTGCAGAAATACAGTGGACTTGATCACAGGGCTGAGTATTGTACAACCATAAATGATTGCCATCATTCACATACTTTTGTGAAGAAACTATTTCCTCCTAAAGATTTTGATCTTTCAACGTGACAGTTTCGACTTATCGAAGAGAAAGAGAGGGAGCGTTTAGATTTCTGTAGAAACTCGATTATCCGGAACTCGGTTATCCGGACGTAAAGAGCCCTTATATTTTGTGCTACGTCGATATGTTACATAAGCTCTGACGCTTCATAATTGTTCATAAATGTTTTAAATATTGTACTGTATGTTTATGTCTCCGCCTCCGTAGCATAACGGTTAGCGCTATTAGCTGCCATCCTCGGAGGCTCGGGTCGAGTCCCGATACAGCAAGAAATTTCAGAAGAGCAGGAGGGTTGGTATGGCACATGCAGCCCACTTCCACTGGGGAAGTGACTAAAAATGAGCTGTGCCGCCTCGGGGTGAGGACCCGGGTTTTCTTTCTTTCTTTCTTTCTTTCTTTCTTTCTTTCTTTCTTTCTTTCTTTCTTTCCTAATCGTTTTACCCTCCAAGGTTGGTTTTTTCCTCGGATTCAGCGAGGGATTCCACCTCTACCGCCTCAAGGACTATGGTGCTTGAGATATTCGGTCGGGAGGATACAACTGCAAAGAGGACCAGTACCTCGCCCAGTTGGCCTCACCTGCTATGGTGTACAGAGGCCTTGTAGTGGGATGGGAAGATCGGAAGAGACAGACAAGGGAGAAGGAAGGAAGGAAGGAAGGAAGGAAGGAAGCGGCCGTAGCCTTAAATTAGGTACCATCCCGGCATTGCTTGGAGGAGAAATGGGAAAGCACGGATGGCTGAGGTGGGAATCTAACCCCGCTCTATTCGGTTGACCTCCTGAGGCTGAGTGGACCCGTTCCAGTCCTCGTACCACATTTTAAATTTCGTGGCCGAGCCGGGAAACGAACCCGGGCCTCCTGGGATTTTACTTACTTAACATTTTAAAACTGTTAACAAAGATGTTGATTGTGTGTTTATTTTATTACATTTTATTACATTAACATTTTGAAATAGATTATTCCGATTTTTGCTTATCCGTACACCCTCTCGTTCCAATTGGTACGGATAATCCAGTTCGTACTGAAGATGTCAATCACTCAGCGTGCAGATATTCGATCTCGGAATATGACGGTTACTTAACGCACCATTAGCAAAGCCTTCCACATATTAAATGTTCAAAGTTTCTACGACTAGTGCGGTCATATCGTTATTAAGAAAGGGACAAAATTGAACCGGAATTAATAAAAAAAAGGACAATTTTAGAGTCCCGTTTGAGTTTCATGAGGACAACGAGACGACATTCGGAAAGAGAGGGACAGTCCCGTTAAAAACGGGACCTCTGGTCACGCAAGAATAAGGTATAACATGCCGATAATGAAATTATGCTTTAAAACAGCACGGATTTACATAGTTACAGATACGAAGAATATATTTCTTCTGCTCTCTGACAGTAGCACAGAATAGCAATGCAATAGCCTGCACTATTGACAAATCACGCCTAAAATTTCAGGCGCACTTTTGGACAGCCATGTCACCAAGCTTTAATATGCCGTCTGTGTAGCTTAGGCTGTAGAGCTCTGGCCTTCTGAACACGAGTTGGCGGGTTCGATCTCGGCTCACTCCACAGGTATTTCAAGTCTCACGTTACTGACGTTAAAGAACTCTTTCTTTCTTAATCTGTTTACCTTCCAGGGTCGGTTTTCTCCTAGGACTCAGCGAGGGATCCACCTCTACTGCCTCAAGGGATGTGTGCTGTAGTGCGAGACATTGGGTCGATGATACAACTGGGGAGGAGGAGCAGTACCTTCGCCAGAGAGCCTCACCTGCTATGCTAAACAGGGGCCTTGTGGAGGGATGGGAAGATTGGAAGGAACAGACAAGGAAGAGGGAAGGAAGCGGCCGTGGCCTTAAGTTAGAGACCATCCCGGCATTTGCCTGGAGGAGAAGTGGGAAACCACGGAAAAAAACCACTTCGATATGCCTGAGGTGGGAATCGAACCCACCTCTACTCAGTTGACCTCCCGAGACTGAGTGGACCCTGTTCCAGCCCTCGTACAACTTTTTCAAATTTGGTGACAGAGCCGGGAATCGAACCCGGGCCTCCGGGGAGTGGCAGCTAATCTTGCTAACCACTGCACCACAGAGACGGACTAAATAACTTCTTAGGGACAAAATACCGACACTTTGGCGTCTCAGAAAATCGTGAAGGTAATTAGCTGGATGTAAGACCGGTAAAATTAATTAATTGAATTCTAATATGAATGAGAAATGTTTGTACTTCCTGGACCAGATTGTTACTGACAATTGTCTCAGTTACGATTAATCCTATAAAATATTTCTATACATAAAATATATAGTACTAAATTGAAGCTTGTTTCAAAATTTTGTAAATGTAGTCTACCATTTTCAGAATATGAACAAAAAATCATTCACTCCTCTCTTATCCCCCTCCCTATTAATTCGCTGAACGTATACATGCCAATCAGCCACGTGACTTACTGTAATTAAAACAATTGTAAAATATTTTCCATGCTTCATGAAAAATGTGCCTTGACATTTTGACGTGAAATTCAAAAATAAATACTGACGGACGGAAATTGAACCGGCGATATCTACGGTCTTAATACATCATTGGAGTGGGTTTTAAACAAGGAAAATGATAATTTTATTAACGTTCAAACTTTACGATTTATTATGTAGGAGGTAAGTTTTGAGTTTTAAATTAGAACTCATTTTAAGCCACTGAACCTACCCTCTGTGGCTAGGGGTGGTAGAATAACACCCACGATATCCCCTGTCTGTCGTAAGAGGCGACAAAAAGGGGCCACAGGGGCTTTTAACTTGGGAGATTCGTTTGGCAGCCACGCGGTTCTTAGTTTGAGTCCAGACATTGTTCCCAGTTACTTGTGCCAGGCTCCTCACTTTTATCTATCCTATCTGACCTCCCTTGGTTAACTCTTGTTCTTTTCCGACCACGACGGTGTTAGGTTTGCGAGGCCTAAGGAGTCTTTCATTTTCACGTCCTTCGTGGCCCTTGTCTTTCTTTGCCCGATACCGTCATTTTTTGAGGTTTCGATGTTTCTCGGGTGTGAATTAATTACCGGTCACGTACGAAAGCAACCCCCCAAAGTCGCGGATGACAAGCTCCATTTACGAATCTCGGCTGCGTGATATTGACGAGAAGTTTCAACGTAAAGGGAGGGAAGGTTAACAGTAACAAACAGAAGAGACTAACGGAGTCTTTTTTTCAAAGTTGTTAACGCCTAACGGAGGTATGTTTCTTGTTTCACTATCGTATCTACTGTATCCTGTCTTCTAAAATGTTACTATAATAAGGGTTATAATTAATGTAATGCCCTAAAATAGAGTTTGTTTGTATATTTTAATTCATCATCATCATCATTATCATCTGTTTACCCTCCAGGTTCGGCTTTTCCCTCGGACTCAGCGAGGGATCCCACCTCTACCGCCTCAAGGGCAGTGTCCTGGAGCTTCAGACTCTTGGTCGGGGGATACAACTAGGGAGAATGACCAGTACCTCGCCCAGGCGGCCTCACCTGCTATGCTGAAGAGGGGCCTGGAGGAGAAGTGGGAAACCACGGAAAACCACTTCGAGGATGGCTGAGGTGGGAATCGAAACCACCTCTACTCAGTTGACCTCCCGAGGCTGAGTGGACCCCGTTCCAGCCCTCGTACCACTTTTCAAATTTTCGTCGCAGAGCCGGGAATCGAACCCGGACCTCCGGGGGTGGCAGCTAATCACGCTAACCACTACACCACACAGGCGGGCATATTTTAATTAATGATAAAAACTGTATTCAGTATAAGCCCGTAGATACATATGATTCAATTATATGTTATACATGCTCAAATTGCTTGCTGCCATTTCTTGATGGATACAGTACTTTTCTATCCATCTCTTGGCTCAGGCCAGAGTAAAGAGTAGCTTTCACCGAAGTCCCAGTTTCATCCATGGCTGTGACAATATGGAAGCTGCTGGGGTATGGATGGTGCTGAGTAATGACATTCAGAGCACGACTAGTGCACCTGAGTGTTATGAAAGGTGTTACTCATAGGGTCAGTCGTGCTGCAATAGCACTTTCTCACCCAGTGAGGAAAGCAATGGCAAACTACCTCACTCCTCATCTTGCCTAGTACGCCTCATTTTGGTGCTGCCATTGGTTTTTGCGGTTTTCTTATAACCGCATAACTTTTGGTTGTGCTATTTGAGGATCCAACCAGCCTCTGGGCTGATAACCTAACAGACAGACACATGCTCAAAAACGATATTCTCTCTACGTCAAAATTTGGATAACTCCAAATAAAATTTAGCTCCCGAGGTGATCCGAGAAACCGAGGTTTCACTGTATTATCTTGTGACTGACGGATAAGTAATGTTGTAACACTCTCTAGCTAATGCCCTACATATTGACCAAATTTTTCGAAAATAATTTGCTTGGAAGTGAATGAGGTGGCAGAAAGCCGAGTGGTGTTTGGCGCCGTTCAGACTCTATTGGTGACAAAGGAGCGCTGGGAGCCGGCTAAGAAGGCGCCATTCTTCAGACAGGTGCTCCAGACACCGCGATTCAATTTCCTCGGCCTGCAACGGGACCCGGTGTCGGGTTACACTCCTGCATTGTGCCTATGTAATTGCGAGTGGTGGATCCTAGACGTGCCAGGGTCACAGGAAGGGGCAAGACCCTCTCTCCAATTCAGGCAGCCCACTAATTGAATGATGAATGATCACTTACGTGCTCTTAATTTCTTTTCAGACAGTCATGAAAGTTTCGAGTTCCAACTTGACGTCATCACCTCAAAGAGAATGGGTATGGTTTCCGGGGCGATGGCAGGCGTGAAATTCATTCATTAGCAAAGCATCAGTATCAGGTTGATCGGGAGTAGGATCTTCTCAAACGGCTATTTCATAAAAAATGAGAAGTCCTTTTTGAGAAAAAATATTTAATGGAATAGAAAATTATTGTTGTTGATTCAGATTATGAGTCATCATGCTACTGACTCAAGAAGTAGACAAGATGAGTTATTCCTGCTAGCTCTGTACTTGGAAGACAGATGGGTTGAAATCTCCACGTTGGCTATCCTCGAAATGGCTTTTCATATCAACTCCAGGCAAATGCCACAATGGTAAATTTTCTAAGCTACGACGGCTTCTTTCCCATTCTTAGCCCGTACAATTATACTTACACCCACACTCACTAAGTGGTACATGTAGTTCGCCACTATGGATTGTACCAGGAAAAGCAACTACAGAGCTGGTGATTCGAACATGTCATTGGGCACTCTCGCCACTGAAAGCTATACATTAATTAAAAAAAAACCCTAATTTTACTGCTTTTGCGGATCTTTTCAGAGACATTGAAGGACCAGATATAGTCCCGCTCGAGTCTGACGTATTTGACCATCTTCATATACCACCTCCCTCCAAAATCGAGCTTTCCCGAAGGCCGCATGACATCATCATCATCATCATCAGTTCATCGATGGAGAATAAGTTGAATAGGAAGAATTTCGATCTCAAGAAGAGTGAAAACCTTACACGAAAACATGTGAGGAAAGGCAGGAAAATAAAAAAATCTCCTAGGTCTGATTAATCTAAAGCTGTCGAAAGAACGAGAATAGATCAAATGTGATCAGACATGGAAAGGAGGGAAGGAAACGTGACATAATGTAAACTGTAGATGAAACAACGTACGCGGCTTGGGTTCCGGTAGCACGTTCAGTAGATCTTACAAACCGTAGAAGAATGGAGAGGAGATGGGGGCTATTTCTCTTTTATTTTTTATTTTTTTACAAGTTGCTTTACGTCGCACCGGCACAGATAGGTCTTATGGCGACGATGGGACAGGAAAGGGCTAGGAGTGGGAAGGAAGCAGCCGTGGCCTTAATTAAGGTACAGCCCCAGCATCTGCCTGGTGTGAAAATGGGAAACCACGGAAAACCACCTTCAGGGCTGCCGACAGCGGAGTTCGAATCCACCATCTCCCGAATGCTGGATACTGGCCGCACTTAAGCGACTGCAGCTCTCGAGCTCGCTGGGACACGCTCTTATCAATACAATTGCTCCAATTCACAGATATTTTATCTGTAGTTGTTAAGATAATAATAATAATAATAATAATAATAATAATAATAATAATAATAATAATAATAATAATAATAATAATAATAATAATAATAACAAAGCCTCCGTGGCTCAGACAGCAGCGAGTCGACCTCTCACCGCTGGATACCGTGGTTCAAATCCCGGCCACTCCATGTGAGATTTGTGCTGGACAAAGCGGAGGCGCAACAGGTTTTTCTCCAGGTACTCCGGTTTTCCCTGTTATCTTTCATTCCAGCAACACTCTCCATTCTCATTTCATAGCATCTATCAATCATTAATAAATCACTTTGGGAGTGGCGACTCCATCGTACTAATAGCCTATATCTGCTTCATTCATTCATTCATTCATTCACCCCTGACCCGTCAATGACTGGAAAACAGGTTGTAGGTTTTATTTTCAATAATAATAATGCCCAACGAGTTGGCCGTGTGGTTAGGGACGCGCGGGTGTGAGACTGTAATCCGGAGATAGTGGATTCAAACCCAACTGTCCGCAGTCTTGAAGATAGTTTTCCGTGGTTTCCCATTTTCACACCAGGCAAATGCTGGGGCTGTACCTTAATTAAGGCCACGACCGCTTCCTTCCCACTCCTAGGCCTTTCCTGCCCCATAGTCGTCATAAGACCTATCTGTGTCGGTGCGACGCAAAAATAAAAAAGGATAAAGAAAAACGAACTCACGAACTTGTCAACACAAGGATAACGTATGCGTCGCTGTGGTCGGCAAACTAGATAGGGACTTGGACCAAAATACATGCAGTTGTTAGTACTACACTAGTCAGATGATAATGATATTTGCTTTAAAGGGGTTTACATCGATGTTATCGGCCTGTAGTACACAAAATGGCAATTGCTGTTTCAGGAAGAGTTATACCTGCTATATTTCATCAGAGAGCTGTCTTGGGCAGTTGGGGTTTCCCTATAGATAGACACGTGGCGAGTGAAGACACCTTTTCTTCTATTTTTGCAAGTCTAACCGTGATATTTTGACCCTGGTTTGAGGGGGGCGGGGGTGTGATAGTTAACCGGATTAGTCATTAGCAGGGCTGAAATTTCCATGTAAATACATCGTTAGCTCCAGTGACAAATTTTGTCATATGTTTATAAAGGATATTTGGACCAATTCAAACCAAATTTTCTTCTTTCCTTCTTTCTTAATCCGTTTTAACATCCAGAGTTGGTTTTTCCCTCGGGCTCAGTGAGGGTTCCCGCCTCTAACGCCTCAAGGGCAGTGTCTTGGAGCGTGAGACTTTCGGTCCGGGAATCATCTGGGGAGGAGGAACAGTACCTCACCCAGGCCACCTCACCTGCTATGCCGAACAGGGGAAGTAGTTTTTCTGTGAGTTTCCACTTCTTCTCCAGGCAAATGCCGCTTTCTTCTTTCTTCCTTGTCTATGCCTTCCAATCTTCCCATCCCCCACAAAAGCCCTGTTCAGCACAGCAGGTGACGCCGCCTGGGCGAGGTACTGCTCCTCTTTCCCAGTTGTACCCCTGACCAAATGTCTCACGCTCCAGGATACTGGCCTTGAGGAGTTAGAGGTAGGATCCCTCGCTAAGTGCGGGAGAAAACGAACCCTGGACGGTAAACTAATTAAATTAAAACAAAATGAAAAAAATAGCCCAAATGTACATATTAGCAAAGCAAAGCAAAATCACCTCCGTACAGGCCATGAAGGCCCTTGGAGGAGTGGAAGGGAAAGGCTTCCACCATTGTTAACCTCGGCACGTGATGGGGGTAGAGTGGTTAGCTCTATGCCCGGCTGCCTTTGCCCCCAGGAATTAACCTGGTACTCATTTTTGGTGTAGGCTGAGTGAACCTCAGGGCCATATGCACCTCCGGAAGTGGAAATCTCGTTTCTTAAATTTTACGACTTCCTGACGGGGATTCGAACCCACGTCCTTCCTGGGGAACCGAGCTCGCCTTTACCGCCTCGGCCAGGCAGCCCCTAAATGTACATTATTAGCCACATACAAATCCTTATAAGTGCTTCATCACTAACGCACAACACTAGCTAGTTGCTTTACGTCGCACCGACACAGATAGGTCTTATGGCGACGATGGGACAAGGAAGGGCTAGGAGTGGGAAGGAAACGGCCGTGGCCTTAATTAAGGTACAGCCCCAGCATTTGCCTGGTGTGAAAATGGGAAACCACGGAAAACCATTTTCAGGGCTGTTGAAACGGACAACACTAGCCCATGTTTTTTTTTGCTAGTTGCTTTACGTCGCACCGACACAGATAGGTCTAATGGCGACGATGGGACAAGGAAGGGCTAGGAGTGGGAAGGAAGCGGCCGTGGCCTTAATTAAGGTACAGCCCCAGCATTTGCCTGGTGTGAAAATGGGAAACCACGGAAAACCATTTTCAGGGCTGCCGACAATGGGGTTCGAACTATCTCCCGAATACTGGATACTGGCCGCACTTAAGCGACTGCAGCTATCGAGCTCGGTACTAGCCAATGTAATATGGATATATCCTATAGGATAAATCAAGCAGAGGTAGCTATTAAATCCTTAAATGGGATCAATATCTTGTAGGGTACACGATTGGGTATAAATTTTAATGAAGAACTGAAGAATGCTGTCTTATTTTTTGAATGAAATACAGGCTATAATTCGATATCTTATTCTCTATTATGTTAAATTCTTCCTGTGGACCCAGCTAGTTGGCCGAGCGGTTAGCGGTACGCAGCTAAGAGCCTGCATTCGGGAGATAGTGGGTTCGAATCCCACTGTCGGCAGCCCTGAAGATAGTTTTTCTGTGGTTTTCCATCTTCACATCAGGCAAATGCCGGGGCTATATCTTAATTATGGCCACGGCTTCTTCCTTCTCACTCCTAGTGCTTTACTATCCCATCGTTGCCATAAGATCTATCCGTAAGAAACTTGTAAAAAAAAAAAAAAAAACAACAATGCTCTCTGTCACCAAACTCAATTACAATTCCTTCTCTTGGAACGTCATATTAAGCTTCTTTCTTCATTTCTGGTCAATAGCGGACATAATTTATTTGCAAACACCGAATGTAATTAAAAACTTGTTTACATCTCGATAATGGCGGCAGCACGTGGTTATTTGTTTTCCACGATCCAGTATGAAAAAATTAAGGTTCGAATTCAGATTTAAACGAAAACCTAGTTTTGGTAAACCGTGGTAATAATTTCTGTGCTGAATACAGAAGTGAGCGTTATCCTAGATAATGACAGTATCCGAAGTTTAGAAATCTGAGATGAAAATAACAGTAATTGATGTTGGTGAGTACCACTCATGATACCCTAAACACAAAGGAACCATGATTTGTTATCCTTGTAACAGAGAACAACACACCGTAACGAATTAAGATTAAGCAATCATGTCGTGTTCTCTTGTAACAAATGGTGCACAGTTTCTCTTTTTGTTAAGTCACGAGCCCGGAGGATACAACAGACTTGCAAAAACAGGCGTCCTCACTCGCCACGTGACTCTCCATGGGGAAACCCCAACTGCCGAAGGCAGTGAGAGTTCTGATTTAGCGAAGCAGGTAACTCTTTCTGTTACAGTTATTTCCATCTTGTGTACTATGGTCCGATAACATGGATGTTAAGCTTTTTAAATCGCTGATCGTTATCATCTGCGTGTATTCAGTAGTGGGGCCATTCCCTTTCCTTGTATCTGTTTATGAACTTGCAAATGTACCCGCGCTTCGCTACGGTATTCTACATTGTATACGGATTTCTCCGTAAATTACTGTAAATGCAGTGAGTAAGACTATATTAAATTGCACCTACAAACGGACTTTCGCTTAAGTGCGGCCAGTATCCAGTATTCGGGAGATAGTAGGTTCGAACCCCACTGTCGGCAGCCCTGAAAATGGTTTTCCGTGGTTTCCCATTTCACACCAGGCAAATGCTGGGGCTGTACCTTAATTAAGGCCACGGCCACTTTCTTCCCACTCCTAGCCCTTTCCTGTTCCATCGTCGCCATAAGACCTATCTGTGTCGGTGCGACGCAAAAAAAAAAAAAAAAAAAAAAAAAAACAAAAAAAAAAAAAAAAAAAAACGGACTTCACCATCAGACGACTCGTTCGGTGTTCTACATGGTTGGTCCTGTGACATTTTCCCGTATCTCCTATATTTATGGGTTAGATTCACTTATTCATTGAATGGGGTGAAATTTGGTACAGTTTTCACATACTCCTTTATTTTTTTTTGATACTCATGCGGCCCTGGAATCATAAAATTTTGCGAACATATGGCCACTGGTCTTGTCAATGTGCCTGCCCAATGTCACGATTGCATCTTTCCTATAAGTGTGCCAAACAATAACATACACGTGTAAAAAGTACAACATTAACTTGAACTCAAGAAATGCAGTACTATTTAACGAATATGGGATAGAGATACGACAAAATGTCATAGGCGCAAAGTTGTAGATCTCACCAAATTGAAACGCGATCTTTTGTGATACAACTTACGGTTTAGCCACCAATTATTCCGAGAGGAAGGTCTGCACCGTCGTTAAAATTGCATCCATATTTCGATATTTTCCGGGGCCAAAAGTTATACATTTCCATGGCCTGGAAGATGTATTTCCTCCAAGAAAAGAATGTCCAGGTTTCGGTATCAGCATTCGCATACGTACGGGGTAACTAAGGAAGAAAGTAATACAGTTGAGAAAGTTGAAATTGACAGAAAATAGGATTATAACTGAGGACAGTGGAATGAGTACAAATACGTAAATTCTAAGTGAATGTATTGGAAAATCAAATGCCCCTCAATAAATTATGCTGCTATGAGTTATGGATACAAGAAAGCGGTAACAGAGGAGAAATTTAGGCGCAGTGATTCTTAGGTAAACAGATAAGAATATGACTAATGGTGTTATCACTTAAGCTATTCGAGGACGGTTATAACCTCCAACGATATCCGCCAATATCCCGCAGAATGTCCGATTGACCCCTCTCTTGCTTTCTACTCAAGGAACAACTATGAATTTACAGGAATTATGACGAAAATGGCAATACGTTACTTCCCTGGTGGCATGCTTCAGAGACTTTGCCATGGTAACCTGTAGGTTCGTTTTCGGTCTGTCGGTCACTCAATGCAGAGCATATTACCCGCAGAAAATAGTAAATTTCTCCGTAATTTGAAGAGTAAGGTAAATTTTAAAAATGACAAAAGTTGTTTATAATGAAGAGGCGTTTCACACAAAGTTCACGGAGTTTACAGAAAATCAATCGTATAAGAGAAAATGGAGGATAATCCCTCCGTCTATTCAAATATTTTAAAACTATATGCATATCAAAACCGTCGCCGGAATGAGTATACACTGAATACGACGTTTGGTCGAGATCTATCCAGCCGTTTCGCTGTGATGGTGGAACAAACAGACAAACAGACAAACGGACAAACAGACACGAAAAATAAAAAACACCGATTCGGTCTTGAGTTGACCTAAAACGGATAAATATCTGAAAAATTGGCAAAATAAACGAAATTACAGACAGCGGACCCTCTACAACTTTATTTATATAGATAAGCATGGACACGTCTACCAGTGCAGACTTTTATTTCGAGGGTTACTGCTAGGAAACTGTACTACATATCTGCAAACGGACTTCACCATCAGACGCCTCGTTCAGTGTTTTACATGGCTGGTCCCATGACGTCTTCTCGTATCTCCTATATTGATGGTTTGATTGAGTTAGAGTCATTGAATGGTGTAAAATTGTGTACAGTTTTCACATACTAGTTTATATTTTTGATACTCATGTGACAGATAGAATCATAAATTTTGGCTATCAAATAGCCACTGGTCATGTTAATGTGCGAGCCGAATGTCATAATTCTATCTTTCCTATAAGTGTGCCAAATGATAACATATACGTGTAAAAGTACAAAATTAACTTGAAATAGAGAAATACAGCTCTATTTAACGTATAAGGGAAAGAAATACGACAAAAAGTCATAGGACCAAAGTTGTAGATCTTTCCAAAATGAAAGGCGATTGTGTTTTCTGATTTGTGATACGGCTTACCGATTAGCCACCAATTATCCCAAAACGAAGGTCTGCACCGTTGTTAAAATTGCATCCACATTTCGATATTTTCCGGGGCCGAAAGTTATACATTTGCATAGCTTAGAATATTTCCTCAGAGAAAAAAGTGTCCAGCTTTCGGGATTAGCACTCGCATACATACGGAGTAATTAAGGAAGCAAAATAATACATCTAAGAAAGCTGACATTAATAGAAAATGGATCATAACTGAGGATAGCCGGATGACGACAAATATATAAATACCAAGTGAATGTATTGGAAAATCAAATGTCCCTCAATAAATTATGCTGGTGTGAGTTATGGATATAAGAAAGCGGTAACAGAGGAGAAATTTAGGCGCAGGGATTTTTGGGTAAAAAGATAAGAAGATAAGTAATGGTGTTATTACTTGAGCTATTCGAGGGCGGTTATAACCTCCAACGATATTCCTCCAATATCCCGCAGAATGGCCGATTGACGCCTCTTTTGCCTTGTACCCAAGGAACAACCACGAATTTAAAGGCATGGTGAGGAAAATGGCAATACGTTACTTCCCTGCTGGCATGCAGTCATAGACGTTGCCATGGTAACCTGTAGGTTCGTTGTCGGTCTGTCGGTCACTCAATGCAGAACATGATAGTCCGCAGAAAATAGTAAATTTTGAAATCTATCCAGCCGTTTCGCCTTGATGGGGGAACAAACAGACAGACAAACAGACAAACATACACGAAAAATAAAAACCACCGATTCGGTCTTGAGTTGACCTAAAACGGATAAATATCTGAAAAATTGGCGATAAAACGAAATTACAGACAGCGGCCCCCTACAACTTTATTTATATAGATGACCTTCCTGGGAACTTATCAGGCAAATCTGTACTCTAAATATGTAGATGACATTACTCTCATAACAGCAGATAAATAATTAGAAATTGTAGTTACTCAAAACTGGGAGAGGTTTCAGGAGTCATTGGCATGGTTAAAAGGGAATACATTGGTCTTAAATTGCTACAAAACTGAATCCATTTTCTTTCATCTAAGCAACACAATTGTGTAGGGTAGCAACAAACAAGTGAAACTGTTGGGATTTCATTTAGACTCCAAACTGAGCTGGAATGTTCATACACAACTATGTAAGAAACTGTCCCAAGTGATATTTACATTAGGAAACCTGTAGAAATGTGTTAGCAAACCTAAAATAATATCGGCTTACTATACTTTCTTTCATTCACATCTAGAGTATGAAACAATAATGTGGGGGAATTTCATGGGGACTCAGAATGTTTTTATATGGCTAAAGAAAGCGATCAGGTGCATACAGAGATGGCAAACGAATATCTATATATCGGAAATATCAATATTATGAGATTGAAATATCGATATATCGACATCGATATTTTGAGGTCCGATATATTGTCGATATCGATATTTTGTGCCCAATTTGTGTCTAATACTTTGGCTACGATTTGGTTCTTTTTCAGACCCTTTCAATATTTGCATGCTATAGCTACGAAATTTGAATTTTCATTTCTCAGTTGACTTCGGTAAATACAGTGATAATATCACAATTCAGCTTTACACGTTAGCTAGGCAATACTTGAGCATTATCACGACCTCTGTGGGACTGTTTTTAAAGGCCGGTAACACCATCACGGAAAAGAGAAGCCGATTAAATGGCAAACTGTTATCCAAGCTGCTTTTTCTAAATGACTTACCTAAGAGGTATTGGTAATTGACCTAAGATCGTCATAATTATTATGAGTGAAAAAAATCATGTTTCTTCGTCATTGTTTTAAGCTTGTTTTCTGATCTGTGTCAAGACTTATTAAACCCAATGAATCCTTTAATAATTGTGTTAAATGTAAAACTAGACTTACAATGATGGATAATAGCCCCAATATTTTAAAAACGGATATGTCGGCAATATATAGATATTTTGAAGACCGATATTTCAATGACATCGATATTTTAATACCGATGTATCGAAAAACCGATATATCGATATTTTGAAAAGTTTTGCCATCACTAGGTCCATACAGGGAATTTCAGACATGCAATCATGTAGAGACATTTTCCAAGAACTGGGAATAATATCTCTTCCCTCAATATATACTGTATTTACGAATGCATAATGGACATCAAAGACAACGTGATTCATGTTAGATTAAAGAAAACCAACAGCTTTATAAATACACAGGAATGATACTCTTTAACAAGCTCCCATTGGAATTAAGAGATATTTCGATTAAATCCTTTCAAAAGACTCCAAAAAGCTGACTGATTGGAAACAGTATTTACAGTATATAGGAATTTGGAGAAAAATTGGTGCACATGCATAAACATTGGTAAAGATTTGTAAATATGTAGATATATTACTTGTAAGTACAGCAAAAAAATTGGTAGTACAGTATATATTCCAAAGGAATAAACGATGTTTAATAGCAAGTTATATGTATAGTCATGCTTTTTAAGGACGTATTTTTTATAGATTGTTGGAATTTTGTCTTTTACAATGTACATTGAGTCCACCTCTGTGGACGCCCAGGTTCGATTTCTGGCTCTGCTACGAAATCTGAAAAGTGGTACGAGGGCTGGAACGGGCTCAACTCAGCCTCAGGAGGACAACTGATTCCTCGAAGTGATTTTCCGTGGTTTCCCCCCCACTTCTCCTCCAGGAAAATGCTGGGATGGTACCTAACTTAGGCCACGGCCGCTTCCTTTCTTCTTCCTTGCCATGGATCTTGGTGAAGATGGGATAGGAAATGCCTCGCAGTGGTGTGAAAATGGGAAACCAAGGAAAAGCATCTATAGGGCTGCCGGCAGGAGGGGTTCGAGCCCACTATCTTCCGAATGCAAGCTCACAGTTGCGCGCTCTTAACCACATGGCCAACTCGCCCGTTTCAGGAGAATGCATTGGTTTAAATAAATACAAAGTGTTTTAAAATTATAGGTGCCAACTGCAGTGATGTATATAGAGCAGTAAGAGAAGGTAAAAAGTCCTGATCCAGCTGTTTCTCAGACATGACAGAATGATGTTATAACGTTGTTCTTGATTTATATTCCAGGTACATGATCCACATTACATGTCAACAGCGTCTTGCATTTCTAGCAGTATTTGTAGCATTTGCCATAGCAACTCACACGTTTTAACATAAAGCATGAACTACGTTGTAACAGTTACAAATATTATGTCTACCGGGCGAGTTGGCCGTGCGGTTTGAGGCGCGCGGCTGTGAGCATGCATCCGGGAGATAGTTGGTTCGAATCCCACTGTCGGCAGCCCTGAAGATGGTTTACCGTGGTTTCCCATTTTCACACCAGGCAAATGCTGGAGCTGTACCTTAATTAAGGCCACGTTCGCTTCCTTCCAACTCCTAGTCCTTTCCTATCCCATCGTCGCCATAAGACGTGTGTCGGTGCGACGTAAAGCCACTAGCAAAAAAACAAGAAACAACAACACAAAAACAAAATGTTATCTCTTCATATCTCGGGAACGGTTCGTTTCCTGCCTTGTTTCTAGTAAGACCTTTCTCTTTGGTTCAGTGTCGTCTACTCATTACTGCAGTTTGAACATATAATTATCACACACCCTGTATAATATAACGACTACTGATAACAGCGAGAAAAAAATTTTAGTGCACTTTTTGTTACATTAAATACTCTAAATTCTTACATTCTTACGAAACTACTTTTTATCTTTTCTGACGTGAAGCGGAATGTTATTTCAGCGGCAACCAATCTGAAGTTTGCTTTACGTCGCACAGACACAGATAGGTCTCATGGCGACGATGGGATAGGAAAGGCCTAGGAATGGGAAGGAAGTGACCGTGGCCTTAATTAAGGTACAGCCTCAGCATTTGCCTGGTATGAAAATAGGAAACCATCGTCAACCATCGTCAAGGCTGCCGACAGTGGGGTTGGAATCCACTATCCCCCGGAAGCAAGCACACAGCTGCGCGCTCCTAACCGCACGGCCAACTCGCCCGGTAGAGAAGGAAGCGACCGTGGCTTTAATTAAGATGCAGCTCCTGCATTTTGTCTGGTGTGAAAAGTGGGCGTACACGGAAAATATCATCTTCAGGGGTGCCGACAGTGGGGTTCGAAACCACTATCTCCCAAGTGCAAACTCACAGCTGTATGGCCCAAACTCCGTAGCCATCTCTATCCATCTTTCACCGATTTTCTTTGCACATCACTATGTCTCCAGTTCTCTGGGACGCGGTAGTCCAGAAACCTTTTCTACGTCTGAGACCAAGAACTGTTGGCCTTAATGAAAAAGTCTGCAGAGGCAGTCTGAAACTGCCGTTAACTTCAAAGACGTGAAAAATTCTCGAATACAATATGTTTATTTCGTCATTTCTTTTATCTTTATTTCATCATAAATGTACATTTTATTTCTTTCTGTAGCCTACCTAGGCTATATATATACAAAGTTCTCTCCGTACAGGCCTTGGACGGGAGCTCGGCCACCTTTGACCCAATGAATTAACCTAGTACTCATTTTTGGTGTAGGCTGAGTGGACCTCAGAACTATTTGCACTTCCAGAAGTGGAACTCTCGTTTCTTAATTTTTTTCGACTTCCTGACAGGGAATCTAACCCACGTCCCTACGGTTGATACGACCACGCCTTCACCGCCTCAGCTAGGCAGCCCATTTGTTTCTATGTACATTCATTGATTATTTCTTCGAGCAAGTGGCTGTGCGGGTTGGGCCATCTATTTGTCAGTTTGCATTCGGGAGATGATGGCTTTGAACCCGTCCTGCGGCAGCCCTGAAGGTGGTTTCCCGTGGTTTCCATTTTCACACTAGGAAAATGCTGTGAGTGTACCTTAATCAAGGCCACAGTCTATTTCTTCAGATTTCTAGCCCTTTTCTGCCCCATCGTTGCCATAAGACCTATCTATGTCGGTGTGACGTAAAGCAGTTAGTAAAAATAAAAAAGTAAACAAAAAATAAAATAAAACTGTATTTTAACTTAGGTTATTTCAACGAATAGTTTTGTACTGACGCTAGTCTTTTGTCTGCTGCGCACTGAAGTTTGGTCCTACAGAGTTGTATTTGGTTTTATTTTGTTCGGAAGTTAGTAATCTTATACATGGTGGAGCAATCTGATGGTCTTATTTCTTTGTTATGGTTTAAAGTAGGATAAACCCCACCCACACTATGGCACTACAGCCCTAGAAGGACCTTAGCCTACCAAGCAACCGCTGCTCAGCCCGAAGGCCTGCAGATTACGAGGTGTCGTGTGGTAAGCATGACGAACCCTCTCGGCTGTTATTCTTGGCTTTCTAGACCGGGGCCGCTATCTCACCGTCAGATAGCTCCTCAATTCTAATCACGTAGGCTGAGTAGACCTCGTACCAGCCCTCAGGTCCAGGTAAAAATCCCTGACCTGGCTGGGAATCGCAACCGGGGCCTCCGAGTAAGAGGCAGGCACGCTACCCCTACACCACGGGGCTGGCTTTAGAAAGTAGGATATCATATGAAAATTTGTTGAACTGTCACAAAGTATGTCCTTCAAAGAGACATTGGTCGTGCATGGCTTGAACAACCGAAATAATTTTTGTGTCGGTTTTGTAAGATATTATATAGGCTTCATGGCTATATGGTTAGCGTGCTGGCCTTTGGTTACAGGGATATCGGGGTCGATTCCCGGCATGGTGGGGAATTTCAACCATCATTGATTAATTCCGCTAGCACGGGGCTGGGTGTGTGTGTTGTCGTCTTCACCATTATTTCATCCTCACTGCGACGCGCAGGTCTTCTACGGGGGTCAAATCAAAGACCTGCACCTGGCTAGCCGAACATCTTTTCGGACACTCCAGGCACTAAAAGCCATACGCCATTTCATGTGCGTGCTAAATACACTTTGTTTTTCGAAATCGGACTGACGATTCTGAAGTTATAACGATTGACCTCGAGCACAGTACCACCTCCATGACGGCCATTTTGTTTAACGTAGACTTACGTTTCCTCGACAACGAGTACACGGAAAGAAAAAATAATACAGAACAAGTATACCGGCGAGAGTAATTTAATTTATGATTATGTTTAACTTGCCGCAGTACGCGTAGTTGAAGGGACAATCACGTACCGTGTGCAAAGTTACCTAACACCCCACCTCATTTCTACCAATATTCAAGCATGCTGTTTTACTTCGGACGCAGCAATAATCCCATTTATCAGAGTCTAGCAAGATACCCGGTTTTAAAATGAAAGTTATTATTCAAAGTTTCACATTTTGGAGAGTCCACTGTCAGCTGAGCTTGTAAAATACCCCCTCATTTCGTACGTCAAATGGTTTTGGGGGAGTGATTATTTATTTTATTTTATTTTATTTTATTTTATTTTATTTTATTTTATTTTATTTTATTTTATTTTATTTTCTGATCTTACACACATTTGAACCCCATACGGAAGAATTCGAATGTTTTAAACCCTATTTTATTTATCTTTTAGGATGTGAAAGCGACCAACCTCTGAAATTATGATTTTGTTCGTCGAACAGAAATAGAGGAATGATTACTTTTTAAGGGGTGAATGATTTTAAATATTTATTCAAATTTAGGATATAGAACACCACCCTTCATAAAAAAATAAGTTAGTGCCTGAAACGATTTCGGAAGAATGGATATTGAGTTTTAGAGAGTCAACTACCACCTAAACCCCTTAGGCGAGAAATATTTTGAAATGTACGATATTTTACACCTAGGACATAAAAGAAGACCCTTCTTGTAAAATTAAAACTGTGTAAATAATTTCATTTACGGAGCTAACCTCATTTAACACTTTAGGGGTGGAACGTTAACGAAGTATTTCATATTTCACACCTAGGATTTAAAATATGTACCGCTATTCGGAATTTTGTCTTCATACGTTAAACCGTTTCGGAAGAAGGAATGAATACATTTGTTTTCGATTCTTAACCCCCATTTAACTCTCTGAGTGGTTAAATTTCTTTCAAGCCTTCTGTTATTTAACACCTAGGATATCATATGAAATTTTTTAACTTCCTAATTCAGACGGTTTCATATAAATGCATATTTTTGTCATCATTCTTCACTCCCCCGCCAACGGCCGTAGCCGTGTTGAAACACCGGATCTCGTTAGATCTCCGAAGTTAGGCAACATTGGGCGTGGTCAGGAGTTGGATGGGTTGCCACGCGCTGTTGGTGGGGGGTAAGGGAATGGAGGAGCGGAAAGGAACTGGCCACCCTACCTCACGTAAACTCCGGCTCAGGAACACCTCTGCGGAGGTTCGGACCTGCCTTCGGGCAGAATAACTCTTACCTTACCTCACTCCCTCAGGCAAAAACCCCTTAGGCTCTATTTTTTTAAAGCCCAGTTCTTATTTGTATCCTCATAAAAAGAACTCAACCCCTTTTTTCAGTCCTTTTTACAACCTCCTTAAATAAATTTTCCGAAAAAAACCATATTTCTTTATTTTTAAAGGAGATTGCACATACCAACTTTCACATCTGCTGTATCTTCAGTTTTGGAGATATCAGTATTTTAATAAAAATAACTCAACCCTCTTTATCAGTCATTTTACTCCCCCTTAATTGTTTTCTTTTCGAAAACAAAAAATACGTGTTACTTTAAATTTAAAATATTAAACATACCAATTTTCACGTCTGTAATATGTAAAGTTTTTGAGATATACTGCAGATATGCTCATTTTAAAAATTCACACCATTTGTCACTACTGTTTACCCCTCTTAAGTAGATTTTCAACAGAAAAATACATGTTTCCTTATTTTTAAAGGAGATTCCAAATGCCAATTTTCCTGACTATAACATCTTCAGTTTTTGAGATTTAAGTATCCTAATAAATGGTATTCAACCACTTTCTCACCTTTATCCACTCCCTCAAGAAGATTTTCCGGAAACAAATAAATACGTGTTTTATTACTTTTAAAGGAGATTCCAAATACCAATTTTCACGTCTTTAAACTGTTAAGTTTTTGAGATATAGATACACCCACTTTAAAAATTCATACGCCTTTTTACCCCCTTGACGACGGAATAACCAAAATTCCTCTCTTAGTGAGTACCTACATCTCCTGTAGGTTCTGAATGACTGATTCATCATCGCCGAGTCAAATCTACTGGACATAAAGGAATAACATTTTGAGGATACATTTATATTACAGGGGCTGCCTAGCCGAGGCGGTAAAGGCATGCTCGGTTCGCCTGGAAGGACGTGGGTTCGAATCCCCGTCAGGAAGTCGTAAAATTTAAGAAATGAGATTTCCACTTCCGGATTTGCATATGGCCCTGAGGTTCACTCAGCCTACACCAAAAATGAGTACCAGATTAATTCCTGGGGGCAAAGGCGGTCGGGCGTAGAGCTAACCACTCTACCCCATTACGTGCGGCGATTAACAATGGTGGAAGCCTTTATCTTCCATTCCTCCAAGGGCCTTCATGGCCTGTACGGAGGTGTCTTTGTCTTTTGACATTTATATTACAATGTAGGTGCTGAGCTTCAGACGAAAAAAATACATTTTCATGTGAAAAAGCAAGGAAATATTTCAATTGAAAATAAAGAAAGCTTTTATATAATTGTTTCTTTATTTCGAACAGCTTAATTTTCGGCTTGAGTGTTGACTTAATGCGTACATCGCTGGTGGCCAGTGTCTGGTATTATTTAAAGTGACGGCTCTGGCATGTTTGTGTGGAATGTCATCATCATCATCTGTTTACCCTACAGGTTCGGTTTTTCCCTCGGACTTAGCGAGGGATCCCACCTCTACCGCCTCAAGGGCAATGTCCTGGAGCTTCAGACTCTTGGTCGGGGGATACAACTGGGGAGTATGACCAGTACCTCGCCCAGGCGGCCTCACCTGCTATGGTGAACAGGGGCCTTGTGGAGGGATGGGAAGATTGGAAGGGATAGGCAAGGAAGAGGGAAGGAAGCGGCCGTGGCCTTAAGTTAGGTACCATCCCGGCATTCGCCTGGAGGAGAAGTGGGAAACCACGGAAAACCACTTCCAGGATGGCTGAGGTGGGAATCGAACCCACCTCTACTCAGTTGACCTCCCGAGGCTGAGTGGACCCCGTTCCAGCCCTCGTACCACTTTTTCAAATTTCGTGGCAGAGCCGGGAATCGAACCCGGGCCTCCGGGGGTGGCAGCTAATCACGCTAACCACTACACCACAGAGGCGGACTGTGTGGAATGTAACCGACATAAATACAATCCGACACAGTGGGGATTCCTTAGGTAATGAGGAAGGCTCGAACCTCGGTAATCTTGATAATGAGCAAGAGAGAAGCTATTGAGCCTTCATATGTCTTCCAGCTAAGCCCAGAGGAGTAACATGGTAGCCGCTAATGGCGTAAGAATACACGGCATGAGAAGATTCGGACGGGAGGTGACGTGTTTATTGCTCTGCAAAGGTAGCCATCAAGATGTGCAATTAGTGTTTGTTCGTTCGGGTCACAATCCTAATTCCCTGTTCCTCTCACACTCACACACTATAATTCCGTATCATTTCAGGTAATATTACTAATATAATAAGAATTGTCCCCGCATTCGTGTTTCTTTGTAGATTATAAGAGCAGTAGCGATGATTGGGAATTAGAAGTTGTGGGTGGAGGGAAAAATATGTACAGGCAACCAAAAGTATTCGAGTCTGTGAGATATATCGGGGGAAGGGGTGGGGGGTTATACATCAAAACTGGAATTGAATATTACAGGCTTTGCATTACTCTGTGTTTCGTGTTGTACGTTTTGGTTATTGCACATTACAAGCTTCTTCACTGGTATGATGGTATTTTCGCAGAAACAAGGATGAGTGGGGTAACAAACTGAATAAATCGTAATTACATTATTAGTCTGTAACAAGCCACTGGAGACCAAGGGTCCCATATAACAGTATACTTAGAAGGGTAATAATCTCTGAAGTTTGTCGGTGGAGCTCGGCTTCACTCTGTATAAAACTTAAATCTTAAATTGTAATACTAAATGATAGCGGGTTATTTCTGACTGTATCAATTGACATGCATGTTTGCTGGCTGTTTCTAAATGGATCGGTGGACGATCAAGCGTGTATTTTCTGGTTATTTCTGAATTGATCAGTGGACGCCCATGCGTGTATTTGCTGGTTATTTCTGAATGGATCAATGGACGCACATGCGTATATTTGCTGGTTATTTCTGAATGGATCAGTGGATGCCCATGCGTGTATTTGCTGGTTATTTATGAATGGATCAGGGGATATGCATGCGTGTATTTTCTGGTTATTTCTGAATGGATCAGGGGATATGTATGCGTGTATTTTCTGGTTATTTCTGAATGGATCAGGGGATATGCATGCGTGTATTTGCTGGTTATTTCTGAATTGATCAGGGGATGTGCATGCGTGTATTTGCTGGTTATTTCTGAATGGATCAGGGGATATGCATGCGTGTATTTGCTGGTTATTTCTGAATGGATCAGGGGATATGCATGCATGTATTTGCTGGTTATTTCTGAATTGATCAGGGGATGTGCATGCGTGTATTTGCTGGTTATTTCTGAATGGATTAGTGGACACGCACGTGAGTATTTGCTGGTTGTTTCTGAATTGATCAGGGGATATGCATGCGTGTATTTGAGGATTATTTCTGAATGGATCAGAGGATATGCATGCGTGTATTTGCTGGTTATTTCTGAATGGATCAGTGCACACCCTTGCATGTATTTGCTGGTTATTTCTGAATGGATCAGTGGATATGCATGCGTGTATTTGCTGGTTATTTCTGAATGGATCAGGGGATATGCATGCGTGTATTTGTCGGTTATTTCTGAATGGATCAGTGGACACCCATGCGTATATTTGCTGTGTTTTTTCTGAATGCATCAGCGAACGCACATGCTTATATTTACTCGAGTCTCTTTCTGTTGACCATTTGGTTATTGCTAACATAATGCACGAGCCATCGTTAAGATAAGATGTTGTAGTGTTGTGAAATTCTCAGCCAGAATTGAAAATAGTGGTTGGTTGTGGAGCGGTAAAAGTTTTCCTTAGAGCACGGGGAAGAAAAGAGGACTGTGCTGACAACTAAACAATATAAGAAGTTTGTAAATTTAAAGTTCGTAGCTCGTCCTACTAAAATCTGGAAAGTAAGAAGGGAAATTGTGGTTATTTGTGTGTGGTTTAGCTAACGCTATCAGAAGGGAGATCCCATGACGGAGTTAGCTCTATCCTATAATCATTAAGTTAACTGCGGCGGAGTTGGTATACGTCCACTGGACCTGCATTTTAACAAGCATTGGCTGTCATGATATATAGGATGCGGAGGCGATATACATAATATTTTAAAAGTTTTGACTGTTTGCCGTTTTGTTTAGGTCGCATAAATGCAACATCTGCTTATACGTTTTTCATGAACCTTGCTGATAGAGGCGTTCAGAATTCCCCTGCATTTTTTTTTATCTCAATCTGTTAAGTAGAAGCTGAGAAACAGCACTACGAACTTTAAGAATAACAACTCTCAGCCAGAGAGAAGCGAATGATGAATTCAGCGACTTCCCTCAAGGGCCGCCGTTACCACGTCCAGTCTACTGTTGATATTGGGGAAGGGGGGCAAGATGGGGACGCTAAGGAAAAAGTAGTTCAGATGCGTTATACATGTTGATAATATATTCATAAATAGTTCCATTTTGTTGCGTCACTATCTGTTTCTCATAGTGCACTAAAATAGTTTTTGAAAAGTTAAACACAAAAACTCCACACACAAAAAATCGTGCATACTATCAATGCCTCACCATCGCCCGTCCTTGAAATGGTTTTCCGTGGTTTCCCATTTTCAACACCAGTCAAATGCTGGGATGGTACCTTCTGACAGTACACGGCCATTTCCTTCGACACCCTTGCCCAGTTTCATTCATCTTCATTCATTCCATCTCTCATCTCGACGCGCAGGTCGCCCACGGGGGTCGACTTTAAGGACCTGCACACGGCCTCTCAGGAGGTCACACGAAAAAATCGGTCATTTAAAAATCCATACATTTTTACCATAAAAATGAATTTAAATTGTATTCTTGCTCATTTTGCCATCTACGAGCCTTACGATGTTTATTATGGTGTAATACTTTACGTTGATATTAGTAATTCAAGGTTATGGGAATAGATTCAAATTTTAGTATAATTTTTACTGAAAAATGCAAGTTTCCAGGCCAGTGGCAGCACCATGGAGACAAAGAAACCCCCACCCCGTCTTGCCCCGTGTCCCCATCTTGACCCCCTTCCCCTACGAGGGTAATCCCAAACATAAGGTCTCCAATTTTTTTATAAATACAGAACTCTGTTCGTGTGGCTGTTGGTCACAATATTGTGAAGAGTGTTTCCCGCGCTCGCATATAAACACGCGCACGCCGCGCTGAGGCACTCAGTTTTGGCTTGGCAGCCGTTGAGAATGGATCTCCCGTTGAATGTTACCGCCAAGTGCGAAGTGCGCGCAGTTATTCCGTTTTTGAACGGAAAACGTACTGAACCGATTGAAATCCATCGCCAATTGGCAGAAGTGTATGGTGAGTCATGCATGGATGTCAAAAATGTTTGTAAGTGGTGTAGAGAGTTTGCAGCCAGTCGGACTGAAATTCACGGCGTAGAAAGGAGCGGGAGACCGTCAATTTCCGTGGAGACAGTTGTGAAGGTTGAGCAAATCATGGGTGAAGATCGGCTGATCACCCTGGATGATCTCTGCACTTTGGTTTCTGAGGTATCCCGAAGCGCCGCTCACTGCATTTTAACGGAAAAGTTAAAATACCGGAAGGTGTGCGCAAGTTGGCTGAAGACCAATTGCGGCAACGAGTTGATTCTTCCCGCGCATTTCTTGAAGGCTTTGCAGCCCAACAGGACAACGTTTTGGACTAAATTGTTACGGGTGACGAAACGTGGGCGTTCAGTTTTACACATGCGACCAAGGAACAATCACGCCAGTGGCGGCATCCCTTTTCGCCAAAGCCGAAGAAATTCAAGCAGACATATTTGGCTGGAAAGCGGTTCAGCACCGACGACGATGAGCTTCACAACTTCCTGACCAGCACGGTGGTGTGCTGGTATGACATGGGCATACAAAACTGTCACAGCGTCTACTAGGTGCATCGACCGAAATGGTGATTATGTAAAAAAAACTAAATGTCCAAGCTGTAAAATGATGTAAACCATTCTAGGAATAAACAGGTCTAAGTATTTATAAAAAATAGGAGAACTTACTTTTCTGATTACCTTCGTAAATATGTCTTATTGCTGGGGGTCGTTTGAAAATTTGCGTCATGAAATCAGGGAAACAAAATGTGTGATCCGATGTTACCTAGCAACCGTGCAGGCTGTGATGTGAAGTACTGATGGCTGGCTATGACTAACAGACATATGATCAAAGAGAGGCGTTAGAGTACAGAGGTCGATGTGATTTTTCAGGCTGTGATGTGAAGTATTGATCGACGGCCATGCCAGAGATACATATAAAAGGCTCTTATCAAAAGGCCCCATCTACTGTATTCTACTCTAGAGAACTGAATATTTCATACGTGATAGTTTCATAGATCCTGCGTCAGTTCCTCCTTTCGATGCGGTTAATTCTGCACTTGTGGACTCCAAATTCCATACCGGTACCTGTCTGAAAAGATTCATTAGATGCAAGTGAACCAATCGTGTTTAGGGGTTGTAGTAAGAATGTAAAGGAGAGGGCATATAAGTATCTTGTAAGACCTCAACTAGAGTGTGGTTCTAGTTCATGGGAGCCTCACCAGGATTACTTCATTCAAGTACTGGAAAAAATCCAAAGAAAAGCAGCTCGATTTGTTCTGGGTGTTTTCCGACAAAAGAGTAGCGTTATAAACATGTTGCAAAGTTTAGGCTGGAAAGACTTGGGAGAAAGAAGACGAGCTGCTCGACTCAGTGGTATATGTTCTGAGCTGTCAGCGGAGAGATGGCGTGGAATGACATAAGTAGACGAATAAGTTTGAGTGGTGTCTTTAAAAATAGGAAAGATCACAGTGTGAAGATAAAGTTGGAATTCAAGAGGAGAAATCGGGGAAAATATTCGTTTATAAGAAGGGGAGTTAGGGATTGGAATAAATTACCAAGGGAGATGTTCAATAGATTTCCAATTTCTTTGCAATCGGTTAAAAAAAGGCTAGGAAAACAACAAATAGGGAACCTGCCACCTGGGCGACTGCCCTAAATGCAGATCAGTATTAATTGATTGTTTGATTTGAGTTTCATGCATCGAAAGGCATATTTATGATTTGATTTTTCCCAAAGAGAAATTTGACTGTTTTAATTTCTTGTTTACAACAGTGAATGTCAATTAATATTTTTACCGCTCCAGATCGAACCATCACAGCAATAGAACAAAGCTTTTGGTTTGTTAGGCGGTATGTTTGTGTGTGTACAGTAAGTTATCTGTATGGCGAGTAAGAAGGTTTCAATGATGGATAATTACTTCTTCTTTAGCACGTTAGAAATTCTTATTTGATAACACTGGTGCACAGTCTACTTCTGCTAAGCAGCGTCTTGGAAATAGGTGCCAGTCCAACTGACGAGCCCAAATGGCACATCTGGGCGAAACGCTGCACACGAACACGACCCAATGGCTTGGTTCTATTGCTCTGAATTTTGAAGTGGCGGTTGTGTTTGGTACTTCTTGTCTTCTGATCGCTGCACAGAATGCAAAGCCTGGACTGGAATGAACCAAGTAGATAATAATTTTCTATAGCTCGGTACTTATTACTCATGCTGGCATTGCTTCCACTTACTTATGCCAGGCTCCTGACTTTCATCTATCCTATCTGACCTTCCTTGGTCAACTCTTGTTCTTTTCCGACCCCGCGGGAATTAGGACACTCGTGGCCAAGGTGGGGGGGTCTTTCATTTTCACGCCGTTCGTAGCCTTTGACTTTCTTTGGCCGATATCTTCATTTTTCGATGTGTCGGATCACTTCCATTTTTCCCTCCGATTAGTGTTATATAGAGGATCGTTGTCGAGTTGTACTTTCTCCTTAAACAATAATCACCATCACCACTAATACCCACGGTGTCCCCTGACTGTCGTAAGAGGCAAATAAAAGGGGCCTCAGGGGCTCCCAACTTGGTACAGTTGGTTGGCGACCACGGGGCTCTTAGCTGAGTCGTGATATTGCTTCCATTTACTTGTGCCAGGCTTCTTACTTTCATATAGCCTATCCGACCTCCCTTGGTCAAATCTTGTTCGACCCCGACGGCATTAGGTTTCCGAAGCCTAGGGAGTCTTTTATTTTCATCCCTTTCGTGGCTCTTGTCTCCCTTTGGCCGACACCTTCATTTTTCGAAGTGTCGGATCACTTCCATTTTTCCCCCCGATTAGTGTTATATAGAGGATCGTTGTCTAGTTGTACTTCCTCTTAAAACAATAGTCACCACGACCAAAAACAAAAAAAACATGGCACTACAGCCTTTGAAGGGCCTTGGCCTACGAAGCTACCGCTGCTCAGCCCAAAGGCCTGCAGATTACGAGGTGTCGTGTGCTCAGCACGACGAATCCTCTCGGCCGCTATTCTTGTCTTTGTAGACCGGGCCTCTATGTCATCGTCAGATAGCTCCTCAATTGTAATCACGTAGGCTGAGTGGAACACGACCCAGCCCTCAGGTCCCGGTAAAAATCTCTGATCTGGCTGGGAAACGAACCCGGGGCCTCCGGGTGAGAGTCAGGCACGCCACACCACGGGGCCGGCTTACCACCATTGCCACTATCCTCAAGAGTTACGGAGTTATGGATGCCAGACACTAATGTTGGAGTTCTACATTTGTACAGCTGCACCGTTCTGGTTTTTTAAACAATAATCTTAAGTATAAACAAGAGATGATTACTATGCTTACTCCTGTTCTTCTTCGTTGCTCATTAAATTTAATGGTCCGGCAGGCGCCCTTGCTGTATGTAATCACTCGCCCATATCACTGACTGCAACACGAACCATCCTAAAGGGCATTGAACCCCAGGGGCGAACGTATACACATTTGCATGACAGCATCTTTAACTATGAAGGTCGTCTCTTAAACGATGCGGGACTGTTCAAAGTGACCGCATGAGCTACAACACCGCCTAATTGCTATACTGTATTTAGCGGCAATTATATGTGTCATGGCACCTTTTTGTTTTTGCTATCAAACACACAAACATTCCTGTACGTAGTAGATTTTATTTTAATTACCTTCGGAGAATTTTGCTAATGTGAGCTACTTTTGGAGACGCTAGCATTAACGGATAATATTAATGATATTTTTTTCAGGTGAAGTTCGTGCGTGTAATTGAAGTGTACAAGGTAACACTGTCATTGCTAACGTCTAATAGTTTGAGGGGAATAACTCAGTAATAAAATGTTACGTGTCGGCACACTCCTTAGCAGCTGTGAGATGTCATCAGGATAAATGGTCAATCCGGAGAAACTCTGGAGATAGCTGCGTGACTTCGCCTGTGTCTCTTATAACATGCGCAGCATAGTGTTACCAACAAGTGAGTGAGACATATCAAGATTTCGTCGGCGTTGTTCGGTGGATATAAACCAAAGGCGAGCACAATTCGGCTCAATGAGCAGCACTCCAGCCCAGGCAAGTAAAGAACAGTACGGCCTAGCAGCTACTTGCATGGCTCTCAGTGACAACTAATGAAGGGGGCATATTTCAAAATAGATTTAAACTTTTAACAGTTCCATTGTGCCTAAAATCTCGTTCTATTCAGTGCATTTGAACATGGCGAGGAGCTATGTGACCCCCTGTGGGTGGGACGAGAGAATAACATCCACGGTCTCCCCTGCCTGTCGCAAGAGGGGTCTAATAGGGGCCCCAGGCCTCTGAACTTTGGAGCGTGGGTTGGCGAACATGGGGCCCTCAGCTGAGTCTTGGCATCCTCATGGTATCCCTTACCTGTCGTGAGAGGCGACTAATACGGGCCCCAGAGGCTCTGAACTTTGGAGCGTGGGTTGGCAAACATGGGGCCCTCAGCTGAGTCCTGGCATCCCCATGGTATCCCTTGCCTGTCGTGAGAGGCGACTAATACGGGCCCCAGGGCCTCTGAACTTTGGAGTGTGGGTTGGAAAACATGGGTTCCTCAGCTGAGTCCTAGCACCTCCATGGTATCCCTTGCCTGTCGTGAGAGGCGACTAATACGCGCCCCAGGGCCTCTGAACTTTGGAGCGTGGGTTGTCAAATATGGGGCCCTCAGCTGAGTCCTGGCATTGCTTCCTTTACTTGTGCCAGGGTCATCACTTTCACCTATCCTATTCGACCGTCCTTGGTCAACTCTTGTTCTTTTCCGACCCCGACGGTTTGAGAGCACTCGAGGGCTACGGAGTCTTTCATTTTCATGCCCTTCATGGCCCTTGTTTTTCTTTGGCCGATACCTTCATTTTTCGAAGTGTCGGATCCCTTCCATTTTTTCTCTCTGATTAGTGTTATATAGAGGATGGTTGTATAGTTGTACTTCATCTTAAAACAGTAATCACCACCATCACCAGGGGTTAAGTAAACGGATCGTATCCATGAAATTTCATTGCAATTTTTGTCCTAAATGGAGGATAATAATTGCTTTCACGCAAATCAACAGTAGAATTAGCGGTAAATTAAATACCATTATTACTAGAGAAATATACATACGTACCAGCGGCGACTATTTCACCGTAGACACGTGCCGACTTTTGTTCCCGTCCTGAGGTCCACCGACACCGACGAATGGGCTTGCTATTCAAACTTAGAACTGAGGAAGATATTCATCTTAATGGGGTTATGGGACTGTAAATGTCGCGTCTCATCGATTGGCAAGATCCTTAATGTCACCAAGCATTGTGTGGCCCGCTTCATCGTGCCGTGTTCTGTTATCTTCTCGAGATCCAGGGCTAGCACCGACGAACAGGAGTGCTATGTCTGTGATTTCGCAATATCTTTGTTCATCATGACCAGCGCGGGCAGTTCAAACGGGAAAATTGAGGTGAAAGGTATGTCGCAATTAACACAAAAATGATTTTTGTTGAAAGAAAATAGCATTGTATCTGTACCAATAATTATATCAGTTAATGAGTTATGGGCACAAGTCACAACTCGCCCCCACCAAGTAACATCAAGCAAAGCAAAGAAGTTCAAAGAAGTTAAGTGAGCAAAGACTGAACACACAGAAGTGTTTCATGAACAAAAGACATATTAAAGCACTGTGACGTAGTAGAATTCATAGTCCTAATGTAGCAAAGTATGTATGTATATATTTCTCCAGTAATAATAGTATTTATTAATTTACCGTTACTTTTAATCTTGATTTGCGTAAAAGCAATTATTATTTTGCATTTAGGACCAAAAGTGTAATGAAATTTCATGGATACGATTAGTCAACGTAACCTTAATTATTTTGACACGTGATAACTAAATACTAGTCCGCCTCTGTGGTGTAGTGGTTAGCGTGATTAGCTGCCACCCCCGGAGGCGCGGGTTCGATTCCCGGCTCTGCCACGAAATTTGAAAAGTGGTATGAGGGCTGGAACGGGGTCCACTCAGCCTCGGGAGGTCAACTGAGTAGAGGTGGGTTCGATTCCCCCCTCAGCCATCCTGGAAGTGGTTTTCCGTGGTTTCCCACTTCTCCTCCAGGCGAATGCCGGGATGGTTCCTAACTTAAGGCCACGGCCGCTTCCTTCCCTCTTCCTTGCCTATCCCTTCCAATCTTCCCATCCCTCCACAAGGCCCCTGTTCAGCATAGCAGGTGAGGCCGCCTGGGCGAGGTACTGGTCATACTCCCCAGTTGTATCCCCCGACCAAGAGTCTGAAGCTCCAGGACACTGCCCTTGAGGCGGTAGAGGTGGGATCCCTCGCTAAGTCCGAGGGAAAAACCGAACCTGGAGGGTAAACAGATGATGATGATGATAACTAAATACTACTTTGACTGCGACGTGTAGTCATGGAAATATTGTAAGCCAATGTAAAAGCTTGTTTAGTAACACAACATTTTAATATTTTATGATAAATTCTTTCTCGATCTGTAGGCTGCCAAAGACAAAGAATACACAATGCAGTGAATATTGTTTAAAAAGGAAATAGTTCGTAAATAACTCTAAAAATTAAAAACGATTGTGAAATTGGATATACGATTTTAATCCATTCCAAAACACAATTAGGGAAGTTAGAAGATACAAAACATTTTAAATGTTGTAAGGACAATTTCAGAAATAATTCCTACAAAATATTTATTTATTTCTTTTTCTTTTTGAAAGTACACAGGCAGTAGGCCCAATACAGTACCTTCTTATATGTGTGATTAGGATTTGAGGTCAGTTGATTTAATCCTATGAGACGACTCAAAATTGGGACAGCTTTTAGTCCCCAGTCCACGAGGTATCAGTGTTGATCCCGACGACTCTCACAACGAATGACGAACAAGCTCTATGGCTGTATTGCGTAAACATAATGTACACTGCTGTGGCTTTGCTTGCACCTTGACTGCACATATCGTGATCTAGTCTTTACAGCACAAGAAAGAAGCTTTTGGGCTTTTGGCGTGTGAAGAAAACAAGGATAGATTCTTTACGTATCATAGCGTGCAATGAGCCATCTTATGACGAACGAGACTACCACTCACTATAGGCCAGAGGTGCTCACACTGTTGTTTGAATTTCCGTGTTCACCGAATTCGAAAACAGTATTTAAAACTTACTAGGCGTCCGATCATAATAGCTAGCCTCTTAATGGCGAGAGAGTTTCATCACGAGTGGGGACACAAAATGAAAATCCACGGCTTGATTCCAGTCATTCGGCCGGGTCAGGAATGGAATGACTGAAGCCCCATCTTGCGGCGAGGATAGGAATTGTGCCATCTGCCGAAGCCTGTCGCACTCCTCTAGGGAAATGATTAATGACTGACTGATGAAATGAAATGATAGTGGAAAGTGTTGCTGGAATGAAAGATGACAGGGAAAACCGGAGTACCCGAAAAAAAAAATCTGTCCCACCTCCGCGTTGTCCAGCACAAATCTCACACGGAGTGACCGGGATTTGAACCACGGAACCCAGCGGTGAGAGGCCGGCTCGCTGCCGCCTGAACTACGGAGGATCAATAGGTTGGAATGCAAACTAATTTGGCTGATAGGAAGTGTCGACTAGTCCCCTCTTCCGTAATGCAGCGAGAGTAGCACGAATTCAAGGGGTTCTACTTTAATAGGCCGTGCCCCTAAAGTTTATGCAAATCTCATAGCAGAACTGTTGTGTGGGATGGGGTGTATTTGCCACTCGCTTCAGTAAGTTTGCATTCTAACCTATTATTGCTTAAAAGTCCACATCTAAATCATCACTCTTTTTACTATTCGCATCGTAATTACAATCGTTAATGGAAATATCCTTTGAAGAAGATGCTATCATTTAATTTGCCACGCTGTTGAGTAATATTCATCTCCATATCAGTAATCTTTGTTATTGTAGACAGCTGCTTCTAAGGAGCCTTCCATAGAACTACATCAGCACAAGAATATAGGAAGAACCATTATTTCACTACGTAGTTCAGCAAAAAGTTAAATACCACCACAGAAGGTAATGCATGCTGTCAATGTGAACGGTGTTATTTTAGACAGTGACACTGCAAATTCTACATGGCCGTGGGTTCTTGCAAGGTTAAGTTAGAAATTGCTGGCCAGTTAAAAACCATACGTTCTTGATACCGACGAAGAGAAGTAGTTACGAGTTTCTAATTACTAGTACATATGCCAGCTGCTGTTGACGCCAGAAAACTAATCGCAGATGCTGCGTGTGGGCACTTACACTCTGTAAAATGCAGTTTAACGACAAGAAGTATCTACTAGAGACACTCCCTATTTCTACACAAAACACACAGTCTATTACTGTCTGTAATGATAGTCAATGCTCTTACACCAATTGTCCGCCTGTTTCTGGAACAAAGCAGGAGATAAGTGTAATAGAGGCGATCATACACGAACATTTCAGAAATGCAGTCAAGGAAGAGCGCCACTCTCATGGGTGCACACCCAAACACACATCAAATATTAGGGAGAAGAAAGACATCTGCATCGTTTTCAATCTGTACTGATACCAGAAGTCGCGATTAGAGTCAGTGACAGATTATTCATAGAAGTATATATTAGTCTTGGTGTCCAGCAAGGTTATGTCCCTTTCCCTCTGCTTTTCATAACCTATTTAGAGGCGGTTAAAGGCATCTGTATTAATGGGACAGTTTAGAGATAAAAAGTTATAAATTTGACCTAATGTGTTGAAATGCCTTCTAAACAATAGAAAAGGAATTCTCCAAACCAATCGGAGATATCATTTTAAATATTAAAAAATGAGTTCACTTTTAATTTTAAACCCATTTTTCGTTAATTGCATTTCAATTGAACATTTGGAATTCATTGGGAAATACATTTTCGAAAAACACTGTGTATTGATTTTTCAGTACACAGTTTAAATTCAGAAATATATTGCATTCAAAAGACTGAAGTTGTTTTTGTACCAAACTTTATGATACCTGAAAAATCCTGCGATCAAAAATTCCGTACAAAGATTTTGTAATATAACTATGATGCATACAGCAGATATTTTTTAGGTAAAGTTAAACAGAATATTGCCGTATTAAAATGGGATTCAGTACGTAAAATAGGAAAGTGCCAATGCTTTGCGCTCAGTATCATTTGTTGTTTTACTGTGCAGATCCTCTTTGGGCTTTCAGATCTCTTGTGTCCTACCGATTTTTAAATTCTCATCTCCAATCCATTGTCGCATTTTCCGGATTAGTTGAAACTCGATCGTATTCTTCGAAACTTGAGCTTTTGGACTTATCTTAATGAATGGGAGTGGGTACACCAATAAGGGACAAAAATATATATTTTTACGAATTTTAGTTATTTGAAGGGTGATAAATAAAATTTCTGTAGTTATTTCGATGAAAGTCGTTTCTAACGGCTTATATCGCCCTTAAATGTCAAGTTGACACTTGAGGTTACGTCCACCTATTCCACAAGGTACACATATTTTTGAAATAAAGTCCTTAATTTCAAACTCCGCGGTATAGCAGTGCGATCTGGTGGCACATCTTTGTTTCTACAGTGCGTAGCAACTATTTCCATTCGTCAATTATTTGTTTGGCCATGTTTGGAGTTGTTACTGAAATCCCATGTGTTAGTTTGTTTTGGTAGTGAATCAAACATACTTTTAGGATGCCTCGTTCTAATAGAAATTTTAAGAAACGTACTGGAATAGGTGGAAGGAAAGGACGTGGGCCAACATGTGAAATAGTTGGTAATCAGGAGGATGGTAGTGAAAATGGTGCGGTGTTGACATACAATGAGGGGTGTGCAGGCCGACTGAGGGTTCTGAGGGCTTCAAGCATTGAACATGGTCAATACATGCAAAAGATTTGCAATGAAATTGATATCGTAAGGATAAAAATAAAATGAAATCAGACATACAGGCTCAGGTGGTAATCAAATAGCAACAGAGAAAGATGAAGTGAAGATCATGTGAAGATGCTGAAATTGACCCAGCCGATCCAATTATGGGCCAGGAATGCACTGAGGTATCATTCTTCTTTGTTTCAATTTATCTCAAAACACATATTTTTAAATTTTATGTTCGTTTTTATTTAGTACCACCAGAGTTAGGGTGATGAAACTTGCACCACATCATCTTCTTGGAGTTGAAAGTATACTGAGTTCATATAATACTGTACCCGCTCAAAGCCTGAGTCCCAACCAGCATTTATCTCAGGGAGTGTTACGGTCCGAATCTATCGCAACTAATAAACAATAAAAAAATTATATTGAGATATAAGATCTCAAACTAAATGTAAGGGCGCCATCCAATCAGTACTACAGGGTTGAATGGGACACTCTAATCTTTAACTTTAAGGCTCATCATAAAACACACACATTAATAAATTATATATATTCAGATCAAAGAGAAATTATGAAGGCTCCGTCCTAGGAATGGGGACGGATATTTAAACGGTCACCGAGGGTTTACTATTCTGCAAGAAGAAGAACCTGGAACTGTTTCCTTGCAAATGCTAAAGGAGCATTTTATTTAAGTAAACAGAATAATTTTTACACACAACAAAATCTGTTGACCCTTGATTTGCCGGTAATTTGGCAAATTATTCCTGAAATTGATTACATAATATTTATCACTTTTGACCACCCTTCCATTTGGGTGGTGGAACCGTTGATATCTGAAGGTATCAGATTTACCTTCGTTAACACCATGACCATATTTGGTCATGGACCAATTACCTGTTGGCTAAGTGGGCGCGATCACATGGACCATGTTATCGCCTCCACTTTGATTGAGATGAGACCAACCCGGGAAACTACAAACTCTCCCCGGGTTCCTAACCAAGATATGCTAATCGTTAGTTGAAGGAAACGACAAAGTGACTCTAACCTAATGGTCCAGATGTAGGGATTTGCCTTCATTTTACAACTATTAACTTAACTTATTATTCACAACAACGTGATATTATTACGTTAATTCGCCAGCTGACTTCCCTAGTATCATTCATCATCAGCATCCGAAATAAATAAAATAAAAAATAAAAAATATTATTATTATCAACATTATTATTAATAGTGGAGATCGTGATTATCGTAACCCGCAATCATCCTCGCTATAATATTTCAACTTCTCGCTCTTATTATTCTCATCTGAAATAAAAAAGTAGCTTCCTTTTTTAATACTTCAAGTATTATTATTATTAAAGTGGTTTGAAAATTTCAATATTTTCAATTCAATTCCCACGATCATTACTGTATTCATAAATAAAAATAAAAAATTCTTCTTCTGATTCTTCAAATATTATTGTTCCGAGGTATCTGTGAAACAGCAGAGGTGAAAGAAGGTGCGGGCTGGAATAGGTCTCAACTACAAAGTTCGAAAGATGAATTAAAATTTCAACAAAGGTTATATTTTCAAAACTTAACAATGGTGACATAGAATTTGAAAACTTAACAAGTCAACAACAAGCCAAAAACAGATACAAGGAATTTACAAGTGTTAGGGGATAGTTACAAGGTCTGGGCTTCGAGCCCCACAATAACAATCCTTGAGGTATTAGCCCAAATTTACCAAGGTACAAAATCGAACAAAGGGGCAGAAAACCCCATCCTGTCAAGGAGCACTTGCTCCAAATTACAATGTTAAGCCTCCAAAAAGAACACAGAAATCAAATTTAGGAAAGAGCAGACCCGCTCTCAATTTTACAAGCCTATCAAAGGCCACAACAAACTTCGCTCCTGACTGCCCTCAAGGCACACATATAATGGTACAGGGGTACCTCGTACCCAATCTACTGGGCCTTCTCAGAAAGGAATAAAAAACGAGTTAAATAAATGGCCCAAAATACAAACTTGAATGGAGGCGATTACTTGCACTCCTACACTAAAGTTTTTTTTGTTTTCAGACCTATGTGGCGCGAGGCAGAAACACAGAGGCTAATCCCACGCTAAGGAGGTGACCCGTATGAAAAAACTTTAGTACATTAAGGAAGAGACGAAACGGTTATGAAAACGTAGTCACCTCGATTTCAAAATGAAAGGGAGCTCGAGAGGGTGAAGCACTCTCTATCCCTGCTTTATGGAAAAGGGATTTGAAGTTTTTACATATACTGAAAAGTAATTTACATTTAAAATTAAAGGTTTCGAACCCTCCCCGAGAGTTAAACTGCTGAGCTAGCAAGAAATACAGATGTTAAAAGGCCATTATCTTGTTGGAGATCTGTTGCCCGAAGAAAGAGGCGCTTCCCGCCTCCTGCTACATATCCACACACTAAGAAAGATGTTACTGAAGTGGTACCGAGACAAGAAAATCAGCAGTTTTTATACCCTCGTGGAAAGTTCGAGACCTTTCATGAATGATAACAACCCGCCCACAAACTTTTATTGGATAACAGCAAAAACTAATACACAAGACAAGGAAGAAACACCTTATTGGTGGAAAATTAATTACAGAATTTCCTGATTGGCTATATTCAGAACAGGCGGAAAGAAAGGGTTTATATTGCCAACCCACAAATGACAGAACAAAATGTAGTAAAGACAAAACTTATGAATACAAAATTTCTTCAAGAAAGTTCATTCTATTGCACCAGAGTGTATTACCATAGTTTTTGTAGAGACATCTGGTAGAGAACGTCCACACTTCTTGATCAATGCCAAACAAAAACACATCAAAATTTACACAGAGCCACCTTCGGAGAAACAGTGAGTTGATACAGTTTCTTTTTAAGTTCAGGCTTTCTCCTGTAGAGGAGTTTCAATTGACGCAATATTTGAATTAGCGACGTGGAGGTGTACCGCCCGGTACAATTATTATTATTATTCTTTCGAGAATTTTTTATTTTTATTTCCCATCTTTATAATCTAGTCACATACGTTCTCTCCCAAACAGAAATCACCAAGATCCGATTTCACATCGGTCGGGACATAATACTGTTCGAACCCGCAACCTTATTCTCGTTCTGTCGTTAATTCATGGAGACCATATGCTTCTAAGACGATTCTCAAATCCCATAACACCTCGCAGTTGAGCAAATACCTCCAATCTCTGCAAGTGTTAAATTATTCCTTCCCTTTCCATTTTGAAGTCCATTTATTCATCGGAACTCTTCAAAACATTTTCATTAATTAACCCTCGGTGCGTGGACTCTCTTCTGCCACTCATATCACCGGTATGGAAATACAACCTCTATGTAGGCCTTAAGATCCATCTATTTCTTCATCAACAGTACAATTCACTTTCATTTCGGGCCGGATTTCTGTCCCACAAAACTCCAAATCTCAACTTTTGGCTCAAATCACTCTGGGCCTCAAACATAACGTGACCATATTATCGAAATGCCTATCTCGTTTCTACCAAAATTATTTATGATTATTATGGAGTCCAAAAACGTTAAATCAACAATTAGTGTTAAAATCGGATTCACTGCCCAAATTAAAATATTCATGCCACATATTATCTCCACATTTAAATTACTTTAATTGGCAATCATTCTATCCAACTAGGCCCGTGCCTTTATTCTCAAAGATTATTATTAAATACGCCTTTACACATTACCCAATATTAATGTAATACTTCGACACTTGTACAGATTATTATTCTGTCCACTGGCGAACTTCGCGATATTTATAAACAAATCAATGGACTTCATTCCGTCCCACAACAATTTAAATCACTTGGCAACCCTACCTCTGGATTATCTTAACAACATGCCTTAATATCTATAAAATTTCCGATAACGGAAAACGACTTTGGAAGCACTTCTAAATGAATATTAACATTATCTTTACGTGAAACGTGCTCCATATCATATCAAACAACTCAAGCACTTGAATGAACAAATAAACCCTACTCTACTCTATTTAATAACCACAATTATGACGAGTGCTTGATCTAATTTTGTATATATTAATTTGTCCCTTTGTCTATCTATCTCTGAATTTATACGAGCCGGAAACGGCTCGTTTCACAATTAAGTTACATGATAAATTAATATGATTTCCTCCCCCTAACGATAGCAATCTACAAATATCTCAAAAGGTTACTCATCTCTTTTTTGTAGTCTGCCAAACCGGACGAGGAGTACAGGCCCCGTCCAGTCTTAGCTCTGCATCCTACTGGTTTTCATGCCAGCTTGAAGAAGTAATCCAATGCACTTTTCAGATTTACACATATTAATTTTAAAGATTTAAAATTATAACATTTTAACAAATTTACACACACTAATATTGAACTGAAACTTTACTCTTTTGGCCTTTATCTGACCCGCCTAATTCATACACATATTCTTCATTCCTTCCCCGGCATTAAGGAACTGGTGACACCTCGATATCGCATTCAAACGGCCCGTCGTGCACTTGATTTTCCGGTCTCACGTTCGCGTAGCTGACCAGGTATCAGTTTATAATCGACTATTACTAGGTGAAATACATCGAACACTCGTGACCGTTCTCACGTAACGTACTTCCTAATCTGTTGGTAGAATCTCACACTCCGTAAGTTATGCTTTACTGAGTCATGTAACTATTTGAAACACTTCATACTAGTATACTGCTCAAGACTGTAATATGAGCTACATCACGTCATGAATCACTGTACTATGTAACAATATAATACTTCGAACCCTACTCCACGATTAAGTACACACACGCACCCCTGGCGTAATCACGGCTCGAACAAAATATCAGAAGTTGTCACGCACCCCAGGCGTGGTATCAGCCCGAACACTTTGTCCAAAGTAGAATATCCGTCTCCACGACCCTATATTTATATTTGACTCCCCTCTCCTCCGAGTTCACGGGAGGTCATCTTAGGACGCGCAGTCCCGATATCCTCATATGACTATTTGCGCCTTTGCCAGTGGCTTAAATGTGGGATTCAGTGATGTAATTATGTTCTCAGAGGCTCTATACCAATTATCAACTATTATCGTTCGCTGGTAATTGATATATTTGCGAATTTATCTGCCGTCTCCCGGCTCGGGATTTCGCGCTATATTGTGGCGTCCCTTGCCTCCAGCCAATCAGCGGATAGCATTCATTAATTCTCAGAATTACGCCAATCAATCTCCCTCAGTTAGTGACTTTTAATAACTTTTATTACTTGGTTAGGCTTCTAAATTCCACCTTATTCCGAATTTATAACACACTTCCGTTTATAAATTTAATCCGTGGAGTTCAGATTTCTCGTGCTTCTTACAATACGAAGTTGGCGTACCTGCGACTGGTCGATGAATTTTTATATTGGTCCACGTAAACCATGGGACCGGGAAGGCTCATATTTTTTTTCTTCAAGTGCCAACCTCGCGTTCAACTCCCGCTAGTACATGGAGATACCCTGCCATCATTTCTAAGAAATCTGCACCCGGCTCTTTGCGCTGTTGCCACTACCTATTTCGCTCGAGGCGAGGAATGTGTCCCCTAACTTGTCAACAATTCTCGCCTCTCTCTTTCCCCCTTCGTCACCATTTCTGAGAATTCTAATTCTGCTGTTCATTGTGTTTGTTAATCTCAGTGGAGACAACAGTCTGGGGTAGGTTTCACAACATCCTCTCGGCCTGGTCTGTACTTATAATATATAAAATACGATCTGCTCGCTTCTGAATATGAAATATATATTCCTCCATAAATAATTACAATTACATGACGCTTATCACACCCCCACCAGGGCGCAATACTTCTGCCTTTTAATATTCAAATTATTATTTTAAAAAGAAAAATTGACCTCTAAGGAAATAACCTTCAAAAATGCACTTGTGGGTTAATATTGATACAACCACATTTAAAGTGTGCACAAAGCTTCATTATTTAAGTGTGGTAAATCCTATTAACTTATATGCCATGATCTTTGAGATAAAGGAACATGAATTCGGCAAATTTAGCATTGTGAAGATAGGGTGTACCAACTCCCCAAGTCTCTCAACTCTCATCTCTCTATTCTATGTTAGAGTAGTTTATAAGTTTTTCAAAATTAGTTTCGAGAGACTGAAGAACATAACAGTTATACATTAGCTCAGTAGAAATTGAAAACAGATGCCTTCACACATCGCAAAACTTTAATTGTGTGGCCGAGTTAGTTTTTCTACACTCTGCTGCATCTCTGTGTTTCTTATTACGGTATAACGAATGGATTAATGATTAATACTGGAGGTTGAGTTTAGTTTACTTTAAAATTATGACTCTGCCGTAGACAAAATATGACTATTGTATTGATGATCGATTGGATACGATGATGAATAAAGAAATAAATCTGTACTTGAAAACTAAATCAACGTAAGTCACATTTTATGAAACTTAAAGCCAAATAAACGTAACTCCACTGTCATTTTGCATTTATGGCAACAAAAATATTAATTAACCATTTTAAGTGTAAAGTATAGTAGTGAATGTGTTCAGTGATCATAAATTACTCAAAATAAGACAAGAACAATGATGAACATTTATTGCAAAAGTTACAATGCAGTAAAAATGCTTTAAAACTGACGTTTTCCCTCTCTCCTGTAAAATTACTGAAATGTGACTTGTGTTGGTTTTTCTCTCTGGTACAGAATGTACAGATCTGCCGACAGTGGGTTCGAACCCATTGACAGCCACGTGACCCAAACATTATTATTATTGTTATTATTATTATTATTATTGATGTTAAAGGAGAGAGAATCTAAATATATATTCATGATTGTTCTTGATATATTTTGTGTAATTTTGATCGCTGAACACATTAACTAACATAATTTACACTTAAAATTGTTAATTAATATTTTTGTTGCCATAAAAATAAAATGACAGTGGACTTACGTTTATATGGTTCTAAGTTTTATAAAGTGTGACTTACGCTGCTTTAGCTCTCAGGTACAGAAAATGTTACCTTTAAATGAATCCCAGTAACAATAATAACTTTCCATTAAAGTACGTCTCAGCAAAAAGGAAGAAAGAGTTGAGAAAACTCTAAGACCATAATACTGTATGTACCTAAGTAAAACATGAGATAGTAAGCTGCTATTATAGAAAGATGTTTCAATGAAAATCAAATGCTTATAACACAGTGGATTGAGTCTGGCCGTTATATGGTTAACACAAATAAATTACTCTGGTTCACAGTTCCCGTTGTTGAGTGGATTTTCACCAAAACTTCTGTCACATGCTGGAGCTATAATGGTGTAGGAAAGAAGGACGCCCTGCAGGCTTGTGACTAAGTGAGAAGACAAACTGTGATGTGGCGCTGAGTCTGCAAGCTATTGGACTCTAAACATGCAACTACTGTATATATGGAAGGTGCTGAGGTCCGAGAAGAAAAACCGTTTGAAAGTAGACATTTGAAACAATTAAACTCGTACTCGTGTAATTTGGTAAGTCATTGGGAAGTGAAAAGAGTTTGAGAGACTAGAAGAATATACAGGGTGGTCGGAAACAATGTTAACCAGTTATACGAGTTTAGGAGGGTTGGTCATTATTACCGCAGAGCTTCTAATGGATATGACTGGACTTCTTCCGATAAACGCGGTCAAAAATCACATTGAAAATGTTACAACTTTGTTTTTTTAAATATAAGGGTTGTTTAATTAAACTATAAACAGAGCTGACAAGTTTGAGTTAACTGACGGGACAGCCAAGAGGTGGCAGCAGCACATGGTTAGGTGTTTGTGGAAGGAGTTCAGAACGCGTCGCTAAGAGAGGGAAATCTTGAAGCAACATTTGTGTTTAATGGTTAAGTTACGCCCAAAGTATTACAATATGGCATGATCAATTCTTGCGTGTGCTTCGACCAAGAAACTGTCACAAAATGTGCTCCGCGGCAATGCATGTCAACACTCTCTCAACGGAACAATGGCAAACGTTTTTACTGAGGTTTTATTGGATCACCCGCCTTACAGCCATTGTGTCTCCCCTTGCAACAGCTAGAAATTCCTGAAGGCGTCGATCATTTTGGAGGACATACAGTAGAGTAACTTGTTCAGCGATTGGACAAATGTTTGATCGGGGGCGGGGTTGATGATTATCTGTAGCCTTTCTCATATTATCATCAGTATGCTGTCGTTTTGATAAGCATATGTAGTTCAGTACACAGAGTATGGTGTACGTTTCTAGACACTAGTCTATGCTTGAAACAATCGACCGTTATCGTAGGACTGTATACAAACCGGTGCAACATAAACCTATCAAAGATGATCAGGGGATTCTGTCAGAACACTTTCTAATAAGATACTCCTCAAGTACTACCAAAATATGTGAATTGCAACATCCAAGCTATCAATGCCTCTTTAATACCCAATACCACCAGAGGTATGAAAACCGGCCGAATGCCACACGACCGGTTGGGATTCGAAATGATAGCTTGTGTCGCGAGCTAGATGTGGTTGTCTTGAACTGACCCCTAGCGAGGTACCTCCGTCGCTAGTTCTGCGGCTAGATATACGGCTAGCTCTACTTCGTGTATCCAAGGTGAACACGGTTGCCTCTCCTCATTGAAGGTGTTTCCATGACTTCGTTCACTAGCTCCGGACGCGCGGCATGTCTTCAAGAGCAGTTCTAAGACAGGAGAAAATGCTGGATGCTCTTTCTTCTTAGATAATGTTACCATGAAGATCTCGCTTCCCAGTGTTTGTAGCGTCTATTCTGTGGAACTCTTTGCGCTAAGCGACTTGTTCAAAGTCTTATATTCCCAATAATTGACTTTGGTTCAGTTCTATACAGAGACTTATCTAACATTTTGAACATAAAGCTACAGAGGATACGAAACACATGTGTTCGTTACGTGACATGTCATGCGTGATGAACACATAACACCTTATAACATACGGCTGCAGTGGTTGAAACTCCATAAACGTCGGGAAATCTCATTAGCTGTTGCTACGCAAAAAATTCTCAAACTGAAGACCCCATCCTACCTTTATAATGCATTTAAACCCGTGGAGTCGGCACTTAACAGAGATAATAGGTTTACAAAAATACCCTTCAAATTTCCCTTCTTCATACCGCTAAATTTAACAATTTCTTTGTCTGCACTGCATCACGTATCTTTAACGTCTTTAATCTTCACCATTTCGCAAATAACACTAACTCTACCCATGGGACTAAAATAGTCCTTAACATCTATAGTTCTGGAGGAGTAGGCAAGGGGCTGAGATCAGGCATTCTTGTGTCTAACAATCAGAAATATGTATATTTCTAAGAAAATTGTTTCTCTGCTTTAGCTGTATATTCTTTAGATCTTTGTAGTCGAAAATAATAAATAGGCTTAACGATTTACCTATTTATTATATGCCGGGCTGAGTGGCTCAGACGGTTGAGGCGCTGGCCTTCTGACCCCAACTTGGCAGGTTCGATCCTGGCTCAGTCCGGTGGTATTTGAAGGTGCTCAAATACGTCAGCCTCGTGTCGGTAGATTTACTGGAACGTAAAAGAACTCCTGCGGGACTAAATTCCGGCACCTCGGCGTCTCCGAAGACCGAAAAAGCAGTTAGTGGGACGTAAAGCAAATAGCATTATTATTACATTATTTATTATATAATGTTAATTTTACGAGATTTGGTATACGTATTTTTTAAAGTTTGATGTTTAGTTTAATATTAGTTAGTGTGTTCTTAAACCGGTATTGTATTATACGAATATGCTTCACAAAGGGGCTTTTCAGCCTCAGTGGCTTGTATGTATGTATGTATGTATGTATTTATGTATGTATGTATGTATGTATGTATGTATGTATGTATCTTTATTCTTTCTCCAGATCTACATAATATGTATATGATCCATTAATGGGGAGAAAAAATAACAAGTCTGACCTAAACCAGTTCACAAAAAGAAAAGAAAAGGAAAAGAATGCCACCAGATAGGCAGACACATGAGCAAAACCATATGTAATGCTACTACTACTATTACTACTACTACTAATAATAATAATATAAATAATAATAAGATGGCAATGAGGCAGGATAAACACTGTCGCCTGGCCCAAGATCAACCCTTATTGGGGGTTTGTTGGCCATGGCAGAAGGCAGTATGGCAGTATGATAATCAGAAACTAAAATAATAACATATTACTGTGTAGAGTACAATAGTGTTAGCAGACGGCATCTGTAATTTAAACAAACTGCATATCACTTCCGGCCTGGTTTGCAACCCAGCGCAATCCTTCCTGAACACTGACCTCTCTGTTGTTCTACTTGAGGTGCAAACCCAGGTTTCGTGTTTCATCCACTGTCGTGCCGGTGTGCAATTATTCTCTTTACGTTTCATTACTATTGTCCACTGTTAAACTCCATTATCTCGCTACACTTATTTTCTTTTAAAATTTCAGGCAACTCTCCACATTAAATGAGACCGTCTCACTTGCCATTCCATACATTACAAACCAAACATCATTAACTCCCTATTCATCCGCCAGCCTTACCTCATCGCAAATTTTACATCCACTCTACTACCTTATACCATCCATCTCCACACATTAACTTAATCACGAAACCTCGTGATTATTCACTAAGTCACCACACATGCTTGCAATCACTCTCTTCCTTGCTTACTAACAAATACCCGCCTCATCTTAATTACAGCTTTCCTCTACCATCTAATGACAGTAATTAATATACACACTTCATCGCCTACGAATTTAACTGCTTAATCACTATTATCTCAGTTAGAAATAACACACACCCTCCACTTTTCTCATGAGCTTAAACAATTTACTTACTGCTGCTGCTTGTTTTTTTACTTCTTGCCACTACGCCTACGCCCAAATTACTCGTCTTACTCCATATCTCTTTTAGCCTCAAGCTTGTCCCTTTCGCCAATGTACCTCTTGCTTCTGCTTTCTCTCTCCAAGCCGTATTTTCACTTCGTTCATGTGCACTTGTCACATCTTGTGCTTCCCCCGCCCCCACATTCACTCCCTGTATCTTCCTTTCTTCTCTCACACTGGCCTCCGTCCTCAGCTCCTTAACAATTGCCCTGGTCTCCCTCCTCATCTGAATTGCTGCTTCCCTGGCTCCTTCTATGATCGATTCGAAGATAGCATGCGCGTCCTTCTCTGCCCTGCTAATTTCTTCTTGCTGCAAGCTCTGTTCCAATGCCCTATTTTCCTTGGGTTTTTCTTTATCCCCATGCCCGTCATCACCAACTTTACTGTCTCTAACTTACATTTCTTCCACTCTCTTCCCCACTACCACTTCGTTCTTCATTTTCTATTCCATATCCCGTAATTTCATTTTCTGTGGTAGGCCTCAGAGCAGCGCCACAAGAAACCAAGAGAATATAATAAGTGTCTGATTGGTACATACTAGACTACTCCTCGTTGCCACACCTATATTGTAACGGGGTCCAGATGGAGGTCACTAATTATTGGACCAAACAATTTGCAATATGGTTCGAATAACAGTTTTGTGTAGGTCTTCCTTGAAAAAAAAACCCGAATATATAGTGTGTATATAAATAGATTTATTTTCTTATTTATTTATTGCACACTACAGGACTTAGTGTCCCAATTACGGTGGCAACTACGTCATATAAGGTAAGGTAAGGGTTATTCTGACCGAAGGCAGGTCCGAACCTCCGCAGAGGTGTTCCTGAGCCGGAGTTTACGTGCGGTAGGGTGGCCAGTTCCTTTCCGCTCCTCCATTCCCTTACCCCCACCAACAGCGCGTGGCAACCCATCCAACTCCTGACCACGCCCAATGTTGCTTAACTTCGGAGATCTCACGAGATCCGGTGTTCCAACACGGCTACGGCCGTTGGCACGTCATATAAACTACAATTAAAATGGTGGTACTTAGATCTAAACTATATTCTACAATTTTTTCTAATATCCGATAATGTTAATATTAATGATCAATTTTCTAAAAACTAAAGAAACTTATATTAATACGGTGGAACAACACACGACAAAGTAATATGGCGAAGTAAATGAAGCAATACAAGTACAAGCATAATATTATAGAACTTCACCTTACAATTTCTCCTATTTTTAGGACTTCATAAAATTGCGCGATGAAGTTCAGTTACAAACTCGCGCGTTGGAAGACTGAAAGGTTTGAACGATAGCTATTTTTAATAAATTTTAGATGATAGGCCTTACAAGATTTCCCTTTTACAAGACATAACTGAAACATTGCTGCATATTCTATATGATATTAGCATGGATGATGGAGATATCCGTATTATTGCCAACCTGTATTGGAATCAGGCCGCATCAGTTAATGTTGACAGCACAAACATCTGTGCTATTGAAATAAAGCAAGGAGTGAGGCAAGTTTGTGTCCTATCTTCACCCCCTTTCAACATTTACTCTGAAAGGGTATTTTCTGAAGTACTTTCTTTTTTTGCTAGTTGTTGTACGTCGCACCGACACAGATACGTCTTATGGCGACGATGGGACAGGAAAGGGCTAGGAGTGGGAAGGGAGCAGCCGTGGCCTTAATTAAGGTACAGCCCCAGCATTTGCCTGATGTGAAAATGGGAAACCACGGGCTGCCGACAGAGGGGTTCGAACCTACTATCTCCCGAATACTGGATACGGGCCGCACTTAAGCGACTGCAGCTATCGAGTTCGGTTTCTGAAGTACTAGAAGGAAAACGGGAGAGGGCGTTGTTGTTAATGGGATCAAAATAAACAATATGTGTTATGCAGATGGTACTGTTCTACTTGCAACAAGTGCTGAAGATCTTCAGACATTACTAAACTGTGTGGTGCGACAAGTCTGTGTTTAAACACGAAAAAGAGCAAAATAGTGATCATAAGTAGAGTCCGGATTTTTAAATACTGATAGGTTAGAATGCCAACTTACTGAAGCGAGAAACAAGTATAACCTACCCTGTACAACAGATATGCTATGAGATTTGCATAGACATTAGGGGTGCGGATGGCTTTGCTGGCGAGATGTAGTGTTTACAGTGCACTATGTCTTCTGGTTTGGGGTATATCAAATTTTTTACTTTCATTGACCTGTCTCAGTCTTATCCTTGGCTTTGACAACATGAAAGTGACTGAGGTACGAGTGATGCTAGTAATAACATTGGTTATGCAGACAGTCCCTGTTATGAATGGTGTGAAAATATCGCTCGTAGGGTCGGTTGGTGCATGCATTTCAGTGGGCTTGGCAGACTGATATGTAATAGCAACGGCTGGCTCGGTGAGGAAAGCAACGGGAAACTACCTCACTCCTCGTTTCCCTAGTACGCCTATTCAGTGACGCCTAGGCTATTTATGACAGCTGTTGGCGGAGCTGCAGAGGATCAAACCAGACTTCGGGCTGAATACCGAACACATAGGGGTGCGGCATATAGAACTCCTAGAATTTATGTTACTCTTGCTACATTGTGGAGGAACGGGTTGCACGACACTTCCTAAGAACCAAATTAGTTTGCATTCTAACCTATTTCTAGCTAAAAATCTGAGGTCTAGTCATAAGCAAACATGTCATTCAATCCGTTAACTTAACACTAGTCTGCACATCACTGGAGCAAGTCCAGCGCTTTAAGTATCTCGGCAGTGTACTTGATCACAGCTTAAACAAGGCTGTTGCAATTAGGTCCTCGATTGAATAGGCAAGGACTACATTCAAGAGAATGAGCAAACTTCTCTGTCACAGGGACTTTAAGATCAATCCCCGTCTCCGTTTACTTAGATGTTACGTATTTTCTGTCTTACTTTATGGTGCCGAGACTTGGATCCTAACAGAGGTGTGATGCTACCGACGTCTGCTCAGAATATCATGGGCTGACAGAATACGTAACACTGAAGAACTCCAACTCCTGAACAAAGAGCTAGAGGTCATTCACAACATCAAAAAGAATAATCTTGAGTACTTTGGAAATATTATTCGAAATGATAAATATAGACTTCTTCAGCTTATTTTACAGGGTAAAATTGAAGGAAGGAGGAGTAGAGAAAGAAGGAGAATATCGTGGGTATGGAATCTACTAGAAAGGTGTGGGCTCAGTAACCCCACTCTTTTCGGAGTTGCTGAGAACAAAAACCAGGTCGCTCTGATGACAGTCGATATCCAATGAGGATATGGTAAAATAAGAATAAGAAGAAGAAGATAAGGAGGAGAAGAAGAAGAAGATGTTTTCCCTCCTATTGTTCTGTATGAAATGTTACTAAAAAGGGAATGAGTGCATCGTCTGGTATGTTCCTCGCACTTAATATTGAACCCGACAGGGGCATTATCCAAGGACCTTTGGTTGATATTGATCTTCGTAATTACGCACGCAATGATATTTAAGGGAAAGAATGCTGAAACTGATTAATATTCATATCATTAATAGAGGTCATACCGAAACTAATTAATATTCATACCATTGAGATAGATAAATTGTGTCTTTTAAAAATTATTCTACGAGATTTCTTTGTCTGCAACTTATTGCGCAGTATTGTCCTTTGTGTGGCGGGGGCCCGCAAAGGAAGCCAAGCCAACTTAGACCCGGGAGGGGTTATGAATGGGGATTCCCCGTGAACTTACTCGAGAGAAGACATCCCTCCTCAAGACTCACAGAATGAGGGGAAACCAACTTTTTCGAAACGAAATATAGGAGCCATCTTGGACTCGGACTAGCCAACTTAATTACCTACGATCCAGAAAATTAATGAAACTCGAATTATGGGGTCATCTCCCGATTTAAAAGGGATAAATGTCACTGGGACATTTATTTAGAGTGTTTAATGTCCTCTTCCTTGATAACTTTCAGAAGAAGAAAGAATACTGTGTGGTTTCTGCGTGGAAAAGTACTGGGCCATCTGTTTATTCTCACGACACCTCCTCGAGAAAGGGAGTTCATCACGCAGGGTGGGGGAAGCGGAAGAGATTTTAATTAATTTAAGGAGATTCACCGAAGGATAATTGAGTGGTTATGTCTCAATCGCATCAACTAAATACTGGTCACCGATTAACCGTACTATTATACCTCGAGTACGCCGGGAATAGGCGCTACGCAAATTAGTGGAAGGGGTATCGCTCCCTTGTAAAAACTACTGCAGTAAGGGACGAGCGTCATTCGGGGTTAGTGGCTCATCGACGGCGAAGCTATGCTCGGTTAAGCCCTCGTTAGTTCTTTGTTCAAGTGAAGTTAACTCCCATTTTAAGTGAAACAATACAATTCGCATAAACAGTGTATAGTTTTGGTCTCTGTGACGCCAGTGTTAGCTTTTTAGAAAACCGTGATATGTAAAGTAAGATTATTATCATTACTATAGTATAATCTTACGTAGCAGAAGACGGAATAGTGGCCGAGAGAGAGACGAGATTCGGTACTGAACCCCGGACTACGTAGTCGCTTACGAGATCGTGACCGGACGTTCACATTGAACGCTGTTAACCGGAGTGTGAATTAAACAGTGACGTTGTGTGTGTACAGGATTAACTGCCAGCGGCTCCACCAGCATCGAACAATGGATCTTCAACTTCAAGATGGAATGGAAATGAAAGTAATCACCGTGGTGCCCATGGAGGAGGAGTAAGCTCAGATAGACCTCCTGAGCTGACGAAGTGATAGTGTGATAGAGATGAGTACAAAGTCTTATTATCTGGCATGCATAGAGGGGATGGGAATATTTATTGTAAACTGACGCTATAAGAGATTAAAGATGTAGTCCTGTTGAAATAGAGCGCCGAAATGGGCGCGTAGTTATTAATTCTTAGTTTAGGAAACCGGCGACAGGTCTGAGTAATTGATTGTAAATAATTTAGGGAATACAATACTTTAGCTTTTCATGGGATAGCGATTTATTCAATTATTTCTTTCTTGGGAGATTCTGTTTGTTTATTGGCGTCAGAAGACCAGGAGTAATTAGTTTAGGGGAGTGCAGTGAGAGTAGTTATTAGAGTAATCATTAATTTGATAAGTGTATGGCAAGTAAAACGGTAAGTACTACAGTGCGTAAGGCACGTAACTACGAGGCTCAGCGGCCGAACTGACAGCCAAGAACTCCACCCTTTGAAATACTTAGATAGGAAGTGATAAGATTAAATTGATTATGTGATTAAATTTACCAGGAAGTGATCATAATGCGTGTGTCAAATATCAATCCGTGTGAATATTAATTAATTAATGAATGTATTGCCGTGTGACGATAAAGTAGCCATGGGCTGACCATCGATTAATTAGCAGTCAGTAATCGGATGTAAATTGCCGAGCGAGCACTTAATTGTGTTGTAATTGCTGAATAGATTCCGCACGATGACCATGTATAAGTAATGTAGCGGGTAAGCCATGTAGGACGGCAGGAATAATAATAATAATAATAATAATAATAATAATAATAATAATAATAATAATAATAATAATAATAATAATCGGGCAAAGATTACCATTGTAATACCGGAGTCGCGTTGTGAAAATGACGTGATACTGTTGGGTAAATATGTGTTGAATTCAAGGTGATTTACGCGAGTCTTTGAGACCGCAGTTTATTGTAGAAGTACTTCCGAGTGAAGTGTTACTGTTTCCTTTTGAAAGGGAATGTTACGCCTGTTAATGGTGGGTTGTCGACCGCGTGTGGAATGGGGAGCATTTCGTCTGACCTTGCCCCAGTTGTATTTCCTTTCTTTTTTTGTTTGGGGTGTCCCGTAAGCTGAGGAAGTAGGGACATTGCTGTTAAAGAGAAGTTGGCTTTGAACGGCGAAATAATGTGATTTACCTAACACGGCAGAGCAGTGTAATAATTAACAAGCGACCCGGCCGATAATGATAATGTTTGCCAATGAATCATTGTTAATTGTTCGAGTATAATACAGATAGGGATTACAGGACCCTGCCTTCATCGCAAGAGGTTGTCAGTTCGATGCTCAACGTAGGCATAGGAGGCCTACAGCGTCAGAAGAAAGATCAAAGTGCCTTTTACGTATTTTGTTGCATATCATGTATCATTTATGTGTTCTTTATGTCATGTGTGGTTGTAAATAAGGTCAGTGGTGGTTATGTCCATCAGCTTGGCGATGTCTATAATAGCGAGGGTCGGTTCGAACCCAGGTGTTGTATCATATGTGTGTATTTTTTTCTTTTACGTCATTTCTTTGAGAAATCTAGGTCTTCATTAGAATAGGGATTGCTCAGACGTGTTGTCGGATGCATGTTAGTTTTATGTGTTAGTGATAATATAGCCTCAGTGTTATGATAAAATTACCATTCGCTATATGTCACGATACATCGCTTCGCGATAAACGTACTCGTTTCTATCAAGTATAACGGACAGATGTTCACCTAACAAATCACAACAAACATTTATAAATTTTAATGTAATTCATTAGTGTTATTTAGTGCGCCATTTCCCATCATCATTAAGGTTGAATAAACCGGTTTGTGAATTAAATATTTTAATTCGAATGTGTTCTCATTTTAGTTATGTATGCCCCGCTTCTCCTCCCCTGTACGCCTTTAAGTTTACTTTAGTTCAGCGCCTATTTATTTCATACTTCTTGACCCTGCGACCCTGTAGATTCCATGCCGGTGCCATTTAGGGAGGGGGCGGGTGCAATATCTTATCAGACTTAATTTTACATTTTAATTATTATAAAAATATAATTCATTTCGCATGTATATGCAAACGCTATGTATACCCACAGAAAATATTATACCTATAGGCTTAATTGTTTCTGAGAATTGTGTGCCTGCGTTAATCTTACACAATACTATGCGCGCATTATTTTTCTGTGCGACTATACCTAGCTCAGTGGGACGTTTTTCCAAGGTCCTCCTGTTTGCCTGCCCGTCAGCTCGCTCGTTTCATCCCATGCGTTATTTAAACCGTATCTGCACTTTAATAAAAACGATAAATGAAATGTCGTATGGCTTTTAGTGCCGGGATATCCCAGGACGGGTTCGGCTCACCAGGTGCAGGTCTTTCTGTTTGACTCCTGTAGGCGACCTGCGCGTCGTGATGAGGATGAAATGATGATGAAGGCAACACATACATCCAGCTCCCGGGTCATTGGAATTGTCGGGAATCGAACCCGGGACCCTCTGAACCGAAGGCCAGTACACTGACCGTTCAGCCAACGAGTCGGACATACAGACGACGATATTTAAGTTTACAGAAGAATGTGTATCCACAACTGAAGACCTCTCCGGAATAAGGATGTAACCAACAATGGAGGGAGGGAAAATATGTTTCGGGTTTATTTCATGGTATCCACTACTTGAAGCAATTGCATATGTATAAACAAGATCATCTCATAGAGTCGTGCGTGCGAAGTTTGTCACGCATATGGACTTGGTATAGTTTTACTTCAGTATGGCCTTCCTGATACCAACCCTATGTGGAGGGATATATTCACTGTTGCGTGCTTCTGTGGTGTTGTGTTGTGTTATTCGTTTCTTTTCACGAAAGCGAGGCCTCATTTTGCTATGGTGGCGTGCCAGATGCGACCGTGCCGCATGCGACCCGTGCCGCTAGCGACCACATAATCTGTAACCGTGCCGGATGCGACCGGCGTTGACAAGCAAATTGTCATTTGATAAGTTGTGTCATCAGCCAAGTTAAGGTAAGCTAAACGAAGTGCAATGCCATTTCAATAAGTCCTATAAGCAGCTACTGCCCCTACTCTACATAACACTTCTGGGGGAAACTCGTTTTACAATACGAAACATGGTGATACGCAAGGTAACTAGGGTGATGCGTTTACGTTTTTACCGGGCGAGTTGGCCATGCGGTTAGAGGCGCGCGGCCCTGAGCTTGCATCCGGGAGATAGTGGGTTCGAATCCCACTGTCGGCAGCCCTGAAGATGGTTTTCCGTGCTTTCCCATTTTCACACCAGGCAAATGCTGGGACTGTACTTTAATTAACACCAGAGCCGCTTCCTTCCCATTCCTAGCCCTTTCCTATCCCATCGTCGCCTTAAGACCTGTCTGTGTCGGTGTGACGTAATGCCACTAGCAATAAAAATGATCCTAATTCTCTGAAATTAATTACGACTTAGGCCTACTTACAGTATTTATCGTGTCCTATTAGTACCAGGAGTGTCCGAGGACGTGTTCGGCTTGCCTGGTGCAGGTCTTTCTACCTGACTCCCTTGGGCGGCCTGCGCGTCTGGATGTGGGATTATGATAATGAAGTAGGGAGAGATGAAACCAGGTTTCGGCACGTAGCCTACTCCTCTCGAATAATACCAAGGGGTCTGCTCAATGCTTTACGTCTCTATCCGACGGCCGAATCACCATCAACAGCATCATATCCCCTCACTCCATTAGAAGACTGCGAAAAGGTTTGGATTTGAATCCCGACTTTTGGCATGAAATCTAGTGATTACAAACTGTCTACCACCAACTTTCCTACCCTGCCGGCCAACATTCTGATGGTGAATTTTTTTTCATCCAGGCTAAGTGGCTCCGACGGTTTAGATGCTGGTCTTCCGACTCCAACTTGGCAGGTTCGATCCTGGCTCAGTCCGGTGGTATTTGAACGTGCTCAAATACGTCAGCGTTGTGTCGGTGGATTTACTGGCACGCGAAACAAGTCCTGCGGGACCAAATTCCGGCACCTCGGTGTCTCCTTAAACCATGAAAGTAGTTACTGGGACGTAAAGCCAGCAACATTATTATATTTTTCTTCCGACCAATGGCACTCGAACCTGCTAACAACGGTGTCAGACCTTTATTCTAGAAAAGACCAAGTTAGCTACTTATAAGCAATCTGCCACTTGGTGACAGCTCTTAATGCAGATCAATTTTAAGTGATTGATGGGTCGCATGCGGCACGGTGCTTATCCGCTCGGTCGCTATTGGCACGATATTGGCCGGGTCGCATCCGGCACGGTCGCATCTGGCACGTAACCGTTGCTATATGACCTATTGTATCATCTTCCGGTTTCCTTCCACTGTTTGTGCGTCAACTGTTTCGTCTTACCAGCGGCAGTGCTAGGTGTCAGCATGTGTTATTAAGTAATGCATGTTGGATCTAAATCAGGAAGAGTCCCAAGAAATGAGGTAAAAATTAGTAATAATCTTTTTTTAGTTCTAAGTTTGATAATAATGTAACGTGATGTCCGTAGATAACATAAATATCACATATCTGTCAGAAAATTCATTTTAAGGCTGCGAAACTTGCATGCGTTTTATCTGTATCACACATGATACATTGGGATCCTACAACTTCTTTCTAGTCAGTAAACATACTATTGTATGCTGAGAACTATATTTCCTTCTACGGGCAACACGAGATTGGTTTTACATTTGTTTAACCTAAAAACCTTTCAATACGTGTTTGCGGTATTCTTAACATATTGTGGTTTCTCTATTTAATATATTACGTTAATATCTGGGGTTATGTTTACAGTTAACGTCAAGATTGTATTGATTTTTATTTTCAGTGCTGAAACTGTATGAAATACCTGAATTCCTCGATGCTTGGGACCCTTGCAATTCCGAATTAGAGTTTGATATGGCAACAATAAAGCAGATATTCGAACACCAACACTTCCTGCAGATGACGAAGATGAAGATGATGATCATAAATTCATGAATATTTGTAAATTCTACTAAAAAGTGATAAAAATAGGACTGAAATACTTTCATTAAATTGAAACTTGTTTTGTAACACGAAAAAGTATATATTTGTGGTCTTACAGTAAGTTATATTTAAAAAATGTATTTTCTTTTATGGTTGGTCTCGGTAGAGACCCATTGTATCAAATGTGATACTTACCCTCCCGAGTACACGAAACTGCAGATTACCGAGCTCGATAGCTGCAGTCGCTTAAGTGCGGCCAGTATCCAGTATTCGGGAGATAGTAGGTTCGATCCCCACTGTCGGCAGCCCTGAAGATGGTTTTCCGTGGTTTCCCATTTTCACACCAGGCAAATGCTGGGGCTGTACCTTAATTAAGGCCACGGCCGCTTCCTTCCCAATCCTAGCCCTTTCCTGTGCCATCGTCGCCATAAGACATATCTGTGTCGGTGCGACGTAAAGCCAATAGCAAAAAAAAAAAAAAAAGAAAAAAAGAAAAAAAAGAAACTGCAGATTCTTTTTCTTTGTGACAGTGACATGTTGATTTCCTAGATAGTGCAGATATTGCAGCTTTCATGTTTTACCCCATAACTGTGGACTCGGGACTCCAGAGATTTTTGAGACAATCACCATCACCCATTCCCTGGATCAGAAGAATCAACCATACTCGGCTGGAAATTGAACCTGGGCCTTTCTGAACAGAAGGCTTCCGCGCTAACCATTCAGCAAAGTAGCTGGACTCTGATATCACCACCAGTTCAAACATTATTATTTTTATCTTTGAATCTATGAACCTTCTAGCCAGTTGCACCCGACATAATAAAAAATATCAAGAGATAGGCCCTTTTTTCTGCATGTTAGTTCACGCGGTATCTGAAGCTTGTTTCAGATATTATTTATCATAAGTACTTTTTTTTACTCTTCTAATGGGAACCACGATGAAGTCATTAAAGTAAGAAAGTTGATTGCTTTCGCAGAAGTCTAGAAATGTAATTTCGCTATGTTTCTACTGCCTTTCACCTGACTACCATCAATCAACTTAATAACTTTAGTGCGAATGCATTCTTGTAACTGGGTACCGGTCAGATACAAGGAACAACACATTTCTTAAAATAATATACAAGAGGCTTGGTGTAAGTACGTTTTTCCCAAGTGGCCAAAAAACTAGGCTCAAGGACAACACCAGCATATCACAGGAACAGTTCTGATGAGGGAGCACCAGAATTTGTTAAAAACTAGTTATGTTACCCGACGCTACCTGGGCAATTTATTGAATTTTTTATTTTAAGCCTATGGAATATACACATGCTGTTTGTTTGTTTGTTTGTTTGTCCAACCCTTGTCCCGTTTCTCTACGGGCCGGGTATGAGGTGAGATGAATCTGTCGTGGCAGCGTTTTATGACCGGATGCCCTTCCTGACGTCGACCTCTTCAGAGGAGTTAATAATAATAAGAATAATAATGTTATTTGCTTTTGGTCCCACTAACTACTTTTTAAGGCCTTCGGAGACGCCGAGGTGCCGGAATTTCGTCCCGCAGGAGTTCTTTTACGTGCCAGTAAATCTACCGACACGGGGCTGTCGTATTTGAGCACCTTCAAATACCACCGGACTTAGCCAGGATCGAACCTGCCAAGCTGGGGTTAGAAGGCCAGCGCCTTAACCGTCTGAGCCACTCAGCCTGGAAGAGGAGTTAATGAGATGAAATGAATGCCGTGATATTTGATAGTAGGAAGGGAGAGGGTGAAACCCGGTGCCGGCACATAGCCTACTTCTGTCGAATAGTACCAAGGGGTCTGCTCAAGGCTTAACGTCCCCATCCGGCGGACGAATCACCATCAACAGCGTCATATGCTCTCACTTCATTTCAGCACTGCGGAGAGGTTTTGGAATTTAATTCAGGTCTTTGGCACACAATCTTGTGGTTATAAATTGTATACCATCACCTCCCCTACCCTGCCGGCCAACATTCTGATGGCAAAAGTTTTTCCAACAACGGGACTCGAACCGGCTAACCACGCCTTAATGATCACAACCACCAGGCGGGCGCTTACGGAACATACACAAACATCCATAATCCCGGTCACTTTGGACATTTTCTTTTCTTCACCAATTCTATGCCAATTTGGTTTGAAATCGGACTTAAACGACATCCGGAGTGTCACGCATGGGTATCACTCAGCGACGCCGAAAACTGTGGGTTCGAACCTATTTTCAATTATTTTTGTATCTCACTCCGTCCCACACCCACATCTAGGGGTATTCGGGGCGTCTTTCCCCCACAGTTTTTTACAAGTCGCTTTACGTCGTACCGACACAGACAGGTCTTATGGCGACGATGTGATAGGAAAGGGCTATGAGTGGGAAGGAAACGACCGTGGGCTTATTTAAGGTATAGTCCCAGCATTTGCCTGGTGTGAAAATAGGAAACTATGGGAAACCATCTTCAGGGCTGCCGATAGTAGGGTTCGAACCCACTCTCTCCCGAATACTGGATACTGGCCGCACTTACGCGACTGCAGCTATCGCTCGGTGCCCACAGGGTTTATCTCCTGATAGTAAGTCATAAGTGTACCAAGTTTAGGAGGAGAGGTGGAACAAACACACATCCATACATACAATGGGTTTTATATAAATTAGTATGATTTGGTCCGCGAATAGTCGTAAAATATGGAGATGTTCGTACTTTGACATTAACATTTAAAGAACACAATTGACTCGGTTCACTTGCTTATAAATATTATTGTGTAACGCGGCCTGTTCCTGTGATAATAGTAATTTATTGTTGAACTGCTTTCTTAGAACTTATTGCGATTTGTGTGTGCACAAAAACACATGGGTATCGCTTATAAATAAATAAATAAATAAATAAATAAATAAATAAATAAATAAATCAATCAATCAATCAATCAATCAATCAATCAATCAATCAATCAATCAATCAATCAATCAATCAATCAATCAATCAATCAATCAATCAATCAATCAATCAATCAATCAATCAATCAATCAATCAATCAATCAATCAATCAATCAATCAATCAATCAATCCTGAGAATTAAGCCATACGAGGGGAAAATGACGGTGGTTATGTTTGTAGACTTGAAATAAGCTTATCAACCCATCGACCGGCAGACACTCTTCAATGTTTCGGGAGAATTTGGAATTGATGGTAAAACAAGGACAATTATAAATCAAACACTAAAGGAAATCATTTAAATTTCATGAAGAAATCTCAGAGCCCTTTGAGATTAAGGCAGTACTCAGGCAAGGTGAAGGATTATCACCTATTTTGTTTAACATTTTCTTGGAAAAAGTAATGAAAACTTGGAGGAAATCCGTAAAAAAGAAAGGACAGAAGGAATCTATTTAGGTACAAAGAAGCAGAATTTGAAGGTGAATTTCTTAGCATTCATTGATGAGATGGCATTGATAGCAGAAGATAAAGTAGAAGCACATATAATGCTCGAAAAAGACACGAATTCGCAGATAAAGCAGGACTCAGGACCTAATATGAAAAGCGAGAGTACGTAGAATACAAACATAATAAAGAAAAGCATCTGGAAACAAAGTATGGGAAAGTCAAGAGGTCAGATAAATTTAAATATCTTGGTGAATGGATCCAGCCGATTTTTCTTGATAAAGAAGCAAGTAAGGGAAGGGACAGGAATATGGAGGTAGCCTATAGATTAGTACACAATAGACATAATTAGTACACAATAGTTATAACAAAGCAACGATATCATACACGACAAAGATAAGACACTATAACGCCAGAGGGTCTTTACGGTTCAGAATGTCTGATACTGTATACGAAAGGGGAAATGGATGAGCTAGAGAAGAAAGAGAGAATTTTTTTGAGAAAGATCTTCAGACTCGAAAAAAGGAAGAGGAGAAATGAAGATCTATACAGACAGACAGACAGACAGACAGACAGACAGACAGACAGACAGACAGACAGACAGACAGACAGACAGACAGACAGACAGACAGACAGACAGACAGACAGACAGACAGACAGACAGACAGACAGACAGACAGACAGACAGACAGACAGACAGACAGACAGACAGACAGACAGAGAAGATCACATACACCATACATGAGAGGAGACTGGAGTTTTATGGGCACCTCACAAGAATGAAGGAGAGTTGTCTAACAAAGAAAATCTTTAACTACATCATCAAATTAAAAGCAACTACTAAATGGGTAGAAGAAACAAAAAAGGACATGGAGGAAGTTGGCATCAGTCCAAAAAATCTTTAATAGGGATATGTTTCGAGCCAAAATTGATAAATTCAAAGGGTTCCAGGAAAAGCAAAATGATAAGTCCAAGAACATACTGTCACAGGAGAGAAAGAGGAACAACAGCGAAATGACGAAGAAGTTCTGGGAGAAGAAAAAAAACTAACCAGCATGTCAATTTTTTACCGTGGTCCAAAGTAGGCCAAAATCGATGAAATAAATAAATAAATAAATAAATAAATAAATAAATAAATAAATAAATAAATAAATAAATAAATAAATGAAAATCCACAGCCTGTTTTCAGTCATTTGACATGGTCAGGAATGGAATGAATGAAGATCCAATCTAGTGGCGAGGATAGGAATTATGCCGACTGCCGAAGCTTGTCGCACTCCTCTGGGGTAATGATTGATGATTGACAGATGAAGTGAAATGATATTGGAGAGTGTTGCTGGAATGAAAGATGACGGGGGAAACCGGAGTACCCGGAGAGAAATCTGTCCCTCCTCCGCTTTGTCCAGCACAAATCTCACATGGAGTGACCGGGATTTGAACCATGGATCCCAGTGGTGAGGAGCCGACGAGCTAGCCTAAGCCACGGAGTCTTAAATCGTAAAATAAATAACAAATAGGAATTTGAGAGAATTTGCTGCATCTTAAGAAATCTCATAGATTCTGTCTGTAATTGAAGATCTCGTCCTCATGAAAAATAAGAAAGCTGTGGCATCATCCTTCTTAATTTGGGAAGCGAAAATCTATCCTGTTGAAGCTCCGAGCAGCAGCAATCTTATTGTGGTTGATCGTCGCAGTCTTTAGTATCTTTGCTGCACTAACCACAATGGCCTTCGGTGCCCCGCGCACTGTCCATTCCTCACACCAATGATTTCTCCTCGCTAAATTATAGTTCTGCGTGTGTAGAGTAATTTAAACTGACGGCTTCATGCCTGTGTCATTAAGATATCATTATATGTCGCGAACAAATTTACAACGGATACATTTTCAAGAAGTGGGCCGACAAATGAACCGAATTACTGCGGTGCACAGGCATTTGATAGAGCCTGTCTCATTGTATCTCTCTCTTTCTCTTATTGAGATATGCTACAAATACAGGCTGGGCAAAATAAAAATGGTCCGAAATATATTTATAAGTAGGGCCCTAATGTTTTTGATCTAAAAATATTAGAAATATGCAAGCACGTATTAATATATGACAATAAATGACTTAAATAAATAATTAATAATATTAATTTTATTATTATATTTTGAATTTATTTAATTACTCAATCCAGAGGTAACTGTCGACTCTGCACAGTATGAAATAAATGTCACAAATTGATGAGCGATCGGAAAGAATTGCAATAGCAAATTATATATATTTTAAAGTTTTAAATAGGAACGATATTCTATTTTCACTCAATATTGACTTGTAATGGAAAAAAAGACCGCTCAACATCGCAGGATGTTATTGGGACATGTTTGAAATACGTCAAATAATTAGAGTTTAATTGAGGCTCACTATTCTGCCTCTTTCTATACAGCTTACTCTCTTAATTCACATAAATATATATATCTAAGAAAGATAATTGTAAGAAATTACAGACAACAATTAGGAGATGTGAAAAATCTGTCTTTGAGCCGACTGAAAGCCGATATGCCAAAATGGAATAAAAAGATAAGAATACGATAAAAACAAGAAAATTCATGGGAAAATTTAACAATAATATGAAAAATTACCGGGAAATGACAAAACATGCTAAAAGAAGCAAAATATGACTTTATATGACCCGTGAAAATTGCATAATTCTGGTCACTGTCCATAAAATCATGCTTAACTTCTATTTTCCATGGAATTAATTTAAGGAAATGTAATATGACATGTCATAAACTTCGGGGCCCTATTTATAAAACTGGCGTGGAATTGACCCTGGTTAATGAACAGTGTAATTGCCCATCACAGGAAAAGCTGGAAACCGAGATGTAGGAGTGTGAAGTACTGTGATATTTAATTATCATAATATATGCAGTTAGTTTCTAAAATACAATATTTAAAAAGTTACAATCTTGTTATAACCTTAGCCTTCTGTAGAATTTCCTAGACTTGAACCATATTTTTGATTCCAGGATACATCCTCTTATATATTCCTACTACATATGAATGGATGAAGACAGTGCACAGAATCCTCAGTCACGGATGATGACTAACTGTGGGAGAGAATGCCTGCCCATTGCAAACATCGCAATCACATACCACTAGTACTGTCACTTAAGAAAGTGTAGGAGCTAAATGGTTTATTTTGTCACCTATTCTATAAACTTATATTGTCAAATATCACCATTGTACAAGTGTTTCTCGTACTTAATTTTCCCATTGTAATGTATAATAATGTGTGCATGTTAAATACTAATCAGGTACCTGATTTTTGCCTTGAGGAGGTGATTTGACTGATGATGCCCTCAATGAAGGGCGAAAGAGGTCTCAAGTGGAATTAATAATAAATTCCTAAATGTAAAACTTTATATGTATTGAATAGGTGACAAAATAAACCATTTAGCATCCTACATTCAGTATCTTCAATACGGATAACAATGATTTTTATCACTTGCAATTAAGAAAATTCCAAAAATATTTGTACCACATATGCATGAATGAAGGTAACGAACAGATCGACTTCCCCTCTCCCTCCCCAGTCACGGAAATCCACCAACCGGGTGGAGAGAACTTTCGCAATCATAACAATCACATGCCACTATTGTTATTAATATTTTATAAAATATCAAACATATTCCTGCTGCATATGAATGGACGAAAAAATGGAACAGACCCCTCCCCCAGTCATTTACGAGCACCAAGTGGGGGAGAGAGCACTCACTTATCGCAAACATAGCTATCACATGCAACTAGTTTTGTTAATAAAACACTCGAAGTTATTCCAATTAAAAAACTGTCACAGCACATGATTAAACTAAGTCCGGCTCCATGGCTAAATGGTTAGCGTGCTGGACTTTGGTCGCAGGATCCCGGGTTCGATTCCTGGCAGGGTCGGGAATTTTAACCATCATTGGTTAATTTCTCTGGCACGGGGGCTGGCCGTATGTGTCGTCTTCATCATCATTTCATCCTAATCATGACGCGCAGGTTGCCTACGGCGTCAAATCAAAAGATCTGCTCGTGGCGAGCCGACATGTCCTCGGACACTCCCGGCACTAAAAGCCATACGCCATTTCACTTCATTACACTGTAATTTACTGCTACAGTACATTATATACACTTAGCATTTGAGATACTACCTCCATAAACATGTTCTTACTACAAGTTACATGAATTTTTTCTGCTTTCTTCTCTTTTAAATATCCGTTCCTACATTCCCCTTACAATATTACATAGGTGTGCTAGTCTAGGAGTGCGAAGTGCGAGCGTGTATAATAATAATAATAATAATAATAATAATAATAATAATAATAATAATAATAATAATAATAATAATAATAATAATAATAATAATGGCGTATGGCCTCCGGAGAGCCCTGGTGCGGGTCTTTTTCTCGTAGACGGCCTAACAGGCGACCTGCATGTCTGTGAAGATGAGGGCCCTAAGTGGGATGATTTCTAATGCTGAGGACACCACACACACCCAGCTCTCGAGCCATTGGAATTAACCAATTAAGGTTAAAATCCCCGACCCGGCCGGGAGTCGAACCCGGGACCCTCTGAGCCGAAGGCCAGTACGCTGACCATTCAGCCAACGAGTCGGACAGCGTGTATAGTAGAATACAGGAGTGTAGAGGTTCAATTAAATATTTTCTTTGTGAAGAAAAAATACAATATTGATGGAATTAAGCACAGATTTATTTAAACACTAACTGATGTACCCGTGCTTCGATACGGAATTCTCAGAAAGACTGTCTTTGTGGTTTTCCCAACTGAAGTCAACATAAGTCATTACAATGACGCCAGTAGGAATGTAAAGATTATCAGGAATGCTATTTTATCATATACATTATTCGATCAAATGAAAGACCGCACATTTTCTCACTTTGCCGACCTAACAGTCCAAAGTTCCAATGCTGGAATGATCAGGCCGTAGGCAGCCGCGGACACTCATCTGCCATTATTCCGTTAAATGTGCGCACTGCTCATTCTAATCAGTGCCTCAGAGAAGGGATTGAATAGCAGGAATGCTGTGATGAACTAGTATGTTACGTACCAGTAGTATCAGAAAATGTATGAACCAGAGGGGCATACTAAAGAAGAGAGAGATCTAACTCTCCACATACTTCCCGCCAATATTCAGGCAGGCCGTTACACTCGGTACGCAGCAGTAATCCCATCTATCGGAGATGAGTGGCAGCAGAAGACATAAAGCACATCACAACAAGCAATTGTCAATGTAATGTTATTGTTGATCAATTTTAAAAGCTTTCTATTTTGCAGGCCTTCGCATTTAGTTTTTTCCGACTCAGTGATCTTAAGGCATCTTATAAAATTATTTATAGCGTAGACTGTAGTTCCTTATTCCCCGACTTAACATACCGATTTTCATGAAAATCTGTTTATCCATTTTCTCGTGACTCGGCGCTGATAAGGACGTAGCAACAACAATGCTAATTCATGAATATCTCTGTTATCATAGCTGCTACGATAAAAATGTATAAGATATAAATCATTGGGAATCATAGTTATGTAGTATTTATCGATAGGACCACTAATAACAAATATCAGAGAATTTGATTTTACGCTTTCCCCTAAACTACAATTTCATTCAACGTGAATAAAATTATTTATGGCCTAGATTGTCGCGACTTATTTCCCGACTTTACATACCGATTTTCATTAAATTCTCTTCAGCTGTTATCTCGTGATGCTCGTACAGACAGACAGACAGACAGACAGACAGACAGACAGACAGACAGACAGACAGACAGACAGACAGACAGACAGACAGACAGACAGACAGACAGACAGACAGACAGACAGACAGACAGACAGACAGACAGACATTACGGAGAATTAAAAAGTGCATTTCCTTGTTACTGTGGACCCGACCGATACAGAAATACAATTCCATTTAAATTCTCAGCAATGTACAGACAAAACTCTTATTTATATATTAATGTAGGTTTTGGTACATTAGCTATGGACGGTGATTGGAAATGTGTGAAAGGTACTGTTGGGTTGCTAAGTGGTTTATATGGTGCACGTAGTGGAAGTGGCTATAACGTTGTTTAATTCAAGGGAGAACGTATCACGCATAAAGGAGGGAAAACTCTTGACCTGGTGCTCGTTTCAGATCGTTGTTTAAATCACCACTGGTTACGACAGGTATTAAATGGTTTCGGTTCTCACGAAGCTTGTGTCCTTATAGCATTGTAAAGAGGACGCTATTGACCTAGTATATCCATCTGTACGTAGGGGCTTTAGAATAATATTCTCTGCCTGTTGTAAGAGGCGACTAAAAGGGGTCCCAGGGGTTCTGAACTCAGAACATTTGCTTCGTGTGAAAACTGGAAACTACGTTAAAAATCTTCAGAGCTGCAGATAGTTTGGTTTGAACCCACCATCTTCCAGATACAAGCTCATACCATAGCTAATTATCCTAGCCACGTAGCCAACTCGCTCAGAAAGTTTGAAAAACGAATATTTGTAGATAGTCGGTGGTGGTGGAATTAATACCCATGTGCATCGCAAGTGAAAGAGCTCACACATACGTACGCGTGATAATCACGATGTTTTTCCGCTTTGAGCAACAGTAACAGCAACAAAATCACTATCACAGTCTAAACGCACCCACATGCTCACCCGACCTCGGTCGGTGTCAGCCATGGGACCTATAGACATTCTTGACGTAGCCTATATGTTAGAAGTGGTAGGACCGGGCGAGTAGGCCGTGCGCGTAGAGGCGCGCGGCTGTGAGCTTGCATCCGGGAGATAGTAGGTTCGAATCCCACTATCGGCAGCCCTGAAGATGGTTTTCCGTGGTTTCCCATTTTCATACCAGGCAAATGCTGGGGCTGTACCTTAATTAAGGCCACGGCCGCTTCCTTCCAACTCCTAGGCCTTTCCTATCCCATCGTCGCCATAAGACCTATCTGTGTCGGTGCGACGTAAAGCCCCTAGCAAAAAAAAAAAAAAAGAAGTGGTAGGACGGCTAATCCCTCAGTTTGCCTCCAACCGCTGTCACAAAAAGCAGCTTCAAGTGGTTCGTGCAGCCTGGTGAGGGCATTGACTTGCCAAGAGGATTGCTGCCCGTCGGATGTCCTTCACGTGTTGTAGTGCGATGTGGTCAACGTGACAACATTCTCAGTCACATTTTTTTAGCTTCTGTGAACTGGTCCGCTATCTCTCATATCAGACAACTCCTCTATTTGTCTCACGAGGCGGAATGAACCTAGTTCCTACCCACAGAACAGAATTGAAATCGTTGATCTAGCCAGAAATCCAACCCGTGTCCTCCTGTCAAGAGAAGAACACACTGCCTCTACTCTGCGGGGCTGACCTAGCTTGAATAACCGTACGAACAAACACACCAAACATAAGTACTGAACCCTTTGGCTACTCTGGATAACGGGTTCAATACATACATACATACATACTGAAACAGGAACTATCCGGTTTCACCTGCAATTGCCCGTAATCGAACTGGCGACTGCACGGCCTGTTTTATAAGTTTAAATTGTGCGCGTTGTAGTCTGCGATGCAACGCATGCTGCTAGCAAGCTCGGCTGCAGCCTGCCGAGGCACGACCGCGACATCACCGTACACGTGGCTTGCACGTCAGAAGGAATGGTCTAGAATATTTTTTCTATCTCCACTTCCTGATATGATAACAACAAATGGAGAACGGGATCATATAGCTGACAATGACAAATAGCTCATACTCAAATTTCAAGCCGATAGCTGCATTATTTGAGGAGATATTATGATATTAAGATATCGGGAGATATCCATGACGTTCACGCCCAGGGTCAAGCTTTTGTATAAAAGGCGAGCCTGGAAACTCAACGACACACACAGCGACCGACAGCAGAGACCGGTGGAGGTCTGCTGCATGACGTTGTGACTGTTTGTCAATAATAATAAATGATCGTAAATAAAATTACTCAAAAACTTAATAAAATAATTGAAATAAATTAATAAAAACAATTAATTGAAATATCCGTAGTATGGGCGCCAGAGTTCACCAGAATGGATCCCTGGAATTTTAATAGAACATGATAATTCTTTATCTCCCAGGGCGTGTACATAATGCTGCGTACCGGTACATCTACTTCAGGCCTTACCTCACCTTCTGAAAACGACTAAACAGGTAGGAACTGTACCGAGGTTCATCAATAACTACACTGATTCTAAAATAACTAACTATATTCTCAATAAAATCCATGCAAGACGACCTCATCACACATATATTTTACCTCATAATACTGTGTTCATTTGACTCTACAGTAACACTTGTTTTAAAACATTCATTTTAGCAACACACGCTTGTCGTTCTAAAGCGTAAATTCTGGAAAGTCTGAGATAGATCACCTCACAGCTTTCATCAACATATAATATCAAACCGCCACAAGTGATACAATACCACGTGCCTAAGCACTCCACAGCTGTAGGTCATTCACGTTCCACAAACATAATGAGACTACCTTCCACAAACGTTTGAAGTCCAGTCCAATATAATGCAGCAGTGTCACTCCAGTACTGTATCAGAAGTTGTCAATGTACCATTCTTGTTATCCCTCGCGGTATCCTCACATGCCTAAATAGACATCAGCTTTCCCCTTCCTCTCACATGATCCGTCTAGATTCATCCTTGCCAGCCAATCATGAGTAGATCCGCCAGTCACGACCACGCCGTGAATATCTTCCTGTTCCCAAGACAAGAACACCATCAACGGACTCAAGGATGTTTCACATGAGTCTTCGTAACTTTTCGACTACAATAACAAGTTCACCTCATCAGACTTTGGGTTATACACATGAATCTTACGGATTTCCTGAGTTATGATAGCAATGATTTTCCCATCTGTTTGTGCAAAACAAATTACTCATACCACATGTGGAGACCTCCCAGCTTAAAAATATTAATGACTAAATATACAACTGAAATACTGATAATGATGATAATAATAATATTAATAATAATAAATAATAAATAATAATATCTCTCACTTCTAAATACAGTGCGAGGGTGTGATACATGTACTATCACAACGTAGTACCGGCGAGTGTGGTTTAACTTAGTGAGTGGAGTGCCAAGTTCTGAACGTCCACAACTTCGAACTCAGCATCATCGAGGGATGGCCTAGGTGAGAACTTTGACTGTGACAGCAGTATAACTTTATACTCTAAAATTTCGGTCCACTTCTAAAGGACTTTTTTAAAAGCATTCAAAAACTTTAACATTTTACGTTGCTTGCTTCAAAACACAAGTGTCATACTTTGGACATATCATTTTTGTGCCGTGTGCTACAGAACTGTCAGTAAACAACATAACTCGATACTTAATGAGACAGTGACCAGCTATTTAGGACTGTGTTTATTAAAATTGCGTGTCCATTATTTCACTTAAGGGAACATGAGACTGTGTAACAGAGCATTAATACTTTATTGTGTTCTAGATAGACAGTAGACTGCTCCTTAAAATTACGTGTCCATTATTTCACGTAAGGGAACATAGACTGTATAATTGAATATTACGACATTATCGTATGCGAGATAGAATGAACAGACTCTGCTTAGACCTCATGAACTGTATTAAAACTTACAGTCGGGATCATAGTGCATTCAGCGTATCGAACTTGCGTAGTTGGACAGTGACGGTTCGATCGCATAATTAAGTGGAACCTTGGTTCAAAATATCATAAGTGAAATTTCCCTACGAACGTTACACTTGTTAATTATGAACCGACGGTGCTATAGCACTCCAAGTGGCATATGCAATTGGACGCCGCATTCATAGACTTAACCACCCATGTCATCGTGTGAACTTCCGCCGATGAAGAAGTGGTAGCTTCGGGGGATACGTGGTGATGGTGATGAGCTGTGACTTCTAATTTAACTTTCAAGTCGACAAGTTACTTTCAATTTTCCAAGTAACTTTCAATTTCTCATGTGACTTCCAATTTGACTTTCAAGTTCATAAGTAACTTTCAATTTCTCAGATGACTTTCAGTTTCTCAAATAACTTTCAATTTTACACGTAAAGCCATTTTACACGTAGTGGATTCGAACCCTGCCGTCGGCAGCCCTGACGAAGTTTTTCCATGATTTTCCATTTTCATACCTGGCGCATTCTGGTGCTGTACAGTAAGCAAGACCACGGTCGTTTCCTATCCCGTTGTCGCCATAAGAACTGTCTGTGTCGGGACGACGTAAAGCTAAATAGTAAATTGGCTACGAGATTAGCGTTATGCAGTTATATTTCAAGAGAATTGCTCTGCTAAAAGTGATGATTACATTCTTGGTAAGGTTGGAGAGCTGATTCAAGGCGTCAGCAGTCTATTAATAGAGTCATCAGACTGCAGAGGTGATTGTTTAATAATTAAGGTAGGTAATGACTAGACTTAATTCTCACCTCTAGGGTGTGCCACCAGTGATTTCACGACGTTATTTATTACCTGTTTTTGACGATTTCAGGGCATGTAATTTGTATGATCACTAATTATATTCATAGCGGTTGCTTGATTGATTTATTGGCTGGGTAACAAGTAGACCTAGCTGAATACCAAGATGAACAAATACTTTTAGAATTCTTTAATCAGATGTTCTGTACAGGGCAAACTGACATTGGTAACGATGATGAAAAGGCCCCTAGGTGGTGGTGATTGTTATTTTGATAGGAAGTACAATCGTCATATATTATTTATTATGAAATACTTCCTCTCATGCAGAGACTGCCTTGGTGCAAAGTATACTTTTACACTAACTTTTAGAAAAGGAATAGATATAATGTTGAAATTTTAGATGGCAACCTAATTTTATCATTCTTCTCTTACAATTATTAATGAACCCCTTAAGACAGTGATGGCAGTTTCCCCTAACGTTGTCATTGATACAGACATCTGTATCTAAAAATTGTCAGCAAAAACGGGAATTGTTCACCTCGCTCTAATCAAAAGACCCATTAATCAGAGGGAAAATGGAACAAGTCCGACACTTTGAAAATGAAGGTATGGGCTAAATAAGGAGAAGGTCCGTCGGGGTCGGAGAGAAACAAGAACTGACCAAGGGAGGTCGGATAGAAGAGATGAGAGCGAGGAGACTGACAGAAGTAGTCTGATGCAATGTCGTACTCAGCTAAGGGAACCGTGGTAGCTAACCCATAGTCTCAAGTTGAGTGTAGGAGATACCGCCTCCAGGTTCACTCAGTGTTACCGAGCGAGTTGGCCGTGCGGTTAGCAGCACACAGCTGTGAGCTTGCATGGTCTCAAGTTGAGTGTAGGAGATACCGCCTCCAGGTTCACTCAGTGTTACCGGGCGATCCGGCCGTGCGATTAGGGGCGCGCAGCTGTGAGCTTGCATCCGGTAGATAGTGGGTTCGAACCCTACTGTCGGCAGCCCTGAAGATGGTTTTCCGTGGTTTCCCAATTTCACACCTGGCGAATGCTGGGGCTGTACCTTAATTAAGGCCACGGCAGCTTCCTTCCCGCCCCTAGAACTTTCCTACCCCATCGCCGCCATAAGACCTATCTGTGTCGGTGCGAGGTAAAGAACAATTGTTTTTTAAAAGAATGCACTCAGTGTTACCAAGAATAGGTACCATATAGCCACTAAATTCGGGTTCAAATACCGGTAAAAGGTCGCTAAATGAACTCGTCTATTTGTGTGTGGTATGAAAATATTTGAAACGCTACTATAATAGAATCGGTTATTTGAGAAATCACATGTGCCCTCTACTACTAAACCAAACCAAACCAAACCAAACCCCATGGCACTACAGCCCTTGAAGGGCCTTGGCCTACCAAGCGACCGCTGCTCATCTCGCAGGCCTGCAGATTACGAGGTGTCGTGTGGTCAGCACGACGAATCCTCTCGGCCATTATTCTTGGCTTTCTAGACCGGGGCCGCTATCTCACCGTCAGATAGCTCCTCAATTCTAATCACGCAGGCTAAATGGACCTCGAACCAGCCCTCAGGTCCAGGTAAAAATCCCTGACCTGGCCGGAAATCGAGCCCGGGGCCTCCGGGTGAGAGGCAGGCACGCTACCCCTACACCACGGGGCAGGCGCCCTCTACTACTACTTTTGAGAAATGTAGAAAAAACTGCCTACAGCTTCTGATGTTTGGAATTTGTGTCTGGTTTTTATACTAATTATTTATTAGACCTTTTGTAATAATTCTGATCCTTTTTGAAGAACATAAGCTTTCAAACAAGAGTGATATGGGGACTGAAATTTTGCTGGACATGTGTGATTTCTTAGTTAAATAAACTATTGATGGCCAAAAAAAAGTAGGCTAACAAAATGAGTTAATTTAATGCTACCAACACTGAAGCACACTACATGAAATGAAATTCTACAGCCTGATTCCAGTCAGTCGACCGGGCCAGGAAAGGAATGAATGAGGCCCCATCTAGCGGCAAGGATAAGAAATGTGCGGCTGCCGAAGCCTGTTGCACTCTTCTGGGGCAATGAAATGATATTGGAGAGTGTTGCTGGAATGAGAGGAAAAACCGGAACACCCGGAGAAAAACCTGTACCGCCTCCGCATTGTCCAGGACAAATCTCACATGGAGTGACCGGGATTTGATCCACGGAACCCGGTGGTGAGAGGCCGGCGCGCTGCGGCCTGAGTACTGGAGGCTCTAAGCACATTACATATCACACTTTAATGATGTAATTAAGTTTCATCTTCAAATTTCCCTTCATACAACATAAAAATGAAAAGACAGAACATTTTGCAACTTTGTCCGTCTTAACAATATCATATCACTTACTACAGTTACTCAGGAACACCCTCCCTGTTAACCATGCCACCAAGAGAATGTCTTGCCATGCCTCTTATTCAAGTTCCACCGGGCGAGTTGACCTTGAGCTTAGAGGCACGCGGCTGTGGGCTTGCATTAGAGAGATAGTGGGTTCGATTCCCACTGTCGACAGCCCTGAATATGGTTTTCGATGGTTTCCCATTTTCACACCAGGCTAATGCTGGATCTGTACCTTAATTAAGGCCACGACTGCTTCATTCCAACTCCTAGGCCTTTCCTATCCCATCGTCGGTGCGACGTAAAGCCACTAGCAGAAAAAAAAATCGAGTTCTTAAGATATGTCCTGCCTATTAACAGTAAGTCCGGAGAAAATTTTCCTCTGTATTGACCTGGTCTGATCATACATCAAATGCGAACCTAAAAGTTGTGTCATCCATGCATATTTTGAAACGTAACATCTCGTGTACAGCGCCTTTCATGCGAAAACTACTTGTTCGAAGTCGTATATTCCCTATCATTTACTATGGTTCTGTCGTATATAACTACTTATCTAAAAGTATTAATATCAAACTATAGAGGGTATAAAACCCATGTGTTCGTTACGTGACAAATGCCAGCACATACCACCTATTATCTGAAATTTATTAAACCACTTCCGAAGGTGCACATGGCCCTGAGGTTCACTCAGCTTACACCAAAAATGAGTATCAGGTTAATTTCTACCCCACCAAGTGCCGCGGTTACGTATAGTGGAAGCCTTTACCTTCCATCCCACCAGGGGCCTTCAAGGCCCGTACGGAGATGACATTGCTTTGCGTCTTTACCACCCTGGTATATACTGTACAGCTGCAATGATTGAATCTCCATGAACGTCGTGAGATCTCAGTAGCTGTTGCTACACACACAGTTCTCAAACTGAAGATCCCATTCTAACTTTATAATGCATTTGAACCTATAAAGTCAGTACATAACAGAGATAATAGGTTTACAAAGACTACCCTTCATATTCCCTTTCATCGTACCACTAAATTTAACTAATCTTCTGTTTTCACTGCATCACATACCTTTAACTCCTTTAATCTTCATTACCAAGCAAGTGACCGTGCGTTTAGAATCGCGAAGCTGTGAGCTAACATTTGGGAGATAGTGTGTTCTAACGCCATCGTCGACAGTTCTGAAGATGGTTTTCCGTGGTTTCCCATTTTCACACCAGGCAAATGCTGGGGTTGTACCTTAATTAAGGCCACGGTCTCTTCCTTCTCACTCCTAGCCCTTTCCTACACCATCGTCGCCATATCACTATCTGTGTCAGTGCGACGTAAAGCAAATTGCAAATAAAATGAAATAAAATAAAATAAAATAAAATAAAATAAAATAAAATAAAATAAGATAAAATAAAATAAAATATAATAAAATAAAATAAAATAAAAGTAAAATAACAAAAAGAAAAACAAAACCTTCATTGATTTAAAAATACCACTGTATGTATGTATGCATAGAGTTAGTAAATAATACACTAGAGGTAGCATTGGCGCTGCAGTCGCGTGCGAAGTTGAAAGAGCGCGCTGTTTGGCAAAAGCTGATTTGTTTGGCACTGTCAGTACTGGAGCTTCCCGCTAAATTTAAGTATATACTTCTCTGAAGGAAAATACCAGTCTCCTGTGCAGCTTATGGCTGCATAGAGAGGTTCATAAAGGGCATTTCACAGGTACGTTTCCTTGAAATTCATTTCCGTGCGTATAAAATAATACGTTGCATGACACTTATTGTCATGTGAATTGGCCTACGTAGGCTGACTTAATGACTGATTCCCCTGTCGGCGTGAATGAATTTCTTTGGATCTTTCCTTGAAGACTGAAATTAATGTTTTAGGAAATATAAGGGATGACATTTTCCTTTCACTGAAAGCGAATATGCAGAAAAATACCGAGCGAGTGGCTGTAGGCTTTAGGTCACATAGCTGTCAGCTTGCATTCAGGAGATAGTGGGTTTGAACCCCACTGTCGGGAGCCCTGAAGATGGTTTCCAATTTTTACACGAGGCAAATGCTGGGGCTGTACCCTAATTAAGGCCACAGTCGTTTCCTTCCCACTCCTACTCCTTTCCTGTCCCATAGTCGCCGTAAGACCTGTGTGTGTCGGTGCGACATAAAGCAAATTGGTACAAAAAAGAAAATAAGAAAAGATGTACATGATAGCCTGGAATTGTGCTTCGTTTTTCACTTTCTGTGTATATTTATAGCATTAAAAGCTACTGAATCTATTTTCTGTATATAAAGTTTGTTGCTTTCCCTTCGTACAATACGTGTAGCAGTCCTCATTCATACCTTACCAGATTTTAAAATATAGAGACTATTATAGATGTCCTGCACCGTGTGAACATCTGAGTCCTTTACTTTCGTCAATATTATTCCCTGAAAAGTCATATAGAGATATAAGCATAATAAATTATTGACCAAGCGAGTTTACCGCGCGGTTAGGGCCACGCAGCTGTAAGCTTGCTTTCGGGAAATAGTGGGTTCAAACCCCACAGTCGGCAGCCCCGAAGATGGTTTTCCGTGGTTTCCCATTTTCACACCAGGTAAATGCCGAGGATGTACCTTAATTAAGCACACGGGCGCTTCCTTCCCACTCCTAGTCTTTTCCTATCCCATCGTCGCCATAAGGACTATCTGTGTCGGTGCGATGTTAAACAAATTGTAAAAATTATTATAAGTATTTTTTCGGTTCTCTTCAATCATTTAAGTTACCACTCTCCCTTTCCATTAACGGAAATCATTTTATAAGTTAAAATCGTAAAGCGATTCATGCATTTCAGGAAAAACTAAATAAAAACTCCATAATAGTATGAAACCACAACCGAGTGTCGTATTTCCACTTGTAATCGCGTTTAGAAAACATCGACAATAATAATAATAATAATAATAATAATAATAATAATAATAATAATAATAATAATAATAATAATAATAATAATAATCAGAAAATGAAATCATACTGGGCCAAGAAAAAGCAGAAGACCTTAACTAAGAGTTAAGACGAGCCCCGTGGTCCCTAGTAGGCCAAAACGAATAATAATAATAATAATAATAATAATAATAATAATAATAATAATAATAATAATAATAATAATAATAATAATAATAATAATAATAATAATGGCTTTACGTCCCACTACCTACTTACACGGTTTTCGGAGACGCTGAGGTGTCAGATTTTTTCCCACGGGAGTTCTTTCATGTGCCAGTAAATTTATCTGCAAGAGGCTGACATATTTGAGCATCTTCAAGTATCATCGGGCTGAGCCAGGCTCGAACCTGCCAACTTGGGTTTAGAAAGCCAGCGTCTAAACCAGCGATAACAATATTTTGCCTACTTTACCCCCAAATCTCGCCAACGCTTTTAGGCCTAAAAACTCGCTCATCCGCTTCGTACAAGAGAGGACATTTTCGACCGTTGAGCAGAACTATACCAAAGTCCTGGTCATTTACACAAAAGATAGCGAAATATACGTGCCCTCCTTCTAAATCTATGTTGTTAGAAGACTTAATATGAACAGTAGGGATATTGATTTTGTGTTTCTTAACTGCACCTGAACACCGTGCTCTTTTATCACGTATTTCTCTTGTATTTATGCTTTTAGGGCTTTCTTTCTTACTGGAGAGAAGCATCGCAAGTATACTGTAATATCTGAGAATGTTTACATGTAAGAATTTTAAACCATATCTGTATCCACACAGTTTTAAAAGTCCTTTATTTGCATTGATGAGTATAGCGGAGTGAGCTTTTTGCCAAACAGCTGAGATTTCAACATGCTCCGCTGGCTACAGCGATTCTCTCGTAGACGGTGGCGCCAATGCTACCTCTAGTGTATAATTTACTAACTCTATGTATGTATGTACGTACGTACGTTTGTATGTATTGTACCCGCCCCTCATGTCGGGTGCAGTATGTACGTATGTATGTATGTATGTATGTATGTATGAATGTATGTATGCATGTATTTATGTGTGTGTGTATGTATGTATGTATGTATGTTCAGTCCTCAGCCCGAAGGCTGGTTCGATCCTCAACAGCTCTGCCGTCATCTGTCACAGATGGCCTAGGCATCACTGAAGAGGCGTACTAGGGAAATGAGGAGTGACGTAGTTTCCCGTTGCTTTCCTCTCTGAGTCAGAAGTTGCTATGATCTATCAGTCTGCCATGTCCACTGAAATGCATGCACCAACTGACCCTATGAACAACATTTTCACACCATTTACAGCAGGGACTGGCTGCATAAGGAATGGCATTACTAGTATCGTGCATACCGCAGTCACTATCATAATGTCAAAGCCAAGGACAAGGCAGACGGATCAATAAAAGTAACGTAATTGCTCTAGCCTATACCAGAAGACACAGTACACTGTAAACACTATTTCTCGCCAGCAAAGACATAAAAATACCACTAATTGTACTTAACTAAAGCAGTCCTTAACATATTTCTTCCTGGAGGAGTACGCAAATGGTTGAGATCATGCAATCTTGTGTCTATCAATCAGAAAGATGTACCGTATATTACTTACAGAATTGTTTTACTCATTGCTTTTGTTATAGATTCTTGTAGTCGAAAATAATTAAGAGGCTGATGTTTTATTTTCACACTTGTTACATAATGTATGTTTAAATTTAAATTTAATGATTTGGTATCTGTATAAGCACAATCGTAACTTAAACCTATTTTAAGTTTAATGTTTACTTTCATATTTTAATTCTTTCTTTCTTAATCTGCTTACCCTCCAGGGTCGGTTTTTCCCTCGGACTCAGCGAGGGATCCCACCTCTACCGCCTCAAGGGCAGTGTCCTGGAGCTTCAGATCTGTGTCGGGGGATACAACTGGGGAGGATGACCAGTACCTCGCCCAGGCGGCCTCACCTGCTATGTTGAACAGGGGCCTTGCGGGGGGATGGGAAGATTGGAAGGGATAGACAAGGAGGAGGGAAGGAAGCGGCCGTGGCCTTAAGTTAGGTACCACCCCGACATTTACCTGGAGGAGAAGTGGGGAACCACGGAAAACCACTTCCAGGATGGCTGAGGTGGGAATCGAACCCACCTCTACTCAGTTGACCTCCCGAGGCTGAGTGGACCCCGTTCCAGCCCTCGTACCACTTTTCAAATTTCGTGGCAGAGCCACATGCACCAACTGACCCTATGAACAACATTTTCACACCATTTACAGCAGGGACTGGCTGCATAAGGAATGGCATTACTAGCATCGTGCATACCGCAGTCACTATCATAATGTCAAAGCCAAGGACAAGGCAGACGGATCAATAAAAGTAACGTAATTGCTCTAGCCCAGGGATGGCGAACCTATGCCACGCGTGTCACTAGGTGACACGCGAACACGATATCGATGGCACGCCACATGAACTTACGAAAGTTTTTATATACGTCTTGTGCTACAGGTTATACATATCTCATGGATCGTATATCATAGTGTTTCACATGTAAGAAATAAATATCGGAAACCTGGCCGTCAATCAGTCAGTGAGTGAAGTTTGACTTGTGTGTGGTAGCTAGTAGCGCGTAATTATTCGTTGTGTGTTACTGTTTATTGAATGTTCTTTATATACAGACGTCACAAACATGTTTTCGCTGCCGGAAAAAAAAGAAGTATGTAGACGTCTAAGGAAATTCAAAATAAATAATTTCCAAGAGATTTTCCCAATTTCGAGATTTGGAGAAATTATTGCACTTCATTACAAAACCTCATATTGCACAAATGAGTGGCATTAAGGTCGATTTTTTACTGACCATGTAGAAGTGGAGTTGATTGAAAGTGAAGAAAGCAGTAAATGGGTAAACAAATTCGTACAACTTGGTGAAGCATGGGTGAAAATAGACTGTGCTGTTGGTGGAGAATACTCTCTCCAGAAGCCAGATATCTTAATACGTGAACAATCGGACAGCCTCCCACAAAAGTTTTCGGTGATGAAGAAACTTGCTACAGCATTACTTACTTTTTTGGGTCATCATATGCCTACGAACACACATTTTCTACAATGAATGTTGTGAAGTCAACAGTTAGAAGCCGTCTTGGTTCAGACCTAAGTGCTTCTTGTGTGTTATGGAAGACAAGAAGTTATGAACCTAATACAAATGACATGGGTACTAAATGTGAGAACGATATTTCTAAAGTCCATTAGCAAAATTAGTATTTTTAATTGTTATACATAATAATATTTAATGACGAAGTGTGTTGCAATGGGAGCTTATTATTATATATATATTTACAAGTAATGTTAGGTGTTCTCCAAACTTACATACTTAAAAATGTATTTTTGGTGTATTTGCAAAATACAACCACGAAACATGCAATCAAATGTATTTACAAGATATATATTAAATAAAGTAAATAAATAAATAACTAAATGAATAAATAACACATTATAAAACATAATTGGGAATTAAGAAAGGGAGTTGGTGGTGGAGGGGTGTTGTAGCCATTCCTTAAAAGAAAATGACAAGCGGCACAGTAAACAGTTGAGAATAATAAACCAGACTTAAAATGGCACACTAGTTGGAAAAGGTTCGCCATCCCTAGTCTAGCCTATACCAGAAGACACAGTACACTGTAAACACTATTTCTCGCCAGCAAAGACATAAAAATACCACTAATTGTTCTTAACTAAAGCAGTCCTTAACATCTTTCTTCCTGGAGGAGTACGCAAATGGTTGAGATCATGCAATCTTGTGTCTATCAATCAGAAAGATGTACCGTATATTACTTGCAGAATTGTTTTACTCATTGCTTTTGTTATAGATTCTTGTAGTCGAAAATAATTAAGAGGCTGATGTTTTATTTTCACACTTGTTACATAATGTATGTTTAAATTTAAATTTAATGATTTGGTATCTGTATAAGCACAATCGTAACTTAAACCTATTTTAAGTTTAATGTTTACTTTCATATTTTAATTCTTTCTTAATCTGCTTACCCTCCAGGGTCGGTTTTTCCCTCGGACTCAGCGAGGGATCCCACCTCTACCGCCTCAAGGACAGTGTCTTGGAGCTTCAAACTCTGGGTCGCGGGATACAACTGGGGAGGATGACCAGTACCTCGCCCAGGCGGCCTCACCTGCTATGTTGAACAGGGGCCTTGCGGGGGGATGGGAAGATTGGAAGGGATAGACAAGGAGGAGGGAAGGAAGCGGCCGTGGCCTTAAGTTAGGTACCACCCCGACATTTACCTGGAGGAGAAGTGGGGAACCACGGAAAACCACTTCCAGGATGGCTGAGGTAGGAATCGAACCCACCTCTACTCAGTTGACCTCCCGAGGCTGAGTGGACCCCGTTCCAGCCCTCGTACCACTTTTCAAATTTCGTGGCAGAGCCGGGAATCGAACCTGGGCCTCCGGGGTGGCAGCTAATCACACTAACCACCACAGAGGCGGACACTTTCATATTTTAATATTATAATAATTTAGTTAGTGTCATCATAAACTTGATTTGCAGAAAGTGGCCTTTCAGCTCAGTGGCTTGTACATTATCAATCAACTGAATACAAATTCAATTCGTATTCTTAAATTATTCATGTACTTGGTCGATTCGTCTGTGTTTCTAGCAAGAAAAGAACATTTATCGGGTGGGCAAACATTTTGTAACAGCTTGAAGAGAGGAGAATGTCTCCTTTTTCTCTTAATCTGTTTACCCTCCAGGGTTGGTTTTTCGCTCGGACTCAGCGAGGGATCGCACCTTTACCGCCTAAAGGGCAGTGTCCTGGAGTGTGAGACATTGGGTCGGGTGATACAACTGGAAAGGAAGACCAGTACATCGCCCAGGCGGCCTCACCTGCTATGTTTAACAGGGGTCTTGTGGGGGATGGGAAGATTGGAAGTGATATACAAGGAAAAGGGAAGGAAGCAGTTAAGTTAGGTACCATCCCGGCATTTGCCTGGAGGAGAAGTGGGAAACCACGGAAAACCACTTTGAGGATGGCTGAGGAGGGAATTGAATCCCTTCTACTCAGTTGACCACCCGAGACTGAGTGGACCCTGCTCCAACACCCGTGCCACTTTTCAAATTTCGTGGCAGAGGCGGAAATAAAACCCGGACCTCTTGGGGTGGCAGCTAATCACACTAACCGATATACCATGGAGGCTGACGAGGAGAATGGCACCTGATAAAAACATGAGACCGGCAACACTTCCAGGAAACGAGGACACACGGTTCTTTACTTTTATTTACATAATTTTACTGAAGATAGATATTATAAAAGTAATTGACAGAACACAGCAGTCCTGGCTCAGTCCGGTGGTATTTGAAGGTGCTCAAGTACGTCAGCCTCGTGTCGGTTGATTTACTGGCACGTAAAAGAACTCCTGCGGGACTAAATTCCGGCACCTCGGCGTCTCCGGAAACCGTAAAAGAGTAGTTAGTGGGACGTAAAACAAATAACATTATTATTATTTAGAACACAGCAGTACTCGCTAAATTTGTCGTGAGACATTTTGCAATATCTCTAGAAAAATCGCCAGATTTAGATTTAGTGACTTTTTGCTAAAATTGGCATCGCTCGATACAGTTATTAATTAGAACAGTGAGGCAATTCAGTTGTATGCCGGAGATAATTGGAGGGACTGCAGTTCCAAGAAACACGTGATTGTTCCTCGTGGGGACGGTTTCATAAAATATTACTCTGAGATTCTTGGTTATTTACTACAGTAATTTGTTAGACTGTGTTTCATTAAACTACAAGAGTAAAAAATTCAACTACTACTGTCTACTAAACATGTTTTACTGCTGTAGACACTAAGACTCTGCTTAATAAAACTACTAGAATAGAAACGTTTATTATATTGTATACAAAGTAAGGTTTCTATTTACCTTAGTGTTTACTGTTATGTGGAATAGCGTTTCATAAAATTTATTGTTGTGGTTTTACTTTAAGGTTTAAAAAGGTTTAAGGTTTAAAAAAACCTCAACTCTTAACCTGAGTAGAACTGTTTGCTAGTGAATAAGAACTAATAAGCATCTGAGTGAAGCAATCTGAGAATAATGTCACTTGAATCAATCAGGACGGTAATATAGTGAGTGAGATTGCATCAAGGTGCAGTGAGCTCGCAGTTGCTATCAACTGTATTCTGTAAGAAGAAAGTCAGCTCCCACACGAAACTATCTTTACACAGGTCTGTTTTCAAACCAACTTTGCATTACGAGAGCGAAAGCTGGGTGGACTCAGGATATCTTATTCATAAGTTAGAAGTAACAGACATGAAAGGCTAATAATAATAATAATAATAATAATAATAATAATAATAATAATAATAATAATAATAATAATAATAATAATAATAATAATAATGTTATTTGCTTTACGTCCCACTAACTACTTTTACGGTCTCCGGAGACGCCTAGGTGCCGGAATTTAGTCCCGCAGGAGTTCTTTTACGTGCCAGTAAATCTACCGACATGAGGCTGTCGTATCTGAGCACCTTCAAATACCACCGGACTGAGCCAGGATCGAACCTGCCAAGTTGGGGTTAGAAGGCCAGTGACTTAACCGTCTGAGCCACTCAGCCCGGCAAACATGAAAGTAGCGAGAATGATTGCTGGTGCAAATGGTTTGGAACAATGGCAGGAGGGTACTCGGAATGAGGAGATAAAGGCTAAGTTAGGGATGATGAAGCTGTACGCATAAACCGATTTCGGTGGTGGGGTCATGTGAGGCGAATGAAGGAGGATAGGTTACCTAGGAGAATAATGGACTCTGTTATGGAGGGTAAGAGAAGTAGAGGGTTACCAAGATGACGATGGTTAGACTCAGTTTCTAAAGATTTAAAGATAAGAGGTATAGAACTAAATGAGGCCACATCGCTAGTTGCAAATAGAGGATTGTGGCGACGTTTAGTAAATTTACACAAGCTTGCAGACTGAACGCTGAAAGGCATAACGGTCTATAATGCTGATGTATGTAGGCTATGTATGGAAATTAAGAGTTGTTAATGTAGGCTATAAATGAACTGATGATCGTGTTAAAAAGTTGCGCTCCGGAAAGAGCTGGCTGTCTTATAAGTAGGGCCCGGATTTTTAGGTGGCATAAACCTTCACTTTAGGTTTTTTGAATTCTTAAAATAGGTTATTTTATGTTTTGCCTCCAGGCAGCAATATTTTTTTAGATTTCGTAGTTCTATAAAATTTATTTATGTACTTATTTCACAAAAGTTGACATTGTCATATTCATAAAAATGCACAGAGAATACACTGTACTGTTTCCTTTGTAAGTTATATCTTTTGGCATTGCAGTAAATAACAACGTACATACCCAAATTGTCTGGCGTAAATGATTTCCTGTTGTCACGTAACACATTCTTATATGACCTAAAAGTTCTTTCAACGGAACATGACGTCATTGGAGCGTAGTACTTAGATGCTAATGCATTATGTTGTAGGGGTAATTTTCCTGAATACTTGTCACCCTGTAAAACTGAATTGATGACTTTCATATCTTCAAAACCAGGATTGCGTTGAAGAATCTTCTGCAGCTTCGAAGAACATGCCACTCCCAATGGCCCAGGTATTTCTCTTCTGGGAACATTGCCAATGATATTCAGGGAATCTTTGAGTGGCAAGGTTGCACCTTCCAACTGGAGAATAGCTTCTGGCATAAAACAAAAATGTGTCTAAATATATGCTAGGGAAGCGACGAGTATCGGGCACTCGAGCGATTTCTTGGCCTTTGCGATGCAGGAAGCTTCTGTTTCATCCGTCATTGACGGCATTTTTAATTTCTTCTAGGTGCTCAGCATAGTAAATAGCAGCAGACAGCCAAGTTCCCCATCGGGTAAGTATCGGCTCAGGCGGAAGAGGTGTTGTTGGTAGTTTCTCTTTGAACAACTGTATACGTGTTGGGGCTTTGAGGAAAACTTTCTTAACTGAAGAAACCACGCTGTTGACGTCACTGAAGTTGCTTCTAATCTCCTCGCATGGCGGTGCAGGCCATGGGCCAAGCACGTAACGTGTAGCATGCTCGGGTAGGACTGAAAAACCTGCCCTGCCTTCAACATGTAGGCAGCACTGTCTGTCAACAAGAGGAACTCACTATCTTGATTCTCTGCTGGCCACAATATGCGTAAACCATCCCTCACAGCGCAGGCTGTTGTGCTGTTATTAGTTTGTTCTATTTCTTTACAAAGAATTAGATAAGCGTTACCTGCTTCATTTTGATCCAGCTTATCTACTACCACATTCACAATGAAGCGACCACAACTGTCAGATGTTTCATCGACGGAACACCAAATATAGTGATCGCCTATATCCTCTCTTATTTTATCTAATGTCTTCTGGTAAACAGGATGCAAATAATTCTTCCTTAAAGTGGATTCATAAGGTATACTGCGGCCGCTGATGATCTCCTAAGAATGTTTTCATGGTCAGGTTACTTAGCACGTTCCATGGGACTTTTGCAGACACCAACGCGTGACATAGGCGAAAGTTAAAGTTATCTTCAGGCTTGATGCCAACTGTGAAAGAAATAAACGTTTGCTTACTGTTGTTGGTGGACTTATTTCTCCTTGCTACGCTAGCCATGTGAGCAGCTGCAGATTTATGCTGCTCAAGATGGGATTTCTGCTCACATTTAACCTGAAATGAAGAATCCAAATCCTAAGTACTCTTCAGTAAGCGAGCTAGGGTATTGCAATGCAGGTTTTAAATCAGTTACGGGAAACTTACTTCTTTGGAGCATGCCTGACAGAAGACTACTCGACCGTCTGTAGTGAAGTGTCCATCTGTAGCAATCCATGTTGTGTGATTTAGGCATTGTTTCGCTATACAGCAATTACGGTTAGAAAACACTGCAGGAACCAGTCACCACACATTCTGCCGGCTGTACTCTCTATGGACGACTGGAGGCGAAACTGTTTACGCTCCTCCTGACCTATCAGATGCATCAAGGAGCCACCAGATGTCACATATGTAGTGGGAAGCATGGGATGTGCTGTATTTAACGGTAGTAACATGAACTATCTCCGTCCTACTGCTTGTAAGCGTGGTGGAAATAATTTTACAATGCAGGGAAAATAACATTATACCTATTTGAAGAAGGTAAAACAGCTATTTTGGTTATTTTAGGTGTCAACCCCTCATTTAGGTTTTTTGGGTGCAATGAAATTCACATATTCTGCTCCAGGAAGTGTGAAACGAACAAATATATCAAAATTTGTGAATTAAATAGCGAGGAAAAAATAGGTTAAAACCTAAAAATCCGGGCCCTACTTATAAGGTAATGGTATATTCTGTCCGAAGGCTGGTCCGAACCTCCGCAGAGGTGTGCCTGTGCCGCAGTTTACGTACGTTAGGGTGGCCAGTTCCTTTCCGCTCCTCCATTCCCTTACCCTACACCAACAGCGCGTGGCAACCCATCCAATTCGTGACCACGCCCAATGTTGCTTAACTTCGGAGACCTCACGGGATCCGGTGTTTCAACACGTCTACGGACGTTGGCGCTGTCTTACAGGCAATGATAAACTCGTACTCGTGCATTTTCTCCATTATACGGATATGATTGTGAGGGTAAAGGACGAGAGAGGAAGTACAGATTCTCCCCTTTTAGTCGCCTCTTCCGACTTGCAGGGGGAATCGATGACGCGTCCTTCAACTTCACCCACAGGGGATGTACACAAATCCGGAAACTAGAAAGAAAAATGAGTGTATCCACAAGATAATCCAGTGTTTCCAATGTTAAAAAGACCATATTTTTGTCCCAGCGCCTGTGAATCTTCTGCAGAAATACGTATGTCTGTATGTGTTACAATTTGCTTTAACTTACTTCGGCAACCCTGAAGATAGTTTTTCATGATTTCCCATTTTCACACCAGGCAAATGCTGGTTCATGAATTGTGAGGCAATGAAAGAGGTCGGTGGACGCAGAGTGGGTCTCAGTCCACAAGTGGCCACGGCTGGTCATCGGACCAAAGGCAAGCTAAACTTTAGGCTACCATCTCCACTGATCGCATGTTGAGTATTGGCAGTAGCAGAGGCCAGGGCAGTAACTTGTGAAGCAGCCTTGACTGCACAGCAGGCTCCACCGTTCGCTACTGGCTGCAACTCAAAACGCTTAAGGCTTAACGTTCACTAAACCAACTATCGAAAAGGGGTAACCTAAGGCTAGTGGTAGCCCATGTCTTGATACTAGCATACGCCACTGGGAAAAGTGCTAGGAGCGTCAAGGAAGCGACGAAGGCATTAATCAAAATACTGCTCCAGCATCTGCCTGGTGTGATATAGTACCATAACTGAAGTACGTGTTTGATTATTGTTTACATGAAGGAGCTATTTCAAATGAATGGAGAGTTGATATATTAGCCCCTGTGTATAAAGGAAAGGGTGATAGACATAAAGCTGAAAATCAAAGGCCAGTAAGTTTGACATGCGTTGCTTTGGGAAAGCATTCTTTCTGATTACACAACCCAGCATTTTCAAACTTTCTTTTGCGGCAAGAGGTGTGATAGGCGATCTTAACTAATTTTGGGCCGCTGAACACGAATCCGTTGTCCATTTCTATGTATCACGTCACGTTTTCTCGCAATAGGTATATAAAAATAAGAGATAGGCCTGAATATTGCATATAAAAAGAACTGAAAAATGTTGATAATTTTGAAAATATTTATTATTTTTTGTACCGGTATTATTATATATATATTCTGAAATAGTTGAATATTGTCTTGAATGATTATATAAAATGAATAATTACTGAGTATAAAATTACAATGAAATATTTAGCATTTATTGTAATATAATACTGACTTACACGAAAACACATAAACAAACAACTCTGAAGCAATGAAAGCAATTTATTTTGACAATTAAACGTGATTTACAAGCAAACAATGTAACCTTTATTCAGTATCTTTATGAATTCATAAATGTGAACAATTTAAACTTTAACAGTCCTAGATGGCCCCTGGGAATGAACGCTTGGCTGCCCAGCGTCTGACTGCATCAAGTTTGTCTTCTCTTTTCAAACACCTACAGTAGTCGGCCATCATTGGTTCATCCCACCTCCCCTGGTATCTTCTTTCTGCCTCCTTGATGTCCTGGTGGAACCTCTCTCCCATCTCTTCACTAAGAGCTCCAAGATTTTCCGGAAAGTGATCGAGATGAGAATAAAGGAAGTGCAGTTTCAGACTCATTCTACACCCCAAATCTTTCATATCATCCAACATCGTTTTCACTATTGTTTCGTATTGCTCATCCTTTACATTTCCTAGGGACTTCTTTATGACGTCTCTTATTGAATTCCATGCAGCAAGTTCCGCGGCATTCATCATTTGTTCAAAGTTTCTGTCTTTCACAAGCTTTCTAATTTGTGGTCCATTAAAAATGCCTTCCTTGAGTTTTGCATCAGATAAATGTGGAAATTTTGCTTGCAATGTACTTGAAACAGGGGCTACTTTTGTCCAAGGACTTAACGAACTGCTTCATGATTCCCAGTTTGATGTGCAGCGGTGGCAAAATAATTTTTTGTGGGTCAACTAAGGCAGCATTAGTAATATTTTTCACACCAGGTGTCAAAACTTGTCTCTTGGGCCAGGAAGGTGCAGAGCAGTGTTTGTCCCTAGCTCTGCTGTCCCATTCACATAAAAACAAGGGAAATTAGTGTAGTCTGCTTATTGTCCTAATAGAATACCACACACCTTCAAGTCACTACACACATCCCACCAGTGCTCATGATATTTGATTTTATCTAAAACAGTTTGCATTGTGATATAATATTCTTTTAGTGGAAGGGAATGTGCAATAGAAATCGAAGCTAGAATGTTTCCGTTATAAAGTAGTACAGCCTTTAAGCAAACCACGGCCACTCTAACGACAGCCGATTCGCTGTTATCACAAAGCAGCACTGTGCCGCAATGACACATTTTCAGACAGTAAATGGCAAATAACACGAAAACTAGATGTGATACAATAGAACCAATGACATTTCTGAAATCAGGAGACCTTATTTAGTTAAAATCACGTATCACATGCTTTGCCGCAAAAATCATGCTGGGTTTGCGAAATTAATAACTGGTTCAATAGAAGGCAGTTCGGTTTTAGGAAAGGTTATTCCACTGAAGCTCAACTTGTAGGATTCCAGTAAGATATAGCTGATGTCCTGGATTCAGGAGGTCAATTGGACTGTATCGCGATTGACCTGTCTAAAGCATTTCATAGGGTGGATCATGGGAGGCTACTGGCAAAAATGAGTGCAATTGAACTTGACAAAAGAGCGAGTGAATGGGTTGCTATATTTCTAGAAAATAGATCTCAAGAGAATTAGAGTAGGCATAGCTTTATCTGACCCTGCAATAATTAAGAGGGGAATTCCTCAAGGCAGTATTATTGGACCTTTATGTTTTCTTATACAAACACACACACACACACACACACACACACACACACACACACACACACACACACACATATATATATATATATTGAACCATTCTGTTCATGGACCAATAGTATAGATTTTAGTATTGGATATTGGGATTACATAAGACCACCCACGAAGTCATTGTCTTATAGTATATTTCATAAAAGATTCCAGAAGAAGCGTTCTCGTGTGAAGAGAGCTAGAGCGTCATTATGAAAATCTCCAGAACCTCATTAAAGGGAGTTATGTCCCAAGCCAAGCCTCTTAATGAAGATTGGGGACGCTTCCCGGATCCCGGCAAAACTTACCTTCGGAGGGAAGAAATAATTAAATTAATATCCTTGGTTACGGAAGAGTTGCATTGGATTTGATATAAGAATTGCAACCTGCATAATTTCTGCTTAATTTTGATATGTATTAGGGCTGCAATCATAAATGCATTCGTTAAATAGGGTACTTGACGTGCTTTGTGCGGGAAAACTTCGAGTCGCGGGCGCGCGTATCCTGCACGCGATCAAGCGGCGTGGCTACGCTAACCTGATTATAAATGCAAGGCCGCCTGGCACATCAGCCTCATTCTTTGACCGTAAGTTTGCTTGAACGAAGTCGTCATGCTGCGTGTCGGTACTGGAAACAACGTTTTATCTTCGAGTTGCACATACAACTAGTACTACCGAATCTGCGAGGAAGTAAGTAATCAACTTGCATATTCAGATAAATTCTTGATATTACCTGTGTTGATATGCTATGGTGAGATGAGGTACTGCCTGTAATAGACTGATGAACTAGTAGCTTCATATTTCTGTGAGGTCAAGTTGTAACTGACGTAATGCTAGAATAAATGTAGGCTCAGGGGAGTTCTTATAGCTCTACATGTTGTCCGAGTGAAAAGATGGAATAACAGTGTTACGAAGAGTGGTGAAGAAACTATAGTGTACCAGGTTTAAAATTCAGAACAAGACTTTGTCAATGTAACGTGTGAGGCACGATAGTAGTGGAAACAGGCATCGAATCTGGACAGTCTGTAATAAATGAATTTGTTTTCAGTTACCCCTGCATCAAGCCAGAACGAGCTTCTACATCATCACTGCGAGGAAGCCACAACGGGAGCTGAAGCCAGCACGACATCGGGAATCGATCCAGGAACGTTGGGCGTACCTGATCAGCGCGACGTCGAAGGGGACATCTTCCCACCACCTAAGGAGCTGTACGAAGGAGTCACGCAAGAAAGAATGTCTCCAAGTATTCACCAGTATCTGCTGCAAGCGTCGCAGTTGGTCATGATGTGGTAAATTCAGTGGTCCACAGGAAGGGCCGCTCCGTCATGTCATCAATCATATAAGGTCAGAGCTTTCCAATTCTGTTTCAAGCATGTCATTTAAATTTGGATAGGAGTAGGGGGGCCGTCAGCCAACAGGTTAGTTATGGTAGGACAATTCTTGGTAATAAAGAGCTAGGCCTCAAGCTCGAACCCCGTACATTAGGGTAGATGATAGTTTGTAGATTCCTTGTTGGTGTGTTTATATTTCATTTCGATAGTATTATATTAGCGTACGTGTTATCTTCATGGGTCAGGTCGAACTCCCTTGGTCATAGTAGGTTAGTCTAACAGGCAGGCACTATTTATTGTGTCGCGTTTAGGCATTTGTCACTGCAGACGTAGGCTGTATAGTTGAGACCAGGATTCAACCCGTAATTCACCTAGCTTTACTGACAGGGCGAGCGAGTCCGAATGTTTGAGAGATGTGAGCATTATGCATGTATGTATTGATATGAGAAAGCCCAGCACAGTTTGAGAGTGTATTGGATGCATTGGAGATGCCTTATTATGGCCATGTGACTATAGCTTAATGATTTGTGCCTTTGTATTATCAAGGTTGAGCCCATGGGAGGCGGAAATAAGATGTGTTATATTGCTGGTGATATTGAGATGAGGGCGGATAGCCCAGGTGTATTTAAAAGAGCGCTTTTAGCAGCCAGATTATGTGAGGTACTGTGAAAGGCGAGGTTTCTTAGCCCGCAGTCAGCTGAGCTCGTAAATTGTGTAGGCTGCTGCTTGTCGAGTGTTCGAATGGTGAGGGTTGTTGTATCTGACGTCACAGTCTTGAAACTCGGTTATATTGCTGTCTGCAGCTTGTCGAGTGTGTAAGGGGGAGAAGGCGACCTTGATGTTTTGAACGCAGGGAGAGATTTTTGTTCTGTTTGTTCTACTTTAATTTTAACACTGGCCCGTTTGATATTGACCCCTTGGATATGTTGGTTGTGTTCTTTTTGTATTGTTTGTATATGAATATTCTACGCCTTACTCTTCATCTGACCAGGGTTCGTGACCGAGTCAGGACACTGTACATTATGTGTTTATATTTGTTTGCACCGGGGTTCGATGGTACGAGGCATAGTAAATTTTATGGGAATTACTGTTAGATGTGTATTTCAGCAGATATCCATTTTTCTAGATTTCATTACTTACACAATGGTAACATGCTTGTTACAGCACAGCTGTTTCGTGAAGGCAGTGAACTGGTTGTCATCGGCTCAACACTATCTTTACCCCAAGCATTTTTGAAAGCTCTTATATTTGTATATAGTTTTTTTATGTAATAAATCCCTGATTGTGAAACTTTGAATGCAGCGATGTTTTCTGTTAGATTTTTTATTTTAGCTGATTCTTACCTGATTAGTCACATATCCTAGTGTTTTATCTTAATATTGCCCTTTGTACCCCATGTTATCCCTGAGAAGTGCGCTATTGAGCAGCCGAGCATGGATACGTGTTCAGGTAAGACTATGTGCACAAGCTCACGTTTGTGAAAGTTCTTTCACTACTGTACTCTGGGTTCGAGACCGGCTTTCGCCTGGCCAGAACCGTAGGGTCCTGTAGGGCACAATATATATATATAAATGATATGAGTAAAGAAGTGGAATCAAAGATGAGGCTTTTTGCAGACGATGCTATTCTGTATAGAGTAATAAATAAGTTACAAGATTGTGAGCAACTGCAAAATGACCTCGATAATGTTGTGAGATGGACAGCAGGCAATGCTGTGGTGATGAACAGGGTTAAAAGTCGGGTTGTGAGTTTCACAAATAGGAAAAGTCCTCTCAGTTTTAATTACTACGTTGATGGAGTGAAAGTAACTTATGGGGATCACTGTAGGTACCTAGGTGTTGATATAAGGAAATATCTTCACTGGGGTAATATCACATAAATGGGATTGTAAATAAAGGGTACAGATCTCTGCAAATGGTTATGAAGATGTTTAGGGATTGTGGTAAGGATGTAAAGTAGAGGACATACAAGCCTCTGGTAAGACCCCAACTACAGCATGGTTCCAGTGTATGGGACCCTCACCAGGATTACCTGATTCAAGAACTGGAAAAAATCCAAAGAAAAGCAGCTCGATTTGTTCTGGGTGATTTCCCACAGAAGAGTAGCGTTACAAAAATGTTGCAAAGTTTGGGCTGGGAAGACTTGGGAGAAAGAAGACAAGGTGCTTGAATAAGTGGTATGTTCCGAGCTGTCAGCGGAGTGATGGCGTGGAATGACATTAGTAGACGAATAAGTTTGAGTGGTGTCTTTAAACGTAGGAAAGATCACAATATGAAGATAAAGTTGTAATTCAAGAGGAGAAATTGGGGCAAATCGTCGCTGCCGGGAAAAACCTCCTATGTGAAATATTTTAGCTTAGAACTTTGGCCGGTAAGATTTTGTCATCTAAGGTGCAATATTGTGTGAACATGGTCAAGGCATTCTCGCTTTCCATAATGTATGTGCTGCGGGTCAGTATATCTCCAAAAATATTATTACATAGGAGGTTTTGTCCCGGCAACGACGAAATATTCTTTTATAGGAAGGGGAGTTAGGGATTGGAATGACTTACGAAAGGAGATGTTCAATAAATGTCCAATTTCTTTGAAATCGTTTAAGAAATGAAATGTCGTATGGCTTTTATGGCCGGGATATGCCAGGACGGTTTCGGCTCGCCAGGTGCAGGTCTTTCTATTTGACTCCCGTAGGCGACCTGCGCGTAGTGATGAGGATGAAATGATGATGAAGACAACACATACACCCCGCCCCCGTGCCACTGGAATTAACCAATTAACGTTAAAAACCCGGGAAACTCTGAACCGAAGGCCAGTACGCTGACCGTTCAGCCAACGAGTCGGACATCATCTAAGAAAAGGCTAGGGAAACAATAGACAGGGAATCGGCCACCTGGGCAACTGCCCTAAATGCAGATCGGTATTGATTGATTGATTGATTGATTGATTGATGTGCAAATGGGAAATCACGAAAAACCATATTCAGGATTGCCGAAGTATGTTAAAGCAATTTGTAACACAAACAAAAAAAGCAAAGTCACCTTCGTACAGGCCATGAAGGCCCTTGGAGGAGTGGAAGGTAAAGGCTTCCACCATTTTTAGGCTCGGCAAGTGATGGGGTAGAGTGGTTAGCACTACGCTCGGCCGCCTCTGCCGCCAGGAATTAACCTGGTACTCATTTTTGGTGTAGGCTGAGTGAACCTCCGGAAGAGGAAATCTCGTTTCTTAAATTTTACGACTTCCTGACGGGGATTCGAACCCACGTCCTTCCGGGCGAACCGAGCACACCTTTACCGCCTCGGCCAGGCAGCCCCTTTGTAACACATACAGTCATACGTATTTCTGCCGACGCTTCAGAGGCAGAGAGGGACAAAAATGTGGTCATTTTAACATAGGCAACACTAGATTTTCCAACTCCATTTAAATTCTAGAATATGGTGTTGGGCTCTGAAAAATGTAAGAAGGCTTTAACAGAAGCCATCCAACTACACTGGGAAGACATTACAAACTCATAATCATCATCATCATCTGTTTACCCTCCAGGTTCGGCTTTTCCCTCGGACTCAGCGAGGGATCCCACCTCTACCGCCTCAAGGGCAGTGTCCCGGAGCTTCAGACTCTTGGTCGGGGGATACAACTGGGGAGAATGACCAGTACCTCGCCCAGGCGGCCTCACCTGCTATGCTGAACAGGGGCCTTGTGGAGGGATGGGAAGATTGGAAGGGATAGGCAAGGAAGAGGGAAGGAAACGGCCGTGGCCTTAAGTTAGGTACCATCCCGGCATTCGCCTGGAGGAGAAGTGGGAAACCACGGAAAACCACTTCGAGGATGGCTGAGGTGGGAATCGAACCCACCTCTACTCAGTTGACCTCCCGAGGCTGAGTGGACCCCGTTCCAGCCCTCGTACCACTTTTCAAATTTCGTGGCAGAGCCGGGAATCGAACCCGGACCTCCGGGGGTGGCAGCTAATCACGCTAACCACTACACCACAGAGGCGGACACAAACTCATAATGCTGTTTAATATTCGTTGTGTGGCTGTTTGATTTGAAGATAACGATTTTTCATAAGAGGCAAGTGAACGCGAACCTCCAATGGCATACGTACAGCAGTGCACTTCCTTCTCAGACAAACACTCCCAAATCTTGTTCAACCACTCTTGAATATTACATCTTCACCGCTGTTTGCGAGAAACAACCGTTATCGTCTTACAGATCATCCGGGCGATGGAACTGATTTCTGGCTCGTTATCTGCTGTATACTAATTGATAAAGCCTCGCACACATGTAACTGATAAGAGCTTGGGTACTCGATACGCTGGAAGACAGCTGTTGACCTAAAGACCTGAACCTCGTTTGTAATAGTCCTCTATGTTTTCATGTTAACATTCATTCAAAGATACTCTGAACTCTGCTCATCGAACAGTTAATCTCGTGGTTTATTATTATTAATAATATCTATAATTAAATGTAGGGTGTGTCAGATGTGATGACAAAAACAGAAATGCTCAGACGTACACGATAAGGGGAGAAAAAAACGCCTAAGAGAACATGGGATCGTAATCGAACCGTTTGTGAGAAAATGGCAGCAGACGGATGTTGACTCTTCACCACCAGCGTGTTTGCTTGTACATGAGAACGCTTCGAGTGCTATAAACGTTTATATAGCCGGTTCCCTCTTCCTAATTGGTACCATGTAACCGAGGCAGGGGTACTAAGGATTGTCTCATTATACCATATTTTATTTCAAGGAGAACCAATGGATAGCGCCAGCTTCAGTTCCTGCAGCGTAATCTGCCTCATATTTTGGGGATGTTCTCTTCCAACAACGTTAGAGTATGTGATACAGGAATGATGGTGCACCGGCCAATTTTGTTGCCCTCTTATGACTACATCAAACTCAAAGATATGATCAAATATGGATAGAGTGAAGGAGGTATTTACCTTGGCCGCCACGATCACCTGACTTAAATCCACAGGCATTTTATGTCTGGGGATATTTGAGAAGCGAAATATATGCTACATGAGGCTTGTTGACACAGCTGAAGAACTGGATCAATGAACTGTCAATGATTATTTACAACTCCACAATCTGGTGGGCGTTTTAGAACAAATTCGGAACTCATTGTGGCGAAGAGTACTGCATCGCGTTCAAGTTCAAGTATGATTTTTTTGAACATCATGTGTAGCAGATACGGCTCTGTAACATCGCTGTTGGACAGATATTGTGTTTCATAAACGCTGTTGTTAACGAGTTGTAAGATGTGTTCCGATTATCGGGTACTGACTGGTATGACGGCACTGGGTGTATAAACACGTACAGTGCACGATGTGCCCATGCCTACAGTCACTCAAAAAAGGAAATTAATGCATGGTTGAATGTTTTGAAAAACCTGTTTTCCAGTCAGTGACTGGGTCACGGATGGGATGAATGAAGCCCCCAACTTGCGGCGAGGATAGGAATTTTGCCGGCTGCCGAGGCCTGTTGCACTCCTCTGGGGCAATGATTAATGACTGACAGATAAAATGAAATGATAGTGGAGAGTGTTGCTGGAATGAAAGATGACAGGAAAAACTGGAGTACCCGGAGAAAAATCTGCCCCGCCTCCACTTTGTCCAGCACAAATCTCACGAGGAGTGCCCGGGATTTGAACCACGGTATCCAACGGTGAGAGGCCGGCGTGCTGCCGCCTGAGCCAAAGAGGCTCATTGAATGTTTTATAAGACTTAATTTTAATTAATATCAAAATGTAATTTGGCTCCCATGTGCAGGTTGACCCAAAAGTTCCATAGCATAGGAGAAAACAACTACATTGTGCATAATGACTTACTTGACTTAATTCCTCTCGTTCCCACTGGAACATAGGGCATCCGTGAAAGGTCTCCATTGTGGTCGTCAATGCCTTAACTTTCTTCCAAGTCTTCCCTGCTTCAAGAGCCTTCTCATTTTCCGTTTTGTGCCAAAGTTCGTAATCGAGGTATCCATCCGCTTTCGTTTCACTTTAGTTTCTTTAGTACGTGGATTTATGATGTCCGCGTTATTAGCCCACAGCACCTGAGCTTGGTGGTGGGACTGCCACCTGAGCCTCCAAGCCTGCCGTTTTCAGTAGGGGGGATTTGATTATCCCTCTTCACCACAAGGCAGTGGTTTCCCCATTTCTTCAACCCCAAGGGAAAAGGGTTGCCACGTCTGTCAGATTTGTCGTTCCAAAGATCTCCTTCTCCGCCGCACCTGTCATTAAGGACTTCACCAGAGCCCCGTTAGGGTCACTTTTCAGGGCTCCTGAAGGGCCTTCACAGCTACCGTAGCGGTCCTGGGGCAAACACAGTCCCCGCTGTACATCACCCCTACTGGTAATTCTCTACTTCATGCCGTTGCCCAATTCCCACGACGCGGACGAGGGCCTGGACTTATGGGAGGCTGTGCATAATAGTTAATATTATTTCTTCTTCTTCTACCGCTTTTCCCACACCTGTAGAATCGCGAGTGGGAACTGTGTCGCACGCATGGATCTGGCCATGTTTTAGGGCAGATTTCCCTTCCTGACGCAACCCTACGCGGTGGGATATAATCACTCTTGCGTGATTTTTGGTGGTTGGTAGTGTGGTGTGTTGCCTGAATATGGGAAAAATGCAAGAACCCAGTCTCCGAGACGAAATAATTAGACTCGATTAAAATCCCCGACTTGCCCGGAAATCGATCTCGGGACCCTCTGAACCGACGGCCTCAATGCTGACCATACATTCAAGGAGTCAATATTTGTTGCAGGTAAGAAATGAAGAAGAGCGGGTGGAGATTTTTCTGCTCTGTGGAAGAGAGGGGAGGTTGCAGCACAGTTCAATGAGCTGCATCCTGAACGACAGCCAGTGATGTAAAGCAATGTGAGCCAACTGCTTGAAAAGTTCAAGAAGAGGGGTAGTGTGGTAAATGCACCCAGATTTGAACACCTAAGCACGTCAACATAGGTAAGAGAGGTGGAGGAAACGGTAGAGACGAAGGTTGCAGCGAGTCCGAAGAAATCAATTCGCCGAACTACTGTAGCTTGGAACTGGATGTTCCTCAAACTAGTATCCAGCGAATCCTGAAAACAGCTTAAGTTTCACCCCTACAATGATGCAGACCTTCGTGTTGAAATGTGCAATTGGTTTATGGCACAGTTGCAATGAGGCGAAGAGTTTCTAAAAAAATATTCTCAGATGAAGCTAACTTTTACATGAACAGTGAAGTAAACCTAGAAGAATCCACATTTGGTTATCGACGACAAAAGACAAGGAGCTGATTGCATCATGGTTTGGTGTGGTTTGTGAAAAGACCGTGTCATGGCCCTTACTTTTTTTTTGAAGATACTATCAACTGTGAAAATTACTTCGAAATATTGAGGAATTCGTTGACCCCAGAGTTCGACATATTTGGATCAAAACCGCAATGGTTCACTCAAGATGGCGCACTTCCTCCTTACGGCATCCAAGTACCGTATGTGATTGGCTAGACCACAGTGGATTGGCTGAAAGGGAGCAGTGGAATAGGATCCACGATCCTCCGACTTAAATCCAATAGATTTTGCTGAATAGGTTTACCTTAAAGCGAAAGCTAACAGAGTGAAGAGCAGGGATAGAAACAATTTGCGTGAGCGAATAGTTTCTGAATGCCGTGCTCTAATGCCTATCATGGTAAGAAAGGTTCTACGCCTACAATTGTGTTTAGACTTTGGAGGCAATCATGTAAAATAAGTATTGTAATATACGTTGTTATTCGTATGATGCGGGAATTTTGGGCCAGCCTGTAAGTGCAAACCCTGTGGATACTCAAACAAACATTTTATTTTATGATAATGAGGCTGTTGTTATTTCATTCTTGTGTTTCCAGCGACGAGGACTGGTAGGGTTCTGGGGGAACACACATGTTATATGCGCCTCGCTTGAGTCTGCCGTAAACACGCGTTTGGTTGGCACTGTAGAAGGGTAGCATCGCAGTGGCGTATACTGAGGGCTACCGAGGCTATCGGTGAAGCCCAAACCTCAAATGAGAACGATAGAAATCTTAAAGCACATTATAATGTAAGCATCTGACACATTGTTCCATTTACAAAACTTCAAAGCATCGGAGACAGATCTTGCAGCCCAAAATCTGCGTACGACTCCCCTTGACCAATCTCGCGCGGCTTGCTGATGTTGTAACTGTTCGCTCTCCTAAGCTTAACGTTAGAGGAGACGAAAGTTAATAGTTGGGGACACATGAATATAAATATAAACTATATGTGGCTTGCCCGCAAATTGCCACGCATATAGAATTAATTATCGTTCCATGGTTTCCCATTTCTCTATGTAATGTTTGGGTGCCAGTGTTACAGTTTTAAACAAAACTGTAGAGCAAAATTTATATTTACTAGCATAGAGACTTATACTTAAATCACATGGGTAGTATTTTAAATAATTAACCATTAAGTATCGCTTGAGAAAGAAAATTAATGCAACATAGTAAAATGAATTTATTATACAAAAAATGAGATGAATCGGAAAAGTTCCTTTAACCTTGGAGGGATTTTAGAATTTACGTTACTGAAATTAACTGTTGCTTGCTTTATCTAATTGAGGCTCACCAATTGCAGCTTCCGTTGAGGTCATCTATTTTCCGTGGTTACGCGTTCCCATCTTCTCTTTGTAGAATTGGCTCCATGGACACCCTTCCTTCCTTCTGTAATAAGGTTTGGGCTATCTGGAGTAGCACTCCCTAATTGCCTAGTCTTTAAATTAGACATTGGCCCTATACTTGTGAAAATTGATCAGCGTTGATCGTAGGAGGAGAAAATTCAGAGATATGAATTTTTCCATGTTAGCAGAAATCTCAATCCAACTTTGCTATTCTATAGGTACAATACAGACTTGTACCAAATTCCGTGGACTTGAACTAAACGTAGTTATTCGTCCAGAATAATTACTGAATATATCACAAGCCGTAAGCTTGTTTCGTCTCATCCTGATCCGACAGCATCACAGCAGCTAAGCACTGTGTCGAAGCGACAACACACTGTACAAGAATTACTATGTTTCGAAGAGACCACTCACGGTCTCAAAAATAATAAAGTAGTTGTGGTTCTGTGTCTGCGCTAGATAATATATACGGGCTCTCCCCACTCTTGATAACAGCTCAATACCAAATTTCTATACAACGAAGTATCTGATTCGTAGATCGCATTATCATCTCGTTCTCTTCTTTCTTCACAAGTAACCAGTAGGCGTGGCGATGATGATGTAGTATCCTAGCTAGCTAGCCTTGCACGCGGGTCGCTGTGTAATACCTCTTGCTCATGAGTTAAACCCGTGAGTCATCCAAGATCCCCGCTTCAAGAATAACTTTTCCGTGTACACAAGTATGAGATGAAATGACACCAACTCTGTCTCAACATTGACCATATTTACAATACATAATGAATTCCTATCCTACATAATATAATAATTTAAATAATAAATGATGTTGTAATATATAGACTACAATGTGATTCCAAAAACCTTATTTACAAATGATCGAAGTTAAATTAATGTGTCATTATGAATAATTGCCGATGGCGGATAATCTTGATATCGAGTGATATCGCGTAAAAGGATTGAACACTAAATTAGTATGGCTGGAGAAGCCTGGACGGTTGCAATGTATGCCCGATAGGTACGGGGACCTAAAGGATAGGTGTGCTAGGCTTCGGTCCATCAGATCGCCACTTCTTACTAACAGCCATGCGTTCCTCATCGTACTATATACTTCCTCAGCTCATACTCATAGATAACAGAGTGCTGATATTTCACTCCCGTTACTTCTACAGTACATCCTTGTAGGAAGTCACTGCAATGTCTGCTGTTATAGGAGTAATATAGTTTTCTTTTATAGACGGATCTGCTAAAATGAAATGCAATCTTTCAGTTGTAGTGTTCTCTTTTGTTGGTTGGAATCGAACCCGTGATCATGGGTCGGACACCATCACTGATCTCCCTAGGAAGCTAATAAACCAGTGAACGATGCGTACAACCCCTGGTAAGGCTGTAAAATTCAAAATTTGTAATAATAATAATAATAATAATAATAATAATAATAATAATAATAATAATAATAATAATAATAATAATAATTCGAGGGTCGAATCATAAGTCATGGCAACTATTTTTTTCTCGCGAACATGAGACAACACGGAAAATCTAAGATATGCATTTGGAAACGTACGGTATGCACTTGCGTATGATGCCGCTAGATGGTGTATGCAAACAACAGTATGGGTCTAAGCATGTCCCCAGGTTCAGTGTGTGAGTGAGAGCGTCACAAAATGGAAGTCAACAAGCAGGAGCAAACATCGTATATTAAAATAGCAGTTCTCCGCGGCAGAAATGTACGCCAATGCCATGCGGAGCTGCGGGAAGCATTAAGTGTGCATGCCATGCCCTATAGAACAGTGGCGAGGTGGGTGGGGACATTCAAACATGCTGCGAATGGTATTCAGCGCCTGCCCCACCGCTGGCAACGCACAGTGGAAACCTTGGGTGATTATTTCGAAGGTCTGTAACCAGTGGACACCTGTCCTTTGTACGCAGTCTTGTGTATCTGCTGTCTATACCATAATAAAACAATGTTTTCCAATGGCCTCTGTTCTGTCACTTTCCTACGAGAATCTCCTGAAGTCAGAATTTGTCTTCAGGCAGTATGCATAAGTACAGTACATGCCCTATATTTCCAAATGCATATCTTAGATTTTCCGTGTTGTCTCCTGTTCGCCATGACTTATGACTCGACCCTCGTATTAATAGTGCATGGCATTTGTATAAGTTTGGTGGTGACTTAATGAGGATGAAATGAATAGCAAAGACGTCATAAGCACCCACTCCCCAAGCCAGGGGAATTAACGGTACGAGGGGGTTGATTCTGAGAACTGAAGTGGGGTCATCGGACCAAAGGCAAGCATTCTGTCCATTTAGCCACAAGGCTGGACTTCAATTTGCTAAACCTTAGGCTACCATCTCTACTGATCAGGTGTTGAGTATTGACAGGACAGTAACTTGTGAAGCATCCATGACAACACAGCAGGCTACTTTGTTGGCTACTGGATGTAGCTCGAAACTCCTAAAAGGCTTGATATTCATTAAACCAACCATCGAAAAGGGGTAACCTAAGTCTAGTGGTAGCCTACGTCTACGAGTGTGGAGAAGATAATCCGTGGAGCAGGTCCTCCGACAGTGGTTCAACATCCATGATCCGACATCCTTGGTAAGGGAAGAACAAAATAGGAATAATTATTCTATGAATACCACCTATTTTCAATGAGTAGACGGTACTAGAAGAACTATGTGCTACCGTTGTTTGTTGAGCTCCTCAGCACGACGGTTGGTTGGATTTCCAACAGATCCACCGACATCTTTCACAAACAGCCAAGGCGTCGCTGGAGGAGTAAGGTAATTTCCAGTTGCTTTACTCACGGAACGAATAAGTGCTATTAGACCCAGCTCAATTTGAGCAGTTATTTGGTAGGATCTGTTAACTTAAAAAAAAAAAAACTTGAACAGTGTGATCTCTGTGTCCTTCTCAATTAAGATTTCTACCTGCTACGTAGGAAAAATGAACTAATAACTATTTGATAAAAACTACCACTGTAAAACCCTTTAAACACGAAGTTAAGCGAATACTCAAACTTAAGAGTTGGAATATCAATCAATGACTTTACAGAACAGTTTTGTAGAATCACTTGTCACTTAAAGACCAATTGTATTCATAGCTTCGGTAAACTCAGCGGTGCCTTCGGATATTGCAGCAAAACGTTATAAAAACGTTCAAGGTGGAAAAGTGAATCACGTCGTTCTCCTGAACACTACCTCTACCCCTCCTACCCCTGTGAGTGGGGGCGGTAGAGAAACACCCACGATAACCCCCGTCCGTCGTGAGAGGAGACTGCAAGGGACCCCAGGAGCTCTGAACTTCAGAGCGAGGATTGGCGACTACGGGGCTCTTACCTAAGTCCTGGCATTGCTTCCACTTACTTGGGCCAGGCTCTTACTTTCATCTATCCTACTCGACCTCCCTTGTTGAACACTTGTTCTTATCCGACCCCGACGGTATTAGAGCATTCGAGGCCTAGGGAGTCTTTCATTTAAACACCCTTCGTGACTCTTTTCTTGCTTTAGCTGATACCTCCATTTTTCGAATTGTCGGATCGCTTCCATTTTTCTTTCTGATTACTGTTATAAAGAAGATTAGCAGTTACCCGCGGCTTCCCTCGCATGGATTTTGTAATTCGATAAAAGAAATCGTCCCTCGGTCCTGTACTAAGATATTATCTAAAGATCCCTCAAGTATAAATACTCACCAATAAAGTGAGTTTCATTTGCCCCAGAAATTCTTTGTAAACTACGTTTGTGGTACTGGCTTTTGGGGCTATAATGACCATGCGTCATTGAATTGTAGATGTCTTCTCTCAAGTTGAAAAAACAAAAACAAAATATGTTTCTTTGTTTTGAAGGGAGATTCCAAAAATCTACTGCCACGTCTGTAACACCTTCAGGTTTTGAGATATAAGTATCCCCATAAAAAGAAATCAACCCCTTTATCGGTCCTTATCCCACCCCATCTAAGTGGATTTTCCGAAAACAAAAAATACTAGTGTACCGGGTGGTACACCCCCACGCCGCTAATTCGAACCTTGCGCCAGTTAAAACTCCTCTACTGGCGGAAGCCTGAACTTTATCTACTGCGGAAATTTTCAAGTTTCTCAGAAGATGTCACTACTTGTAAATTTTGAAGTTTCTGAACTGGGTCGTTTTCGATGTATTTTTGTTTTGCCTGTAGTAAGAAGTGTGGACATTCTCTTCCAGATGGCACTACTGAAGAAATACAATTATGCACCCTAGTGCGAAGTGAAAGAACTATGTTTTTGTAGAAATTTTGTGTTTATAAGTTTGTTCTTTGTTAAATTTCTTTCAGTTATTGTTTATGTTGGCAATATTAACCCCTTCCTTCCGCCAGGTTTGAATTTAGCCAATCCCGAATTTCTTTAATTAATTTATGACCAATCAGGTGTATCTTCTTCAACTTGGATATGTTGCTTAACCCTAACCAATAAAATTCTTGTGGGAGGGTGTTCTCATTCCTGAAACGCCTCGAACTTTCCGCGAGAGTATATAAACTGCTGATTTTCGGGTCTCCGGGCCACTTCTGTAACATCGATCAGTGTGTAAAGTACGTAGCAGGGGGCGGGAAGCGCCTCTTTCTTCGGGCAGCAGTTCAACCACAAGGCAATGGCCTTTTAATAACTTCTTTTCTTGCTAGCTCAGCAGTTTAACTCTTGGGGCAGGTCCGATGCCTTTTACCATGTAACTTTCCCTTAAAATGTAAAGACACTTAGTATCTATTCTATCTTTTAAACTACATATTGGGATAGAGAGTGCTTAACCCTCTCGAGCTCCCACTCATATTGCTTTGAGGTGAACTTCTTTTCTCAACCGTTTCTTCCAGTCTAGCGTAATGTAAATTGTCTTCTCACATAAGTCACCTCTTTAGTATGGGATTAGCCCTTGCATTAACGGCCTAGTGCCAAGTAGGTTTTAAACAAAATGTATTAGGAGTGCAGCTTCGCCTCCTTTCAAATTGGTATTGTCGAGGCCATGTAATTAACCTTTCCTTACTTAATAGGCCTCAGTAGGTTGGGTATTTTACCCCTGTTTTCATGTCCTTAGAGGACAACTTGAAAGTGGAGTTTGGTGTGGCCTTGGATAGGCTCGTACTTAAGAGCAGATTGCTCTTTCTAAAAATTTTGTTTCCTGCGCGTCTCGAGGAGGCTTTACTGTGTAATTGGAGCAAGTGCTCCTGGGCATGATAGGGGTCTTCTGCCCCTTTGTTGAATTGTGTATATCGTAAAGTTGGGCTTATAGCTCAAGAATTGTGTGTCTGGCTCTCGGAGCCCAAATCCTGTAATCACTGTAATTGTACATTTTCGAATTGCGTTTCGGCTACTGAGTACCTGTTCTCTTTGTTATTTCTTAATCATGAAAATAAAATATAACCTTGTTAAATTTTATCTTAACTTTAATTTCGTATTTTGGGACTGTTCACCCCCGCACCTTCTTTCACCTCTGCTGTTCCACAGATACCTCGGAACAACTAGTTTCTTTATTTTTAAAAGAGATTCCAAATACCAATTTTCACGTCTATAAGATCTTCAGTTTTTGAAATATAAGCATCCTCACAAAAAATTATTCGACCCTTTTTTCACTTCATGTCACCCCCATTAAATGCCTTTTCTGCAAACAAAATATACGTGTTCCTGTATTTTTAAAGGACTTCCCAAATCCAAGTTTCGTATCTGTAACATATTAAGTTTTTGACACATAGTGTAGATATATCGTACTCATTTTAAAAATTCACCCAATTTTTCAATTCTTTTCAGCCTCTTAAGTGCATTTTCCGACAACAAAAATGCCTGTTTCTGTATTTTTAAAGGAGATTCAAAATACCAACTTTTACGTCTGAAACATCTTCAACTTTTTGAGATATAAGTATCCTCGTAAAAGGAATTCACTTCTTCACTTCTTTCCACCCCCTGCCCCCTTAAGTGGACTTTCCGAAAAAAAATACGTGTTTGTTTATTTTTGAATGAGGTTCAAAACACCAAATTTAACGTCTGTAACATCATCAGTTTTTGAGATATAAGTATCCTTTTAAACATAATTCATCTCGTTCTTTATTTTTGTTCACCCCCACCCCCAAGTTGATTTTCCGAAAAAAAGTACGGGTTTCTTCCTCTTCTTCTTCTTCATCTGTTTACCCTCCAGAGCGGGTTTTTTCCTCGGACTCAGCGAGGGATCCCACCTCTAGCGCCTCAAGGGCAGTGTCCTGGAGCTTCAGACTCTGGGTCGGGGATACCAGTACCTCGCCCAGGTGGCCTCACCTGCTATGCTGAACAGGGGCCTTGCGGTGGGATGGGAGGATTGGAAGGGATAGACAAGGAAGAGGCGAGGAAGCGGCCTTGTTCTTAAGTGAGATACCCTCCCAGCATTTTCCTGGAGGAGACGTGGGAAACCACGGAAAACCAGTTCGAGGATGGCTGAGGTGGGAATCGAACCCACCTCTACTCAGTTAACTTCCCGAGGCTTAGTGTACCCCGTTTCAACCCTCGTACCACTTTTCAAATTTCGTGGCAGAGCCAGGAATCGAACCCGGGCCTCCGTGGGTGGCAGCTAATCACACTAACCACTACACCACAGAGGCGGAATACGTGTTTCTTTGTTTTTAAATACCAATTTTCACGTCTGTAACATCTTCAGCTTTTCTAGGTACCGTGTAAGTATCTTCATGCAAGTAATTCAACTAATTTTTCAATCTTTCACCCCCTTAAGTGGATTTCTTGAAAAAAAAAAAAAAAAGGATGTTTCTTGATAATCACCACCACCACCTCAACACCTCAGACAATAACAACCGTTGTTCTTCAACAGCGTTCTTTCCTTACATTTAATGTGCACTTTATTGAACTGAGTTTGTAGGCTAAGAATACAAGCTGATTGTTGATACGATAAGGTTCACGATTGTCGATAAACTTCAGTGTTAACCGACATACTTGTAGCTTATAACATCTAAATTAACTGTGGTCTGACAATGATATTCTTTCAACTATGCGCATTTCTTGCATTCCTCGGAGAGAAACTATTTAAAGAGGAGATAAACTATTTAAAGAAAGTGATAAATAACGTCCCTGATTCGCGATAGAGTAGTCGGGAGATAGTGGGTTCGAGCCCCACTGTCGGCAGCCCTGAAGATGGTTTTCCGCGGTTTCCCATTTTCACACCAGGCAAATGCCGGGGCTGTACCTTAATTAAGGCCACGGCCGCTTCTTTCCACTTCCTAGGCCTCTCCTATCCCATCGTCGCCATAAGACCTATCTGTGTCAGTGCGACGTAGAAAAAAAAAAAAAAAAAGATTCGCGATAGGCGAGATAATGACGCAAAAGTGTAATCTTCGTACAGGTCATGAAGGCCGTTGGAGGGGTTGAAGGTAAAGGCTTCGACTATCCATAACCCCAGCTCTTGATGGGATAGAGAGGTTAGCTCTACGCCCGTCCGCCTTTGCTCCCAGGAATTAACCTGGTACTCATTTTTGGTGCAGGCTGAGTGAACCTCAGAGCCAAGTGCACCTCCGAAAGGGGAAACCTTGTTTCTTAAATTTCTCGACTCGAACCCACGTCCTTCCGGCTGAAATGAGAATGCCTTTACAACCTCAACCAGGCAGCCCCTGAAATAATGACGCGTGAGGGCTAAAAGGGTGTGCTAACTGAAATGCGTGTCAGCTGAGGAGACCTTCCATAAGAAATAATCTATTACCTGCCGGGACCACTTTCTTGTTCACTTTAACTGAGTGTTCGTCTTAGGCGAGTTCGTGGTAATGAGGTTTTACTGTATTTTTCTGTGTAAATATGAAAGGAGATATCTGGATATCAATAATTGAGTATCTATTCGCGAAAATGATTTACCGGTATCTTCTTCTTCTTTATCCGTTTACACTCCAGGGTCGGTTTTTCCCTCGGACTCGGTGAAGGATCTCACCTCTTCCGCCTCAAGGGTAGTGCACTGGAGCTTCAGATTCTGGGTCGGGGATACAACTGGGGAGGATGACCAGTACCTCGCCCAGGCGGCCTCACCTGTTATGCTGAACAGGGGCCATGCAGGGGGATGGGAAGATTGCAAGGGATAGACATGGAAGAGGAAAGGAAGCGGCCGTGGCCTTAAGTTAGGTACCATCCTGGCAGTTGCCTGGAGGAGAAGTGGGAAAACACGGACAACCACTTCCAGGATGGCTGAGGTGGGAATCGGACCCACCTCTACTCAGTTGACCTCCCGAGGATGAGTAGACCCCGTCCCAGCCCTCGTACCACTTTTGAAATTTCGTGGCAGAGCCGGAATTCGAACCCGGGCCTCCGGGGGTGGCAGCTAATCACACTAACCACTACACCACAGAGGCGGACTGAAAATGATTTATATCAGTACAAAATACAATTTTCGCGTTAATAACATGAGTATTCTATTCACAATTATATACACATTGCATAGAATAACCACTTCCCCGTTAAACCATGTTTTGTCATTCTTATCACTAAGCGATAAACTTTGCCCTGTAAATATTTATTCAATAGAATATTTCAATTACGTTTTAAATGATTACAACTGCGTAACTGTCGGCCGACTATCGCACTGCTAGTTGATTTGAGTACTCTCAACGTGGAGGTCATTGTTCGAACCTGGACACTCCGGTATGCGGTACTCACATAGCTCTTTGCATTGCGGCTTCCTCCTCTTTGAGCTCTAGCTCGGACTGCGCTCATGAAATGGATCGTGACTCGCTACTTCAACAACCGAAAAAAATAAAGGAACTCTCTTCTATTATTGTTATATCAACGCACATAAGGCTGCAAATTATGGGTATTTGATTGCCATAAATTGCATTCATAACCTGAAGTCACGTCTTAGAATAGATATCGCTAGATCTTTGATATATAATTGAGAATAGGTAGGACAATTTTCCCTCTCTAAAGAACCAGAGAAACAAGGAAATGCCATTTGGTCCTTGTTTCAATGACGGCGAAATCCTGACATTCACTTCCCCGCGGTAGAGAGGGGGCAACGACTGCATATAAAAATAATGGATGAAGGGACCGATTATCTCCCGGTATAAGGAGATCCCCTATACCAAGTGCCAACAGTCTCTTTGAGAGTGGATGAGCGGGTATGGGTAAGGACACTCTATTGTCCTGGGGACAAAAAATTGTTCCCAAAGGCGGAGGAACCAGTTTGGTCAACGGCATTAGGATGCAGAAGGCAACGGGAAACCACTGCATTAAAGATCCTGAGAGATATTCCAATAAATCCACATGGCATGGCTGCAACGTCAAGATCGGAGCTGGCCGTGTGGATCGTCTACCTCCGTTTGGAGACGACGGCTTAAGAAGAAGAAGAAGGGTTATTTTCAGCTGTCATTCAAAGCAAATGGCTCATGATCTAGATGTTTGTGCCTTTTCATAAAAACCTTTCGAATAAAGAAATCTAGTTTCTTTCCTCCTCTACAGTTTTCTTACAGATAGTAAATTTCATCGACTTGTCCGGCTCTATGGCTAAATGGTTACCGTGGTGACCTTTGGTCACACGGCTCCCGGGTTCGATTCCCGGAAGGGTAGGGAATTTTAACCAACTTTGGTTAATATCGCTGGCACGGGGGCTGGGTGTATTTGACGTCCTCATCATCATTTCATCCTCATCACGCCGCTCAGGTCAATCAATCAATCAATCAATCAATCAATCAATCAATCAATCAATCAATCAATCAATCAATCAATCAATCATTCAATCAATCAATCAATCAATCAATCAATCAATCAATCAATCAATCAATCAATCAATCAATCAATCAATCAATCAATCAATCAATCAATCAATCAATCAATCAATCAATCAATCAATCACTACTGATCTGCATTTAGGGCAGGTGGCAGATTCCCTATCTGTTGTTTCCCTAGCCTTTTCTTAAATGATTGCAAAGAAATTGGAAATTTATTGAACATCTCCCTTGGTAAGTTATTCCAATCCCTAACTCCCCTTCCTATAAACGAATATTTGCCCCAATTTGTCCTCTTGAATTCCAACTTTATCTTCATATTGTGATCTTTCCTAGTTTTAAAGACACCATCCAAACTTATTCGTCTACTGATGTCCTCCCACGCCATCTGTCCACTGACAGCTTGGAACATACCACTTAGTTGAGCAGCTCGTCTCCTTTCTCCCAAGTCTTCCCAGCCCAAACTTAGCAACATTTTTGTAACGCTACTCTTCTGTCGGAAATCGCTCAGAACAAATCGAGCTACGGGCGTCAAATAAAAAGATCTGCACCTGGCGAGCCGAACATGTCCTCGCACTAAAAGCCATACGCCATTTCGTTTTTTACACCGTGGGTTTCAGCGATCCTGTCAGCTTGGAGGTCTGTATACAAACTCTTCCTCTCTGATGCCGGTCTTAAGTCACGTACCTTAAGAACACTGCCTCGCAAAACCCATTTGAATTCACTCACGAAGTGATCTATTTGGCTAACTTCAGCAACTGATAAAATGGCAACTGTGCGATATATCTAAATATTTTTCGAATTATTTATCATCATTACCAACCCTTTTGTGCTTACGTTGTTTTCGACCAACCTTTATATCGATGGCCTAGTTCAAATAGCACATATCTGACACTAAGCGCTGTTCGCACTTTCAAGGAAGCACTTCGGAGACATTTTATGCACCAGTAAAGATCACCTGTAAACTTGATGCTGCTACTCACAACCATTCTATTGTCATGGATGTTCTGGTAGAAGGTTAATCTAAAATTCTTACCCGATTTCTTTTTCAATTGTTATTAAATTTTATGTACTACCTCTTTTTAACTTTTAAATTGTATTACAAGATATTAGAATCTTGATCTCTCAAGCTTTTTTGCTCCCCTCCTCGCCATCCATGCGGATGGTGTTTCTACAAAGACAGACTGTCAGCCTGAATTTTCAACAATGATTTCGTCTTGTTTTTGAATTGTTATCAATCTAAAATTTTTAGACAAAGAGGTCCGCAACCTCACCATTAGCACTTATTGTTTCGTTTCCGTCTGTATAATTTATTTTCTTTTCCTCTTAGTTTTAACACACTTTTTGGATTCAGTTATGTTTTATATGAACTTTTTTACACTGAATTTTTCTCAGCGAGTTATTTATTGCTCCATCTAGTGATACGAATATTGTTATATTTTTATTTCCGTCATGCCACTTTAGTTCCGTCATTATTAGCACATTTTAAGCTTGTATTACATAGATCACATTAACCCCCCTTTATTTCACTGAAGATGGTTCAAACGAGTCGAAACATGTTTGAATTTTATTGCTCTATCTAATGATGGAATTATGTTTTGTATTGAATTAGGAGGATACATTTAATTTTTCCTTTGTAAAGTGACTACCTCTTTTTTTTACATGTAGTATATTAGTTTTAAGAATATATCGTTTTATTATATCTAATACATTTCATCTTAAATATTATTAATTTAATTTTTATTGCATCTAATTAGAGTAAAGTAATACAATGTAAGCTAATATATGTACATTTCAGTGCCTGGTTAGATGGTGGGGAAGGTGTGAAGGCCCAACCAACCAACCAACCAACCAACCAACCAACCAACCAACCAACCAACCAACCAACCAACCAACCAACCAACCAACCAACCAACCAACCAACCAACCAACCAACCAACCAACCAACCAACCAACCAACCAACCAACCAACCAACCAACCAACCAACCAACCAACCAACCAACCAACCAACCAACCAACCAACCAACCAACCAACCAACCAACCAACCAACCAACCAACCAACCAACCAACCAACCAACCAACCAACCAACCAACCAACCAACCAACCAACCAACCAACCAACCAACCAACCAACCAACCAACCAACCAACCAACCAACCAACCAACCAACCAACCAACCAACCAACCAACCAACCAACCAACCAACCAACCAACCAACCAACCAACCAACCAACCAACCAACCAACCAACCAACCAACCAACCAACCAACCAACCAACCAACCAACCAACCAACCAACCAACCAACCAACCAACCAACCAACCAACCAACCAACCAACCAACCAACCAACCAACCAACCAACCAACCAACCAACCAACCAACCAACCAACCAACCAACCAACCAACCAACCAACCAACCAACCAACCAACCAACCAACCAACCAACCAACCAACCAACCAACCAACCAACCAACCAACCAACCAACCACCCCACCAACCACCCAACCACCACCACCACCCACCACCCCACCCCACCAACCACCAACCAACCAACCCACCAACCCCACCAACCACCACCAACCAACCACCCACCAACCAACCACCACCCACCAACCAACCACCACCACCCACCACCAACCACCAACCAACCAACCAACCAACCAACCAACCAACCAACCAACCAACCAACCAACCAACCAACCAACCAACCAACCAACCAACCAACCAACCAACCAACCAACCAACCAACCAACCAACCAACCAACCAACCAACCAACCAACCAACCAACCAACCAACCAACCAACCAACCAACCAACCAACCAACCAACCAACCAACCAACCAACCAACCAACCAACCAACCAACCAACCAACCAACCAACCAACCAACCAACCAACCAACCAACCAACCAACCAACCAACCAACCAACCAACCAACCAACCAACCAACCAACCAACCAACCAACCAACCAACCAACCAACCAACCAACCAACCAACCAACCAACCAACCAACCAACCAACCAACCAACCAACCAACCAACCAACCAACCAACCAACCAACCAACCAACCAACCAACCAACCAACCAACCAACCAACCAACCAACCAACCAACCAACCAACCAACCAACCAACCAACCAACCAACCAACCAACCAACCAACCAACCAACCAACCAACCAACCAACCAACCAACCAACCAACCAACCAACCAACCAACCAACCAACCAACCAACCAACCAACCAACCAACCAACCAACCAACCAACCAACCAACCAACCAACCAACCAACCAACCAACCAACCAACCAACCAACCAACCAACCAACCAACCAACCAACCAACCAACCAACCAACCAACCAACCAACCAACCAACCAACCAACCAACCAACCAACCAACCAACCAACCAACCAACCAACCAACCAACCAACCAACCAACCAACCAACCAACCAACCAACCAACCAACCAACCAACCAACCAACCAACCAACCAACCAACCAACCAACCAACCAACCAACCAACCAACCAACCAACCAACCAACCAACCAACCAACCAACCAACCAACCAACCAACCAACCAACCAACCAACCAACCAACCAACCAACCAACCAACCAACCAACCAACCAACCAACCAACCAACCAACCAACCAACCAACCAACCAACCAACCAACCAACCAACCAACCAACCAACCAACCAACCAACCAACCAACCAACCAACCAACCAACCAACCAACCAACCAACCAACCAACCAACCAACCAACCAACCAACCAACCAACCAACCAACCAACCAACCAACCAACCAACCAACCAACCAACCAACCAACCAACCAACCAACCAACCAACCAACCAACCAACCAACCAACCAACCAACCAACCAACCAACCAACCAACCAACCAACCAACCAACCAACCAACCAACCAACCAACCAACCAACCAACCAACCAACCAACCAACCAACCAACCAACCAACCAACCAACCAACCAACCAACCAACCAACCAACCAACCAACCAACCAACCAACCAACCATTATTTTCCTTAAGAATGGTCACACCTCCCACCCACATATGGATACGTAGTTCATCAGAACAATTTTCGTTGTGTTCATTTTCCTCTGCTTATCTATATATATATATAAAATAAGAGTTTTGTCTGTACATTGCTCAGAATTTGAAAAGAATGGTATTTCTGTATCGGTCATTTCCACAGTAACAAGGAAATGCACCTTTGACTTTTCCGTAATTTCTGTGTGTCTGTCTGTATGTATGTATGTACACGCATCACTAGAAAACGGCTAAAGATGATTAAATGAAAATCGGTATGCTAAGTCGCTACAATTTCGGTCATAAATAATTTTATTAACGCTGACTGAAATGGTGGTTTAGGGAAAGGCCTAAAATTTAATTTTCAAATATTTATGTTATTAGTGATCCTATCTTAATACAAATTGCTATGCAAAGTCGGAAAATAAGTCGCTACAATTTAGGCTGTAAATAATTTTATTCCCGCTGAGTGAAATGGTAGTTTAGGGGAAGGCCTAACATTTAATTCTTAAATATTTACAGGATTAGTGGTCCTATCTCATTGAAAATTGGTATGCGAAGCCGGAGAATGAGTCACTACAGTTTCGGCTGTAACCATTCAATTCACGCTGAGTTAAATGGTAGTTTAGTGGAAGGCCTAAAATTTAATTCTCAAATTTTTATATTACTAGCTGATGTATCCGTGCTTTGCCACGGAATTCTACACTGTACACAGCATTCTAGGTTAGGTAGTGTACACGTTGTGAGCAAGATTGTATGAAATTGCATAGCTCTTAACGTTACCCTAGAAACGCGACGGGGAAGTCACCAAACATCTTTTCTCATTTGAAGATAGAGTTAGGGAATTTTAACTGTAATGGTAGACCCGCTTGCATACCATCAGTCATAATCAGGTTAGGGAGCTTTCATTATAGCCTAATGGTAGACACTCACTCTCCACCTGGCTTTTTACATCCTCAGAAATACTGTCTTAGTGGTTTTCCCAACTGAAATGAACATACATCACAATGACGTCAGTAGGAATGGCACGATTAAAAGCAATGCTTTCAAATGAAATACTCGATCAAATGAAAAACCACACATTTTCTCACTTTTAACAAACAGGACTAAGCTGCCGATCTAACAGTCCAGAGTTCCAGAGCTGGAATGACCAAGCCGCAGACTGCCGTGAGCCGTGAACACTCTCCGTCCATTTTCAGCGGGGAGGGGTTCGAATAGTGGCAACTCCCAGGGCAAAAACCATGCCCTTTTACTAATCTGTTTCCTAGGAGTACCCGATGAGTCGGAAAGTATCAATTCACTACACTGGTGACGGAAAAATCTATCTGAATTGGAGGCAAATTTTTCCTCCAAGCCAGAGGAGAAACCCCCTCTTTACTCCTAATTTGGAATAAAATGAATGTAGAATTTAATAAAAATGAAGAGGCTTTTCTTAGAAACGGCTCTTTTTTTCAGGGTTGAATGTTGAGCTACTTAGTGAACTGTGGTGATATTATTTGGAATAGCCCTAATTGTTATTCTAGACCAGCCATACTACTACTACTACTACTACTACTACTACTACTACTACTCTACTAAGCGAGTCTCTGCCTTAAGTATGCACACTGCCCATTCAAAACAACGCGTCAGAGTAGGGATCGAATAACTGGAATACTATGACGAACCACTGTGTTACGTACCAGCTGTATCAGAAAATGTATGAACCAGAGGAATGGCATGCTAAAGAAGAAAAATTTCTAACTACCTGGCTATTTCCCGCCAATATTCAGTCAGGCTATTATATTCGGTACGCAGCAGTAATCCCATCTATCGGAGTTGAGAGGCAGCATGACAGACAAAGAACATCACAACAAACAATGGTCGATGTAATGTTATTGTTGATCAATGTTATGAGCATTCGATATTGTAGGGCTTCACATTTAGTTTTCTTCAGACTCTGAAATACCATTCTTATCATAGTCGGTACATTAAAACTGAATAAAACATAAATGACCGGAAACTATATTTTCTATAACTTTTGTTATGTAGTATTTTCGATAGGACCAATAACATAGGTATCTAAAAATTACATTTTAGGCGCCTTCCCTTAAACTACAATTTCATCCGGGGTGAATAAAATTGTTTATAGCATACACTGTAGTTTCTTATTCCCCGACTGTATATACCGATTTTCATTAAATTCTGTTAACCCATTTTCTCGTGGCTCGGCGTTGATATGGACTTAGCAACAAAAATACAAATTCATGAATATCTGTGTTATCATAGCCGGTACGGTAAAATGTATGACATAAATGGACGGAAATTTAATTCATACAATCTTGCTCACAACGTGTACACTACTTATAACCTATACTAGACTTAACTAAAGTTGGTGTCTCACAGGTAAAGTTGGAGGGAGGAGCACTGTACGTACCATTTCACAATGTTGGCACATTCCAGCATTCCTTTCTACATGCTCTTACCCCTCGCTTCCGGCTCACTTGTTCCCTCCTTCATTCTGACCGCTGTGATCTGTTGTAGACTACCTGGCCAGGCGGTGTCGTCCCATTTGCGATCACTCTTATAGAAACAATCAGGTTCCTATCAGTGACAGTGAGAGGTTTGGCAACTCCCAGGAAGACGAGCTGCCCTGAAGTTTTATCTCCATGGCAACCGCAGTCGCCCCACCCTCGTTTCCATGGCAACCACACAGCCACTCCCCTTATCCCGCCTCGGCAGGCAGTAAACGGACCTCCCTCTAAGAAATGTCAGACGACAACTCTTATTATTAGCAGTATAGAATGCTGTATACAGTGTAGAATTCCGTGGCGAAGCGCGGGTACATAAGCTAGTTTCTATATAAAAAGGAAAATAAACCTTAAATACATTGTACTATAGGAGTGCGTAAATACTTTATGCAAACATACATTCTTAGTGCGGTACGGTAAAGTTCATTTTCCTTTACACATCAGCATAGGAAAATGAACACAACGAAAATAGCTCCGATGGACTGCATATCCATATGTGGCCGGGAGGCGTGACCAGTCTTACGGGAAATGATGGATTGGAAGAACATTGTCAGATACAGTACCTGGTATTAGAACGAGGTCATGGGTATAATAAATTCCCAGCCAATTGAGGAGCTATTGAGGGTGAGATAGTGACTCCGGTCTGGAAAGCCAAGAATAACGTGCTTACAATGTGTGGCTGCGTGGCTAAATGGCTAACGTGCTGGCCTTTGGCCCAGGGAGTTCCGCGTTCGATTCCCGGCTGGCTCGGGGATTTTAACCTGAACTCGCCAAAGAAACCATTAGTATACAAGAATAGATTGCAGTCACTTGCTAAACTCCGTGAGGCCATTAAGAATGAAATCAGTACCACACACTTCAGAGAACGTCACACGGAGTACGATGCTACGAGTACAGTAGTTTATGGGTGTATACACAACACATTTTCAACATTTACTCTGAGGAATCGCTCACAATTACTCTGTTACAGATCACACGCTTCGCTGTTGTTGGTTCAAAAGGATAAATCATTACATTTTTTTGTCGTATCTCCATCGATTATACCTTAGATTGAGCTGCATTCTTTGATTTTACAAAATGTTTAATTTTCTTACATATTATTGCATTGTTGGGCACCCTTACACGACAGATATCATTATGAAAGTTGGCAGACATCTTGGCAGGTGCACCGGCGATACGCGTGCCCAAATCGATGATTGCAGTTTGATTGTGTGTATGGCAAATCTAAAAGAATATGTGAGAAATTGAATAAAATTACACTAAGCCTAAATTAATAATAATAATAATAATAATAATAATAATAATAATAATAATAATAATAATAATAATAATAATAATAATAATAATAATAATAAAAAGCACTCAGCAACAATAGGCCAGGTATTATTGTAATCGATAGATCAAAAAGATCGCTTATAGAAATTGCTTGTCCAAACACCTCCAATCTGCAAACAACAATAGCCACAAAGATATCAAAATATACAGAACTGGCAATAGAAATACAACGCCTGTGGAAATTAGAATCAGTCACCGCAGTTCCAATAGTAATGTAGTAGTAATGTAGTAATGTACTGGTGTTATTCCAAAATGCTTGCACAGCTCTCTGGCCGCATTAAACCTGCATCATCACACATACGTAGAACTACAGAAAGCCACCCTCCTGAGTACTTGCCACGTGGTGAGAAAGCTCCTAGGAACGACTTTTCCTCTGACTCACGCCAAACAGCATGAAGTTCCAGGCCGCAGTTCCAGTAATACTGAAGAACAGATTGTCACCTTTATCGCATCAACGTAGTGGCCACACCACACTGTTCCTGTGATGCCCAGTCGATTCAGGACATAAACCATCTCTTTTTTGCATGTGCTCATTACCACCAACAGCAAAATGTGTTTATTACAGCTCTACTTCATGCTAAGCAACAGTTACCAACCTGTGTAAATACACTACTGGCGACCAAAAACAAAAAAGTGTATACTATTATTGGGAACTATTTAAAAACAACTTGTCTACAAATTTGATTGATTTTCTATGGAAATGTATGCGATTTTAATGTAATGATGTGCACCGTCTATGTCTTTTATATGTATATATATTTTACACTGTGACAATGACTTGTAATGAATTGTAAAGTTCAAACTAGCGTACTGTAATATCCAGGTGGCTGTTTGGTCTGTAACTGATCTAAAGCCAAATAAAAAAAATAAAAGAAAGAACAGATTCCCAAAGCGGGGACATAAGAAGTTGTCTGAAGTTGTTTGTATTTATTGTATAAATGTATATGTTGTAATTATTTCTGTTGTAAATATTTGTAGATATATGTACCTGTAGTTTCATAATCAAGAAGGTGACTCCTTGCTTAGGCCGAGTCAGCCCATTATGTTACCGGCACAAACCGAGCCTTCCTAAATTGATACTAATAATAATTGTTACGGGAATATCGTGGAACGCAGAAGTGTAAGAAGGTGCCGGGGAGAATGGGCGGAGAAGGATATGACTAGAGCACAAGTCAAAGCACTAAAATTTGAAGGAGAATGGGCGGAGAAGGATATGACTAGAGCACAAGTCAAAGCACTAAAATTTGAAATTTTGTTTATCTTCTCTTTCTTTTGGAATTTAAAATTTGATAGACAGAAAATCTGAATAAGCAACAACAAATGAGCTCGTCATCTCCCACAACACCAATGAATTAGAGTCCAAAATCAGGTACAAAATTAGAGAGAATTATCATTAGAGAGAATTATCAACAATATACAAGGGGATGATCACTGTACCCCTGAGCTCCATAAGTTACTATAGTCCAGCCTCTCAGAGGCACAACTTTCTTACAAAGTTATGCCGGACAAACTTCACAGTCACCTCTGCTCAATAGTTTGTTACACATTGATCTATAAATAATTACAATTTAAACAGGGCAATGGGTACCCATTCTAAATGGCCTTAATGAATAAAAGGAAGGATTTATCATGATCGGCCATGGACAAAAGACTAGGGGGCGAAACACTTGCCCTCCTTTTAGAAAAAAAAAAAAAAAAAAAAAAAAAAAAAAAAAAAAAAAAAAAAAAAAAAAAAAAAAAAAACCTCTTAAAACCCTAAGTGGGCTTCTGACTCGAAGTTGCCCCTACAGAGAGGTGAATAAACGAGAAATATGAAATGCCAAAAATGTAGTAAGAATTTAGAGGTTTAGAAAATTTTAGGTACCCCATAACAAATTGAAAGGGAATCAACAGAGGGTAACCACATTTTGTTCCCTTAGTTTACATGTTTCTCAGCAGGGATTTGAACAGAGTCCTCAGGCTTGCCAAAAATCTACATATAAACCGTTAAATTAGAACTTTAAATAAAATAAGTTTGAAACCTTCCCCTCAAGTTATCTGCCGGATCTATCACATGTTTAAGATAATTCTGCCATTACCTTCCGAACGCCGACCTACGGCCCCTGTCTCCAAATAACGCGGTGCATTCACAGAACTGGAGCGATAAAGATGACAATACGCCCTTAAAGCGCCCAGATTTTTTAGCATTTCGAGGGGAAGTTTCCAGAACTCTTTACAGATAGGCTGGATGCCTGTACACACCCTCAATTTTAATCGGCTAGAGAAAATATTTTAAAAATTCCTGATTGGTTAATAAGTAAAGAAGGTTTTTTGCAATTGGCTTTACGTCCCACCGACAGAGATAAGTCTTATGGCAACGATGGGATAGGAAATGGGAAGGAAGCGGCCGTGGCCTTATTTAAGATACAGATAGTATCAGTATATACCATTTGCCTGGTGTAAAAATGGGAAACCACGGAAAACCATCTTCAGGACTGCAAACAGTGGGGTTCGAACGTACTAACTCCTGGATGTAAGCTCACAGCTGCGCGCCCCTCACTGCACGGCCAACTCGCCCGGTAACTAAGGAAGAAGGAAGCAGTAGAAGTGTTGAAAACTTTGACTTAACAACAGAACAATCTTCACAAACTTAAGGTTTGCCACCCGTCACAATAAAAATTACTTAATGAATTATTATAGAGTTCGACCCGCTAGGGGGAGCAACATAATAGAGACATCTAGCGATTGAAAGTTTAAGTGTCTTGTATAACATTAGTTCAAGTAAATTGTTATAAATAATAATAATTTAGGGTTTTTCGGAGACGCCGAGTTGCCGCAGTTTAGTCCCGCAGGAGTTCTTTCACGCGCCAGTAAATCTAACGACTCGAGGCTGACCTATTTGAGCGCCTTGAAATACCACTGGACTGAGCCAGGATCGAACCTGCCAAGTTGGGGTCAGAAGGCCAGCGCTTCAACCGTCTGAGCCGCTCAGCTCGGCAAGTCTAAATTTCTAGCTCAATCTAAAGTATATCCAATCGAGATCGTACGGAACGTCGCAAGACAAATTGTAGGTCGTGTCATCGTAGATATGCCTGGCATGTTTGCGAACTTTAACCGTCCATTAAGTGGGGACAAAATCTTAAGAACATGTGAAAAGAGAAAGCAAATTTTACCTAGGTTTAAAAATCCAGGTCTAGCTATCTGTGATATAATCAAAGCAGATCCGATAAAATGTTATAGGACGCCATGTCATTTCACCAAATAAAAATTCCTGTGTCCCAAGAAAGTGTTCACTAGACTTCCTTCAATAATTTCAAACACATAAAAAGTAGCTGAAATGTAATAAATTACTTGAAAAAAGGAAGGTCCAAAGAATCTATTATGATAGTTTTCAAGGTCAGATGGCGCAATTGTAAGTGACTCACGTATCGAGAATTTTGTGGTGAAATTGGAGCTTGGAGATCGAGTTAAAATTATTATAACACGGGACTGCCACGTGATATCACGTACTGCCAAGTGTCAGTCGTTTCTCTGTAAAAACGACTACCTCATGGGATCCTAATGGTACGAGGTGTCACGAAATGAAACGATAATTAAAACGTCAAAATGTATCCACTGACTGAAAACTAAAACGAATGATAAAAAAATGTTCGCCTCTGTGGTGTAGTGGTTAGTGTGATTAGCTGCCACCCCCGGGGGCCCTGGTTCGATTCCCGGCTCTGCCACGAAATTTGAAAAGTGGTACAAGGGCTGGAACGGGGTCCACTCAGCCTCGGCAGGTCAACTGTGTAGAGGTGGGTTCGATTCCCACCTCAGCCATCCTGGAAGTAGTTTTCTGTCGTTTATCGCTTCTCCTCCAGGTAAATGCCGGGATGGTACCTAACTTAAGGCCACGGCAGCTTCCTTCCCTCTTCCTTGTCTGTCCCTTCCAATCTTCCCATCCCTCCACAAGGCCCCTGTTCAGCAGAGCAGGTGAGGCCGCCTGGGCGAGGTACTGGTCATACTCCCCAGTTGTATCCCCGACCAAGAGTCTGAAGCTCCAGGACACTGCCCTTGAGGCGGTAGAGGTGGGATTCCTCGCTAAGTCCGAGGGAAAAGCCAACCCTGGACAATAAACAGATTAAGAAAGAAAGAAAGAAATTCGAACGGAGCTGTATCGAGGCTACGGATGCTATTTCAAACGTAGAGCACCTACTTGTGCTCGGTATGTAGAAACGTAATATATTGTCAGTGTGCGCCTGAAATGTTATTTTATTGATGATATGCTATTCCCTAATCGTAAATAGATGTTGATATGTCCAGAATAAAGTCCAGTTCGATTGGCCTGCGATATGAGAATATGGTAAGAAACTGACATCAGTATTGCGGACAAAACTTATATTTATATTCGTACCACGAAGAGTTGTGGGAGCAGATAATCTACTTATTAAAAGAGTTTACTAGAAACAGGCCAGCGGCCGTAGCCGTGTTGAAACACCGGATTCCGTGAGATCTCCGAAGTTAAGCAACATTGGGCGTGGTCAGGAGTTGGATGGGTTGCCACGCGCTGTTAGTGGGGGGTAAGGGAATGGAGGAGCGGAAAGGAACTGGCCACCCTACCGCAGTAAACTTCGGCTTAGGAACACTTCTGCGGAGGTTCGGACCTGCCTTCGGACAGAATAACCCTTACCTTACTATACTGCTAATAATAAGAGTTGTCGTCTGACATTTCTTAGAGGGAGGTCCGTTTACTGCCTGCCGAGGCGGGATAAGGGGAGTGGCTGTGTGGTTGCCATGGAAACGAGGGTGGGGCGACTGCGGTTGCCATGGAGATAAAACTTCAGGGCAGCTCGTCTTGCTGGGAGTTGCCAAACCTCTCACTGTCACTGATAAGAACCTGATTGTTTGTATAAGAGTGATCGCAAATGGGACGACACCGCTTGGCCAGGTAGTCTACAACAGATCACAGCGGTCAGAATGAAGGAGGGAACAAGTGAGCCGGAAGCGAGGGGTAAGAGCATGTAGAAAGGAATGCTGGAATGTGGCAACATTGTGAAATGGCACGTGCAGTGCTCCTCCCTCCAACCTTACCTGTCAGACGCCAACGTTAGTTAAGTGTCAAGTATAGTATAGTAGTGTCAAACGTATTCGAAAGATGGAGGCAATTGCCCAGCGAATCTCTTGATAAACTCTGTACGAACCGAAGGAGCCGATTCTTATTTATAACAACATTAACATACAAAAATACGTTGCTCTAAAGGTAACTGTCTTCCCATCTTCCCAAACGAACGTGGACTACTGAATTCAGCGTGGGATGTGATTGACGGGAGGTGAGCCAGACAGCCAGATGCGCCGCGGGCGAGCGGTGAGGTTTTATACGGAAAACCCTGCATAGAGTGCAAAGAACTTTAGTTTTTTGTAAACATTTATTGTAATGTTAAACAAAATTGAAAATGAAAATCCACAGCCTATTTCCAGTTATTCGACCGGGACAGGAATGAAATGAATGAAGCCCCCATCTAGCGGCGAGGATAGGAATCGTACCGGCTAAAAAAGCCTGTCGCAATATTTTAGGGCAATGATTAACGACTGATAGATGAAATGAAATTATGTTGGAGAGTTTTGCTGGAATGAAAGATAAAAGGGAAAACTGGAGTAAGCGGAGGAAAACCTGTCTCGTCTCCGCTTTTTCCACCACAAATCCCACATCCGGGATTTGAACCACGGAACTAGCGGTGAGAGGCCTGTGCTTCCGCTTGAGCCACGGAGGCTCAACTGATACGTCAAATTATTCTTCAATATACCGAACAGGTTAGATCGATCAATCAATCAATCAATCAATCAATCAATCAATCAATCAATCAATCAATCAATCAATCAATCAATCAATCAATCAATCAATCAATCAATCAATCAATCAATCAATCAATCAATCAATCAATCAATCAATCAATCAATCAATCAATCCTGATCTGCATTTAGGGCAGTCGCCCAGGTGGCAGATCCCCTATCTATTGTTTCTCTAGTCTGTTTTTAAATGATTTCGAAGATATTGGACATTTATTGAACATCTCTCTTGGTAAGTTATTCCAAACTGTAACTCCCCTTCCTATAAATGAATATTTGCCCCAATATGTCCTCTTGAATTCCAACTTTATCTTCATATTGTTATCTTTCCTAGTTTTAAAGACACCAATGTTATTCCACGCCATCTCTCCACTGACTGCTCGGAACATACCACTTAGTTGAGGTGCGTTGCGGCAGGGCCAGTTACGGTTGCTGGGTTCAAAACCCCCTTAGATCATCCACGAAATGTTGTTCCATGGTTTCCTATTTCATTTCCAGACAAATGTCCGGATGTTACCATTCTCAAGACTACGTTCACTTCCTTCTTATTCCTAGCCCGAACAATTACACCAACACCCTCACACAGCGGAACAAGTAGCTCACCCCCATAGGGTGTACCGAACCGAACGTGTCCTCGGACACTCCAGGCATTAAAGGTCATGTGAAAAAAATATAAAAAAAGAAGAAAAAGTTACTGATATTGCTCTGGAATTATATTCAGGTACCTATCAATCAGAGCCTCCTTGGCATCAATCAGAGCCTCCTTGGCTCACATGGCAGCGTGTCGGACTCACCACTGGGTTCCCTTGTTCAGATCCCGGTCACTTCATGTGAGATTTGTGCAGCACTAGGTGGAGGCGGCTACTCCGATCTTCCCTGACATTTTTCATTCCAGCAACACCCTCCAATACTGTATCGTTTTATTTCGTCTGACAGTCATTAATCATTGCCCCAGAAGAGTGTAACAGCCTTCGACAGCCGTCAAAATTCCTATCCTCGCCGTTAGGTGGGGGCTTCATTCATGCCATTCCTGACATGGCCGAATGACTGGAAACAGGCTGCGGATTTTCATTTTCAAGTACCTATCAATCATGTATAGCGTGGTGTTGTATGGAAATTAAATGTAGGAAATAACAAGCACAGAAAAAGAGAAAATTAATTTTTGAAATGTGGTGTTACTGAAGATGACAATAATGAAGAGATAATGAATCAATTTATGGGAGGAGAGTGATTTGATGAAATTTTACTGAATCTCGTGTGGTTATTACAGATGGATACAGCTCTTGTACTGTAAGTGCGGACGGTGTCTGCCATGTACGGGAAACTGTGTGGTGGAGGATAGTGTTGTATGTGGTGTGTAAATGGCAGATATGCTAAGAAAAGTAGAAACATCTAATCCCCGAGCCAAGGGGATTCAAATCCGATGTATTAGCAGGTAATTGAATTTTGGACCCCGAGACACAAGCGCTCAAACATTGACCACTTAGCCATGGATCTGGTCAAAAGGTTAGTTGCAAACATCTTGAGATATCCAGGACTTGTTCATCTTGTTTTAGACTAGAGTGTAGTGTGAGGTATGGATATGAGAAATAGTCTAGAGGATATGCAGGGTGCACCACAACAGATCACGACCACCACAACCACCACCACCAACTGACTGTACGTATGGAGGCTGCCTAGCCGGCTCAGTAAAGACGTGGCTGGTTCACCTGTAAGGACGTGGTTTCCATTCCAGGTCAGGAAGTTGAAAAGTTCAGAAACGAGATTCCACTTTTGGAGAGGCATATGCCCCTGACGTTCACTCAGCCTGCTCCAGAAATGAGATTAATTTCGAGTGTGGGCGAATACGGCCGGGTATAGAGCTATCCACTCTTATCTCAGTTTAGTACCGGGATTACAGGTAGTGGAATATTTAACCTTTTACTCCTACAGGCACCTTCAAGGTCTATACGGTGCTTTTACAAGCACCCATTCGTTCAAGCTGTTTTATTTCTGGATCGTTCTTTGTTAGGGAATAAATACTGTTATGATGAAAGTAGTGCTTACCAATACATTATTGTGTGCCATTCAAAGGACGCAAGTTTGAATAATTTCAATGGTAAATGAATCTCAGTTAAGATGGGTCTTTCTGTCTTTCTTTCTCAATCCGTTTACCCTCCAGGGTTGGTTTTTCCCTGGGGCTCGTCAAGGGATGCCACCTCTACCGCCTCAAGGGCAGTGCCTGGAACGTGAGACTTTGGGTCGGGGCATACAACTGGGGAGAAGGACTACTACTTAGGCCAGATGGGCTCACCTGCTGTGCAGAACAGGGGCCTTGTTGGGGAATGGGGTGATTGGAAGGGATAGAGTAGGAAGAGGGAAGGAATCGAACTCCCCTCTACTCAGTTGATCTCCGGAGGCTGAGTGGACTACGTTCCAGCCCTCCTACCACTTTTCAAATTTCGTGGCAGAGCCGGGAATCGAGCCCGGGCCTGCGGGGGTGGCAGCTAATCACACTAACCACTACACCAAAGAGGCGGACATTAAGATGGGATTTGGTCAAAATAATGGCACTACAAACCGAATGTAAGAAGAGCTGTGAGACCTCAAAAAATAAGGATAAAAAGGGTTTTAGTCCTGATGGGTATTGTCCTACCAAGCGACCCGCCGTCTCATCGCGAAGGCCTGCAGACTGCTAGATGATCTTTATCAGCGCGACGAATTCTCTCGACATTATTATTGGCTTTCTAGACTGGTGTCGGATGGTTTCTCTAATGTTTCATACATAGACCTCAAATCAGCCCTCTCATCCAAGTAGAAATCCCTGACCTGGATGGGAATCAAACCCGGGGCCTCTGGACAAGAGGCACGGGCACTAGCCCTAGACTGTAGGACGGCAAACAGTGGGGAGAGCCGTCATGAAAAGGTGAGAGGAAAGAACAGCCCGGGAGTTCCGCAAATCTATCACTGTTGGTGTCAAGGGTTGTCCAAAGTAAATCTAAAAGCGTTATGCAGCTTACATATCTTTTAACATAATTACGACTTTCTATCAAGATTATGAACCTCTTGGTGTTCGAAAAAGTGAACTAATTCGATGGCAATGATGTCCACAAACCCCCTAGACTTGTAAAAAAGAAAATATAAACACCCTCTCTTTGTCATTCTTAAACGAATGGTAAGTTGAAGAAACAAAGATATGAAAAAAAGAAGAAATCTTTGGTGAATTTATGAATGATGGTTAAAGAAAGAATAATTCTTAAATATGGTCTATCACTTACAAGAACCTGGTCGAGGCGATAAAGGCGTGCTCGTTTCATCCAGAAAGCCATTGGTTCGATTCCCTTGTTCCTGCCTTGCGCGTTGTTTATAACATACAAGAACAGTATTTACTGTTTACTTCTGATAATCAAAGATAACTACTTTTAATTGGGAATGTAACAAATACGAATCCTTCTGTAGGGGGCCTCTCCTTTTCCGCTGACCTTTCATAGAAAACAAATAAATAAATAAATAAATAAATAAATAAATAAATAAATAAATAAATAAATAAATAAATAAATAAATAAATAAATAAATAAATAAATAAATAAATAAATAAATAAATAAATAAATAAATAAATAATGAATGAATGAATGAATGAATGAATGAATGAATGAATGAATGAATGAATGAATTCAGTCTTAATTATCCTGAGGCTTTCAAGTTGAAGTTTTCTAATAAAAAAGGTTGACATAATTTCACTATAATTTACATGCGAACTTCATGAACAACTGGCATGTATTAGAGTGGTTTCAAATCGGACGCTATTTATAGAAACACTAATGAAAACACATTTAACAATGAAATTGTGATATATATTTTTCGTACACAGAAATTATTGAATCTTTCAAATTTGATACTTATACTCAGGATTATTTATTTATTTATTTATTTATTTTGTTAAATTAAATTAGAAAAATCCTTGCTAGGAAGATGTCGAATGAATATGAACTTGGCAAATGTCATGAAATATTTACAACAGGCTTTCCTTTTCTGCATAACACAAACACTCTAATAATTAATTAAATAATAATAATAATAATAATAATAATAATAATAATAATAATAATAATAATAATAATAATAATAATGTCACAAACTTCTTAAGAAATCTGACCATTTAAAAATTGGAGTTATTCCCGCGTTCTGTCCTACATTCATTTCCAGCTTACAAAATGATAAGAAACTTTTTCCATTCATTTCTGTAATATTGATCAAATGCTGGAGGAAACAAATCACTCACCACTGATCTGCATTTAGGGCAGTCCTCCTGGTGGCAGATTCCCTATCTGGTGTTTACCTAGATTTTTCTTAAATAATGACAAAGAATTTGGAAATTTATTGAACATCTTCCTTGGTAAATTTTTCCAATCTCTAACTCTCCTTCCTACAAACGAATATTTCCCAATTTGTTCCCTTGAATTCTAAATTTATCTTCATCACTCAAACGAATTCGTCTTCTAATGTCATTCAACACCATCTTCCCACTGACAGCTCGGAACATACCACTTAGTCGAGCAGCTCGTCCGCTGTTTGTAAACATTTTCAAATTCCACACACGATTACGATTAGCACTCGTCATTGGATTCTTAAAAAAGACACTAAGCTTAAGACATCGTTAAGTTTCCGACGACATTTCTGAAAATTTGTAAGTATCATACTTTTAAATAACACGCCAAGGAATAAATATATTTAAAAAAATTATGTTCAATAATATTTCTTATCTAGAAGTGCACATCCCATTTAGTATTGATGATCGCATCTCTAATTGAAATTCCTTGTTTTAATCAAAATAATCCTAACCTTTATCATTTGCACGCTATAGAACTTGTTTAAAAAAAGCTTGAGGAAAGAGTTTAGAAGGCCGTGCCGCTCGCGGCAGCTTGCCGACTTACCAGGAGCTGACTGGCTGTTGTGGTGTTGGTGCCTCGCTCCCTGACCGTGAACCGACCGAACTGGTGCAGACAACTCACTGGCGGACGGGCTGAGAGAATTGACCTGCCTGAGTTGTTCTCGCGGAGGATTCTGGGAGGAGAAGAGAAACTCAGTGACGTATATAAGTACAATCAAACCCCATATGATAAGTGGAGCAGTAACCCGTTACTAAATGCTGTCTCCTTAGATCGGAGAATAAAACAATTCGCTCCGATAACGTATGATAGGATGACTAAACCAATCGCAAAAATTATCTAACCTTGATCTGGTTCAGCTATGGGTTCTTCCTGGGTAAACAAACCAAGTCATAACAAAGCAACGATTCTGTCAGTTCCTTCCAACTGAATATCGACAAAAAAGAGCAAGATATCTTACTAATTTATGAGTGAAGGTGATGGTGGTGATCATTGTTTTAAGAGGAAGTACAACCATTCTCTTTCAACATTAATTGGACGGGGAAAAATTGAAGGGTTCCGACACTTCAAAAATGAATATATCGGGCGAGGAAAGGCAAGGGCTATGAAGGGCGTAAAATTGGAAGACTTCTTAGGCATCGTAAACTTAACACCGTCGGGGTCGGAAGAAAACAAGAGTTGGTCAAGGAAGATCGGATATGATAAATGAAAGTGAGGAGCCTGGCAAAAGAAAGTGGAAGCAATGCCGGGACTCAGCTAAGGGCTCCGTGGTCACCAACCAATGCTTCCAAGTTCAGAGCCTCTGGAGCGCATTTAGTCTCCTTTTACGGCAGGCAGAAGATATCATGGGTATTATTCTACCAAGCCCACTCACAGGGAGATGCCTTATGAGATAGAAAATGGCGGTAAGTACCTTTGTGTCCGTCTTTGTGGTGTAGCGGTTAGTGTGATTAGTTGTCACCCCCGGAGGCTTGGGTTATATTCCCGGCTCTGCTCCGAAATTTGAAAAGTGGTACGGGAGCTGGAACGAAGTCCACTCAGACTCGGGAGGTCAAATGAGTACAGGTGGGTTTGATTCCCACCTCAGCCATCCTGGAAGTGGTTTTCCGTGGTCTCCCACTTCTCCTCCAGGCAAATGCCGGAATGGTATCTAACTTAAGGCCACGGCCGCTTCCTTCCCTCTTCCTTGTCTATCCCTTGCAAACTTCCCTCTCGTCGCCATAAGACCTATCTGTGTCGGTGCGACGTAAAGCCCCTAGCAAAAAAAAAAAAAAAACAACTTCCCATCCCCTCACAAGGCCCTTGTTCAGCATAGCAGGTGAGGCCATCTGGGCGAGGTACTGGTCATTCTCCCAGTTGTAACCCCGACCCAGGACACTGCCCTTGAGGCGGTAGAGGTGGGATCCCTTACTAAGTCCGAGGGAAAAACCAACCTTAAAGGTTAAACAGATTAAGAAAGAAAGAAAGAAAGAAAGAAAGAAAGGAAGGAAGGAGAAAGTACCCTTGTGCTTTGGTGCACGTAAAAAAGTACAACATTGAGATTTATTAATAAATTCTATTATTATTGTTTTTAACGTCCTACTAACTACTTTTTGACGGTTTTTGGAGAAGCCGAGGTGCCGGAATATTGTCTCGCAGGAGTTCTTTTACGTGCCTACAAATCTACCGACAGGAGGCTGACGTATTTAATTACCTCCATAGGAGTGAACCAGGATTGAACCTGCAAAGTTGGGGTCAGACGGCCAGCACCTCAGCCGTTTAAGCCACTCGGTCCAACATTGAAATTTAAGAAAATAATTCAACGATAAATGCATTACCTACCAATGTAATTGACTGCGTTACTCCCCATGGCTCCCGAGCCCCCATGGGCCTACTAAGCGACTGCTGTTCAGTCTGAAGTCCTACAGATTACGATGTGAAACGGGATCAGCGTGACGGATCTTCTCAGCCGGTCTAGACGATGCCGCAATCTCACTGTAAGCTAGATCCACAATTGTTCCCCCATAGTCTGAGTGGACTTTGGACTTAGTACCAGCCCTCAGATCCAGGTAAAAATCGCTGATCGAACTCGGAACCTCCGAGTAAGATCGCGGGGCCGGTACTGCCATGTTACATAATAATATTAACAAGAAAAGAGACCCAGATACATAACGTTCTTGAAATTAAAAGGCCATGTTATAAATTCAGTAAGTTATGCGTGTAAAATATTTCTTTCTTATGTATTTACTTAACATTTGTGTTAATACATGTATTTTGTCAACCGAGCATGTTGGCTGCGTGGTATAGACCGCGTAGTTGTAGCGTTGCATTCGGGAGCCGGTGGATTCGTATCCAACCGTTGTAAGACTCGAAGGTGTTTTTCGTTTTGTCTCATTTGGATATCAGGTAAAACCTGGGGTTGTACCTTAATTAACTCCGGCCCTATGGCTAAATGGTTAGCATGCTGGCCTTTGGCCAAACGGATCCCGGGTTCGATTCTCGATCGGGTCAGGGATTTTAACTTTCAATAGTTAATTTCTATGGCTCGGGGAATAGGTAGTTTTGCCATCTTCATTGTTACAATATTCACAATTACCTTAACATCGATTGTAATACTTGTGGATTCCATTCTCCCTAAAAAACTATTAATGACCGGGAAAAAAGTTCAGCTGAATTTGATCCTAAAGGTTCTGCACGACTTCCCTCTACAATTTTTTTCTGATTGCCGTAATTTTCCTCATCAATAGAATTCATTTAAGTAGGGCCCCATCCCCACAACGCGCAGGTCGCCCGTATGGCGCCAACTCGAAAGAGCTGCATCAGGCATCTCCGGAGGCCACATGCAAAAATAAATAAATAAATAAATAAATAAATAAATAAATAAATAAATAAATAAATAAATAAAAAATAAATAAAAAGGTACTCCTCTATGGTGGTGGTTAGTGTGATTAGCTGCCACTCCCGAAGGCCCGGGTTTGATTCCAGGCTCTACCACGAAATTTGAAAAGTGGCACGAGGGCTGGAACGGGGTTTACTCAGCCTCGAGAGGTCAACCGAGTAGAGGTGGGTTCGATTCCCACCTCAGCCATCCCGGAAGTAGTTTTCCGTGGTTTCCCACTTCTCCTCCAGGCAAATGCCAGAATGGTACCTAACTTAAGGCCACGGCCGCTTCCTTCCCTCTTCCCTTCCGATCTTACCATCCCCCACAAAGCCTCTGTTCAGCATAGCAGGTGAGGCCGCTCGGGCGAGGTACTGGTCATCCTCTCTAGTTGTATCCCCCGACCCAGAGTTTGAAGCTCCAGGACACTGCCTTTGAGGCGGTAGAGGTGGGATCCCTTGCTGAGTCCGAGGGAAAAACCGACCCTGGAGGATAAACAGATAAAGGAGGAGAAGAAGAAGAAGAAAAATAAATGATGATGATGATGATGATGCTTGTTGTTTTAAGGGGCCTAACATCGAAGGTCATCGGCCCCTAATGGTACGAAATGAAAGAACAAAAATTGCAAAGGCATCCACTGACCAAAATAAAAATAAAATATGGCATGAAGAATGAATGGATGGACAGCAACTCAACAAAACACAAAACAAACAAACAAAAACCAGTGGACCGGACACAATACAGATCGAAAATAACATTACTACCGACCAAGGAACCACTTATAAAGCACAATGATGCTTGGTGTCTAAAGGGGGTGAAAAATCCACGTCTAAGGTCCCACAGAATGGTACATGTCGCGAGTAAAATAGAACCATGGTATGTGTCATGTTGGGGTATTAATCAGAAGTAGCGAAGACTCACGGTGTTCCACAAAAGATGGTACTACTCACAAGTATTGCAATACGTACAAGTAACGCAGACCTATGGTGTGTCCCACACAATGGCCCAACTCAGAGTCAACGCAAACCGAGAAGGTTCCCCACCTAGGTGTACTAAACACGGGCGCCGGTATTCCCGTGGTGTTCCTCACATAGTGGGTACTAATCACAGGCAACGCAGACCCACGGTGCTGCTCATATAGTGGTACAACTCACAGGCTACGCCCAGACCCGCGGTGTTGCACACATGTGTACGAGGCACGGGTACTGGAATCCACCAGGCCAGGCTTTTACTGCTACTAATCACAAACCTATTTCGTACCGAATTTAGTGGTACTACTCGCAAGTACAGGCAACCTATGGTGTTCCCCGCGTGATGGTACGTTTCAAAATTAGTTGCATGGTTCTAATTCAGTCAGCCCTTGGTCGCCCCTTTTAGTCGCCTCTTACGACAGGCAGGGGATACCGCGGGTGTATTCTACATGTGCGTCCCCCACCCGCAGGGGGTAGTGTGTTTGGTCCGCGAGAGGTATTTTATTTCCCTCAAGTCCGCCGGCAAGCCGGTTAGGACCCCCCTATCCGCCACCTGGGACGCGCCACGTGGGAGTATCACCTCTCCCCCTGCTACGACTGCGTAGCAGGTTCGTGGAAGAATAATAATAAAAAAGGCCACTGCTTCTTCCTTCTTTTTCCTAGCGCTCTCCTATCTCATCGCCGCCAAAAGCTTTTCTGAGTTAGCGGGAAATAATATACGTAGGAAAACGTATTTTGTTTTCGAGCATATGGACATTATACATTGCTCGCGTATTTTGAAACCCCGTAAGTCACATTTTTGTGACCATTTCGTTTTATGTGACAAATGGATGTTGAAGGGTAGATACATCATTTTATTGCTGTATACAATGGCCGCGAAGGGATCCTTAATATTTGGTTTGGCTTTAAAGTTCCCTAAGTCAATGACTTGCGGTTTTTCTCAAGGTAACAGTGTTTTACCGCTAGATTATGTTCTCAGCATCAGCTGTTGGTATATAACACCAGGACCGACTCAAATCCTCTGACCATAATATAAAAACAGCATGGCGACCAAAGTAGCCGGACTGCTGGTATTGGCTAACTCGAAAATATCACGTACATATTATACAAACCGCGGCAATTTAACATGATAAATGTAACATCATAGGAAAAATATCTTTTTCAGGTATAAAAACGCTTCGCCAACAAGTACGCACCGCATATAATCAACTAGAATCACATATTTTACTAGAAAAGTGGTTATTTAGCTTATTATTTAGAAATTTCTGTTAGTCAAACAACGTTTTCTCTTAGATTTCACTTCGCTGGATGGATGAAAATACATGATAAAACTGTTAAAATTATATTTATTACATCATTTTGAATGTTTCAAAATAAATTAAGATGCGAAATTCCTCAATTTACTCGCTCTCATGATAACTAAGAAACATAATTTGTTGCCATAGTTTTTAAGCCGTGGACAATTTCTTATACTCAGCACCCAACGAAAGGGAAGTAATACAGTTATTGGTTTTACGTTCCACTAACTACTATTTTTACGGTTTTCGGAGACGCCGAAGTGCCGGAATGTAGTCCCGCAGTTCTTTTACGCGCCAGTAAATCTACCGACACGAGCCTCATTTACTTGAGCACCTTCAAATACCACCGGACTGAGCCAGGATCGAACCTGGCAAGTTCGGGTCAGAAGGCCAGCGCCTTAACCGTCTGAGCCACTCAGTCCGAGTACACCCAAAATGATTATGTTAACCCAATGGACGGCCTTGGTAATGCTAACATAATGTTGACAAATGGCATAGCAGCACTTCACACAATGTTGGTAACTTTAGTAATTAATAATGAAGTAATAACAGGTTTTTACCCATTAAAGAACATGCGTGCAAAAACTCCATTGACTCTAGATATTGATATTTAAGCACATGGAAGAGCTTCAGTTCGCTGTAGTCTGCTTGATAAAAGATAACCACAGCATGAATCGGAAAGTGTTGGTAATGTAAAACCCTGCGTTACAAACCCACCTAATCCCTCCAAGTCACTATTTCTTCTGTGTAACGGTGTACAGATTGCTCCATCTGTCAACCTTGTAAGTTTTGTTATACTCAAAGATCCAGCAAAACATTTCCGCACGAAGCACAGATTATTGTAAAATACACTTGCATCTAAATCACTAGACACTTTGGAGGACATAACCACTGACGGAATATCACAATATCAGTTATATACTATCTAAATATTTTTCGGGAAACACGAAAAGTTTCACCGTTTGGAATTAGAGAAAAGTCTTCCCTAACCTCAGACTTATTCTCAAAATGATGTATGCACACTACAGTTTTGCCATCAACTTCAAAATAATCATCACGATGTGTAATCCTAATCCATTTCTCTCTTAATATCTTATTCCGTAGAAAACTTAAGAATAGTTGTATGAGAGGAATTGCCATAGTTAGACCTAAACCTGATTCACAACATGAGCAAAACGCATTCTCACATTACTGCGTATAATTACAGACCCTATGTATCCACTGACTCATATAAACACACTTCCACACTTACATTCTACAAATAAACTAACATTTATAGTCAACTTTCATGAAAAACACCGACTAAATACGATAACAACGAACCAAAACAAACCCACATTTCCAAAGTATCCGGCTACTCGATTCGTCATCTTTGAAGGATCGAGAGTAGCATAAGGTCTGAGGATTGGAGTCAGTCTAAGGGAAGCACATTGTTTTGCGTTTGTTATAGAAGCGTTTTCGATTGTTGTGCAAGCATGTCTTTTTCAGACGATAATGATGTTAGTGTCAAGAAGAAAAAAGTAATTAGAAATACGCATTTATTTAAGTGTAACAAATTAAAAACAGTAAGAGTGAAACAACTTCGTATGTAGGCTACAATAACAAAGAAGTGTATCCACGAAATACTAATGTAGGTAGTTTGATATTTATCCTAATATTGCTTACTAAAGATGCATAGTTTAATTGAAAATAACTTCTCCAACCGTTCTAATTCGTCTTCTGGAATATTGTATATAACTGGAGCACCACTAACAAGGGGTGAATGGGAAATTTTCATTTAAGAAGCGTGTTCTATGGATCATTATGTATTAAAATATTTATAATATTATATATATATTTCTTGTACAATTTGGGTGGAATTTATTGGTACTGTAAATGTTTATAGACTTTTATGCATGAATAAAGCACATGTACACATCAGTAAATAATATGAGTATGAATTTTGGTTTTTCTTTAAGTCAATAACACAGCGTTGATAATTTATTTTTAAAATCCCGTAACTGATCGAAAGACAAAGTTAATAAAGAATAAAATGTCATATCCTACTTCCATGATACCTTTCTATAAGTATTAAAAAGTTTACAAATAATTTCTGGTTTATTTACCAGTCAGTTTCTCTGTTTTCCCACAAGTTTATATTTCGTGACTTATGGTGTTTCAAAAAATCCGATTCATTTATGTTGTTTGACTCCTTAGTCCAGATTTCGAAACCCCTCCCAGTTCAGACCCTGGGGAAGTTTTGGGAGGTTTTGATTTTTCTACGGACCTTGGATGTATTAGGTTTCCTGGTACTAAGTTTCCAGATTTTAGGGTACTTTGAACTGCCTCATTAACTCATGTCTACTTTAATTTTTATTCTTAATTTACTTTCCTACACTTCGTATAAGATTACCTCATGAATATCTCCAGAATTTCTCTCAACACCTTGGAATTTCATGTTAAAATTTAATTTCAATTTAATTTCAGTTTTCAGACAACTTTGAAGTTCACGAAAGCAAGAGCCCATCGCGTCGGAAACAATTCTGATTGGGTGATAAAAAGTACTTACCTTGCTTACAGAACCTGTTTTGCTTCTGAACCCCAATTTCTAACCGTTCCAGCCTTGGACTCTCGAGAATTTCGGGGAATTTTCTCTTTTCTTAGGGACCTTATGTGTATCAGGTACTGAGTTATCAATTTAAAGGATGCCTCGAAGTACCTTATTAATGTTTGTTTCTCTTTCTTTCTTTCTTTCTTAATCCGTTTACCCCACAGGGTTGGTTTTTCCTCGGACTCAGCGATGGATCCCACCTCTACCGCCTCAAGGGCAGTGTCCTGGAGCGTTAGATTTTCGGTCGGAGGATACAACTGAGTAGGAGGAGCAGTACCTCGCCCAGGCGGCCCCACCTGCTATGCTGAACAGGGGCTTTGTGAGGGATGGTAAGATCGGAAGGGAAGAGGGAAGGAAGCGGCCGTGGCCTTAAGTTAGGTACAATACTGGCATTTTCCTGGAAGAGAAGTGGAAAACTACGGAAAACACTTTGAGGATGTACGAGGCGAGAATCGAACACCCCTCTACTCAGCTGACCTCCCAAGGCTGAGCGGATCCCGTTCCAGTCCTCGTACCATTCTTCAAATTTCGTGGCAGAGCGGAGAATCGAACCTAGGCCTGCGAGGGTGGCTGCTAATCACACTAACCACTCCACTGAGGCAGACATTGCTTGTCTATTTTCATGCTTACCTTTACAGAGCGCACAGTTCGACACCAATTTATCAGTACAGAAACATGTAAGTACGGCTACGTTAAAAGGTTTTAGTGCATTGAGGTTTAATAGTAATTATGGAAAAATCTTCGGCCTTTCAGTGAACACCTCTAAAATACTGTGTACCTCATATGAGAATATCAAGGTGGTTGCTTCATCAGCCCTTCAGGGAGTAATATTGAGACAATCAAATCAAATCTGGCATTATTAGAACAGTTGTTGTTCACTTGTAAAATAATGACGCAAGGTCTTTATAAAACGTTGGGACTCTTCGGGTTTCCTGGCCAGAGGGAAGACGTTACCTTCTTGGTGACCCTCCCCTTCCCTTCAGGGTAGGGAATGAAAGTTTAAAATGATGATGACGTTAAGATTTTGAGAATTATTTTCTCGTTACACTCAGCATACAGTAACGAAAGAAGACAGTCATATAAATTTGCTTATACAGTCGGAAAGAAAATAATTTGCTATTTACGGTTCCTATTTATTAGCACAATTACAAAAATAAACAAAACGATATACATGGCGCTACTACTTTGACGGTGGCCTTGCAAGCGACTGCTGCTCAGACTGAAAGCCACATAATTACGAGATGACGCTTTATTTTTTATACCGGGGCCACCATTTCACATAGGATAGATCCTCAGTTTATTGTTTTCATATAGTCTGAGTGAACCTCGAACTAGCTCTCAGATTTAGGTAAAAATCCCTGACCTGATCGGGAATCGAACCCGGAACTTTCTGCTAAGAGGCACGCTGATTATTGCTAGACCACCGGGTCGTCTCCTACAACGACCACTCTCCTCTAAATAATCATGCCGATAATAATAATAATAATAATAGTGGGTAACCACTGCAATTAGCCACCCGAGTATTGGTGGGAAAACCATACCTATTTAAGGTAGGAGGAAATGCCTGCCTTTCGCCAGAAAACATCACGAGGCACTCCAAGGCTGACAACCTTAGTTGTACAATGTTGGACTAAGTGTAATCCCTAACATGAACATTAATATCATGGAACAAGCATCTTACGAATTAAATTGCCCTGAAGACAAAATCAGGCTTTCGGATTCAAGGATTCGGATTCGGATTCCATTTTGAAGCTCGAGAGTGAATAGGAACACCACAAGAACATTGCCAAATTCGAGAATAGGAGAAAATACTATTTTGGAACATTCAACATCAACTCCCTTATTCAGGTTGGAAAACTGAAATAGTTAACAGCGGAGTTACATAGACTCGGCATGTCAATACTGGCCCTCCAGGAAACGCGGTACATGGATGAAGAACCCTTTGAATCAGATGGTTCAGAATCTTCAAAGGAAAGGCCATAAAAAGGATCATGAAAAACGTCCTGCAACTGGGAACAGCCTTTGTAGTAAACGAGAAGTTTCTAAACACTATAGTCGACTTCAAGAGTGTAAACTCAAGACTATCGCTCATGATGGTCAAATCAGCGAATAAGAAATACACGCTGATAAATGCTCATGCACCAATAAAAAGAACCTTGATATGGTTGAAGAGTTTTGGGACAAACTGGGGGATGAAATACCCAAGATCCCAAAAGAAACCCATCAAAATTATCCTGGGAGACTTTAATGCACAAGTGGGGTGGGAAAGGAACTACATTGAAATAGATGGACAATACCCGGCACACAGCAGGACGAATAAAAACGGAGGAAGACTGATCAGTTTATGCAGCATGAACAACTTAAAACTCATGTCTACCCATTTCAAAGCACGCCCAACAAAAAGAAAACGTGAGTGTCACCAAACCCCTTGCTAGGCGAATTTCAGCTGGACCATGTAGCGACATCCAAGAACAATTACAAGGAAATTCATAACGTCAAAGTTAGAAAAATGGTAAATGTAACGTCAGACCATTACTTATTGTTACCGTTTTTTGTGGTAGGTAGAGGTGAAAGAAGGTGCGGGTGTGAACGGGTCTCAAATTACGAAATTAAAGTTAATGTAAAATTTAACAAGGTTATATTCTCTTTCCAAAATTCAGAAATAACACGAAAGACAGGTACAGAGTAGCAAGGCAATAAAAGTACAATTACAATATTTACAGGATTTGGGCTTCGAGCCCCAACCTCACAATTCTTGAGCAATTAGCCCAGTTTTACCCCAAACACAAGTTTCAACAGAGGGGCAGAAAACCCCATTCATGCCCAGGAGCACTTGCTCCAAATTACACAGTAAGGCCTCCTTGAGGCGCGCAGAAAACAAAATTTTCAAGAAAGAGCAACTTGCTCTCAAAATTTAAGCCTGTCAAAGGCCACACCTAATTCCACCTTCAAGCTGTCCTCTAAGGACATATACACAGGGGTAAAATACCCAACCTACTGAGGTCTATTAAGTGAGAAAAAGGTTAATTACATGACCTCTAAAATAACAATTTGAGAGGAGGCGATCTGCACTCCTAATGCATTTGTTTTAAAACCTAATCTGGCTCTAGGCCACTAATGCAAGGGCTAATCCCATACTACAAAGGTGACTTTAGAAAAGAACAATTTACTTTACATTAAGGAAGAATCGGTTGTGAGAAATAAGTTCACCTCAAAACAATATGAGTGGGAGCTCGAGAGGGTTAAGCACTCTCTATCCCAATATGTAGCTTTAAAAGATAATAGATGCTAAGAGTAGTTACATTTTAGGAAAAGGTTACATGGTGGAAACGCTTCGGACCCGCCCCGAGAGTTAAACTGCTAAACTGCTGAGCTAGCAAGAAAATAAGTTATTAAATGGCCATTACCTGGTTGTTGAACTGCTGCCCGAAGAAAGAGGCGCTTCCCGCCCCCTGCTATGTACTTTACACACTGAAAGATGGTACTGAAGTGGCACCGAGACCCGAACATCAGCAGTTTATATACTCTCGCAGAAAGTTCGAGGCGTTTTTGGAATGAGAACACCCTCCCACAAGGATTTTATTGGTTCACCAAGAAAACCCCTACACAATACGAGGAAGAAACATATTATTGGTGGAAAATTAATTCGAGGAATTCAGGATTGGCTAAATTCAAAACAAGGGGAAAGAAAGGGGTATACAGCCAACTAAAACAATAACAGAAAGAAATTTAACAAGAAACAAACTTTTGAAATAAAAATTTCTCCAAGAAACAGTTCTTTCACTTCGCACTAGGGTGCACCATTGTAGTTTTTCAGTAGTGTCCTCTAGAAGAGAAAGTTCACACTTCTTACTACAGGTAAAACAAAAATACATCAAAAATGGCCCAGTTCAAAAACTCCAAAATTTCCAAGTAGTGACATCTTCTGAGAAACTTGAAAATTAATACCGTAGATAAAGTTCAGACTTCCTCCAGCAGAGGAGTTTCAACTGGCGCAAATTTTAAATAAGCGGCGTGGAGGTGTACCGCCCGGTACACTTATCACAGATTAAGATGAATTTCATACCCGGACGAAAAACACATATCTGTGGCAATAGAGTACCGTGAATTACTAATCCAAGAAAAAAGGTAAGAATACAGGGAAAAGCTACAGGTGCCAAAAAATTGGAATGAAGTGGCAAAAAATCTACAGGAGCCAGCAGTTAAATTAGCATCTACGAAACTTCGAAGTAAGCACGCATGGTGGAATGCAGAATGCGAAAATACAATCAAAGAAAGGTTTTAGGAGTGGAAATCAAGGAACGAGAATAAGACTGTGACAAATTTGAAAAAATCACGAGAAATAAGAAAACAAACACACCAAACACTGAGAAGAGTCAGAAGAGAACACCTTAGGGCAGAAGTCACAGAAATGGATGAGAACTTCAAGTAAAACAATACCAGATTATTCCACAGGGCCTTTAAAAATAGAATCAAAGGCTATATAGCACCGAGCCTGCATTTCAAGAAAGCAATAAAGATATAAAGAATAACAATAAAGATAACTGTGAGATCCTTGCAAAGTACTTCGAAGACCTCCTAAACTGTGAATCTCCACGGGAAAAATTGGAGATTGAGAAGGACACAATCCAGAACCCAGATTCCGAACCACCAGACGAGGAAGAGGTATGGAAAGTAATAAACTCTCTAAAGAACAACAAAGCATCTGGTGAAGATGGAGTAATAGCAGAACTGTGGAAAATAGCCAATGACGCATTTATCACTGAAGCGACTGAACTGTTCCGAAATATTTGGAGAGATGAAAAATATCAGAAGATTGGCTGGTGGCATTAATACACCCGCTACATAAAAAGGGACCGAAAACAGACATCAACAACTACCGAGGTATATCACTTTTATCTGTCACGAATAAGATTTTTTCTAAAGTCCTTTTGAACAGACTGACACCGCAAATTAACCACAAGTTGGGAGAGTATCAGGGTGGCTTCAGGACAGGCCGCTCTTGCCAGGATCAAATCTTGTGTCTAAAAATGGTAATCAAATATTACAATGCGCGACCAAGGAACATCTTCATATCTTTCGTTGACTTTCAAAAAGCATACGATTCAATAGATAGAGACACATTGATGGACATTCTGAGAGAATATGGCATCGATCAAAAAGCATTCAACTTACTTAAGTTAACACTAACAAACACCATATCCAAAGTGAAATTTCGAGGAGAGATCAGCAAACCCTTCCAGATAAAAACAGGTCTGAGACAGGGTGACAGCTTAATCACCAACACTGTTCAACGTGGTTCTAGATAAGGTCATGAAAACAATGTGGAAACATAATGACTCAGCTGCTATAATATGTAGTAAAAATAAACATGTCAAACCATTTGCTGATGATTTGACACTCTTCGCTGAGACAGAACAGGAAGCAATAAGCAATAACACAGATACGTGAACTACAGGAGACAGCCGAGAAAATAGGTTTAAATACCTCCTTCACAAAAACAGAGATGATGAGCACGGACAGGAATTATGTGAAAAGAACAATTAAGACGAAATATGGTGAAGTGAAGGTCACAAAGCAGTTTAAATACATGGGAGAGATTATCAGCAGCAACGGGATGGATAAGGAGGCCACAGAAAATAGTAGACTTAAGTTGGAAAGGCTAAACACTGCCACCAAAGCCATTTACAACAAAGAAAATCTTTCTATTAATGCCAAACTAAGACATTATGATGCTGTGGTAAAACCAGTGATTCTGTATGGGATGGAAACAGCAACTCTAACGAACCTGGAAAAACTACTAAAGATTGAAAGAAGAATATTAAGGAGGATTTACGGCCCAAGGTTGGTAGAGGGAAACTACTGATTACGATCAAATAAGGAGATAAACAAAAGAACAGAAGACCTGGAAACAACAATAAGGAAAAGACGGTTGTGATTCTATGGACACATGGTCAGAATGTATCCAGCAAGTTTAAATAAATAAATCTTTAATAAAATATACTACTTGAAGAACCAGGGGGGATTGCAAAGCAGATGAAGGAAGAACTCAAGACGTTAGGAATTCCAGATGAAGAATGTCGTGATGGAGACCAATTCAGGAAAAGACTTTCCAACATAAAAGTTCTTGTGGAAGAAAAGAAAGAGTGCAGAGGGGGACGATGGACTGAAGAGAGAAGAGTGCAACATTCTGAAAGAATGAAGGCACTGTGGAGAAAGAGGGAAGAAGAAGGGATGATAAGAAGGAAGTGAAGTGTTATTGGCGTGGTCCTAAGTTTGGCCGGTTCGCAAGAAAGAAAGAAAACTGGTCCACCTCTGTGCTGTAGTGGTTAGCGTGATTAGCTGCAACCGCTGGAGACCCGGGTTCGATTCCCTCCTCAGCCATCCTCGAAGTGGTTTTTCGTGGTTTCCCACTTCTTCTCCAAGCAAATGCCGGGATGGTACCCAACTTGAGGCCACGGCCGCTTCCTTCCCTTTTCCTTATCCATCCCTTCCAGTTTTCCCATCCCCCTACAAGGCCTCTGATAAGCACAGCAGGCGAAGGCGCCTGTGCGAAGTACTGGTCCTTCACCCCATTTGTATCTCCAACACAAAGTCTGACGTTCCAGGACATTGCCCTTGAGGCGGTAGAGGTGGGACGCCTCGCTGAGTTCGAGGGATAAACCAACCCTGGAGGGTAAATGGATGAAGAAAGAAAGACAGAAAGAAAGAAAGAAAGAAAGAAAGAAAGAAAGAGAGAAATAAATAAATAATAAAAGTGACCAAAGATACCTACAATAAGAAGAATCTCGTAAGGAGAACTAAAATCAAATACTATCTATGAAAACCGGGGAAATAGAAGAAAGCGAAAGAGGAGAGAAACATTTTGAGAAAAATCAGGGGACTAATGGAAACTGAGGAGGGAGAGGAATAAAGATCTACAGGTATACAAGGACGAAGAAAATTAAAGGGTCAGACACGGTAAGAAAGGGGAGAATTACATGTTTTGGTCATTTAATGAGGATGGATAACAGCAAATTGACAAAACGAGCGTTTAGCCATGTTTACAAGAGAAAAAATAGCAACCAGTGGTTCCAAGGAGTAAAAGAAATGATATGAGAGAGATTGAAATAACGGACGATATAATACAAGACAGAACAATTGTCAGAAGATTAATACAACTTTTTAAGGGTGTCCGGGAAAAAGAGAAGAGGGAAGGAAATAACATCTGTACACAAGAGAGGAGAAAACAGCAAAGTGAAATGAAGAACTATTGGAAGTCAAGAAAAGAAGGATCACGATGAATGTATAGTATTACATTCCGTGGTCCTTAGATGGCCAAAATCGACAAGAAAGAAAATGAATAATAATGTATTTCATTACACGCATAAAAATTGGGGGATATTCCGATAACACTGATTGCTTAAAATAGAACAGCAAGGAAATTACACGAAAACATACTGTCGATTGTATAAGAGAAAAGGAAGAAGAAGAAGAAAACTGCACAACGAAATATTAAAATAATATATAAACACGAAGTTATAAGGAAAGACGAGAAATAAAAAATAAATGACTGAAAACAAGAACCACACACTCGGCAGCCCTGAGGATGGTTTTCCGTAGTTTCCCATTTTCACACCAGGCAAATGCTCGGGCTGTTCCTTAATTAAGGCCATGGCCATTTCCTCCCCACTCCTAAGGCTTTCTTATTACATCGTCGCCATAAGACCTGTCTGTATCGATGCGACATAAGAAAAAATGAAAACAAGAAACAAAATAAAGAAGACCAAACAACAAAAATAAAACAAAAACATAAAAATAAAAGAGACGTATACGCCTTCTCCTTTACATCCTTACTACAACCGCTAAATACCTTCCTAACCATTACTATTACAATTCATGGAAGCGGCATTTAACGTGGATTTCGTCCAGTTTTAAGGTCAGATGCCTTTCAGATTGCAACCTTCTGCGGAGGGATGTATTCATCACGGCTGTTTCTTAGGTAGTGCGGTGCGTTGTATTTAAATGAAAGGAAATGCATGAAGACACAAATGCACACTCTCCGATCTAAACGAGTTAACTTTACGCAGAATCGAACCCGGGGCACTCTGAATCGAAGTCCAATCCTCTGACTATTCACCCAAGGAATCAGATTTATGAATTATAACTTAGAATATTCCATTAGAAGTGATGTAGTCGGCCGTCTTAGCTCCAGAAATTAACTTGGTACTCATTGCTCAATCAGTTACCACTGATCTGCATTTACGGCATTCGCCGTCTTTTCTTAAATTATTGCAAAGAATTTGGAAATTTATTTCCTGCCTCCCTTGGTAAATTATTCCAATACCTAACTCCTCTTCCTATAAACGAATATTTGTCCCAGTTTGTCCTTTTGAATTCCAACTTTATCTTCATATTGCGATCTTTCCTACTTTTAAAAACACCACTAAAACTTATTCGGTTACTAAAGTCATTCCACGCCATGTCTCCACTGATGCTAGGAACTTACCACTTAGTCGAGCAGCTCGTCTCCATTCTCCCAAGTCTTCCCAACCTAAACTTTGCAACAATTTCGTATTGCTAGCTTTTTGTAGGAAATCACCCTGAACAAGCCGAGCTGCTGTACTGTTTTTTTTTTCAGTTCTCGAATCGAGTAATGCTGGTGAGAGGGCCCATACTCTGGAACTATACTTTAACTGGGGTCTTATCAGAGACTTACATGCCCTCTCCTTTACAGTCTTGCACCAACCCCTAAATACCCTTATAAACATGCGCAGAAATCTGTTCCCTCGTAAATGTGATTGCCCCAATAAATATCTTTCCTGCGTATTAACACCTAGATACTTACAGGAACTTTCACACCATCAAGGCAGTAATTAAAACTTCAGGTGTGGATTGCATGAATCCTAGAACCAGATCTCTCCCCAGAAGTACATAGAACCAGTGATGGAATAATCCAATACAAAATAATCATTTTCGATTATTTCATTCCATTCGATTATTCGATTATATTTTCCATCCGATTATTTTTTCGATTATTCACTCGAAACTCCATTCGAATGGATGAGGCAATTGAATAGTGAATGCTTTCGAAATACTTGAATGGAAAGTGATGTTATTAAGACAGTTGATTCACTCAATTAGTTTCAACATTTGGGAATACGTTTGGAAAAAGGACGTATTTCTATTTTTCGTAAGAGTTCATCTATTCGCTTATTTCAATCGATTATCCATCCGACACACTTAAACTGGAAAATTAACTCATGACGCATCCGAATATTCTATGCGATACAATTGAATAATTGATATTTGAAACTTATTCGATTATTTATTCGATTATCTAAATAATCGGATGGAGGTTATTCGAATATTAAAAGAATTCGATTTTGCCATCGCTACAACTGAATGGTAATTGAAACTCATTCGATTATTTTCTTCGATTATATATTCGATTATCTAAATAATCGTATGGACGTTATTCGATTATTAACAGTATTCGATTACCCCATCACTACATAGAGCTCCCTTTTTAAAAGTTTTTCAAACCCTGATGGTGAATCGAACTCATGTCTTTCCAGGTGAACAGGCACGCCCTTGACGCCTCTACTAGGCTGTCCTCCCACCTACTTATACAAGTACCTGTTTATATAACACTTTTATTGCGAATGGAAGAGCAGTTTGTTTAATAATAAACACACACCTAGGAATAGCCTACATCAGCAGAGGCTGGTTTCGAACCAGCAGCTAACTGAGATCTTACCACTTGACCTACACCAGCCGGAATTTCTGAGTGTTCTGTCTTATTCGCTGACGCTTTTATCTCGGGATTAAAAACCATTGGACAACTTCCGTTCTAGACTACACTAAATCGTCATCAGTAATACTTTTTTAAGACCATTAACACAGTTAAGTGTAACCTTATCTGTTGTCAACGACAGCTAGCGAGATCTTTCCTTGTAAAAACAAACTCCGTTGACCACAATGTCTGACAATCGATAAAACAACAACACAAGAACAACTACAGCAACCAGGCTTCTGACTTAAATTTCTTAAACTCCTGTTGAGGAGCATAGTGCCGAGACATGGCTTCGCCATTGGTTCTGTGATGTGCCATGTGTTTCAGCTTTCCCCATGTAACAATAGCCAGAAGTAGATTTCCTTTAGATGGCACGCCCTTCCCCTTCAGGGAGGGAAAGAAAACTTGATATCCGAAGTAGATTTAAAATATAGGTCCACTAGGCGCGTCTTTTGGAGGGGCGACAAATTCTGGCTCATAAAAATATTTTGTGTGTGAATACCTATAATAATATTTTTGTGCGTTTTTAATAATCACAATATTAGAGGTTGTTTGCTTTAAATTTTCAAAATCTTTTCGCAGAATAACCCAATGCCTGCGTGTTCTTACTTTTTTTCAATAGCTACGAATCATAGTACATTTAATATGTCATTCTCAACCACATTTTTGAGATATTGCTACTGGTCAATGTCTTATCAGTATCCCCTTCCTGCTAACAATAATCTATGAAGAAGAGGAGGGGTTTTTCTGACATTTAATAAAAAAGCAAAGTCATCTCCGTACTGGCCATGTAGGGGTTGAAGGTAAATGCTTTCATTATCCACAAGCACGACCCTTGGTGAAGTAGAGTGGTTAGCTCTAGGCTCGGCCACCTTTGCCCCCAGGAATTAACCTGGTACTCATTATTGGTGTAGGGTGAGTGAACGTCAGGGCCATGCACATCTCTGGACTTGCTGACCGGGAATCAAACCCACGTCATTCAGGTTGAACCAAGCACGCCTTTACCACCTCGGCCATGCAGACCCTGTCTAACATCCACTAGCAAACGAAAAACAAGAACTATGAAGACTTGATCGGAGAGTTCGTTACCGTCAAAATAAGATGAAAATCTCTACGATTAATGAATTTATTTTCATGTTTAAAATTTATGAGGATCTGAATATTCTGGTTTTGTATAATTTTAAATATTAGTATATTTGTAGGATTAATACAGGATGTATCATTAATTTATAAGTACACGATACTGGAAGTAAAAACGTCAAGGGTCCACATACGAGCCGTTTGTGAGATAATTTAGAATTTGTGTTTACCAGTCACCACTGACTTGATCGTGTGTAAACGTCGTCCTAGATAGCAAAAGGTATCAATACAACATTTAAAAAGTTATTATATACTATCTTCGTCTTTTTATTCTTCTTCTTCTTCTTCTCAATCTGTTTACCCTCCAGGCTTGGTTCTTTCCTCGGACTCAGTGGGGGATCCCACCTCTACCGCCTCAAGGGCAGTGTCGTGGAGCGTGAGACATTGGGTCGGGGGATGTCCAGTACCTCGCCCAGGTGTCCTCACCTGCTATGCTCAACAGGGGCCTTGTGTTGGGATGGAAATATTGGAAGGGATAGACAAGGAAGACGGAAAGAAGCGGCCTTGGCCTTAAGTTAGGTACCATCCCGGAATTTGCCTGGAGGAGAAGTGGGAAACCACGGAAAACCATTTCCAAGATGGTTGAGGAGGGAATCGAACCTCCCTCTACTCAGTTGACCTCCCGAGGCTGAGTTGACCCAGTACTAGCTCTCGTACCACTTTTCAAATTTCATGGCAGAGCTGGGAATCGAACTCGGGCCTCCGTGGGTGGCATCTAGTCACACTAACCACTACAACACTGAGCCGGACATAGATACTATCTGATTTGACAATATGTTACAGTCACATGTTACAGTGGCTGTACAGCGTACTTATTCGCAGTTAAGAGAAGTGTTCAAAGTGTCGTCCTTGTTCGTGGATGCAGGTCTGTATTGTTTTCTTGTCCATTTAAAATAACTGTACTTCTCCCAAAGTTGTATTGATAACTTTTCCTAGTTAGGATGACGTTTACACACAATCAATTCGGTGATGGTTGGTAACCAGAAATTCTAAATTATCTCGCAAACGGCTCGTTTGCGGATTCGTGTTTGCTAAGACATATTTTGCTTCTAGTATTGTGTATTTACAGCTGTTTCAATTTGCACTATTAAGTATGATACAATCTGCAATATTCTGAAGTTATATCAAGTAATGCAGTATTTTTTTTTGGAGGGTTTATATGTTCACACGACACTATAGTCCAAATAGTTTGTAAGCGGCCTGCGCGGAAAATGGCCGCTCATGTGGGGAGGAGCAATTGATGTGGGTTGCCTCTTCTCCTACTCCACTCGCTATCCAGTCTTTGTCTACACATCGTGCTAAGCACTATTCGCAGTGGCTGAACACAACGTGTCAACAAGCGAGATAATGGGGGGGGGGGGGGGGAGAGAGAGGGAGAGAGAGCGTGCGCGCTGAGCAGACCTCCCACACTACCTGCATGACCACGCCCTGTCGGTCACCCAGAAGGACGTTTACTAAGTATGTGGACTATATGTTTCACAATTAATTTCATGAGACTTATTTCATGAAAACAATTGCATAAGAAGTTGTTTACATGGACACACTAGTATACACAGTAAATTCATGAAAACTTTCCTTTAGTACTATTTGTTATGGATGCTCAAGTTTTTGCAGCAGCTACAGTAGTCGCAGAGATGTTACTGCTGATCTTAAAAAATGAGAGAAGAATTGAAAAAAACGAGTCTGGGCTAGGTGCTGGATAAAGAGGAAATTATATTTAGGATTCTGAGTGACATTACTGAAGGAGGTAGTCGTAGAAGATCCAAAAATCTACCACAATCATTTACGAGTGACTCCGAATAATTTTTTTTTGTACATAAATATGTCTTATGGCCTTGGGTCATCCGAAAATTTGTCAGCGTATTGGGCTTCGGTTCAGAGGGTGCTAAGTTCGATTCCTAACCGGTTCGGGGATTTTAACATTCATTGGTTAATTCCAATGGCCCGGGGGCTGGGTGTTTGTGCTGTCCCAAACATCCCTGCAACTTACTCACCACACATAACACTATCTTCCACCACAATAACACGCAGTTACCTACACATGGCAGATGCCGTCCACCCTCATCGGAGGGTCTGCCTTACAAGGGGTGCATTCGGCTAGAAATAGCCACACGGAATTATAATTATATCTTAGTCTCGAAAGGGAATACCACAGACGTGTTTTGCAAAGAAGTACTGAGCCAAAGGAAACTAAATTTTTCGGTGAGTTTTTATACATCAGAAATGTTTTGCATCCCCTTGGTACCAAATGTTCCTGAACTTTTACATACAAATGGAAAAGCGATATACACAAACAACATTTCAGCTCTCTTTATTGCTCATGAAACTCACACATTGCAAGCTGTGCAATCATACAGCTATCCTTTCTGAAGTTGTGGTCCAGATTGCAGCATACGCCAGTACCTCTTGCATTGGCATGCCTGTATTCGTCGTGGCATACTATCCACTAGTTCGTCATAGCACTGTTGGTCCAGATTTTCCCACTCCTCAATGGCGATTCGACGTAGATCTCAGAGATTGGTTGGTGGGTCATCTCGTCCAAAACCAGCCATTTTCAATGTATCCCAGGCATGTTCGATAGGGTTCATGTCTGGAGATCATGCTGGCAACTCTAGTCGAGCGATGTCGTTATTATGAAGGAACTCATTCACAAGATGTGCACGATGAGGGCGAGAATTCTGGTCCAAGAAGACGAATGCCTCTCCGAAATGCTGCCGATATGGTTGCACTATAGGTTGGAGGTTGTCACTTCTGTATCGTGTGGCCGTTTCGCCGCTTTCTCTGACCACCAATGGCATACGTTGGTCCCGAATGATGCTACCCCAAAACATCAAGGAACAACCACCTTGCTGCACTCGCTGGACGGTGTTTCTAAGACGTTCAGCCTGACCAGACTGACTCCAAACACGTCTCCGACGATTGTCTGGTTGAAGGCATATGCAACACTCATCTGTGAAGAGAACGTAATGCCAATTCTGACGGGTCCATTGAGAAAGTTTTTCGGCCCATATGTAACGCGCTGCATTGTGCCTAGTTTGCGAAGGTGGACCCTGCCATGGACATCGGAAGTGAAGGTGGGCATCATGCAGCCTACTGCGTACAGTTTGAGTCGAAGCACGACGTCCTGTGCCTGCACGAAACGCAATATTCAGCATGGTGGCGTTCCTTTCAGGGTTCCTCCGAGCTGAAATCCGTAAATAATGGTCATCCACTGCAGTCGTGGCCGTTCGATGGCCTGAGAGAGGCATGTCATCGACAGTTCCTCTATCTCTGTACCTCCTCCATGTCCGAACAACATCGCTTTGGTTCACCCGAAGGCGTCTGGAAACTTCCATCGTTGAGAGCTCCTCCTGACACAACGTAACAAACGTAACAATGCGGATACGATCAAATTGCGGTATTGACCTTCTAGACATGGCAGAACTACATACAACATGATCAGTGTACTTCCTTCCTGGTGGAGTAACTGGAACTGTTCAGCTGTTGTAGTACTTCGTTTTAATAGGCCCTTCTCATGTATGGTTGTCAACATCTTTGGGTAGGTTTAGCGACGTCTGGGAATAGTCAAAGGCACTGTGTTCTTGATGCAATATAAGCATTCAGCGCCAATGTTCCAGCGATCTTGGAACCGAGGTGATACAACACTTTTTTTATGTGTGTACCTTAGGAGTTTTCAGAACATGTCTTAGTGCAGTAGTGAGGAACGTTTACTTTTATAAAATTACGAAATCCACGCGAGCAAAGCTGTGAGCAACAGTTAGTTTTAAATATATCTGCGGGGCGTACTACATTTTTTAGTTATTGACGAAGGTTAAGTTTATTTGGACTCAACCGTGCTGGGGAATCCTTTTCTAAACTAAGATCTCGAGTGTTTGACAGTCATGATATCAATGTTGCAACAAATATCCTCGTATACAATTCGGATGTAGTTCCCAGCTTACTATATGGATCTGAATCTTGGACATGCTACAGATGACATATTAAATAGCTGGAAAAATATCATCAGCGATGTTTAAGAAGAATTCTGCATATAACTGGCAAGACAGACGCGCGAATGTCAGTGTACTTGAAGAGGCACAGACCATCGGTAGAGAAGCCATGGTTTTAAGACGTCATCTACGATGGACAGAGCATGAAATACGCATGCCAGACAATCACATTCCCGAGCAAGTGTTTTACTCTGAGTTGTTGTTGTTTGAGTCATCAGTCCATAAACTGGTTTGACGTAGGACTCCACACCACCCTATCCTTTGCCAATTTTTTATTTCTACGTAACTACTACATCCTAAATTCATTATATTCTGCTTGTCATATTCATACCCTGGTCAATTCCCGTAGCGTTCTTAGCACCTACACTTCCTTAAAAAATAACTGAACAATCCTAGGTGTCTAGATGTTTCCCATCATACTATTTATTTCCGTCAAATTGAGCAAAATCGATCTCCTATCACCAATTCGATTCAGTATCTCTTCATTCGTTATTCCATCACGGTGGATAAATGTTGTTTGGGAGGTCAGAGCAAGCGACTGAAATTTGCAATTAAGAGTAAAATGTGCCACATTGATGTTATCAGCAGGGAGAACTTAGCCCCGAGCTGTTCATCCTGAAGATCATTAGTTCTTCGCGGCACAGTACTTTTTGAAGAAAGCCGTAGCGGAATAGTGAACGATAGGAGGAAACTTAGAAAATAAAAGATAGAAATAGGTGAACAGTGGATGCTCCACCTGAGACTATCTGCCATTTCTGCGGAAAATTGTGCGCCCCCGTACTGAGCCAAGACCATCTCCGATAATATCAGACCTTAATACAAAATCAACATGGCTGAAGCATCGGTTGAATGTAAACAAACCTGTGATACATAAACATTACCTTATGATTATCGTATTGACTTGCTAAGCTGTCAATAATAACGTACACATTTAAATACTATTTATATATCGATCCCTCAATCCTAAGGATCGTGATCTCTGAAGATATTTCTTTGTACCCGTTTCCATCGTCCACGGTCTTTTGCTACACGGGTAGATTGTATGAACGATGTCCTTGATGCATGTTTTATGTCATCTGTCCAACGTATAGGTGCTCGCCAACGCTCCCTCTTTCCAGGCACGTTCCCCATGATTATGTGCTTTTCAAGGCTTCCTTCTCCACGACGCATACAGTAATATGACCAAAGAATTGGAAAATACTCTGTTGACATTTTGCCGATAACCTGTTACTGATGTTCAGCTCCTTGAGGATGGAATCGTAGGCCCGAAATGCTGTCCAGGGAATGCGAAGCATTCTTCTCCAGCTCTACATCTCGAATGTGTTGATCTTATTCAAATCTGAAGCTAGTAAAGTCCACGTTTCAGCACCATAGAGGAAGACAGAGAATACCAGTGTCTATACTAGTCTCATCTTTAGCTGTAGAGAAAAGGAGCGATCCTTCCAAATACGAGATAACTGAGACATGATACTCTTGGCCATGGCAGTCCTTCTCCAGATCTCTATTTCACAGCTGTTTTTGCTAGTTATAATGGCACCCAGGTACAACATTTCTGAAACCATTTCCATTTCGCTGAAAGCACTGAGTTCGTTCAGATTGCAAGTTATGGTAAAATAGCAAAATATGGATATCCATATAAAAATATAGAGCATTGTAAACTACTGTAAATGTCGCTACTAGACACATGTAACGCAGAGGCTTATTTGCAAGGAACATATTTGTGCACAAATGACACTAATACATCAGCGGTATTGAACACCAGTTATATCACTTGAATTCTCTCAAGTTCATGCATTGCATGTAAAACGTCATTTATGAGGTTATATGGTGTATCAGTTGAAAAAATAGCAGGAAAGGTCTTATTTCACGTGTATGATATTGAAGAAATAAAATTCTACTATATTTTCTGCCATATGAAATACTTTATATCCTCTGTACTACATTATTGATTCTTAAGGCAGTTTACTATTTCCAATCACGAATTCTTTACTTGTGGTAATAGAACCAATGCTATCTATACATGTGAAAGATTCAAAATATAAATCTTTGCTATGAACTAGTATGGCCCAGGAAATAGGTAAGATAGGATTGCATTCTAAAATAACAGCCCTAGGGAATATCTGATTCGTTTCAAAGACCGGCAGTTTCAATTCAATCGACAAGTCTCCAATGATCTGAATTTATACGTAGGTCAAGTCATAAGTCATGGCAACTATTTTTTTTCTCGCGAACAGGAGACAACACGGAAAATATAAGATATGCATTTGGAAACGTACGGTATGTGGCACTTGCGTATGATGCCACTAGATGGTGTATGTATACAACGGTATGGGCCTAAGCATGCCCCCAAGTTCAGTGTGTGAGTGAGGGGATTACAAAATGGAAGTCAACAAGCAGGAGCAACGATCGTATATTAAAATAGCAGTTCTCCGCGGCAGAAATGCACGCCAATGTCATGCAGAGCTGCGGGAAGCATTAGGTGTGCGTGCCATGCCCTATAGAACAGTGGCGAGGTGGGTAGAAACGTTCAAACGGGGTAGAGTATCAACTGCCGATTTGCCTCGCCCAGGCCGTCCAGTGTCCATGGACAATGACGTACGGAGTAGACTATTTCGAAGGTCTGTAACCAGTGGAGACCTGTGCTTTGTACGTAGTCCTGTGTATTTGCTGTCTAGACCATAATAAAACAATGTTTACCAATGGCCTGTGTTCTGTCACTTTCCTACGAGGATCTCCTGAAGTCTGAATTTGACTTCAGACACTATGCATAAGTACATGCCCTATATTTCCAAAGGAATATCTTAGATTTTCCGTGTTGTCTCCTGTTCGCGAGAAAAAAAGCAGTTGTCATGACTTATGACTCGACCCTCGTAGCTGTAGTTCAAGTGGCAGATTACCTATCAGTTGTTTACCCAGTCTTCTTTTAAATGATTTTAACCCTCAAGCACACGCGCCAAATTTTAGGACGCAGACACACGCGTGGGGGTGCTTTCCACCCCGCATATCATTGTATTGTAAAATATGAATTACTGCATTATTTGGAGATTTTAAGATAGATTATATAAGAATGACTCTGTCTGCGGGGATCCAGCCAGAAAGATATAAGAGCGGGGAGAGCACAGGAGAGTTATCTGTACATTTCACTAGGAAATAAAATGACCTGGGGTGGATTCCACCCCATACGCGTGTGTTTGAGGGTTAATGAAGTTGGAAATTTATCGAATTGGCGTAGATATAGTAGGAGTCACCGTTGGTAAATCATTCAAGTCCGTAATTCTTCTTCCTGTAATTCTTCTTCCTGTAAATCAATACTTGTTTTGATGATGATGATGATGCTTGTTGTTTTAAGGGACCTAACATCGAAGGTCATCGGCCCCAATACTTGTTTTAGAAATACTTTTATTTGAATGACGGTTCCATTGCCATACGCTTTTACATTAATTATAATAGCCTACTTCGTTCAAGGAATTCATTAGAAACATAACCCTGTTACGAATTTAAATTCTCTCCCAACAATAATTATAATAATGATTAACCTAACTATTGTACTCCATCCGTTACACCTCAGATAATCTTTGTCTCTCAATAGGAGAATCGATTTGAAGTTATTCGGTGGCATATGCATTTACGTATAGAACACATAAACACCCAAATAGTTGGCCACGCAAATAAGTGACAGTATATCAGTTGATACCCTGCTCTATAATTTAAAAAAAGATAATATAATATTCATTCTCAAATAAAATAAATAGCTTTATCACTTGTTATAACCTCACTTTCAAAAGACCTCAAAAGATATAGTAATTCGGAAATATACTAGGATAGGTTGATGTATTCACAAAGACGCACACAAAATTATGTCAGTTGTCTAGACTATTTCATTTAAAGTTATTCACACGAATTTTATACACAAAGCTAATAAACTGCCATCATAAAACAAAACACTACTACGATGAATCACAAAAAAAAAAAAAAAAAAACTGCAACAGATGCATGTCAACTACCAAACCAATTCACATACTTGACTTCAAATACTCGGCTAACAAGACTTTAAAACAAGTCTCATCAAAGCAACCCAACCCTATCCTCAATACTGACTCTTTATATAAGTTGTCTCGCCAGGCTTCTAGAAGAATACGACATAACATGTTTTCTCGTAAATTCGAGAGTTTCCAATAGTCTATTTACAACGTAAGGAACTTTCTATATAATTCTAGTCCCACATAGCATTATTCTGGACTTATTACATTGTGTTTCACAATGTTACATTGGATTATACATCATATATACAAGTAATTATAATTATATAGCCTATTATTAGTTACATGTTCATACATTAAATAAACTCGTATTAATATATACTAGGTGGCTCCCGAACGCCGTACTTTATACTTATAAATGCCCCGCATGCACGAATGATGAATGGAATGTTTACCAACTAATTTTCACAGGGGAACTACTGCCAGGAGGCAGGTTACGTCAGAATATGAAGAGATAAGAAACGGAGTGTCGCTGGCAGCATGTTACTCAGCGCTACCGATCTAATGCACCCCTTGCATTAGTAAACATCACTTTCGACCGCATAGTTCTGCTGCTGCTGCTGCAGAGCTTTCATTCCCCGCCCGAAGGACGGGGCGGGCCCCCTAGATCGTGTCGCGATCTCTCGGGCCGGGAGATGTGGAGAGAAGAGTGAGAGGTGTCAAATGAAGAAGAGGGAACAACGGTGTGAAAATTTGGAGATTTATACAGGAGTGTCTAGAAGGAAGTTTCGTGGGAGTGTAAGGTGGTGAAGTGTTGAAGCGATGTGATAAAGGACAGTTGTGAGGTGTCGGAGATGTTCAAGGGTCGGTGGTGGTGGGAGGGAGATATGAGCAGAAGAAGGAGTTGGACGGACATAGATAGAGCGTTGGAAGGGAGGATGATCAGGCCGGGTATGGTGACGAGAGGTGGAGTGGTGATATCTAGGGCGGGGAGGTGAACGAGAGGGTTCGACGGGATGACGACGGCCGTAGAGAAGTGCTCCGCTGGAGATCAGGTGGGCGACGGCTGCTGCACTGGAAAGCTGAAGTCTGATTAAATACGTCGGACCGGTGGAGTTGTAGATACGGAATGCCCTCTTGACGGGTATGGCTTGAAGGCGAAGTTGTTCTTGAATGTCAGTTGCCGGGATGAGTGGGCTGACGCCGCGGACGACGCAACTGAAGACTTCGTTTGTGGCTGATGTGGCTGGCGGTGTTGGAGGTTGATGAGCGGCTGCTGCTGTTACGACGGACAGTGGTGGTGGTGATGTCGTGGTCGGCAAGGCAGATGTAGACAGCGTAGAAGGGCGGGTGAAGTAGCGGGGAGGAATACGTAATAGTCGAGGTGGATCAACAGGAGGTAGCGCGGGGAGAGAGGTGGATAGGAGCGGCGATGAATGGGACGACGTAACAGTTGTGATGGAAAGCGAGGAAAAGGTGTGAGCAGCGGTCGCAAAGGTTGTGGTGATGGTCGTGGTGGTGGTCGTCATGGTGGTTGGGCATAGTTCTAGGCTGGTGTATGGTACAACCGCACTATATTTGTTGTCTGCATATCAGAAATGGTTAGTGTGAACAGCAGCGGTGAGTACACAGACATTATTTTAAACTGGACAACCTTGTCGAAATGCAACAGAAGCTCCAAACAGACGTACGCCTTCTACACACATATTTCGCCGAACAGTATTAGTTTTTGTTCCATACGATCAACTCTTTTATCGAGTTGAATGTCTACGCGTGTATAAATTAATAAATTATTAGATTACATTTACTGTATCTTTGCCGCGTCTACAAACAGTAGCGGCGGTTAGTGGGTGGGGTGAGGAGGGACAGTCGCTTCCACTCCCTGTAGAGTAAACATTACATTTTATTCCACTGTAGCCAGCTGGAACTGGGAATTATTTTAAAAAAACCTGTTTGTATAAACCTTGTTATCTTATCTGCTAATTCCTTCGTTTATTTTCTTTATTTAACATAATTATTGGCGGAAATACGCACGAAACGCCGTTTGTCGCGGCTGACCGATTTGTATAGCGCTACGGCAAGTGGTGGAGACTTTGCACGTGCTGTGAGGAAGGGTAGTAGGGGTACATATTTTTTTTTTTTTTTTGCTGAGGTCGTGGCCACTGAGTTATAATACACCCGCTTGCCGGCGCGCATTCATCAGTCTGGCAGTCTCTTTATTGTCTGTTATTTACTTAGTGTGTGTTCAAACACTAAACGATTTTTAATTGCATAATCATGCCGTACATCTATGTAATTGTACCGGATGAACTGGCCGTGGGGTTACGGGCGCGCAGCTGTGAGCTTGCACTCGGGAGATAGGGGTTTCGAATCCCACTGTCGGCAGCTCTGAAGATGGTTTTCCGTGGTTTCCCATTTTCATACCAGGAAAATTATGAGGCTGTACCTTAATTAAGGCCTCAGCCGCTTCCTTACCATAAGTTCTATCTGTGTCGGTGTGACGTAAAGTCAGTTGTAAAAACAGATATATTTAAATGCAATTTCATCGCGAGAGAATACCAACTTTACTTTCACCGGACTAAATTATTTCGTTTGTATTATGTTATTTTATATGTAAATGTAATTAATCTGCCCCGTTGAATATTCGTAATAATAGGTTTTTGAGATTTTGATTCAATGCTGTATAATAAAATTTTCACCAGGTCTCACAAGCATATTACGAGGCAGGTTAAATACATTTACTTAATAAATAACATAACACAAGGAGATAATTTAGCCCAGTAAAAGGAACGTTGGTATTTTCTCCCGTTGAAATACAATTACAACTGATTTTTTTTACAATTGGCTTTACGTCGCACCAACATAGATAGGATTTATGGCGACTATGAGACAGGAAAGGGCTACGCGTGGAAAGGAAGCGACTGTGCCCTTAAATAAGATAGAGCCCCAGCAATTGCCTGGTGTGAAAATGGGAACCACGGAAAACAGTGGGATTTGAAACTACCATCTTACGAGTGCAAACTCAGAGCTGCGCGCCCGTAACCCCACGGCCACCTCGCCCGGTATAATTAAATAAAAGTACGGCATGTTTATGCAGTTAAAATCATTTAGTATTTGAACACTCACTAAGAAACTAATGGACACTAAAGAGACTGCCAGACTGATGAATGCGCGCAGCAAGTATGTGAATTATAACTCAGTGGCTGCGACCTTGGCAAAAAAAAAAAAAAAAATGTATCCCTGCTACCCTTCCTCACAGCACATGCAAAGTCTCCACTACTTGCCGTAGTACTATACACATTGGTTAGCCGTGACGAATAACATTTTGTGTGTATTTCCGTCAATAATTATGTTAATAATTAAAGAAAATAAACGAAGGAATTAGCAGATAAGATAAGAAGGTTTATACAAACAGCTTTTTTAAAATAATTCATAATTCCAGCTGGCTAAAGTGGAATAAAAATGTAATGTTTACTCTACAAAGTGGGAGGGGGGTGGTGGTGGTGGCGACTGTCCCTCCTCACCCCACCCCCTAATCACCGCTACTGTTTGTAGACACGCCAAAGATGCAGAAAAGGAAATCTAATAACTTATTAATTTATACACGTGTAGAAATTCCACTCGATGGAAGAGTTGCTTGTATGAAACAAAAACTAATACTGTTCGGTGAAGTACGTGTGTAGAAGGCATACGTCTGTTTGGAGCTTCTGTTGCATTCCGACCAGATTGTCCAGATTGTCTGTGTATTCGTCGCTGCTGATCACACTAGCCATTGCCGATATGCAGACAGAAGCAAGTCTGACACTCCCATTATAACATCTCCCGTCTGCAAACATACACAGCTTTCTAGTGTGGCTGTACCATACACCAGCATAGAACTATGCGGTCGGAAGCGATGTTTACTAATGCAAGGGGTGCATTAGACCAGTGGCGCTGAGTAACATGCTGCCAGCGACACTCCGTTTCTTATCTCTTCATATTCTGACGTTACCTGCCCGCTGGCAGTAGTTCCCCTGTGAAAATCAGTTGGTAGATATCCCATTCATCATTTGTGCATGCGGGGCATTTATAAGTAGAAAGTACGACGTTCGAGTGTCACCTGGTATATACACAGGAGATTTTTATGACATAACCTCGCAAATAACACGATCGTAATTCCGGACATAACTACGTAAATAAAAATAACAAAACTAAGACTAATAGTTGTAAACAAATTTATGGCCACACCTCACAAATGATGATGATGATAATAATAATAATAATAATAATAATAATAATAATAATAATAATAATAATAATAATAATAATAATAACAATAACAACATACATACATACATACATACATACATACATACATTATCATTATAGACTGTTATGCCTTTCAGCGTTCAGTCTGCAAGCCTCTGAGAATTTACTAAACGTCGCCACAATCCTCGATTTGCAACTAGTGTTGTGGCATCATTTAGTTCTATACCTCTTATCTTTAAATCGTTAGAAACCGAGTCTAACCATCGTCGTCTTGGTCTCCCTCTACTTCTCTTACCCTCCATAACAGAGTCCATTATTCTCCTAGGTAACCTATCCTCCTCCATTCGCCTCACATGACCCCACCACCGAAGCCGGTTTGTGCGTACAGCTTCATCCATCGAGTTCATTCCTAAATTAGCCTTTATCTCCTCATTCCGAGTACCATCCTGCCATTGTTCCCACCTGTTTGTACCAACAATCATTCTTGCTACTTTCATGTCTGTTACTTCTAACTTATGAACAAGATATCCTGAGTCCACCCAGCTTTCGCTCCCGTAAAGCAAAGTTGGTCTGAAAACAGACCGATGTAAATATAGTTTCGTCTGGGAGCTGACTTCCTTCTTACAGAATACTGCTGATCGCAACTGCGAGCTCACTGCATTAGCTTTACTACACCTTGATTCGATCTCACTTACTATATTACCATCCTGGGAGAACACACAACCTAAATACTTGAAATTATCGACCTGTTCTAGCTTTGTATCACCAATATGACATTCGATTCTCTTGAATTTCTTACCTACTGACATCAATTTAGTCTTCGAGAGGCTAATTTTCATACCATACTCATTGCACCTATTTTCAAGTTCCAAGATATTAGACTGCAGGCTTTCGGCACAGTCTGCCATTAAGACCAAGTCGTCAGCATAGGCCAAATTGCTTACTACATTTCCACCTAACTGAATCCCTCCCTGGCAATAATAATAATAATAATAATAATAATAATAATAATAATAATAATAATAATAATAATAATAATAATAATAATAATAATAATAATAATAATCGATATTTGCATTATTTACCCATGGGTTAAAGAATATTGTTTCCAAGTTATATTAGTCTATTACACTTGCGTCAAGGTACCAAAGCAGAGTTTTGGCCTTTTGTCCGGAAAAATATTTCAATGCACCCTAATGAATTGTTTTTAACTTCGAAATATCACGAGTGCACTTAATCTGAATATCAGTGCATCTGCTTTCATATGAATTACATCCAGGCACACAATACGATATTTTGTACATGCTCATTTTACATTTGAACAAACCGAACGCGGCGCCATTTTAGCTAATAGATAGCTGCACTCAGGTCTGATATATAGTATTTGGTCTTGATTGGGCTGTGCAGTCACCAACGGACTCACAGATGAAGTGGAGTTCTGCTTGGAAGACCAACCTACTCGTTTTCGAGTGTTTGCTGTTGCACTGTACTGATCAAATACATTTAGACTACTATTATTTTAATATATTAGGTTAAATTACCTAATAGTACGAAACATATTCCTTGCTATTCAAAGTGTCATGTTTTTTGTGTGTCCAGTCTTCTCCTTAAGAGCATTGGTATAAAAAATGGCATCTACACATAAAATATTCCACCATTATATCACATATATTATGACCAATTTTATATCTTAAATATTTGAAGATATAACGACTTCTATTACCCGACCGAGTGCCCCGTGAGTCGTGAGCCCGATCAGTGGAGGCGTGTAGATTTGTATAATGAACTAGCAGGTGCCCGCGGCTTCGCCCGCGTTAGAATTTTCTAAACCGTTTAATTAAATGCAAAAGAAAAACTATGTTTATTAACATACATCGTTTTCACTTTTAATATAGGTCGTTTTCTATTATTTTAATATTTCACTCCCTTTCAACCCCTCACCCGTAGGGATGTCTTACCCTGCAGTTTTCTTTCCCAAACAGTAAGTCATATGAGTATCATGTTTGGTTGAGAGCTGTGCTGGAACATGCACACGTACATCCATAATCTCGGTCATTTTGGACATTCCTTTCACCCCTTCTAACTCCCATCCCGATTGGGAATGAACTTTGGTTCAAACGGCATCCAGAGTGTCAAGGTTCATTTCAGCTACCTCAAAGATTATGCACTTTTCACTAATATAGGTCATTTTTTGGTTTTTTACAGTTCACCCCCTTCCTGTAGGGATGCTAGGGGTTTCTTGCTCCGACAGTAATTTTTCCAGATATTACGTTACATGTGTATCTAGTTCGGTTGAGCGCTACGCTGAAACATACACACACATTCGCCCGTAATGTGTCATTTTCGACATTGTCTTTTTTCACTCTTTCTCAGGCCCTATGTCATGGGGACTGAGCTTGGACTTTTCATTTTTATATACCGTTAATAGAAGAAGAAGAAGAAGAAGAAGAAGAAGAAGAAGTAGTAGTTTTAGGAAACACATCATAATTTTTACATACTATTCGTTAGGCAATCCACTGATCAGACTGATCTTTTACTTTCCTTCCCCTATTTCTTTTCCACCCTTCCCGCCCCCTATGCCGAACTACCCATCAGATTTCGTTCAAACCACTTCCTAAACCCTCCCAGGGGTAACAAGAACAAATTGTGAAATTTTCAGCGAAATCGGTCCAGTAGTTTTTGAGTCCATTCGAGACATACTTATAAATTAAGATTCATTTTTATATGCATAGACAATCAAACTTCTTATGATTTTATAAAGATAATTGTAGTGGGTATCCTCGGCTGTCCTCCAGTTTTCTGAACGCCGGCAGAGAGCTTCGCTGTTTCATGCTGTTAATGAACAAAGCTTTGTTAATGTTAGTACAAGTGTACAAAACCCATTCTATGATTTCCTTGACTCAGAACCGCGTTTTATCCGTTGTGAGTTCAAAGGATGACCCTTTTTTTAAGTTAAGCTATTGAATAAGCCGTCACGATCAAGGTTGCGTGATCGAATCCCGATACAATCGGTCGACAGTAGAGAGTGGCGATAGATTTATTGACAGATTAAGAACTGCTCTCAGAGAAAATACTTCCTCTTAAAACAATAATCACCATAATCACCATCATCTCAGGGAACTTGCCGACTCTCTGGCGTCTAGTAAGATCATTAGCTTTTATGGGGACGTTAATACGCAGCTTTTTCATTATCTTGCATCGCTCCTGGGGACGTTCAACTTTTCAGCCCTATATTGTTTAAAAACGACCACTTTAAACCATAGGGGCTGCCTGGCCGACGCCGTAAACGTGTGCTCTGTTCACCCGGAAGGACATGGGTTCTGTTCCCCGTCAGGAAGTTGAAAAATTTAAGAAACGAGATTTCTACTTCTGTAGGTGCAAATGAAAGATCCACTGCGTAAACGGGGTGGTTCCATTTTCGTAAAGTTGTGGAAAACAACAAAACAACTCCCCGAAACTCCAAATGTTGACTAAACGTTCCTTTTTCTTTTCTAAAGCACATAGTACCTTTTATTTCGGCAAAATACTAATTTATCATAATATAAATGTAATTGTGTCCGCCTCTGTGGTATAATGGTTAGCGTGATTATCTGCCAGCCCCGAAGGTCGGGGTTCGATTCCCGGCTCCGCCACGTAATTTGAAAAGTGGTAATAGGGCTGGAACGGGGTAAACTCAGCCTCGGAAGGTCAACTGAGTAGACGTGGGTTCGATTCCCATCTCAGCCATCGTCGAAATGGTTTTCCGTGGTTTCGCACTTTCCTCCAGGCAAATGCCGCGATGGTATCTAACTTCTTAAAGCCACTGCCACTTCCCTCCCTCTTCATTGTCTATCTCTTCCAATCTTCCCATCCCCCCACAAGGCACCTGTTCAGCATCGCAGTTAAGGCCATCTAGGCGAGATATTGTTCTTCCTCTCCAGTTGTATCCCTTGATCCAAAGCCTCACGCTCCAGGACACTAACCTTGAGGCGGTACAGACGGAATTCCTCGCTGAGTCCGAGGGAAAAACTAACCTTGGAGAGTAAACGGATTAAGAAAGAAAGAAAGAAAGAAAGAAAGAAAGAAAGAAAGAAAGAAAGAAAGAAAGAAAGAAAGAAAGAAAGAAAAATGTAATTGTTATAACAGCAAACATATTTTTGTTCTGCAGGTGCGATCTGAGAAAATATGCACTGAATACAGATACAGGATACTCTCATGTCATAATACACTAAAAGTAAACATTCTATGATGACAATTATTATTTACAGTCTAGGCCCCTAAGGCAACAAACTCCAACTTGATAGTCTCACATGTTATTTCTTCACTCACAATCACTGTCATTTTGTCTGGATCTATGGTTAAATGGTTAGTGTGCTGGCCTTTGGTCACTGGGATCCCAGGTTTGATTCCTGGCAGGGTCGGAATTTTAAGCATCACTGGTTAATTTCGCTAGCATAGGGACTGGGTGTATGTGTCGTCTTCATCATAATGTCATGCTCGTTACGACGCGCAGGTTGCCTAAGGGTGTCAAATCAAAAGACCTGAACCTGGTGAGCCGAACATGTCATCGGACACTCCCGGCACTAAAATCCATACGCCATTTCATTCCATTTCATTTTAGTGTCACTTTGAGATGTTGTGTCATTTGTGTCTTCTCTTGAAGAACACCGTTAAGTTTTTGAGGAGCTATTGACAGAGATACTTTGTACAGTCTCAGTTTCGGAAGAGTAAGTTCATTGTTGCCAGGACATTCTAAATGGAATGGTAGGTAGACAAGACACGATGCAGATATGGCTTGCACTGTTTTCAAAGTTACGGTTTGTGTTACTTTGAATCGCTCTTTGGACTTGTTCATAACAAATGTTAGGAAGTGTGGTGCAAAATTCTCCTTAAAATTGAGAGTTACATTGATTACATTGAATTTTCTGAAGTTGGAAGTTTAGCGGGCGAGTTTGCCGTGCGGTTAGGGGCGCGCATCTGTGAGCTTGCATCCGAGAGATAGTTGGTTCGAGCACCATTGTCGCCAGGCCTGAAGATGGTTTTCCGTGGTTTCCGCATTATCACACCAGGCAAATGCTGGGGTTGTATCTTAATTAAGGCCATGGCCGCTTCCTTCCAACTTTTAGCCCTTTCCTATCCCATCGTCGCCCTAAGACCTATGCGACGTAAAGCAACCTGTAAAAAACAAAAAACAAAAAAACAATAAACAACTTGGAAGTTTGTCCACTGCAGAAACGACGTAGCTCTAGGAGCCATCCTATCAGTGGTTTAGGTCCCATCACATGATAACACACGAACGATTAGTTGGAGTGACACCATTTTTGCACCAAGAGATCCGGAGATGTTTATACTACACGAAACTATTAAAACACGATTTTCACCAAAAAGTAGAGCCACCCCGCTTTTTTCAGCAGCCCTTCATATAGTCCTGAGGTTTACTAAGCCTACGCCAAAACTGAGTGCTTGATTAATTCCTCGGGACAAAGGCGGTCGGGTGGAGAGCTAACCACTCTACCCCATCCAGTGCCGGGGTTATTGATGGTGGAAGCTTTTACCTTCCACCGCTCCTAGGGCTTTCATGGCCTGTGCGGAGATGACTATGCTTTAATAATACAATACAGCTGAAATGTATCTTGTCATTGTTCTACATTAGTCTGCTAATTGAGGAGTATGTGTTCAAAGGATGCTATTTCCACCTTAAGGGAAGTCATGACTGAAATCCTGAGCTTGTACAATTTACCACTTATAAAAACCAAATTTAAAACATAAGCACATATAAATAAGATAGAGCACCACGCAATATTTGGAGTTGATTAGTTAATTGGTTGCCAAGTTATTGACAAATAATATTTACAGAAAATGCTCCTTGCGTCATAGTTTTCATTTTTTGGGCTATAAGTTGACAAACGTGTCAAAAATACTCGTATATTTAAGAACAACTCTAGGATTTGTAGTCGAATATAAACTACTGGAGATATTTTTTTTTCAATTTTTCATTATTCACTCAATAGGCAAAAATCTAGTTTCATGCTATTTCAAGAGCAAAAATATAAAGGTAATATTCAACAGATAATAAAATCGAGAACTAGTTTTAATTTCCGTACATTTTTGATTCATTCTATGAAAATTTCAGGTGAACCCAGTAAGAACTCTGTGGCAAGGAGCATTTTAAGCATGGCAAAGAGCTGAAGAAGTTTTAAAGTAGATAAAAGCAATTGAATGACTTAATAAACATACTTATTTTGAAAGTGCCCTGGACTGTAAATTACTCCATCGGATGTCTTTTTCCTCTTACGCACAACTTAGGCCTACTAAAAGGTAAATATATTCCAGCTGGGTTATTGAAATGGTAGTCAGAAAGAACTCTGAAGGTAATTTTATCTGACAGAGCGGGAAAGAGGGGCGAGGCCTTGCTGTATCTATGCCGAACTGCTACACATTAAGTCCGGCATTTAGAGCTTTAAAGGTGGAATTAGGAAAAACTGATGACGGGATTTGAAAGAGGAAGAACTGGGCGATTTGTTAAATTTAAAATTTAAAATTCTATTTCATGGTCAAATATCCCCCTTAAGAAAGCTGTGGGAAGAGATCAAGAAACTTAAAATAAAAGGCACAGGGATTGCGTCTTCCTGGTCTGGATTGTTCATGGCAATGCATAATTTTCAATGTATATGGACGAAATACTGATATATTTTGTTGGAAGCGGAAATAGCACCTTTTGAACAGACACGCCTCAATTGTCTTTGTTTACCATCCATTATGGTTGGTAACGTCTCGTCACAATAAAACACGAGTAATATTAGATTAGATAAGACCCCTGAAACATTTTAATGTTGAATACATTTCCCAGCAGACAAAGTAGGGGGCCCCATACTACGAAAAACGTAAAATTGAACAATTTCCTCAATTGTGCAGAACATTGAAGGGATAAAGGGCCAGGAAGGGTTTCAAATGGTGCGTCACGAATAGTTCTACCAAACTAAAAAAAAAAACCTAATTTCGAAAATCACATCCGGCCTAAATGCAGTTTCGGAAAAACTGCCTAAAATCGCTTGTTTCTTTACTCGTTTTCTTCTTTATTCAAATCCTAGCCGAATGAACTTATTTACACGATTCTTTCTGTAGTGTGTTCCTTGGTTCAATACCCTCAGGCAATTTTATGATTTAAAAAATGTCCATCCCGAATGTAGTTATAAGGGTTTAAATGAAACTCTGCATTGACTCACATTAGCGCTCGTGTGGTGCTTAAGTGAAACTCTGCATTGACTCACATCAGCGCTCGTAGTAGTGCTTAAATGAAACTCTGCATTGACTCACATTAGCGCTCGTAGTGGTGCATAAGTGAAACTCTGCATTGACTCACATTAGCGCTCGTAGTGGTGCTTAAGTGAAACTCTGCATTGACTCACATCAGCGCTCGTAGTAGTGCTTAAGTGAAACTCTGCATTGACTCACATCAGCGCTCGTAGTGGTGCTTAAGTGAAACTCTGCATTGACTCACATCAGCGCTCGTAGTGGTGCTTAAATGAAAATCTGCATTGACTCACATCAGCGCTCGTAGTGGTGCTTAAGTGAAACTCTGCATTGGCTCACATCAGCGCTCGTAGTGGTGCTTAAATGATACTCTGCATTGACTCACATCAGCGCTCGTGGTGGTGCTTAAATGAAACTCTGCATTGACTCACATTAGCGCTCGTAGTAGTGCTTAAGTGAAACTCTGCATTGACTCACATCAGCGCTCGTAGTAGTGCTTAAGTGAAACTCTGCATTGACTCACATTAGCGCTCGTAGTGGTGCTTAAGTGAAACTCTGCATTGACTCACACCAGCGCTCGTAGTGTAGGGTGATTGGGGATTTAAATGAGACTATGGAGTGGGTATGTGGGAAACTGGGAGTGAAATTTCTAGATCCTAATGGGTGGGTAGGAGATAGGGATCTGCGCTCGGATGGCCTTCATTTAAACCGCAGTGGTACGTATAAGTTAGGAAATTTGTTTGGAAGGGTAATAGGGAGGTACATTCAGGGAAACGGGATGGCCTAGGGAGCGGTGATAAGGGAACAGGGAACTGGAAATCAAGTAGGGATGACATAAAATTGTTAGTGTTGAACTGTAGAAGTATTGTAAAGAAAGGAATAGAATTAAGTAATTTAATAGATATATATTTACCAGATATTGTAATAGGAGTTGAATCATGGCTGAGAAATGATATAATGGATGCAGAAATTTTCTCACGGCACTGGAGTGTGTATCGTAGAGATAGGATAGGAAAGGTGGGAGGGGGAGTTTTCATTCTGGTGAAAGAAGAATTTGTAAGCTACGAAAAAGTTAAAGATGAGACACATGAAATTCTAGGTGTAAGGCTCATTTCTAAAGATAATAGGCAACTTGATATATTTGGAGTGTACAGATCGGGAAAGGGTAGCACTGATGCGGATTCGGAATTATTTGATAGGATAGTCAGCTATGTGGGAAACGACATGGAAAGAAATGTGATTGTAGCGGGAGATCTGAATTTGAGAGATGTAAATTGGGAAGGAAATGCGAACGACAGGAAGCATGACCAACAAATGGCAAATAAGTTAATATGGGAAGGACAGCTGATTCAGAAAGTGATGGAACCAACCAGAGGGAAAAATATCCTGGATGTGGTGCTGATAAAACCAGAGGAGCTGTATAGGGAAACTGAAGTAATAGATGGTATTAGTGATCATGAAGCTGTTTTTGTGGTAGTTAAAAATAAATGCGATAGAAAGGAAGGTCTTAAAAGTAGGACTGTTAGGCAATACCATATGGCTGATAAAGCAGGTATGAGGCAGTTTCTAAAAAGTAACTATGATAGGTGGAAAACGGTAAATAAAAATGTAAACAGACTCTGGGATGGGTTTAAAGAAATTGTTGAGGAATGCGAAAACAGGTTTGTACCTTTAAGGGTGGTAAGGAATGGTAAAGACCCACCTTATTATAATAGAGAAATAAAGAGACTAAGAAGGAGGTGCAGACTGGAAAGAAATAGAGTTAGAAATGGCTGTGGAAGTAAGGAGAAATTGAAGGAACTTACTAGAAAATTGAATCTAGCAAAGAAGGCAGCTAAGGATAACATGATGGCAAGCATAATTGGCAGTCATACAAATTTTAGTGAAAAATGGAAGGGTATGTATAGGTATTCTAAGGCAGAAACAGGTTCCAAGAAGGACATTCCAGGAATAATTAATGAACAAGGGGAGTGTGTATGTGAGGATCTTCAAAAGGCAGAAGTATTCAGTCAGCAGTATGTAAAGATTGTTGGTTACAAGGATAATGTCGAGATAGAGGAAGAGACTAAGGCCAAAGAAGTAATAAAATTTACATATGATAACAATGACATTTACAATAAGGTACAAAAGTTGAAAACTAGAAAAGCAGCTGGAATTGATCAGATTTCTGGGGATATACTAAAGACAATGGGTTGGAATGTAGTTCCATATCTGAAGTACTTATTTGATTATTGTTTGGTCGAAGGAGCTATACCAGATGAATGGAGAGTTGCTATAGTAGCCCCTGTGTATAAAGGAAAGGGTGATAGACATAAAGCTGAAAATTACAGGCCAGTAAGTTTGACATGCATTGTATGTAAGCTTTGGGAAGGCATTCTTTCTGATTATATTAAACATGTTTGTGAAATTAATAACTGGTTCGATAGAAGGCAATTCGGTTTTAGGAAAGGTTATTCCACTGAAGCTCAACTTGTAGGATTCCAGCAAGATATAGCAGATATCTTGGATTCTGGAGGTCAAATGGACTGTATCGCGATGGACATGTCTAAAGCATTTGATAGGGTGGATCATGGGAGACTACTGGCAAAAATGAGTGCAATTGGACTAGACAAAAGAGTGACTGAATGGGTTGCTATATTTCTAGAAAATAGATCTCAGAGAATTAGAGTAGGTGAAGCTTTATCTGACCCTGTAATAGTTGAGAGGGGAGTTCCTCAGGGCAGTGTTATCGGACCTTTATGTTTTCTTATATATATAAATGATATGAGTAAAGGAGTGGAATCAGAGGTAAGGCTTTTTGCGGATGATGTTATTCTCTATAGGGTGATAAATAAGTTACAAGATTGTGAGCAACTGCAACGTGACCTCGAAAATGTTGTGAGATGGACAGCAGGCAATGGTATGTTGATAAACGGTGCTAAAAGTCAGGTTGTGAGTTTTACAAATAGGAAAAGTCCTCTCAGTTTTAATTACTGCATTGATGGGGTGAAAGTTCCTTTTGGGGATCATTGTAAGTATCTAGGTGTTAATATAAGGAAAGATCTTCACTGGGGTAATCACATAAATGGGATTGTAAATAAAGGGTACCGATCTCTGCACATGGTTATGAGGGTGCTCAGGGGTTGTAGTAAGGATGTAAAGGAGAGTGCATATAAGTATCTGGTAAGACCCCAACTAGAGTATGGTTCCAGTGTATGGGACCCTCACCAGGATTACCTGATTCAAGAACGGGAAAAAGTCCAAAGAAAAGCAGCTCGATTTGTTCTGGGTGATTTCCGACAAAAGAGTAGCGTTACAAAAATGTTGCAATGTTTGGGTTGGGAAGAATTGAGAGAAAGAAGAAGAGCTGCTCGACTAAGTGGTATGTTCCGAGCTGTCAGCGGAGAGATGGCGTGGAATGACATTAGTAGACGAATGGGTTTGAATGGCGTTTATAAAAGTAGGAAAGCTCACAATATGAAGATAAAGTTGGAATTCAAGAGGAAAAACTGGGGCAAATATTCATTTATAGGAAGGGGAGTTAGGGATTGGAATAACTTACCAAGGGAGATGTTCAATAAATTTCCAATTTCTTTGAAATCAATTCAGAAAAGGCTAGGAAAGCAACAGATAGGGAATCTGCCACCTGGGCGACTGCCCTAAATGCAGATCAGTATTGATTGGATAAATGAAACTGTGCATTGAGTCACATTAGCGCTCGTAGTGGTGCTTAAGTGAAACTCTGCATTGGCTCACATCAGCGCTCGTAGTGGTGCTTAAGTGAAACAATGTATTGACGCACATTAGCGCTGTAGTGGTGGAAAAATGCAAACTGCTAATCTAATCGACCGGATAGCTATGAATAATGAAAGGATTGTAATTTTTAGGAATAAGTAAATAATATATTCCCATACTTTATTATATTTTATATCGGCCTACCTAAAATTCGTAGGATGTTTTCAACATTGAGTTGCTTGCCTGAAGGACTAGAACTGTGTTTTTCTTCTTTTTAGGATGCCTTTAGGAAGTTAGCCGTTTCCTCTCTCAATTGCGCTTTAAGACTGTAACGCTCACATTGATGCTGGGTGGTTAGCATGCTATCATCTTGCATGCTTCCTAAAATCAAGACATCATTTATCCCAATTTCAGTGGAAAGTAGGCTCCATGGCTAAATGGTTAGCGTGCTGGCCTTTCGTTACAGGGATCCCGGATTCGATTCCCGGCAGGGTCCGTAATTTTAACCACAATTGGTTAATTTCGCTGGCACGGGGGTGGGTGTCGTTTTCATCATCATTTCATTCTCATCCTGTCGTGTAGGTAGCCTACGGGCGTCAAATCAGAAGACCTGCATCTGGCGAGCCGAACTTGTCCTCGGGCACTGCCGGCACTAAAAGCCATACGCCATTTCATTACTTTTTTTTTAAAGTGGAAAGTAGGAGATGGGAATAATAAAATGTTGATCATATTATACCAGGTGGCTCCCGGACGCCGTACTTTCTACTTATAAATGTCCCGCATGCATAAGTGATGTGTAGGGTGTCTACCACCTACTTTTAACAGGGGAACGACTGCCAGCGGGCAGGTTACGTCAGAATATGAAGAGATAAGAGACAGAGTCACACTCGCAGCATATTACTCAGCGTTCCCGGTCGAATGCACCCCTTGCATTAGTAAACATCGTTTTCGACCGCATACTTCTAGGCTGGTGTATGGTACATGCACGCACATTAATGGTGTCCCTACGTAAACAATCAACACTGCCCCACTCCAGTACTGAAAAAGAGGGAGAGAGTAAGGGGATAGTGTTGAAGGCCACTCTCCAGTACTGAAAAGGAGGGGAGGGGAGTGAACAGGTAGTGCTGAATACACAGTGTGTGTATTCCGGCGTTATACTGTAACATTGTAATAAGATGTCTTCTATCCTATCACAGGTGAATCGAGGCCGTATTATTGGCATGTGGGAGGCTCACATGGTCCCCCAAGCAATAGCACAAGCAATACCATGCAGTCTTAAGACAGTTTGGAGATGGATAGAAATATAGCAAGAACGAGGTGAAGAAGGATTGGTAGATCATAGGACACATAACAAGGCTCCTAGAAGAACTACTCCGGAACAGGATGCTGGAATCATTCAAACTATGGACAATTCTCCGTTTGCAACTATCGATAATGCGATTGCCGCATTGGAATTGCCAGTAAGCCGGACTACCGTGAGTCGCTGACTCCACGCGGCAGGTATTTACAATCGCCGAGCTGCGAAAAAGGAGCGACTTCTTCCTATCCACAGAGAACTTCGCGTAGGCTTTGCACTACAATAAAGTGTTACTCCACGACAGGAATGGGAAATTACAATTTGGTTGGATGAAAAGTTATTTTGCTCCGATCCAGGTAAACAGCTGAAGTGCTGGCGTCCAGTTGGAAAGCGTTATGAAGAGCCCTTTGTCCAGTTAACTAATCAGTCGGGTCGTATCACATGTGGCGTATTGGGTGCTGGTCCAGCAGAGTTGATAGAGATCACACCACATATGACTGCTTGTGAATATGTGGACATTTTAGAGGGTGCCGTTCAGATGTATTTTCTTATTGCTCAAGGAGTAAAATGTATCTTCAGTTATTTTTATAAAGAAATGCTTACACAGTTATACACCAATACCTTATTTTAGCATATTAATTTTCTGTTTATAGAATTTATCGTAATTCTATATCCGATGTGGTAAATTATGATGATATAACTTCAGTAAAGTCCAGAACAAAGTTACGAACCAATAAAAGATATTTTCAAATTACTACCCGATATAACGCAGCTACAAAATCTTCCTAACTAGTATAAAATACTTTTCGGTTAAAAACCTCCTTTACCTCTTAATACTGTAATTATCAGAGTAGGTTACTTTTTTAATGTTGTATGTTAAAATGCTATTTGTTCGGGGCGTCGACATATACAGTTCTTTTGCCCCTACTTGCACAATATAAGAACCTGCATGTAATTGGAATTGCGGAAGTGTTCAGTGTTGAATGTGAGGAACGTTAAGGACGATACAAGCACGCAGTCCCCAGGCCGGGGATATTAATCATTTACAATTAAAACCCCATGACCCAGCCGGGAATCGAACCCGGGGCGGCCTGACGCGTTGTCCCCTACACCAAGGGGCCGGACGAGTAGGTAACCTAATGCTGTACTTCAATACATCCGCCACTGTGCCCATTTCGATCACAACGATGTCTTGTAGCGGGCTGTCTACATGCAGTCCATGCAGCAATGCGTTAAGCGAGAAGGTGAGTCATTGTGCCTTCGACACCACCCCTTCACTCCCATCCCCCACGTTTTGTACTGGATTGGCCTTCAACACTACCCCTTCACTATCTCCCCTTCTTTTCAGTACTGGAGTGGGGCAGTGTTGATTGTTTACGTCGGGACACCATTTCTGTGCTTGCATGTACAGCCGCACTATATTTACTGTATGCTTATCGACAATGGCTAGTGTGTTCAGCAGCGATGAATACACATACAATACTTTTAAGTGGACTGCCAGGTCGGAATGCAACCGAAGCTCCAAACAGACATATGCCGTCTACACAAGTATTTCACCGAACAGTACCGTGTTTGTTTAATAAAAGCAACTCTTTTATCGCGTGGAATGTCTACACGTGTATAAATTAACACGTTATTAAATTTCCTTTTCTGCATCTTTGGCGTGTTACCAAAGAGTTGCGGCGATTAGGGGGTGGGGCGAGAAGGGAACGTCGCCCCCGCCCCTCGCCACTTTGTGGAGTAAACATTACATATTCACTTTAACCACCTGGAACTAGGAATTATTATTTTTTTGCTAATTGCTTTACGTCGCACCGACACAGATAGGACTTATGGCGACGATGGGATAGGAAAGGCCTAGGAGTTGGAAGGAAGCGGCCGTGGCCTTAATTAAGGTACAGCACCAGCATTTGCGTGGTGTGAAAATGGGAAACCACGGAAAACCATCTTCAGGGCTGCCCACAGTGGGATTCGAACCCACGATCTCCCGGATGCAAGCTCACAGCCAATTAGTTTTAAAAGAAACGTTATCTGTACAAGCCTTTGTGTCATATCTGCTAATTCTTTCCTTTATTTTTTTAAATTTTATTAACATAATGTTTGGCGAAAATAAGCACCAAATGCCGTTCGTCGTGGCTAACCGATTTGTATAGCGCTACGGCAAGTAGTGGAGACTTTGCATGTGCTGTGGGGAAGGGTAGTAGGGGTATAATGTTTTTGCCAAGGTCGTGGACACTGAGTTATAATTCACCCGTATGACGCACGCATTCGTCAGTCTGGCAGCCTCTTCAGTGTCTGTTAGTTCATTAGTGTGTATTAAAATACTAAATAACTTTTAATTGCATGATCATGCCTTACTTCTATTTAATTGTACCGGCTGAGTTAGCCGTGGAGTTAGGGCCGCGTAACTGCAAGCTCGCAACCGGGTGATAGTGGTTTCGAATCCCACTGCCGACAGCCCTGAAGACGGTTTTCCGTGGTTTCCCATTTTCACACCAGGCAAATGCTGGGGCTGTACCTTAATTAAGGCCACGGCCGCTTCCATCTCATTCCTAGACCATACCCGTCCCATCGTCGCCGTAAGACCTATCTGTGTCGGTGCGACGTAAAGCAAAATAGTAGAATATTTTTTTACAATTGGTATTACGTCGCAACGACACAGATAGGACTTATGACGACGATGGGATAGGAAAGGCCTAGGAGTTGAAAGGAAGCGGCCGTAGCCTTAATTAACGTGCAGCCCCAGCATTTGCCTGGTGTGGAAATGGGAAACTACGGAAAACCGTCTTCAGGGCTGCCGGCAGTGGGATTCGAAATCACTATCACCCGGGTGCGAGCTTGCAGCTGCGCGGCTCTAACTCCACGGCTAGCTCAGCCGGTACAATTAAATAGAAGTACGGCATGATCATGCAATTAAAAGTTATTTAGTATTTTAATACACACTAAGGAACTAACAGACACTGAAGAGGCTGCCAGACTGACGAATGCGTGCGTCATACGGGTGAATTATAACTCAGTGTCCACGACCTTGGCAAAAACATTATACCCCTACTATCCTTCCCCACAGCACATGCAAAGTCTCCACTACTTGCCGTAGCGCTATACAAATCGGTTAGCCGTGACGAACGGCATTTGGTGCTTAATTCCGCCAAACATTATGTTAATAAAATTTTAAAAAATAAAGGAAAGAATTAGCAGATATGACACAAAGGCTTGTACAGATAACGTTTCTTTTAAAACTAATTGGCTGTGAGCTTGCATCCGGGAGATCGTGGGCTCGAATCCCACTGTGGGCAGCCCTGAAGATGGTTTTCCGTGGTTTCCCATTTTCACACCACGCAAATGCTGGTGCTGTACCTTAATTAAGGCCACGGCCGCTTCCTTCCAACTCCTAGGCCTTTCCTATCCCATCGTCGCCGTAAGTCCTATCTGTGTCGGTGCGACGTAAAGCAATTAGCAAAAAAAAAAAAAAATTCCTAGTTCCAGGTGGCTAAAGTGAATATGTAATGTTTACTCCACAAAGTGGCGAGGGGCGGGGGCGACGTTCCCTTCTCGCCCCACCCCCTAATCGCCGCAACTCTTTGGTAACACGCCAAAGATGCAGAAAAGGAAATTTAATAACGTGTTAATTTATACACGTGTAGACATTCCACGCGATAAAAGAGTTGCTTTTATTAAACAAACACGGTACTGTTCGGTGAAATACTTGTGTAGACGGCATATGTGTGTTTGGAGCTTTGGTTGCATTCCGACCTGGCAGTCCAGTTAAAAGTATTGTATGTGTATTCATCGCTGCTGAACACACTAGCCATTGTCGATAAGCATACAGTAAATATAGTGCGGCTGTACCATACACCAGCTTAGAAGTATGCGGTCGAAAACGATGTTTACTAATGCAAGGGGTGAATTCGACCGGGAACGCTGAGTAACATGCTGCGAGTGTGACTCTGTTTCTTATCTCTTCATATTCTGACGTAACCTGCCCTCTGGCAGTCGTTCCCCTGTTAAAAGTAGGTGGTAGACACCCTACACATCACTTATGCATGCGGGACATTTATAAGTAGAAAGTACGGCGTCCGGGAGCCACCTGGTACATGCCAGAATGTAAGAGATTAATTGACTACTCACAAATAGAAATAACTTCCAGATAACACGTGCAATATGCCCAAAAATAACCGGAAGTATTTCGCTGAGCAGTTCGCTCTTGTAGTTCGGGCTTGTCCCTTTACGTGGATGTTAACTATTTCTTCCCGGTGTGGGGCCGATGACCTTCGACGATAGGCTCCTTAAAACAACAAGCATCATCATCATAATCAAATCCTGGGTCAGTATGCCAACCGGCATGGCTTGAGACGGTTGTAGCGATCCCCTGTGGCTGTTTCTGTGCGATGTGTTTTTCGACCTCTTCGATTATTGTGATTTTGTGAAGGATGAACCAATTTTACCCGAGTGTTTTGAGGCGGTTGCGTGGGAGTGTGTGCTTGAAACGGCTCGATTTGTGGCCGAGTGGGAACTGGTTCTTCCACCATGACAATGCTTCGGCTCACACAGCCATTTCTATGTGTGATTTTTGAGTGAAAACCACATGAGACCGCTTCCTCACCCACTCTACTCACCAGATCTCGCACCGTTTGATTTATTCTCTTTTCCCCGGATGGAAAGGGGGCTGGACGGGAAACGTCCTACAGACATTTCGGAGGTGAAAAGAGATTCGAAGGCGGTGTTCCAAGGCATCCGAAAGGACGAGTACGAAAGGTGTTTCGCGCAGTGGAAAAAACGTTCGAACAAATTTAAGGGAGAGTACATCGTAAGTGACTAACGTTTGTAACACGAAAGAATAAATTTTGTATGTTTTAAAAGTTCCGTCCCTTTGTTTTTGGTCGCCTTCGCATTATTACATTGCGACGACTGCATCAAATACCTCATTATACAGATAAAAGAACCAATGCACTCAGTTTTAACACTAATACCAGCTGAATGAAGTAGATATTATCGCCATAATGATTGGTGCTCCTGGCACAGTACCTGTCTTGTTAATAAAATCAATCAATCAATCAATCAATCAATCAATCAATCAATCAATCAATCAATCAATCAATCAATCAATCAATCAATCAATCAATCAATCAATCAATCAATCAATCAATCAATCAATCAATCAATCAACAGCACAAATGGAGCTGCTTTTCGTTGGATTGTTTCCATTTCTCGTCTCAACTAATCTTGGTGAGGCTCCTATCCCATACACTGGAACCATACTCTTGTTGGGGTCTTACCAGAGATTTATATGCCCTTTTCTTTACATCCTTACTACAACACAAAAATACCCTCATAACCAGGTGTAGAAATCTGTATCCTTTATTTACAATCCGTTTGTGTGATTACTCAATGATGATCTTTCCTTATATTAACAGCTAGGTACTTAACAGTGATCCCCATAAGGAACTATCACCCCATCAACGTAGTAGCAGTAATTTCAACTGAGATGAGTTTTCCTATTAATAAAACTCATAATCTGACTTTTAACCCCATTTATCATCATACCATTGGCTGATGTCCATCTCACAACATTGTCGAGGTTATATTGCAGTCTTGTAACTTATTAATCGAAGGTTATCATTATATTTAAACACGTAAGTTCCTTCAGTTTCTGGGGTTTACTTGGAATCAATGATGGAAGAAACTGTTCGAACTTGTGCAATGTTGTCCTTTAATTCCTGTGAACAAACTTCCAAGAATTTGTGGCTAAAAATCACACCCTTTTCAAGTCATACTCCTTGTTAGTACCCTTTTCCTTTCTGAAAACATTATTGGAACTATTACGGGTAATGCTATCGAAATCAATATTGCAATTGGTTAGGTGATGTTTGTCTATTTATATAGGTCAAACATTTCAGTTTTATTTACCCATTTCAAGCAGGCGCAATAAAAACAGCAGAACAAGTCATACAGTATGTAATAAGTCCTATTTCCTCCAATAATTAATGGGCCGATGACATAGATTTTAGGACCCTTTAAACAACGAGCAACCAATAATCAATGCTATGTTTGCTTCCATTTTTTATATAAATACTGTAGAGAAAATTAATGCTTTAATTTCACACCTGTAGTTACAAGTAATCTTACGTTATGAAGCCTAATATTGCACAAATAGGATTCAAGACGTGATCACAGGATTCTGTCTAGTTTAGGCAATGTCTCTTAAAGCGTAGACATTTTCTGCCTGAGGGATACTTCAAATGTAGTTACTATACGAGTCCGTTTGATCGCATTTTAATCACAGCTATCATTGGCTTCTGTGATATTATATATATTATTATTTCGTTAAAGCGAGTCTACTTTGCTCGATTTTGTTTATTTTTATCTTACAAACAATTATCGTCCGTTGCATATATCCTTCCATGGTAACAGGTTTAAAATTCTGATCAAATGAGATACGTGAATTAATTATGGCGGATGCCGAATTTCTAAAAAGAGGTAATTGCTGAATCTCGTGAATTATTCAACAGACTATCAGGTAGGGGCAACTTGAACGCTAAGATAAATTAATTGATATGACATTCAGTTATGTAGGTCCCATATTTCCAATATGAGGGTGTGGGAGCTTCTAGTTATTAAGCAGTCTTGTACCTTGGCTACGTAACATGAGAGAATGAACTGGATTGCGAGCCGTGGAGACTTCAACGCAAACACAATTTTAAGACACGAAACAGAGGCTGCAAGCGTTAAAAGTATAGCTTCAAGACGTTAAGACAAATAAACTGCTTTACATAAAACACACTAGTTGATGCACACCCGTCGTTGATGGGTTAGAATTTTTAATTACAAAATTACCATTTAAGGGAGGTGTGTAGGAGCAGAAGAGACAAAACACACCTCAAACAGCAATACTCAACCGATGTTGATGCTTTAGGTGCTTAGGACATTGTTAATCATCACCGTTTCCTTCCTTCTGGTTCGGCATTATTACGGCTTTCAAATCCCACTCCTTCTTTTACTCATAATTCTTCGAGGGATCGTTATTTCACGTTTTTCTTCTCATTTCCATATAAATCTTCGTTATCTTCCTGACAAATAGTGGCTCTTGACCACGCGGTTTTGCAGCTTATTAAAATAATCCCAAGAACTACCACCATCGCTAGTTATTTCATTACCATGATGACCGAATAATATTTTGTTGTCAACGATGCCCAGCGATGAAGGAGTAAAAATTAAATAAATTCGTGAATATTTCCTCGATTTAAGCTCGTAAGGTAAAAATATATCAGGTATAAAGAATGGATATTAGATTTTATGTAATGTTTGTTATTTACGATTTTAGATCGAAAAAATATTTTAGGAGATATTTGAAAGTTTGAGAAAAATATATATTAACCGTGAATACGATGTAACTCGACTACCACGCCTTCAGTTTCAGTCTTGATCGGAGATTTAAGACCAACTCCTCATTCTACTCGTAACTGAGCCCCTTCTGAATTTTCTGGGACTCCTTCTGTAGGAACACTGGCAGGAGTAGCCTACACTACAACGTTTGATTTCATGACAGGTTACCTTTTATTTATTTATTTATTTATTTATTTATTTATTTATTTATTTATTTATTTATTTATTTATTTATTTATTTATTGTCCGACTCTTTGACTGAATGCTCAGCGTTGAGGCCTTCGGTTCAGAGAGTCCCTGGTTCGATTCCAGTTCGGATCGGGGATTTTAATCGCCTTTGATTATTGCTTCTGGCTCGGGGAATGGGTGTTTGTTTTTGTCCCAACACTCTCCTCTTCATATTCACACAACCACCACAGTAAGGGCATACGGCTGTAAAACTGGGTCAAGTTCACTTGCGAGGCACAGTTCGCACCTGCGACCGCACAACTATGGGAGGAGAGGTAGAAGAACAAGAAGAAGGTTTATTTATTTATTTATTTATTTATTTATTTATTTATTTATTTATTTATTTAGTAGTAATCAGATACACGTATGAAGCACTCTATTTTAGACAGAATGTATAACAATATACAATATTAACAGTGAGAAAACAAACAATACTATTTAACGAAGAGGGGTATTAATATGAATAAATGCTTTAGAAATATTGTCCGTGTCACTAGTAATATTCTGTCCAGGCTGTCAACAGAGAATCGAGAGATTAGTATGTATTTCACTTTGGTTTTGAAGAGATGATAGGGAATGAAGATATCAGTTTCATGCAGGTCAACTGTTGTTGTTGGGAGGCGATAGAATGTGGAGCGTTGCTTGAGTCTTAGACACACGCGAAGAATACGGAATAGTGGTCTATTTCGGATCTTACGTGGATGAACATATAACGGGAAATGAGGTAACAAAGATGTGCATTTAAGAATACCATTGATCATTCTGTGGAGAAAACAGACATCTGTGTACTGTAGACATTTACTAAGGTCCAGGATGTTGAAATACAAGAGACATTGGTTGGTACTACCTAGGTATACTGTCTCAGGTCGGGGTTACGAGCTTTCACATTGTACGCAAATTCGCGGTTCATTTTATTGACATTCGTGGGGGCAGCTGATTACCGGACGGTGGAGCAGAAATCAACGATAGGAAGAACACAACTACAGAAGTGTAATGAAATGAAATGGCGTATGGCTTTTAATGCCGGGAGTGTCGGAGGACATGTTCGGCTCGCCAGGTGCAGGTCTTTCGATTTGACACCCTTATGCGACCTGCGCGTCATGAGAATGATGAAGACGACACATACACCCAGTCCCCGTGCCAGAGAAATTAACCAATGATGGTTAAAATTCCCGACCCTGCCGGGAATCGAACCCCGGACCCCTGTGACCAAAGGCCAGCACGCTAACCATTTAGCCATGGAGCCGGACTACATAAGTGTAATTTAAGAGCGTTTAAGTCACGAATTTCAATAAACCTGAACATGAGTTCAAGAGACTTCATGGCACAGGATTCAACTTGGTCTATCTGAAAAGGAACATTTCATTTGCTATCATGAATTATTCAAGATCTTTAACCTGAGTAACAGCCTTCAGTGGAGTGCCGTTCATATCATGTAAAGGAAGCTGTTCTCCTGCATTCATTGGTCCTTTCGTAACGTAGCGAGAGTAACCTAAATTCAAGGGGTTCTATTAAGTTGTACCCCTATAGTTTATGTAAATCTCATAGCAGAACAGTTCTGCGGGTTAGGGTAAAGTCGTTGCTCGCTTCAGTAAGTTTGAATTCAAACCTATTTCTGCCTAAAAGTCCAGCTCCATGGTTAAATGGTGAGCATGCTGGCCTTTGATCACAGGGGTCCCGGGTTCGATTCCCGGCAGGGTGGGGAATTTTAAACATCAATGGTTAACTTCGCTGGCACGGGGGCTGAGTGTATGTGTCGTCTTCATTATCATTTCATCCTCATCACGACGCGCAGGTCGCTTACGACGTCAAATGGAAAGACCTGCACTAGGCGAGCCGAACATGTCTCGGACACTCCCGGAACTAAAACTCATACGCCATTTCATTTCATCTCTGCCTAAAAACCCGGGCTCAACTGATAAGATATTTTAACACATTTTTAGCATTAATTTTTAGTTTCTATTTAGTCATCCAGTCATAGCACAAGTCCAAATCATTTTTAATGCTATCACTAACACTGAGCGTTCACTATGTATTTAAAAACTTGTGGATAATCAGGGTATAGTATTATGGAACATGCTGTGCACTTTATTCATCTGTGAGGCCATCTGCAAAGAGAAAAAACCTTAAACAAATTTTTCCACTATCCACGGTAGTGGTTACTTATTTTAGTTTAATGCATTTTTATCTGTATGGTATCGATTAAGTAGATTATGTAAGACGATACGTTCCAGTGATAACTGAACCATGACCTAATAAGTAATTAATAATTACAGTAAGTGTGCGAATTCATACAAGGGGGGATTTTAATTGGATTGCCAATTCACTTTGCCAAGAACTAGATCAAACCATGCGAGGTGTGAAAACACATATTAATTAGCTTTCAATAAGCCGCAGATATCATAATTATTAAAATATAAAGTACACGATATAGATAACAAGTACAGTGCTTTAGACTGAAATGGTGGACTGCAGTAGAACTCTTAATGTAGAAAGCGGAACTATTTACTTCACTTCAGAGTGAAATGACTAGAAATAATTGTCGTGGTTACATCTAAATGTACTTACTGAAAGTACATTGCTCCATTAATATCAAGGGGCTAATTACTTTGACTGAGAGAACTTAAGAGATGCTTCCAGATATGCCATTACTTCAACCTTTTATTTTATCAGTTAGACATAAAGGAAGTTGTTCATATGCATTCATTGGACACGATGGAAAATTGTGTGTGTGTTTTCAGTTTGCTGATGATTGCGAATTGGTAATATATTTTGTACTGAGATAGTTAGGCTTTCTGATTTTTTAAAAAACGATAATGGGTATCAATAGATTAAAGAAATCTTGAAAAGGTGAAGTCAGTTTCATTACTTTAAATGTGACATCTTTAAAGTCATAAGAGTCACCTGTGTGGAGCTAAATGAGTAACAGCGCTAGGGATTTATTTATTTATTTGTCTAATGATACGAATACATTGAATCATTCCATTTATTCTATTTTCAAGAACTCTGATTTTAAGTTGTTAAGTAGTTGAATTCCTAAGGGAGACACGTACTTCTTAGTTCCATGCTTGGTGATAACTCGTAGAACCCAGACTGTTAGATGGTAACAGGTTAAAATGCAATCTACACTTGGTTAGTAAGACGTGTTGACTAGACCGCTCTTCCGTAATGTAGCGAGAGTAACATAAATTCAAGGGGTATTAATAGGCCGTACTCCTAAAGTTTATGCAAATCTCATGGCGGAATCGTTCTGCAGGCTAATGTATGTTTTTGTTGCTCGCTTCTGTAAATTTGCCTTCTTACGGACTCAAATGGTAAGTAAGCTGAGAGTATTTTCAAAAATGCTCATTTGTCCCTGAAACTGTTAAATATGCAGAGTAAAGTTAAAAATCCATTTTTGGCTAAATTATGGCAAGTAAAAACCATTAGTTAGCGCCTATTCTGCGGCAAGTGCCTATTTAAAAGCCTAAAATGTTTAATTAAAACACATCCTTTTGCTTCGATATATCTCGTTGGTCGAGAGAGAGTAACGTGCCACTTATGATGAGAGCCTGTTCGAGGTCTTGGAGAGTCTGTGGTGGAACAGGACGCCCACGAACACTTCTGTCAAGCCTATTCCACACATGCTCGATAGGTTTAAGGTCGGGAGTCACTGTTGGCCATTCCATCTCTTGAATGTCCAGTTCTCGCAAGACAGCACTGGTGATGCGCGCTACATGAGCCCTGGCATTGTCGTGCATGAGTACCAATTCAGGGCCAACACTGTATGCAGCAACCAACACACGTTGTAGCAGTATCTGCTCGATGTACCCCACAGCGGTAAGATTACCACGGACGACGACAAGATCCGTACGACCATCAATACTGATGTCACCCCACATCATCACAGAATCTTGTCCGAATCGGTCACATTCCTGGACAATATTTGACATGTACTGCACACCATGGCGTCTCCATACACGTTGACGTCCATCACGCTGTGTCAGGGGAAATGTGGACTCGTCTGTGAACAACACAAGTCTCCATTAGCGAAGTTGTCAGTTGACGTGGCTAGGGGCAAACAGAAGGCGAGCTGCGCGATGTTGCTGCGTTATATGGGGCACTCGAACAGGACGTCTGGGTCGTAAGAACAGTTCTCTTAATATGTTCCTTACTGTCTGGCCAGACACCGTGACTCCAGTGACCCTACTGAGGTCTTGTGGCAGTTCTCTGGCAGCTGCTGCATGAAGTCGCAACGCACAGATGGTCAGATATCGGTCATCCTGTGGGGTTGTCATGCGTCCACGAACTTGTCCAACACTCCTTGTGAACTGCCTTGTCTTATTGTAGCGATTCCACAGGCGGTGAATAACTGACGGAGAGACATTGAGATCCACAGCAACACGACGAAAAGTCCATCCTTCCTGGATTGCGACTTAAACCTCGTTAAGATGTCTCATGGGATGTGCTGGTTTACATACAACGTGCTCAAATGACCGCAGTATTCTGTGTACCTCACACGCACCGCTATTCACTTTGTTTCGAGGGGTCACCTGACAGTTTAATGCATGGCTACGCCAACAGATGGAGTATAACTTCGATTTGACATACCCTGAGTAGCTGAGGTCTCAAGGTATGCTGCACGGCCATTGGAATCCCATCTACCAAACTGACGTTCAATACCAGACTTTACAAAACATGTTCCCCTAATTATTTTGAACTGTGTATATGTATTTACTACAGAAAATATGTTTAAGAGGTGACGGGTAAACTAACGGTGATTCGAATGGAGAATGGGCAGTAAAAATGTCGTCGAAAGAAAGTGAGTTCCAAAAATAAAGCCGTTAAGACGAAGGAAAGGCTAAAAAATGACAGAAAAACTGCCGGCCGGACTGAGTGTCTCAGACGGTTGAGGCGCTGGCCTTCTGACTCCACTTTCGCAGGTTCGATTCTGCCTCAGTCCGGTGGTATATGAAGTTGCTCAAATACGTCATCCTCGTGCCGGTAGATTTACCGTAAAAGGGTAGTTAGTGGGATGTAAAGTCAATAACTCTATTATACTAATAAAACGCTGAAAAAGGAAAAAGAGGACGAATAAAAACCACCATTTTCTGGCCTACAATGACCCAGAATAATCATATATTATGTTGGGACTTATCTTCGGACATTCAGGAAAAAAAAATCTCCCCAACTTCCCAGCCCTAATAATCACGGTCGGCGAACTAGGCTTCAAAAGCGTGCCTGTCGTTAACAAGGAAATTGCAATAACTGTATCTGTTATACTGTGCATATTTGATTGCCTCCCTCTTATAGCACGGTTCCGGTTTGTATGCGATTAACGTGCTATCATTTGATGAGCATCCGGCGGAATGGCTAAATGGTTAGCGTGCTGGCCTTTGGTCACAGGGGTCCCGGGTTTGATTTCCAGCAAGATCGGAAATTTTAACCATCATTGGTTTATTTCGATGACACGGGGACTGAGTGTATGTGTCGTTTTCGTCATCATTTCATCCTCTTCACAACGTGCAGGTCGCCTAAAATTAAAGACTTACAGCTGGCGGGCCGGTCATGTCCTCGGACACTCCTGGCACTAAAAGCCATACGCCATTCCAATTTTATTTGATGAGCGCTTTATCAAGTATTTTTTTATTTTTTTATTTTTATTTTAATTTTCAGAATAAGAGCTTGTCTGTCTCTTCAAATGGGACTGAAAAGTATCATGACTTTCTAAAGCCAACGATGCAGAACCCACCAATCTTCCTCATAAAGTTATAATGCATTATGCGCTATTATACAGAGACTGGAAAAACCTGATTGGGTTGACTTGCCGTTTATTTGCACTATCATTTTGTGCTATACGTACTTCTCGTGTTCCCGTAATGCATCGCAGAACTGCATGAAAGAAGTTGAATGGACATTAATTTAGATGTACGAGCTGATTTGACAGACTGGCAATCTAATATCTATTATTACACCGATGAGAGCGTGCGCGAACCTAGTTCGAAGCCTGTAATTTATAAATGTGCAAGGCTTCCTGCTGCACGTCTTTTTTATACTTTCTCGAAGAGTACTTTTATTTTTCGTATTCCATTTGCACGTCTACGGGATTATTAACGTACATTTGACTTTCACCAACATTCACTTAGAGGAATCATAACGTTGGCGTTTCATTATTCTAATTCCTTTTGTTTTAATATTCGTTTTGCTTTGTGTTCAATGTCGTACTGACACATATAGTATATAGCCTAAGTTTTCTGACCAAGCGAGCTGGCTACGCAGTAGGTTTTGTAACTGTGAGCTTGGATTCGGGTGATACTGAGTTCAAACCTCACTGTCGGCAGCCCACCCCTGTGGGTGGTGGCGGTAGAATAAAACCCACAGTATCCTCTGCCTGTCGTAAGTGGTGGCTAAAAGGGGCCAAGGTACTCTTAAACTGGGATCGAAGGGTTGGTGACCATGGGGCCCTTAGCTGAGTCCTGGAATGCCTCCATTTACTTATACAAGGCTCTCACATTCATCTATTCTATCCGATTAATGTTGATTAATGTTAATAGAGATGGTTATCCAGTTGTACTTCCTCTTAAAACAATAATCACCTCCACCATGACCACCTGTCGGAGCCCTGGAGATGGTATTCCGTGGTTCCACATTTTCACACCAGCTGTACCTTAATTAATACTACGGTCGCTTTCTTCTGAGACGATGAGATCGGGAAAATATCGCCCGTTGTCTCAATAAAGGTACAACCCAGGGATGAAACTGATGTGAAAAATGAGAAACTACTGAACACTATCTTCAGGGCTGTCGATGGCAGGAATCGAACCTGCCAAAATTCTCGAATACGACCGCACAGCTACATGATGCAAGAACTTAACCGAAATCAGGGAATAGAGAGTGAGGTACCCTCTCGTACTCCCTCTCAACTTGATTTTGATTTTGTAACCTTTTCTATCTTGTAAATTCTGTAACTTATATATTTTTCTCCATCAATTCACCTCCGTAGTATACACTTAGCCTCTGTAACGTCGGTCCATAAGCCCAAATAGGGTTTTATGCATTTAATGTAAATTTTAAGCAGCGCAATTGTTCGCCTCCTTACCATTTTGGCTTTTGGGCCAGTAAGTTTAACCTTTTTTTAAAATACCAAAATCCTTGTAGAATGGTACTTGTTACCTGTTAAACTCTATTTCATTCATTTCATGTTAAAGATACCAGACTGTTGAGCAGTTAAGACAGTGAAGACTGTTTAACTTTGTTAAATGTAGGTTGCGCCTGGATAGGCCTGGAAAATGTTAAGTTAAAGAGCAAAGGCGCTCTTCCTACTAATGTAAAGGTTGAATGGTGCCTTTGGAAGGCTGCAGACGTCATCACGTAGTTGCTCTAGGGAGCCGATGTTACTTGTTCCGCTCGGGACGGGTGTTTGTCACGTGACAAGAGAACAGCAGTCAGGCGGGTTGCATACCGACGCCGTAATGTACTTGCACCACTGGCCTTCAGTACATACAGTACTACGTTATGCACTTCCCATACTTGCTCGCTAAGCTGCTCTCGTTCCGCGAGAGCGGGGAGCAAACTGGCTCCGAAGGCATTTCGCTCTCGATTGACGATTCCTGGTATAATGTTTGGAGAGTAGTCTCCTGGATAATTGCGTTGAGCAAAGGTGCTCTTGTAAGGTAGCATATTTTGGATACTCTGTCTCCTAGAGATATTACTGAATGGAGCAGTTGTTGCTCTTGTCACATTGGCAAGGTAGGAGCTTCAAGCTCGAATCGTTAATTAATGTTGTTTAATTGTTCTAGGAATTCATAATATTACATTTGGAGCTCATTGTTGTACCAGAAACATTGTTAATCGCTTAGTGAACTGTCTTGTTAAAATTTAACATCTGAAAAGAAAAAAGGATAAAGGTTAACTAGGGAAATAAAACTGCCAATTTTAAAGTTTTAAATTAATCTTTCTACATTAGTTTATCCACCCATTCATGCCCGCACCTTCTTTCACCTCTGTCCACCACAATATATCCGTAACTATGATTATGATTATTATTATTATTATTATTATTATTATTATTATTATTTCTCTCTTTTTTCTCTCTTAAGCCGTTTACAATCCAGGGTTGGTTATTCCCTCCGACTCAGCGAGGGATCCCACTTCTACCGACTCAAGGGCAGTGACTGGAGCGTGACACTTTGGGTCGGGGGATACAACTGGGAAGGAGGACCAGTATCTCGCCAGGCGATCTCCCCTGCTATGATATGCTTGTAGGGGGTGGGAAGATTGGAAAGGATAGGCAAGGAGGAGGGAAGGATGCCGACGTGGCTTTAAGTTAGGTGCCATTCCGGTATTTGCCTGGAGGAGAAGTTGGAAACCACGGAAAACCACTTCGTGGCTGAGGGGGGAATCGAACCCCCCTTTACTCAGTTGAGGCTGAGTCGAAACCCGTTCCAGCCCTCGTACCACTTTTCAAATTTTATGGCAGAGCCCGGAATCGATCCCGGGTCTCTGGGTGTGGCAGCTAATCACACTAACTACTACACCAGACAGAGGCGGACATTATTATCTTCCGGGGTTAGTTCGTGGATTGCAGAGGGATAAGAAGTGCCTGGGGTGAAAGGGTGGACAAGGAATTAACTAGCGCAGAACTTAATACAGCAAATTTTGAAATTTTATTTCTTTCCTTTTGTTTCTAATTAAAACATGATAAATAGATAATTTGAATGAATAACAACAATATTCATGAGATCGTCAACTCTAGCAATAAAGAGGACTTCGAAGTGCGAAAATCAGGTACAAAATTTACAATTGTTAATAGTTTCGTTGATTTACGTTGAAAAGAGTGTTAGTTCTCTCACCAGGTTATAAGCGCTATAAGAGCTAGAAAAGCTCGAGGAAAATACACTTCCTAGAAGTCTGCGCTGCAAGTATATCATAGTCCAGCCTCGCAGAGGCATCAATTTTGTCATGGCGCACTTACAACCTATCATTTATCCTCAGTTAATGTATTTACACACCGTTGCACTGATGTGGGCTTATCTATTGCTCAACAGTCATATGTTTCATCGTTCCCACCCCCCAAAAAAATCTCTAAACACACCAATAAATTTGCAGGGGCACAATTACCCATACTAAGGAAAACGAAAAGATTGAACATGACTTTCCATACACAAAAGGCTAGGAGGCGACTTGCCCTCCTTATAGAAATAGTTAAAACCCTAAGTGGGCTTAAGGCCCATTGATACAGAGGCTATCCTACATCGGGGTGACTAAGTAAGAAATATTAAAAGCCTAATGTGACTAAAGAAATTTAGAGGTTTTGAAAACTGTAGTCACCCCAAGCCAAGCTGAATGGGAACCGACAGAGGGTAGTCACTCTTTTTTCCCTTACATTACATGTTTCCCAGTAGGGAATAGGATAGAGTCCTCAGAGTTGCCAAAAATTCTACATTTAAACCACCAAATTTAGAAATTCATATAAAAAGAGGTTGATCCTTCCGCTCAAACTATGCGCAGGAGCTATCACCAAATACAGTAGAGATAATACGCGACACTCTCGGATTTCGCCTTGCTAAAATGGGAGACAATTCGACAGTGGCGCTCCTAGCGACTTGACCTGAACAAATCGCGCTAAATTCAAATATCAATGGAAATGTATATACGGAAATGGAAAAATAAATTACGTCTAGAAAGAAAGTGTTATTGAGATATTAACTTCGAAGTTGCTAAAGCAATTCTGGGTAAATGAATGAAGAATTATTTAAAAGGTTATTATTCAAAGACTGAAATTAGACATATAAACAAGAAGTGAAATGGACTGGTGTGAAATGGCTTGATCTTTCATTTATGCATTACTTTTTTAGCTTTAGCATTCCCGCCTGAACTCTTACGGTTGGATTTGTCTTTTTTCTCATTTAAAAACATTGTATCATCACATTAAGACACTTATCAATAATAATAATAATAATAATAATAATAATAATAATAATAATAATAATAATAATAATAATAATAATAATAATAATAATGTTTTTTGTTTTACGTCCCACTAACTACTCTTTTACGGTTTTCGGAGACGCCGAGGTGCCGGAATTTAGTCCCGCAGGAGCTCTTTTACATGCCAATAAATCTACCGACACGAGGCTGACGTATTTGAGCACCTTCAAATACCACCACGATCGAACCTGCCAAGTTGGGGTCAGAAGGCCAGCGCCTTAACCGTCTGAGCCACTCAGCCCGACGAATTAACAACATTTAATAGCTGGATAATTTTCCTCATAACATGAAGCCTACTAACAGAAAGATGATCTATAAAATCCCGGCATTAATCTGAGAAGAAGGATAAAGAAAGAAAAATATGAAAATTTTATCGATAGTGATGCTTTAAGGAATATTTACGTACAATAGAGCAAAAATGTAACATACCCTTGGCTGTATTGTCGAGGATTTCTAAAGTCGCTGGCCTGGAAATGATCTGAACAGATCTTATAATTCTTATATAAGCGTAACGTCCCTTCTTTCTTGTACACCTTATCCAAATCGCTTCTGTGACATTTCAAAACCCACAGATCACACCTACAACAACACATCGCTATTGAAGGTTAACTGCTGCACTATAGAATAAAATATGCGTATTACATTTTATGCCAGTTAAAATATGGTTCGAGCAGGTCAGAAGATTATGAAGTACTATAAAAATCTCTGTCACTGGAAGAATATATATGCAAACACAATATTACTTACATGTTCTTGTCACGAGGGAACCTGAAGAACGACCGCGCATTTTTCTCTACTTCGTAATTACTGCAGCCAAACACAGCACATACCTTTCTCCTCATGCTGAGAGGAGATATCAAGGAATGACACACACTACTATTTATTTATGTCAACTCACTGAAAACGTATAATTAACACCAAAAACTTCACACAAAAATACACGTGCTCTTATGAGAGAATCAGTACTGTTCAGGTCTATCCGCTAGAATGAGCTCCAGTAGCTGTCCCTCGATATCTCGCTCAGTGTCGCGTATTATCTCTACTGTATTTGCTATCACATAGCTATGAAAATTCTGCCATAACCTTGAATTGCTGGGCCTTCCTAACGCCGACCACACCCCTGCCTCCTGGTTCACATTGTGATAGCTTTTCTAAGGCGCTGACTAATTTTACAAACATATAAAACTGCATTTTAACTTGAAAAATATGAAATATCTGCATTTAAATAGGAAATTATGAAAATTAATATTCATTAAATAAAATACTCACACTTACTTTTTACCTGCTTACTTACACATACGTTATTTGAAGGGCGCCAGCTGCCACTCAGTGCAGCAATAATAGAATGAGACTCTTGACTATCTCTAGGGTGTGGGGTAATGAGCTTACTTTTGACAACATACCATATAAGTTCTGGGAAAAGGAGATTGGCGTTCGGTTTCCCCATTAATTTTGAGGTTAAGATATTTTACTGTCATTGAAATAAAACTATGAATTCGTTTGATAGAACAAAATATATTCTTTAAATAATATATAAAAAATAGTGAGTCTTGTTGCGATAAAACTGATGAGATTATGAAATTATGACTTTGCAACTGAAAGAAACTAGGCATGAATTTGAATTCTTCTTGACCGGACATTTAACAATTTATACGAAATATTTCCCTCACTGATTCACTTGACTGTACCTTCAACACTTTGAGTGTAATTACGACGTATTTCTTTGATCTGGTGTTTACTGTAGATGTGTCACGCCTAACTTGGTGATACATCCTTGTGACTGCTTCTTCTCCATATCATCTGACTTCTTTGTAAGTCAATATGGTATTACCTCATAGTAGGTGGTACCCCTCTCTGACTCCATGGTAAGCCCTTGCGTCCGTGTCTTCCACTAAGTGACGGACCAACTTTGGCCTCACTCTCTCAATGACCAATAATTAATGGCTCACTGAGTCTTCTCCATCTCTCGTTCACACTCGTTGACTGACCGACTGAGGCCTCTTCATCTAGTAGACTTCTTCACTGTACAGCTTCCGTTTAAGTAATGACTGACGCTACAATATGCACCCAACTTTTATAGACGTTGGTTGAGACAGCTACGTAATCTCCAGAAATAACAATGACATACTCCCACAACGCCTCAAACTGTTGCATGTAATGGTGAAATCCCGTGGGGCGGCTGAGTCTCTGAGCGAATTTCTAAAAGCTCACGATGACGTAGCCATGACGTAGCAATGACTTGGCAGAATCGCCAGTAGTGCAAAATATAACAACGTCATATCCAACATCTGATATATAACAATTCTCACTGTACATGTATTGAGTGTTATTTCACACACACGTATATATGCATACATCTAAGTACAATCCTGCAAGCGACAAGCATTGTAAAATTGAATTGAATAAGAATTATAACAAAATAATAGTAATCTCACAGATAAAATAATAATAATACGGACATAATAATAATAATAATAATAATAATAATAATAATAATAATAATAATAATAATAATAATAATAATAATAATAATAATATCACAGATGCAATAATAATAATAAAATACAGATATCACCTTTAAACGGGATTTGAACCGTTACAACATCAATACACCCTCCTCACACTGGAGCAATTCAGACAATACGGCCATAATGCGCCCAGCTTTTACAGTATTTTTGAGGGTAAGTTTACAGAACTCTTTACTGATAGGCTGGATTCCTGTACACACCCCCGACCGGGAGATAGTGGGTTCGAACCCCACTGTCGGCAGCCCTGAAGATGGTTTTCCGTGGTTTCCCATTTTCAGACCAGGCTGTACCTTAATTAAGGCTACGGTCGCTTCCTTCCCATTCCTAGGCCTTTCCTGTCCCATCGTCGCCATAAGACCTATCTGTGTCGGTGCGATGTAAAGCAAATAGCAAATAGCAAAACAAAAAAAAATTTACAAGTTTCTGATAGGTTGATTACTATTGAAGAAGGAACCAGCTGAAGTGTTGACAACTTTAATACATAAACAAAACTATCCTCAAAACCTAACGTTTGCCAACTGCAAAAATAAACAATTCTTTAAACAATAATTAGAGCTCGTCCCACTAGAGGGAGCAATTAAAAAGGTTATAGAGACATCTAACAGTTGAATACCAAAGTATCTCGTAGTACACCAGTTCAAGTTTGTTTAGATAGATGACCTTATAGAAGCCACGCAATTTAACTCGCCGGGTAATGTTTACCTCCAGTACAATTATTATTATTGTTATTATTATTATTATTATTATTATTATTATTATTATTATTATTATTATTATTATTATTATTATTACCGAATTATCGTGGAACAGAGAAGTGTAAGAAGATGCGGGGTGAATGGGTGGACAGGGAAATGACCAGAACATAAATTAAGGCACTAAATTTTGAAATTTTATTCCTTTCCTTCCTTTCCTTTGATTTCCTTTCATAATTTGAGATCATCTAAATGAACAACAACAAATAACAGTTAATGAGCTCGTCAGCTTGGATAACAACAGAGGACTATAAGTACAAAAATCAGGTAGAAGAACTGGATAGAATTATCAACAAGGTAATAGATCAGGAATGTGCATGGTAGCTCTAAAGGTACACATTTTACGAGAGTATGTTTGCTCCACTCATTTACATTCTAGAAGACTGAGCTCCACAATTTACTACAGTCCAGCCTCTCAGAAGCAGAAGCTTCTTACAAAATTACTCCAGAGGAACTTCAAATACTGCACTTACAGTCACTTCTGCTCAACAGCAATTTACACATTTGTCTATCAGTAATTACACTTTAAATGGGGGCAAGGAGTCCCCAAACTAAATGGGCGTAATGCAAAAATAAAAAGGTTTCAGACGATTGGCCATGAACAAAAGGCTAGGGGCGAAACACTTGCACTCTTTTTAGGAAAAATTCTTAAAATCCTAGATTGGCTTATGGCCCGAATTTGCAGAGGCTAAGCCTATACTACAGAGGGGTGACTGAACGAAAAATATTAAAGTGCCGAAGGAAAGGAAGAATTTAGTGTTTTAGAAAATTTTAGTCACCCCATACCAAGTTGAATGGGAATCAATAGAGGGTGAACACTATTTGTTCCCTTAATTTACATGTCTCCCAGCAGGGATTTGAACAGAGTCCTCAGACTTGCCGAAAATTTACATTTAAACAATACCTTTATATTTTTATATTAAGAAGAGAAGTTTGAAAGCTTCCCCTCAAGTTATCTGCCTGGAACTATTATGTTAAGGAATTTCTGCCATTACCTTGAGTAGATGGGCCTTCTGAACTTTGGCAGACTGCCCCTGCCTCCTAATTACGCCGCACTCACAAAGCGTAGCGATGAAGATGACAATACGGCCCTCAAGTGTCCAGCTTTCATAGTATCTCAGAGGGGAAGATTCCAGAACTCTCTTGAGATAGGCAGAATGCCTGTACACACACGCAATTTTAATTGGCGAGAGAAATATACACTCCATTCCTGATTGCTTAAAAATTTAAGGAAGGAGGAAGCCGTAGGAGTGTTGACAATATAGATATATATTTTTAAAAAAACTACAAAAACTGACGCTTTGCCACCTTCACAAAATTGAAATTCCCTTCAGAATTAATTGTCCTAAATCCCGCCAAAGGGGACACATAAGCCGATAGTAGAGATATCCTAATGTTAAAAGTCCAAGTATCTTGAGTTACATTAGTTCCGGATTCACCACACAGATGGCTTTCTTGAGATATCAGAGACCTCTCGCGGCCGATAGCGCCTGAAGAATCGTTATTTGTAATAATAATAATAATAATAATAATAATAATAATAATAATAATAATAATAATAATAATAATAATTTTCACATTGTCTCAGAAGCCATGTGCATGCACTTTAATTTCATGCCATATATGATGCCTGCGTATCAAGTTAAAGGTTCCATTTTACTCTATAGAAGGCAGAGCAAACCGGATCTCTTTTCGGTGATCTACGACAGAGTTTTAATTTATTTTGTCCCATGAACACAAAATGTGTCAACCAAGTGCTCTCATCGCACGACCTTCAAAAATTCGCCTACTTCTTCCGGATTTGAAACCCCGGTCTTCGGGATCCGGAGGGTGAAACTCCACTACTATAATAATTTCGTGTGGCCATTTCTAGCGGGGTGCAGCTCTTGTAAGGCAGACTCTCCGATGAGGGTGGGATGTATCTGCCATGTGTAGGTAACTGTGTGTTATTGTGGTGGAGGATAGTGTTATGTGTGGTGTGTGAGTTGCAGGGATGTTGGGGACAGGACGAATACCCAGTCCTCGAGCCAAAGGAATTAACCATTTAAGATTAAATTCTCCGACACAACCGGTATTCGAACCCATTGCCCCTGTGATAAGAGGCCAGCATGCTAGCCATGGAGCCAGACACTCCACTACTGATCTACAGAGTGAGCTGTAATAATATTAATGCTTATTATTATGTTCAGTTGTCCGACTCATTAGCTGAATGGTCAGCGTTAAGGGCTTCGGTTCAGAGTGTCCCGGGTTCGATTCTAGGCTGGGTTAGGAATTTTAATCGCCTCTGATAAATTCTTCTGGCCCGGGGACTGGGTGTTTGTGTTTGCCCCAACACTTCCCTCTTCATATTCAGACAACACACTACCCTACCAACCACTACAGAAACACGCAATGGTGATTACATACCTCCATATAGGGTTGTGTCAGGAAGGGCATCCAGCCGTAAAACAAGTACAAATCCACATGTGCGACACAGTTTGCACGCGCAACCCCACAGGTGTGCGAAAAGCGGCAGTTAAAGAAGAAAAAGAAGGCTATTATGTTCAGTTATTTTCGATGCCTAAATAGATGAATGATAAAAACGAAGTTACAGTAAGCGGGCGAGTTGGCCTTGCGGTTAGGGCGCGCTGCTCTGAGCTTGCATTCGGGAGATAGTGGGTTCGAACCTCGATGTCAGAAGCCATGAAGATGGTTTTCCGTGGTTTCCCATTTTCACACGAGGCAAATACGGGGCTGTACCTTAATTAAGACAACGGCAACTTATTTCCAGCTCCTAGGCCTTTCCTATCCCATCGTGACCAGAAGATCTATCTGTGTCGGTGCGACGTAAATCAAATTGCAAAGAAAAAATAAGTTACCGTACATCCTAATGACATTAGCTGTTTATCTTTAAGTGTTTCTACTTATTTACTAATGCTGTAAGTTTACTGTCTGTGAGGTTTATTTTCTGCTCAAAGCTAATTATACTTCGTAAAAGTATACTGACAAGATAATAAACTCTAGTTAATGGGTTGACCACGAAGATCTGTGCATTCTACATACAGTCGTGCCAGTGAAAATTGTAGACACCACTTGCGAAAGAGACATTTGGTTGCGTATCTTAGTACAATTCTACAATCTGTTGGAAGCATTTGTTCGTTTTTCTTTCATTCTTTCTTTCTTTCTTTCTTTCTTTTTTAATCTGTTTGCCCTCCAGGGTTGGCTTTCCCCTCTGACTCAGCGAGGGATTTACCTCTAACGCCTCAAGGGCAGTGTTCTGGAGCGTGAGACATTGGGTTGGGGAATACAATTGCGGAGGATGACCGGTACCTCGCCCAGGCCGCCTCACCTGTTATGCTGAACAGGGGCCTTGGTGGGGATGGGGAGAGTGGAAGTGATAGGCATGGAAGTGGGAAGGAAGCGGCCGTGCCCTTGAGTTAGTTACCATCCCGGCATTTGCCTGGAGGAAAATTGGGAAACCACGTTAAACCACGTCCAGGATGGCTGAGGTGGGAGTCGAACCCGCCTTTGCTCAGTTAACCTCCCGAGGCTGAGTGGACCCTGTTCCAGCTCTCGTACCATTTACCACATTTTATGGCACAGCCGGGAATCGAACCCGGGCCTCCGCGGTTGGCAGCGAATCTTACTAACCACTACACCACAGAGGCGGTGTATTTGTTATTACTGAGCAAAGAACTGAGTCTCATTTTCGGCATTCGATGGAATTTTTTCGTTTACAATTTGTTTTACGTCGTACCGACACAGATAGGTCTTATGGCGACGATGAGATAGGAAAGTCCTAGGAATGTGAAGGGGCGGCCGTGGTCTTAATTAAGGTACAGCCCCAGCATTTGTCTTGTGTGAAAGTGGGTAACCACTTTAGACAATCTTCAGGGCTGCAGACAGTGGGGTTCGAACCCACTATCTCGTACGTAAATTTTGCACACACGTTAAATGAGCCAATAATAACACTTTTTTCTTTTCTTTTCTTTCTTTCTTTCTTTCTTCCTTAATCTGTTTACCCTCTAGGGTTGGTTTTTCCCTCGGACTCAGCGAGTGGTCCCACCTTTACCGCCTCAAAGTCAGTGTCCTGGAGCGTGAGACTTAGGGTCGAGGGATATAACTGGGGAGGATGACCAGTACCTCGCCCAGGCGACCTCACCTGCTATGATGAATAGGGTGAAAAAGGGTCTTATGGGGGGAATGGGAAGGGTGGAAAGTAAAAGGGAAGAAAGCGGCCGTAGCCTTAAGTTAGGCACCATCCTGACATTTGCCTGGAGGAGAAGTGGGAAACCACGGAAAACAATTTCGAGGATGGTTGAGATGGGAATCGAATCCTCTTCTACTCAGTTGACCTCCCGAGGATGAATGGACCCCGTTCCAGCCCTCGTACCACTTTTCAAATTTCGTGGCACAGTCGGGGATCGAACCCGGGCCTCTAGGGGTGGCAGCTAATCACGCTAACCACTACACCACAGAGGCGCACCAAGAATAACATAATGACCAAAATTCTTTTTTCGGAAATTTATTCGTGCGACCTACAGAAAGTGTCATAATTCATGTGTTTGAATTAGCGCGCTCGGCTATGCAGGCCGCTACTCCAATTCGCACTGCCTAACAGCTGATTTGAGACCACGCTGACATACGCTTATAGTCCTCGTATGGGGCAAGAGTTTGTTTGTATAATGGTAATCAACATAATCAAAGTTATTTTTAAATTGAAAAAAAAAATTGAACATGTCATATTAAGCCGTTATCCTCGCTTTGTTAGGTGTGGTTGGCGTAGAACTTCTTTTTGCTTTCAACATTTCCATCACGAGTATCATTTTTGCAGAAGATATAAGGCAGGGCCTCTCAAACGCCCAAAATCTCACGCGTGCAAACTCAGGCGCAGAGGTGCATCGGTCCGACTCGGCTCGGTTCGGAGGAGCGTGTTGTCTAGGGGCGACTTGGCTAAGCTCGGCTCAACTCTGCCCGGATAGCGAAGCGCTGCAGAGCGAGCGAGACAGGCGTAGGGAAAGAGAGAGAGAGCTCTATTGCTCAAGCTCGAGGAGTTTTGGCCTGCATTCTGGTCAACCTAGAGAAGTCGTCTTTAGCACCCTGCGCCGTGAAATGCACCGGTGCAGGCACCCTGCTATAATGAGTAACTTTCTTTCGTATGTAACGTCCCTTGTTATACTTGATTAACCTTTATTATCATTATAACAACCTTATTCTATTGCCTTTATTAACCCCAAATCAATGCAGGAATTAAATCACTCCTCTTAATGCCGCTACATAATTTTCCCGACGTGCTACGCAATAATAACGGAATAGAAAAGGAGATCAGTGGCGCGGTTCCTCGACGAGTGAACCCATCACGTTCTAAAGTGTTGTGTAGCAAAGCGCGCCAATTCAAACGTGGGAACTTTAACGCTTTCTGTAGGTGACATGAGTTAATTTCCGAAATAAATATTTTGGTTATTGTGTTATTCTTGGCTCATTTATCGTCTGAGCAAAATTTACGTAAACTCCGTGATTCCTCGGTCCGCGCCCTTTCCTTATAAGTGCCATAAGCAGATAGGCCTACGCATCATACAGACTACAGTGGAAACTCGATATCTCGAACCATTTCGGGCACTAAATTTTATTTCTAGCTCTCGAAATTCCTACTGTCGGATTTTTTATTATGGACACTCGAGTTTAGCCTTTAATTACAAACGAACCAATAGGCCTATTGCAATGCGAGTTATACCAATATTTTCCTTGTTTAATCCTACATTAGCTTATATACGACACATTGTTTTCGAAGTTCATTAAGTATTTTTTATTTGTGGTTGTAATAAATATTACCCGAGTTTTTGGCTTCTTCTCTAGGAAGCGCTCACTTAGGAATATATACAAGGAAAACTACTTGTCTGATGGTAATGAAATTTTTATATGTTATAACCACATGTATTTGTAGTGTAATACTCAAGTTAAATGTTTTTTCAACCATCCCGAAAAAAGTTCTTATCATTTTTCTAAAGCAACTCTTTCTCAGCCCAGGATAAACGTACAACAGCAAACTTGGGCTTGTTTTGAAGCACTCAGTCATGGTTATCAGAAACTACAACAACTGTAACCGTACAGTTTGGTACCGAATTTATGAAGAGTAATATTGAAAGGTTTTGTGTATGCCGGACCGTGCGATTAACAGCAGGCCGGGTGGTGAAAACGGGCGCAGTGTTGCCGCGTTCAGTAGTAATCATGCGCGCAACGAACACAGTACACTCGCCCCGGGCAGTTGTTCAATGGAATGCCCATGACCTTGGTTTATCCGCAAGCTACTTTCAGTTGTCTTATGTTCTGCATGTTGGCCACGTCACTTCAAGATGCCTCCGAGACCGCCGTTATCAGAGGGTGAACTTGCAATGATTTTGGGTGTTATTTGTTTCTTTCAATGTGAGGGGGAATAACTAGGGGACAAGAGGTTCCCTGTCTACAAGAAGGTGGCAGAGTGTCTTGGATTATCGCTGTCGTCAGTGAAGAGAGTAGGAGCCGCTTCAAAGGAGAATGATGGAAATACGTCATCCAGGTCAAGAAAGAAGCAGTGTGTGAGACAGGGGCGTCCGAAAATCCATCTCGGTGATTTTACTTTGGGCATAATACGAAGAAATATGCACGATTTTTATATGAATAAGATATTTCCCACAATTAAAAGCCTCCGTATGAAACTGTTAGAAAATATGCCGGATTTTCCTGATATGTCAATTTCTACGCTTTTGAAAGTAGTTCGAAGCTTGGGATTCCGATTCAAAAAACTAAACAGGAAACCAGTGATCCCCCGAACTCTGGAAACAATGCATTAAAAACGCTAAGAAAATTGAAGACAATTACTGGGGAAAAAATGGACTGTCTGAAAACGTCCCTTATTTCGAGCCAGTCATAAACAACATGAATGACAGCAGCACCGATTCATCGGGACACAGTGATTTTTCAGACGAAGAAAATTGATAGAATTAAATATTGTAAATAACTTATATGTAAATAATAATGCAAATAACTCTTGTAAAAATTGTACAGTGTGATATTTCTAAATTAGGAAGTCAACCACTTTTAAACCTGCCTTTGAAGGTCCAAAGCCCTTATGAGAAAACGTGATGGGAAGTGGAATTTATAAGAGGAAATAAAATAATTAAAGGTTGAAAGTAAACGAAAAGCTGTGTTCGTTGCGCGCATGATTCCTACTGAACGCGGCAACACTGCGCCCATTTTCACCACCCGGCCTGCTGTTAATCGCACGGTCCGGCATACACAAAACCTCCTTTCAATATTACTCTTCATAAATTCGGTACCAAACTGTACGGTTACAGTTGTTGTAGTTTCTGATAACCATGACTGAGTGCTTCAAAACAAGCCCAAGTTGTACGTTCATCCTGAGCTGAGAAAGAGTTGCTTTAGAAAAATGATAAGAACCTTTTTCGGGGTGGTTGAAAAAAATTAAAACGTTAGTATTACACTACAAATACATGTGGTTATAACATATAAAAATTTCATTACCACCAGACAAGTAGTTTTCCTTGTATATATTCCTAAGTGAGCGCTTCCTAGAGAAGAAGCTAAAAACCCGGGCAATATTTATTTCAACCACAAATAAAAATATTTAATGAACGTCAAAAACAATGTGTCTTATATACGCTAATGTAGGATTAAACAAGGAAAATATTGGAGTAACTCGCATCGCAATAGGCCTATTGGTTCGTTTGTAATTAAAGGCTAAACTCGAGTGTTCATAATAAAAAATCCGACAGTAGATCTAGAGAATACCGTGTTTGAGCATGTAGAGCACATAATTGAATCATAATGTGATAATTTGTATCTACGGTCTTATGCTGAATACACTACTTTTAACCAAACCAAACCAAACGAAACCCCATGGCACTACAGCCCTTGAAGGGCTTGGCTTACCAAGCGACCGCTGCTCAGCCCGAAGGCCTGCAGATTACGAGGTGTCATGTGGTCAGCACGACGAATCCTCTCGGCCGTTATCCTTGGATTTCTAGACCGGGGCCGCCATCTCACCGTCAGAGAGCTCCTCAATTCTAATCACGTAGGCTGAGTGGACCTCGAACCAGCCCTCAGGTCCAAGTAAAAAACCCTGACCTGGCCGGGAATCGAACCCGGGGCCTCCGGGTAAGAGACAGGCACGCTACCCCTACACCACGGGGCCAGCTATTACTTGTAACAGTATTTAAAAATATACAAAACATTTGTATTTTACGGCATAACTATAATAATTAATCCTTATTAGTAACTTTGTGGAAGACAGTATACAGTAGGCAATACCTATAATAGTGAAACAAGAAACATAAATCCGTTAGTCTCTTCTGTTTGTTACTGTTAAACTTTCCTCCCTTCACGTTGAAACTTCTCGTCAGTACCACGCAGCCGAGATAGAGCTTGTCATCCACGACTTCGAGGGCTGCTTTCGTACGTGATCGGTAATTAATTCACACCCGAGAAACAGCTAGGCTTGGCCAATTTTCTGATCACTAGAAGTTTTAGTTCTTCGGTTCCCGTCATCTTAGCTCGCGCTGTAACACTTTCTTCCTCACAAACCACAAATGCCGTATTGCAAAGTTAATGTTGCACAAAATTCGAGTTACAGGGTATATTTTGCTTCAAGGGAGGGAATTGAGGGAATCGAGTAATAGAGAAATAAATACACGTGAAGAATAGGACAAACGCCCGAGAAATTTAAGTTACTTCGAGATACTGAAAATTCGAGTAATGGAGGTTCGAGATATCGACGTTCGACTGTATTTTCATTGGAATATGATGTACTTACGTGCATTTAAGGGTGACATCACGATTGGTCTAAGCGACAACTTAGAAACAAAATGTCTGCATGATAAATAGATATCTACTTACGCGATGTAAATTTCTTCTTCTTCTTCTTCTTGTTTCTACAGCTTTTCCCACATTTGTGGGGTCGCGGGTGCGAACTGCGTAGCACATGTGGATTTGGCCCTGTTTTACGATTGGATGCCCTTCCTGACGCTAACCCTCTATGGAGGGATGTAATCACTATTTTTCTGTGCTGGTTGATAGCGTGGTGTGTTGTCTGAATATCAAGGGGAGAGTGTTGGGACATACACAAACATCTTGTCCCCAAGTCAGAGGAATTAATCAGAAGCGATTAAAATCCCCGACCCAGCCAGGAATCGAACCCGGAACCCTCTGAATCGAAGGGCAGTACACTGACCATTCAGTCGACGAGTCGTATGATTACGCGATATAAACAAGGCAATCTATAATCAGGCTTCTTGTCTGCATTTCAATACTTGGTGATCTTGATATTTCAATACATACTTCGCTAATCACTACAATCTTTGAAATGGAAACACATCAGTAGCGCGAATTTGTGGTAGGTAAGGGTGTATTCTGCCCGAAGGCTGGTCCGAACATCCGCAGAGGTGTGCCTGAGCCGGAGTTTGCGTACGGTAGGGTGGCCAGTTCCTTTCCGCTCCTCCATTCCCTTACCCCCACCAACAGCGCGTGGCAATCCATCCAAATCTTGACCACGCCCAATGTTGCTTAACTTCGGAGATCTCACGGGATATACATTTTTATTCCATTTTAGCCACCTGAAACTGGGCATTATGTAAAAAAGTGCAATTTATACAAAGCTTGTTATCTATTTGATGCTGCCTGGCCGAGGCGGTAAAGGCGCGCTCGGTTCGCCCGGTAGGACGTGGGTTTGAATCCCCGCCAGGAAGTCGTAAAATTCCGGAGGTGCACAATGCCCTGAGGTTTAGTCAGCCTACACCGAAAATGAATAGCAGCTTAATTCCTGGGGCCTAGGCGCCGGGCGTAGAGCTAACCACTGTACCGCATCAAGTGCCTTTACCATCCACCGCTCCAAGGGCCTTCATGGCCTGTACGGGGATGTCTGTCTTTTGCTTTGCTTAGCTTTTGCTGTTTTCTATTACGTAATTCTTTCCTTTAATTTCTTTAAATGTTAAAATAATATTGAGCAGAAATACGCACAAAATGTCATTCGACGCAACTAAGCGATTTCTCAGCGCCACAGCAGGTAGTGGTGAGTCGCGTTGCAGCGTGTGAAAATAAAAGACTGTTTAATGTGTTTAATGTCTGGAGGAATGTTTAGAGACACAGTCATAAAATAAACATATAAACATATAAAAAAGTAAATAAAATATCCGCCTCTGTGGTGCAGTGTTTAGTGTGATTAGTTGCCACATATGGAGGCCTCGCACGCGTTTTGCCCTGCTTCCCGATAAATGAGGGGCATGCCATCGTATTCCTCCCTGGAAAACATGCAGAATGACAGGCAGAGATTACATTCAGCGGAGTATGCGCAGGGCACAAGATGAATAACAACGTCGTTCTACTGTTTTAATGTAGCAAACGTGGGCCTTCGTTTACGTATTCAAACATCATAACGATGCAAAAATATTTGAACGATGCGGGATTCAAACCGCCGATGCCACATTGCATCGACTGGGAACATGCATCATTTTCAAAAATATTTTTTTTGAAAAGTACACCAATGAAATAGTACGTAAACGTATTACATTGTGGTATGTTGCCTTGTTTTCTACCATTAAAAAATATTTAATAGTGCCTTTCCGCAAGGCGAGTGAAACGGCCTCTGACGTAAGCGGCGCGCTGTGACGTCACGATCCAGTACCGCATGCAGCTCTACCAGCCGTTGTGCATCAGCCATTGCTAAAAGCCGATTGTTTATTATTCATGATCGCGAATAACTTCGAAATGACAGAAGAAAAGTTGAAAACAGCACAATCAAACAATCTATCATGTGTAAATGTCATCATTCTTGAAAAATAGTGACTTTTGTGGCCGCAGAAATTCGCGGATAACAAGCAAGTTTGTAAGTGGCGTCTTTTATATACGTGCAGTGTACTGTAACCCATAGTATTAGGATAACAACGAACCTGGTTAGATATCACATCACTTTCAACATTTCCTCCTAGACTGATTCCCCTATTAAAGAATAACATTACATTTTCGGGCTTTCAGCATTAGTAAAGTAAGAAATCGGATTTCAGCACTAACATAAACATATAGGTTGCATTATAGTACTAGTCCGCTTCTGTGGTGTAGTGGTTAATGTGTGCCACTCCCGGAGGCCCGGTTTCGATTCCCGGCTCTGCCATGAAAGTTGATAACAAATAGTACGAGGGCTGGAACGGGGTCTACTCCGCCTCGGGAGGTCAACTGAGTAGAGGGGTTTCGAATCCCACCTCAGCCATCCTCGAAATGGTTTTTCTTATTTTCCCACTTCTCCTCCAGGCACCTAAGGCCACGGCCGTTTCCTTCCCTCTTCCTTGTCTATCCCTTCCGATCCTCCCATTCTCCAACAAGGCCCCTGTTGAGCATAACAGGTGAGGCCGCCTGGGCGAGGTAATGGCCCTCCTCACCAGTTTCATCACCATACTCAATGTCTCACGTTCCAGGACACTGCCCTTGAAGCGATAGAGGTGAAATCCCTCGCTGAGTCCGAGAGAAAACCAACCCTGAAGGATAAACTGATTAAGAAAGAAAGAAAGAAGGAAAGAAAGAAAGATCATAGTACTATAGGGCTATAATCTATCATTCCCCAAAAAATATATATTTATGGTTGGGACAACTGGCCTACCCTGTTCCGGGGCCCATGAAAGAGAATTAAATATCTTTGTGGAGGGAAAAAGTTAAACATGATAAAGATAAATATGACTTCATCTAGTTTTCACAAGTCGGGCTGAGTGGTTCAGACTGTTGAGGTGCAGGCCTTCCGACCCCAACTTGGCAGGTTCGATCCTGGTTCAGACCGGTGGTAGTTGAAGGTGCTCAAATACGTCAGCCTCGTGTCGGTAGATTTACTGGCACGTAAAATAACTCCTGCAGGACTAAATTCCTGAACATCGGCGTCTCCGAAAATCGTAGAAGTAGTTAGCGGGGCGTGAAGCCAATAACATTAGTTACATTTGGCTTTTAACAAGCTGAGCATATCAGGAAAGAAAAGTGTCCTGGTGACATTTTAGTCGCTCAATACAGGAATGTCTTTGGGTGCTGTGACTTTTACATTTTTTTTCTGTTTGCTTTACGTCACACCGTCACATATAGGTCTTATGGCGACGATGGGACAGAAAAGGCCTAGGAATGGGAACAAAGCGGCCGTGGCCTTAGGTACAGCCTCAGCATTTGCCTGGTGTGAAAATGGGAAACCACGGAAAACCATCTTCAGGGCTGCCGGCAGTGCCGGCTGCGCGCTCCTAACCGCATGGCCAACTCGCGCGGTATTTTTACCCTTCGGTTTATTGACCTGGCTTGTATAATCTAAAACTTAGGCTAAGTTGGATAATATTTTAAACACCTACATCACTATTTTCACCTGTGTGCAATTATGTTATTTATTTCATTAATATTATAATTGAGCATTGTTAACTTATAAGACCCCAACAGACAAGGATTGGTTTTGTGTAGAATTATACATTTGTTAAATTCACGTTGTTTCCTTTCATGATGTACACGCCTATTCTTTGTTAAATTATAGAGTATTTAGATATAGCCTAAATTTCTTTACCAATTAAGCTCTTCAATAAAGACATACATAACTGTCCCATGCCAAGATATATTGGTAGAATTAGAGCTGTCAAATGCTTCATAACCCCTTTGATTTATTATCTTGATATGGATCACCCAAAACATAGGTTAGGTTTGGAGAATACTTTAATAATCAGCATTATTTAATGCACTGTTTGTTACTTTCATATTCCAAGATGTAACTGAAGCATTTAAATAAAGCATCATACATTAAAATTTAAAGTTTTACCACTAGAACAGCTGACATGGAAAAGTGATTTGGAAATTCAAACAAATTCATCTTACGTTAAAATCTTCAAAAATATAAACTGTAGACTTTTCCGATATATCACCAGCATTTCTCCAGCTCGCCAAAATCCATTTCTCCCTAGTTTTAGCGTCTTTGGAACGTTTATAAACAATTTGTTTATGGTATGCGATGTGCTATTGCACATCGGAACTCTACACCATTTATAAGTTTTCTGCTTCACTGTCTGCGCAGGATTCATTTTAAGTCTAAGATATACCACTCAGATTATTATCCAATGTATAGACCTCGAATTTAACCATACTAGACACTAGCGTAAAGTAGAAATACGCGAAGTGTATCCTGCTTCTCACAGCACACTATGCGTTATTTTGTCTGCTAATTCAGTCAACCTGTACGATGACGTCAGACCAATGAGATCGCGTACTTGCGTGACGTGACATTTTCGTAGATTTGTATAATGTTTGGAGTTATTATTTGTACATTCTGATCACATTTTTGAATTCTGCATGCAATTTTGAATCAGATTAGCATATTTTTAATTAAAACCCCGGATCATGCATGTTCCCTATTGATAGGCTAACGCCTATTCACATCCGCTACGCTACACGGTTGTGAATATCCTGGTAGTACGATGGGAGTAAAGTACATACGCCATCCGGTTCGATTTTTAACACATTAATTACTGTACTGTTGCCTAGTTTAATGCATTGATTCCCCTCTTCGTTACACCCGATCTCGAGGCACGACACTCATAGTTACATGGTCAAAGGACATCGCTACATGATTTCAAGGCGCCATGTTTGTAAATGTTAATGTTATTGGCTTTACGTCCCACTAACTACTTTTACGGTTTTCGGAGACGCCGAGGTGCCAGAATTTAGTCCCGCAGGAGTTTTTTACGTGCCATGAAATGTACCGACACGAAGCCGACGTATTTGAGCATCTTCAAATACCACTGGACTGAGCCAGGATCGAACCTGCCAAGTTGAGGTCAGAAGGCAGGCTCCTCAACCGTCTGAGCCACTCAGCTCGGCGGCGTCATGTTTTGCGAGCCTAAGATATAACCTGTGGGTAGGGTTCAAAATGGTGTGCAAAATCTGCTCACTGGAGTACCATACAGTACGCCTGCAGGTGAATAGCCACCTTATAACCATGTCGCACGTTAGTTGGGTTTCATAAAACTATGTTAGAAGGGGCAGCTGAATCACGCGGTATGCAGATACTTCGATTTATCCATTTTATTTTCAATAAATACTAAATTGTCTACCCCAGCACTAGACATGCAAACTCTAACAAGAAAAATTCCGCATCTATGTTTCAATAATGGAATAAGAATTTTCTTCTGGAAGTTTTCTCTATACTTTTTGTTTTCTATCACACTGAAACACAGTACAGGACAGAAATATTCACTGTTTGGAAGGACATCACAAGTGCAAGTCAAAGCAATCAACATGCAGCAAGCGTTGTCCAAGAAATTATGTCATAAGCGGGCATATGTAGACTTTTGTTTCCGCCTGTATATAATTAAATGTGTTCAACACGGCGTTTGCAGAAAATGCGCGAAACACCACGCTTTGTAATCACCGTGTACCAGGAAAATATACAATTACTGTACTTCAAAGGTTCTCATACAGTATGGAGTACAAAACACCCTTTTAAGTATTTATTTACAATTTGGGCCCACCTCGGTGGTGTAGTGGTTAGCATGATTAGCTGCCAGCCCCGGGGCCCGGGTTCCATTCCCAGCTCTACCACGAAATCTGAAAAGTGGTACGAGGACTGGAACTAGGTCCACTCAGCCTCGGGAGGTCAAATGAGTAAAGTTGGGTTCTATTCCCATCTCAGCCATCCTGCATGTGGTTTTCCGTGGTTTCCCAATTCCTCCCCAGGCAAATGCCGGGATGGTACCTAACTTAAGGCCACGGCTGCTTCCTTCCCTTTTCCTTGTCTACTCTTTCCATAGTCTCACGCTTCAAGACACTGCACTTGAGGCGGTAGAGGTGGGATCCCTCGCTGAGTCCGAGGGAAAAACCAACCCTGGAGGGTAAACAGATTAAGAAAGAAAGAAAGAAAGAAAGAAAGAAAGAAAGAATTTACAATTTGCTTTCCGTCGCACCGACACAGGTAAGTCTTATGGTGACTATGTGATACGAAAGACTAGGATATGGAAGGAAGCAACAGTGACCTTTATGAAAACGGGAAACCATGGAAAACCATCTTCAGGGCTGCCGGCAGTAGAGTTCGAACCCACCTTCTTCCGAATGTAAGCTGACAGCTGCGTGACCCATACCGCGCAGCCATTCACCCGGTAAGTACAAAATAAAAGTTTTTTTTTAGGGACTCAACATGCTCAACTCTCCTATGAACAATTGTGAAGCGGAGTAATACCGAATATTGTACCGCTTCTATACCATTTCTGTAGTAAAACGCCATGGTTTTATAAAATTAAGAATATGTTACAATGAATGTAACATCTCTTCAAGCAACGATAATGATATAATAGTACACAAATGCAAACACACACTATAACGAATTACTGTGTCAGTCCTTACGCAACAGCCTATGTAGCTGTATGTCAGGGCCTCTCAAACACCCAAAATCTCACGCGTGCAAACTGAGACGCAGAGGTCCTATGCACAGTGCATCGGTCCCACTCGGCTCAGCTCGGAACAGTGCGTCGTCTCGGGGCGACTCGGCTAAGCTCGGCTCAACTCGGCTCAACTCGGCTCAGATTTGGAGCGCAAAGGAGCAAGTAGGGAAGAGGGAGACAGGCGGAGCGAGCGAGACAGGCGTGGGGAAAGAGAGAGACAATGCTATTGCTCCAAATCGAGGAGTGGGGATCTGCACTATGGTCAACAAAGCACCGCGCAATGCACTGGTACATGCAGCCTGAGAGGCCCTGCTGTATGCGTACGCGTTGACCAAGAGAGATAACTGGAGCCAGTCGCAGGTAGGCGTGCAAAGCCGTGCGTCAGCGACGTGGGGAAGTACAAGCTGGTTGAGGGAAGAGACTTGCGCCCGCGTGCACTGGCACAGATTGAAACGTTCTTATTTGTACAGGTGGTTATTTTACACTTGATAACACAATAATTCGTACTCATATTATTTTTGGGCCTTTTTGCCTTGTTCTGATTCTACAGGTATTTAAGGAGTAGGACAACATAGGTTTCAATGTAACTACACCTTTGATATACAAAACAATGCAGCTGACAATACGCACATTTCATATTACAACACACTTGTTTGTACACCAGTAATAGAAACAACTACCAAGCTCGATAGCTGCAGTCGCTTAAGTGGCCAGTATCCAGTAATCGGGAGATAGTGGGTTCGAGCCCCACTGTCGGCAGCCCTGAAGACGGTTTTCCGTGGTTTCCCATTTTCATACCAGGCAAATGCCGGGGCTGCACCTTAATTAAAACCACGGCCGCTTCCTTCCAATTCCTAGGCCTTTCCTATCCCATCGTCGCCGTAAGACTTATCTGTGTCGGTGCGACGTAAAGCAAATAGCAAAATTAAAAATAAAAATAGAAACAACTAAACATTTTTTTGTAATGAAAGAAGAGCCTAATATCTAGTAGGCCTTTATTACGGCCTTACAGTCCGGCTCCATGGCTAAATTGTTACCGTGCTGGCCTTTGGCCACAGGAGTCCCGCGTTCGATTCCCGGCAGGGTCGGGAATTTTAACCATAATTGGTTAATTCCGCTGGCACCGGGGCTGGGTGTATGTGACTTCATCACCATTTCATCCTCATCACGACGCGCGGGTCGCCCACGGAGGTCAAATCAAAAGACCTGCATCTGGCGAGCCGAAATTGTCCTTGGGCACTCCCGGCACTAAAAGCCATACGCCATTTCATTTCACGGCCTTACAACTTCTTGGCAGTCCGACTTGTTGGCTGAATGGTCAGCGTACTGGCCTTCGGTTCAGAGTGCCCCGGGTTCAATTCCCGGCCGAGTCGGGGATTTTAACCTTCATTGGTTAATTCCAATGGCTCGGGGGGCTGGGTGTGTGTGCTGTCCCGAACATCTCTGCAACTCACACACCATACATAACACTTCGTCCCACCATAATAACACGCAGTTACCTATACATGGTAGATGCCGCCCACCCTCATCGAGGGGTCTGCCTTACAAAGGCTGCAGGCGGCTAGAAATAGCCACACGAAATTAAATTAATTTCACGGCACAGAATTTGCTAGCATTTTACAGACAGTGGGGTCAATTTTTCCAATTCCTCTGCCACAATGAATGATCTTTAATAATTGACCTTTAGATTGGATGTACCTAGACCGAAGCCATTTTTTGAAGTGAGCCCACAAATGTTTTATGGGGTTCAGATTTGGGGGCTTCAGGATAGTCCCATTTGTCCACAATTCCATTGATAAAGTGGATGGTACCAACACCTTTAGAGGACATACACCCTCACACTGGAACGGAACCACCTCCATGTTTCACTGTACTGTAGGTGTGGTATTACTCGGATGATTCGCAGTATTTGCCTTCCTCCATACTCTGCTGTTCCCATCTGGTCCGAAAAAGTTAATTTTGGTTTGAACAGAGCAAATAACGTGTCCCAGAACTCTTGGCTCTTATTTTCATGCGTCTAGGCAAACTTCATTCGAGCGACTCGATTTTTTCAACTTACAAACCGCCTCTTTTTTCTCGTCTTCCGTGATATCCATACTTCCAAAATACAACGCGAACAGTCTGGCTAGAAATGTTCTTTCTCAATAGTATTTCTGTTAACTGTCGCATTTCTGGAGCACTTAATTTCGAATGTTGCCTCACTTGTTTAACAATGAAACGCTTTTGTACGTCATTTAGTTTCTTCTTTTTAGTTCTTCTCGGCAAATTCTTTGTTGTGCCGTTGTACAGAAATTTATTAAGCACATAATTCACTGTAGAGTGCGGTTTGTTTACTTCTCGTCGAATAAGTTAATGACAACTTGTTTCAGATCAGTGCTTAACCCACGAACCTGCTACGCAGGCGTAGCAGGGGGAGAGGTGATACTCCCACGTGGCGCGTCCCAGGTGGCGGATAGGGGGGTCCTAACCGGCTTGCCGGCGGACTTGAGGGAAATAAAATACCTCTCGCGGACCAAACACACTACCCCCTGCGGGTGGGGGACGCACATGTAGAATACACCCGCGGTATCCCCTGTCTGTCGTAAGAGGCGACTAAAAGGGGCGACCAAGGGCTGACTGAATTAGAACCATGAAACTAATTTTGAATCGTACCATCACGCGGGGAACACCATGGGTTGCCTGTACTTGCGAGTAGTACCACTGTATTAGGTATGAAATAAGTTTGTGATTAGTAGCAGCTGGAGGGGGTTCTCCTGTGGGTTTCCAGTACCCGTGCGTCGTACCCATGTGAGCAACACCGCGGGTCTGGGCGTTGCCTGTGAGTTGTACCACTGTATGAGCGACACCGTGGGTCTGCGTTGGCTGTGATTGGTACCCACTCTGTGAGGAACACCACGGGATGTGTGGTTAGTACACCTAGGTGAGGAACCTTATCGGTCTGCGTTGGCTATGAGTGGCGCCATTGTGTGAGAAACACCATAGGTCTGCGTTCCCTGTACGAAGTGCAAACCTTGTGAGTAGTACCTTCTTGTGTGGAACACCGTGAGTCTTCGCTGCTTTTGATTAGTACCCCGACATGACTAATACCATGGTTCTACTTTACTCGCGACATGTACCATTCTGTGGGGCCTTAGACATGGATTTTGCACCCCTTTAGACATCAAGCATCCTTGTGCTTTATAAGTGGTCCCTTGGTCAGTAATACTATTATTTTCGATCTTTTTTTAAGTCTGATCCACTGTTTTGTTTGTTTGTTTGTTTGTTTGTTTGGTTGGTTGGTTGGTTGGTTTCTTGCTTTTTGTTGGGTTCATGTCCATCAAATCATTGTTCATGACAATTTTTATTTTATTTTTGTCAGTGGATGTATTTGACCTTTTTGTTATTTCATTTCGTACCATTAGGGGCCGATGACCTCGATGTTAGGCCCCTTAAAACAACAAGCATCATCATCATCATCAGTGCTTAACTCTTTGCCCTCATCCATCGTGTACGCAACTGACTAAACGATGATACTTAATAGACATGATGTAGGCTGTTGAGCTTATGCCGTGTCAAGAAATAAGTTGAAATTCTTTACATTTCGCAGAGAACTTTGCTCTTCGTCATCAGAAGAAAATCTTGACTGTTCACGAGAAAGACTTCTCAAACAATGAGGTTTGAATTTAGACATTATAATAGAAGTGGAAGTGGTACGTTCATTCATCACCAGATGACCCCCCGGACGCGGTACAGTTCTAGCGTTCGAAGCGGAAGCTGACGGAACCATCAGAATCAGTCTGAAAGGGAGTCACATAACAACAGGTGTACACAAAATGTGAAAGTATGACATAGATACAAGCCTGGAATGAATCATCTGGGGCTGAGGAACGTACGAAATTGGAAAACACCGAAATGAAATAACAATAGTGAAGAGACAGGGAAGGGAACTACTCACGTAAATCCTTATGGCTGGCAACCACGTATTACTTAATTGATTGCCAGTGTCCCTGTTAAAATTGTTAGGATTTCTGCGTATTTCCACATCTTCCCATATAATCCTGGACCTGTAGTGTCTAGCGTGGGTAAGAGCTCGGGCATCCTGGAACGCGACATCATGACCTAACTATAGAGCGTACTTAGCTATTGCCGATTTGTCTGGCTGGTTGACACGAATATTATTTATTTATTTATTTATTTATTTATTTATTTATTTATTTATTTATTTAGTGATGAACATAACAGGCTTTTTGCCCAATTACAATGTTCACAATATACAGTACAATTAATAGTTACACTACTAAATATTAAATGAAAAAAGACAATACAAAGAATACAATGAACTACCCAAACAATACAAAGTTGGTAATACAATAAAAATATACATTTACTACATTAATAATTATTTACAGTGGTGCCTAACACAAAGTAACACATTCAGTTATACAGTTAAATTATACAGTATTAGTCTTAAACATGACACATGACACGTTATGCAAAATAATATTCTAAAAAGAGAAATAAAATGTTTAATTTATAGGTCATTTGAAAACTGTGAATTCAAATAGAAGAGAAATAAAAGAACAACTAGAAGAATGAAATAAAACATATACAGAAAACAGAGATAAAATTCAACAGTATGTGCATTATAGGAAAGTATCACACGCAAATTCAATGTTGATTCGATTCATGAAAAAGATATCCAAATTATATGTATTTAATGTATTATAAATTTCAGAATTTTATTAAGAGGAGAATTTTTATGGGCTTCTGTGCGGCATTTCTTAGTGTAAAACAAATTCTTGAACCTGACAGACTTCCGAGGAACGTAAAATGGTGTCCTTCCAATTAACTCTCCATCATCAATTTTACTATTCAATATTTTATACAAAAATAACATCATGGACTTTTTACGTCTTTGTTCCAAAGTTTTAACACCAAAGTGTGATAACATTGTGGAGTAGGACAGAAATGTCGGGTACTCGTGTGACTGTTTCCAGTACACATACTTTAAGAATTGCTTTTGTACTTTATCAATTAATTTGATGTACTTAGTGTCTGAAGGACTCCAGATAATAGAACCATATTCTAGTTTCGGGCTTATTAATGAGTTGTATAAAATAAATAACGTTGTACGTTGAAAATTTAAGGAATTTCGAAATATGAAAAAATACATTCATGTTCCTTGAAACGGGTACCAATGGACCGGCATGTTTGGCCAATGTATACCTTGCCGCAAGAACAGGGAATTTCATATACCCCAGGATGTAAAAATGGGGTCAATTTGTCCTTGGTTTTACCCAGACTGTGAGCAATTTTAGTGACGGTGCAAAACACGGTTTTTATATTGTGTTTGCGTGTTTGCAGAGGACCTTAGCAATTCGATCTGTGGTGTTGTGAATGTAAGTCAGGAAGGCAGTTCCTTTCACTTCTTCCTTCTGTGAGCTTTGCTTGATCGTTTCTCTGGGACTGTGAAAGCATCAATGGCAAGGACACTTAATGTCTGTACATGCCCCGTAGGCCGCGCAGTCTGGCGGTATGCGCACAACGTACTACTCTCCGCGACAGCCCGGTGTCTATTAGCGGCTTATAGGATTTACCACGGTAGCTATAAGAGAGACGGTAGGTGTCACGCGCAGCCGGCCAGGAGCGTGTGACGTCAGCGGACCGTAGACCGTCTGCCAGGCGCTGTAACTACAAATCAGTGTGCGGAGAGCCCGTCTTATCTTCCTTATCACAAATACGTTTACGTTTTAATATAATCTTTTCACAAGAAAACTACCAAGATATTGCCTAAAACTATTATTTTTATTATTCTGTTTGCGTGCTTTCGTAAATATTACAGACCTACTTTAAAACCCAGAATAGTTTAAAAATAATGTTTAAATGATTCATTACACCGGAATTGTTAGTATTTACAGTTCCAAATTACTTGAAAGAATTGAACGTAAGTACCCTATACACGTACAGGTTAAAAAAACCAAAGCTTAACAATCAAGAAATGATTTTAACCGAAAAATTCTAAATAAAATACACAAGATTTAATACTGCATGTTGTTACTTTTTCTGAAAATAGTGTCCGGCTCCATGGCTAAATGGTTAGCGTGCTGGTCTTTGGTCACAAGGATCCCGGGTTCGATTCCCGGCAGGGTCGGTAATTTTAACCTTAAATGGTTAATTCCGCTGGCACGGGGGCTGGGTGTATGTGTCGTCTTCATCATCATTTCATCCTCATCACGACGCGCAGGTCGCCTACGGGAGTCATATCAAAAGACCTGCATCTGGCGAGCCGAACTTGTCCTCGGACACTTCCGGCACTAAAAGCCATACGCCATTTCATTTCCTGAAAATAGTAAGGAGGTACTGTAGTAACATTATTGCTTTTTTATTACTAACAAAAATCAATAATAATAATAATAATAATAATAATAATAATAATAATAATAATAATAATAATAATAAATCTACATAACAAAAATAACATTACTACTAATTTAGGCTTACCTTTCAGGACTTAATTTTGTTTATTTTCTTCGATTTTTTCAGTGCAGCGTCATCATGCGCACCCGTAGTCCAGCTTTCATTCAATGACCTCTTGAGTGCTCTCTTTTTATTTTTTTTCATTATTTCATTCTAATAAATGAACGAGTTCTCACAAAACACGTAACAGCGAAGTCGTCGACTTCACTATACTTAAGTCTGATGATATTTATCAGTTCATTCATCACTCTTGGGCACTTAGACCATTTCCGTGGAACCTTTGAAAATCTTTTTCTAGTTCGCAAACAGTGTTGAACCACTGGAGAGATGGATTCATTAGGCCTCTTTTAGACAAAGCCGAGATCCAGTCAGAGTTCCTAATATTAATGCATTATCCAGTTTTTCCTCCGTAGATGAAGCTAGTAGTGAATTCTTAACTCGGTATGCAATATACCCTGCCGACATTTTCAAGAAGTCCTTATTTTCATTATGTAAGCAATCTTCGAGATTGTGCTGCTCAGTAAACTGATCTATTAATGAGTCAACTATACAGTTAAAGTCTTCATACTCTGAATCATAAATTTCCAAGTTAGTTTCGACTGATTCTATGATGTCATTAGTAACAGCACAGTCTACTCGGTCGAGGACATCTACACTTAATGTTTCACACTCTTCCCTGTTGCAGTTTGCAGTTTTAATTATGTCATATGCACTTTTGCTCAGTAATAGGGACTTTATTCTCTGGGTAACTGTTGAGGGCAGAGGGTGTTCATATAAAATATACGATATAGCCTTAGCCACAGTGCCCGAGAGAAGTTCAGCAGCTTTTCTTACGTTTTGTCCTTTACTACCAGTTACTAGTAAAAGTTGTTCGGTTATTTTATGAGTGTATTTTAAGTCCCCAATTTTCTGTACTAAGTCTAAAAGTATATCTTGCTTGAGTGCTTGAGTGAAATCACTGACACCAAGGATATTATAGACATATTAGCGCGCCAAACAGTGCGTAGTGTAATGTGAGGGGTGGGCCAGTGACGTCACGACCACGGCAATTCACTGCGCATCCGTTTCGTGACACCTACCGTCTCTCTTCTAGCTACCGTGGGATTTACTACGTCTACTGTAGACGGAGTTGCCAAATCGTTTACTGCACTCGACACAAAGAAAGGGTAAAGACTGAAGAGAGTGTGGAAGAAAGTGGTCTGGCAAACTCTCCACACCAAACAAGGATCATTTGGAACTCGTTAACTCAGCAGGGTAAACGGTGTGATTGACAGCTGGCTTCCAGCTCGCTTCCAGGAACTAAGGCCGTCATATTTTGTCCCCAAGTATACATACCGAGGATTTTTGTCACTAACATCCCGTTCTTAACACCTTGTGCATCCCAGGAACGCCGTGCGGTTCCGTACGGTACCAGTGCGCATTATTTCAGATTTTCTCCTGCTGATCGTTACTCGCTCCATATATCTGGCAACTTTGCTTTACATTGTCAAGGTGATACTCCCTACAATGCCTGAAATCAACAGAGGGTTTTATTGGACTCTTTGTTGGCGGCGACAACTGCTTGGATCGTATCGAGAGGAATAAAGATGACTTCCCATGTAAGGTAAGTTGCTTTATTTTGTTTATAAATGTTGACAATACAATTATGTGTCCCGGGGTTTATTATCTTGAAATATCAGTGCTTGACTTGAAATAGCAAACAATTGGCCAGAATTTCTGTATTCGCTGTTATGGCACTAATTATTTCGTTGGTACAGTATGTTACCGCACGGCGCTTACCATACCTTCTTGTTTCTTTTCTCCTCCTTACTTCTAAGTGTGATTCTAGAAAAACAATTCATACTTTAGTCGCAAATAGTGATTTATATGGGCCATTGAATTATATAATTGTGTTTTTTTACTCAAAATTCCACGTCATAATGCACGTGGAGAACGCGATGTATCGCGTCTAATAACGTATAAAATTCTTTTCAGTGGCTTGACGTTTGATGAAGTTCTGTGCATTCTTGAAGAGGAGGATACTGAAGCTGAAGCGATATACATTGAACCACCGGAATCCAATGTATTATCAGATGAAGATTCGGCTGGGGAAGATGAAGGTGGTCTCGCAGATAACCTTACTGGACGTTAACTCCGAGCACAAGCTGAACAGTGCTGAAGCAGCAAATTCCGCACAGCAGTAGAGAATCCATGTCTGATAATAATCCACGGCCCGCGAAGAGAGCGAAATCAGCACATCGTCCACCAGCTACCTGGATGGCGGATGACCTAGTTCCCAGAACAGTCCATTTCCCTAGTGCGAATTTTTCCACTTTTCGAAATATGACGCCGACCGAAATATTTGGGTTGTTTTTTGACGAAGAAATTGTGAATTTCTTGTGCTCTGAGGCTAGCAAGTATGCCCTTTTTAAGAATGAAGCAGATCCCAAAATAACCTCCGAAGAAATTAAGGTATTTGTTGCCATTTTACTTCTATGTGGCTATGTGCGAGTGCCTGGGAAAAGACGATATTGAGAGAATGAGGCCGACGTTCACCATGGGTTGGTCAGCAGTGCCATGCGCCGAGATCGCTTTCTTCAAATAATGAGATTCATTCACTGTGCCGATAATAACACTATGGATACAGATGACAAATTGTGGAAATTAAGACCTTTCATGAATATCGTAGAGAAGAAATGTCGTCAGTATTTTACAGCGGAACATGACTTGGCTTACGACGAGTGCATGATACCATACTACGGAAAACACGGGTGTAGGCAGTTCATAAGAGGGAAGGCGATCAGATTTGGCTTCAAATTGTGGTGTTTGAACACAGTTGCTGGATATTTAGTGTCTTTTCAAGTTTATCAAGGGAAAAATCTCTTTGCCAATACACAGTATGAAACCGAATTCGGTAAAGCTTCAGCTCTCTTAGTATCTATGATGGACCAGCTACCTGATGCCGTTCAGCATTTGCCCTATAGAATTTATTGCGATAATTTGTTCACCGGTTTCAAATTAGTGAATCATCTTCGCTCTCGGGGATACAGATTTCCTGGGACCATTCGAGAAAATCGAGTCCCAAAAGACTGTCCACTGACTTCTTCTACTGAAATGAAGAAAAAGAAACGAGGCACATTCGAATACGCTACAAGTAAAGAAGAAGGGATAATTGTCGCGCACTGGGTTGACAACGCAGTAGTTACTTTGGTATCATCCTGCCATGGTGTGCAACCTATGTCAAAAGTTAGTCGGTACAGTCAAGCTGAAAGAAAAAAGTGTCAGTCCCACGTCCAAAACTATTCGGAAAGTACAACAGCTGTATGGGTGGCACCGATCGTATGGACGAAAATGTAGCCCTCTATAGGATTGGTATCCGTGGTAAAAAGTGGTGGTGGCCAATATTTACATGGCTTTTAGACATCATGGTGAACCATTCGTGGATGCTGTTGAGAAAATCGGGCAATGAAATTAAGCAGTTGGAATTCAGGAGAGATATTGTAATGACTTACCTGAGGCGTTATTTGCAACCTCTTAAGACAGGTGGACGTCCGTCGACGTCACGTGGAAGCACCATAGGAAAAAGGTACGTGCAAAATATTTATTACGATATACATAATTGGGTGGTATTTTGAAGGGAAATAAGTACAGTTGTTGTCACTCCTTTTCATTTTAGAGTATCTGACACCTTGAGGTTCGATGGCCTCCATCACTATATAGCTCCAACAAATCAACGACGGCGATGTGCAGCCGCCGGATGCGAATCCCGCGTCCGCACAGAATGTGTCAAATGTAGTGTGGGCGTATGTGTAAACTGCTTTATGTCATTTCACATCAGTGAAAAGTAAAAATAGGTGACTATGTATCATGTGTGAGCTAATGTTATTTTGCAGAAATCCTAAAAAGATGTCGCAAATGAACCTATAAACACAATTTGTTCCTTTATTGCAAAGATATTTGTATTTTTAAGTGATATTCTAAGTGATGTCTAAAAGCATGCTTACCTCACTCAATATGACGATCCTTCCCCTAAATCCTACACACCACACAGCTACTTCCCACACACTACTGGATTTAATTATTACAAACAATACTCATAGAATGCAGACTTACGGACAACAGCCAGCTCCCGGACTTTCCCAACATGACTTTATTTACGCAACTTACTCACTGAAATGTCCCAAATATGAGCCTAAATTAATTTCCTATCGAGACTTCAAAAACCTAAACGAAGAGGCGTTCATAGAGGACGCACTCAAAACACCGTGGCACAGCATACAGCTCGTACATGATATTAACGACAAAATAACCTTGTTTAACAAACTACTTTTAGGACTGTATGACAAACACGCCCCCATACGGACTGCACGAGTGAAACGAAAACCATCACCTTGGCTGGCGCAAGACATACGAGCAAAAATGGAGGAAAGATGCGCAGCTTACAAATATTATAGAAAAAATTCAACCGCAGACAATTTCGAAAAGTACAAAAATTTGCGTAACACAACAACTCAGACCATCAGGAATGCTAAGATACGCCACACACATGAAATCTTAAAAAATAACAATTCTGACAATGTTTGGAAAATTCTTCGGAAAAATTGGTTTGACAAAAAATAAAACCGACGATAACAACACTGACTTGCCATTAGACGAATTAAATAAATATTTCTGCTCACAAAATTCACATACAGACGAACGAACTAAAAGGGAAACAATCGACAGACTACATACGAAAACAAAACACGATGGAGAAGAATTTTATTTTTCACGTGTAACTCTTAACGACGCCAGAGAAGCAATTAAAGAAATAAAGTCAGATGCTACAGGATGTGACGGAATAAATTTGACATTAATTAAAAGACTCTCTGAAATTGTTCTCCCAAAAATTACACACATAATAAATACCTCACTTATGACAGGAATCTTTCCCAATATATGGAAAAGTGCCATAATACGACCGATAAGAAAAATCGATAATTCAACAAAACTCGAAGACTTTCGACCAATTTGCATACTTCCTTGTCTTAGTAAAATATTAGAAAAGGTCGTTCACAAGCAGATAACAAATTACCTTAACAAACACAATTTACTCGACAAATACCAGTCAGGATTTAGACCTAACCACAGCACAACCACAGCACTACTAAAAGTTACAAATGACATTCAAGCAGGCATGGACAACAGACAAATGATTATCCTTGTACTTTTAGACCTAAGTAAAGCATTTGACTGTGTGGACAGGGAAATATTATTAGCTAAGCTACAAGCACAAAAATTTTCTTCAAGCGCACTGACGTGGCTGCACTCTTATTTAATTGAGCGGCAGCAGTGCGTTTCAGCAGGTACGAAAGTATCACACTGGCAACAAACTGAAGTTGGCGTAGTTCAGGGCAGTGTTCTAGCGCCACTGCTATTTTCACTGTACTTACATGACCTACCAGAACATATAAAAACGTGTAAATACCATTTCTACGCAGACGACATTCAACTTTATATGCAAACAAACCCGAAAGACATTCAACTAGACATTAACAAACTAAACGATGACCTGGAAGATATAAAAGACTGGGCTAAAAATAATTCTCTTAAAGTCAATCCATTCAAATCGCAAGCAATCATAATTGGATCCAAAAGTAATCATACTAAACTGAAAAGTGTTAAAATTCCCCCAATCCTATTCCACGCAACACCAATACAAATAAACGAAACTGTAAAAAACCTTGGCCTCATTTTTGATAAGTACTTAAACTGGACGGAGCACACGACGAAAATATGCCAGCGAGTATTCTTTTCTTTGCACTCTCTTAAACGTTTACGGGATCTCCTTCCTCTAAATACGAGAAAGTTACTTGTTCAAAGCTTAATTCTACCCATCTTCGATTATGGTGACGTAATATACAACAACCTAAATACCACACTTAACGCTAAACTTCAGCGGGCTTATAATACATGCATCCGTTTTGGATTAAATATGCCCAGGCATTGTCATATATCACCTTGTTTTGAACAGCTGTCGTTGTTATATTTGGCCGAGAGAAGAAACCTTCACTCTGTTTCGCTTGTTCACAACATTCTTCGTACAGACACACCAAGTTATCTGAGAATGGATTTTAAATACCTGTCATCTCCAAATAGTATACCTACAAGGTCAGAAACCTCTTCCCTGCTGAGCTTCCCAATTTACCGCACGGCCGGTTACGGCAACTCATTCATACCTGCAACCATACGCTCTTGGAATTCCCTTCCGGCTGTAATTAGAGACATACATTGTAGAAATGTATTTAAAAAATATGCTATAAATGGTACATAGACTTAAGAAATTAGTATTTAATGTTTTTTATAGTGACTCTCAGAAATTTACCTTTTGTTTATAACTATTATTTAAGTTTAATTTTATAATTAACTATATGTAATTAGAAATCTTAATACTCTGCAGTTTGTACAATGTGGTATATATGAGATGGTTTGGCATAACAGCAGGCTTCATAGCCTGAGCCACGCCATATAAAACAAGTCAATAAAAAATATTCCGTAACAATATTAAACATTAAATTACATGGTATTCTAAAGAGGAAACCATTTTTAAGTTTTACCCAAAAGCTATGTCAAGCGCCGTGCGGTACCGTACGGTACCATGCCGTCATTTAGAAACCAACCAGCCAATTTTTAGAAAAATGACTTTTATATGTTCTCTAACATGTGAATGCAGGGAATATTAAATAAAAATTAAAAAAATCGAAAATTGAAAACTCCGGCGTTCCCCACGTCTCGTGTATTGATTGTTATACAGGCATTATATAGGCATTATATATCTGCTACGCGGGGTGTACAAATATGAATGTTACGAACTGTATTTCTACAGCAAGGGCACTGCGCTTAGGGCGGGCAAGGATTCACGGCGGTGAAGTAGACGATGTGGAGTTCCAGTCGTGCTTTGTCAACTTACGTGACTTCGAATCCGTGGTAGTGAAGACAAAGAAAGTATCTTCTTTCCCTGCCCTCTAGGTTCCGGTATTTGACCCTGGGTCGCTCTAGTGCATAAGGCGACTGAACTATGATTATCCCAATACTGCAAGTTGTGCATAAGTATGATTGACATGGGCTGCCGAGTGGAATAACTTTTATGCAGAAGTCTCCTCCTCAGAGCTCAAGGAAGTTAATATTCAGCAAGTGGTCAGATCACGATATCAGCCAAGGGCGTGCCTCAACGGTGATGTGGAGTACTTCGTCGTAGTCTTTCCTTTTTAGTTTGTATTAATCCGTTTACACCCTAGGGTTAGTTCTTTCCTCGGAATCAGCGAGGGATCCCACCTCAACCGCTTCAAGGACAGTGTCCTGGAGCGTGAGACTTTGGGTTGGGGATACAACTGGGGAGGATGACCAGTACCCCGCTCAGGCGGCCTCACCTGCTATGCTCAACAGAGGTCTTGTGAGGGATGAGAAGATTGGAAGAGACAGAGGGAAAGAAGTAGCCGTGATCTTATGTTAGGTACCATCGCGGCATTTGCCTGGAGAAGTGGGAAACCATGGAAAACCACTTGGAGGTTGGCTGAGGTGGGAATCATACCCCCTCTACTTAGTTGACTTCCGCAGACTGAGTGGATCCAGTTCCAGCCCTCGTATCACTTTTAAAATTGCGTGGCAGAGCCAGGAATCCAACCCGGGTCTTTGGGAGTGGCAGCTAATGACACTAACCATTATACCACAGCGGAGGACAGTTCGTCATAGTTTGAATGATAATATAATGATGGCGTATGGCTTTTAGTGCCAGGAGTGTCCGAGGACAAGTTCGGCTCGCCAGATGCAGGTCTTTTGATTTGACTCCCGCAGGCGACCTGCGCGTCGTGATGAGGATGAAATTATGATGAAGACGACACATACACCCAGCCCCCATGCTAGTAAAATTAACCAATTATGGTTGAAATTCCCGACCCTGCCGGGATTCGAACCCGGGACCCTGTGACCAAGGTCCAGCACGCTAGCCATTTAGCCATGGAGCCGGACGTTTGAATGATAATAACAGTAAATTAATTTTAAGTACTTGAAATGTTCCGCTCTTTGTCTGAACGCTCAACTAAGTGTATTTCGGTTCAGTGGGACCAGAGTTCGATATGCGGACGGGTCGGGGATTTTAATGTTGAATGGTTAATTCCCCTGATGTTTGTGGCTGTCCCCAACGTCGCTGCTACTCACCTCACCTTCAGCATTGTCCGGCTTTTGGTCACAGGTTTGATTCCCGACAGGGTCGTATGTGCCGTCTTCATCATCATTTCATCCTCATCTCGACGCGCAGGTCGCCTGCGGATGTCAGATCAAAAGACCTGCACGAGGCATTTCCGGAGGCCACACGGCACTTCATTTTACCCTCTATTCTTGTCCATGTTTCACTTCCACGCAATGCCACGCTCCAGACGAAAGTCTTCGAAGATGTCTTCCTCATTGGTATATCACTGAAGTGAGCTAATTTCTTTTCCCAAGAAATGCGGTTCTTGGTTTTCGAAATCTGCATTTTATCCCATCCTCATTTATTTCATCGTTAGTTATTTTAATACCCAAATAACAATATTATCCACTTCCTTTAAGACTTCATTTCTAGTCTAATATTTCATTTTTTATCTTTTTGTTTTTTACAAATTGTTTTACGTCGCAACCGCGCAGATAGGTCTTAAGGCAACGATGCGATAGGAAGGGACTTGGAGTGGGAAGGAAGCGACCGTGGCCTTAATTATGGTACAGTTCCAGCATTCGCCGGGGATGAAAATGAGAGACCGTGGAAAACCATATTCTGGGATGCCAACAGTGGGGTTCGAACCTACTATCTCTCGAATGCAAGCTGACAGCTGCGCGACCCGAAATGCGCAGCCTCTCGCTCGGTCTAAAATTTCCTGCATCACGTGACTTTCTTCGAGTGCTAGTCTGTCGTAAAAGTTGTCTTTTAGCATATTTATTTTGTATGAAAACTTAACTTTGGTCGTCTTGATCTTTTGATTCGATCCATTCAATTCGTATTACCACCCGCCACTTACAGAGAAAGTCAGCATTAAAACGCATTCATCGTAATAGTTTAATTTAGAAACAATCTGTGACTTAATGAACTTGTCCATATCAATGAAACATGCTTAGGTGTCTATTTACTGCTATCACATAACCCTCGGGGTCGCCACTTGATCACATGCTCTAACACTTCAAAGTTGTGATTCCGTAGCAAAGCAATATGAACGGAAGCAGTTGCGAAATTTTTGCTGAAAGCATAGAATTGCTGCGAAAAATTTAAAAGCCTCGTTTCTTGAATTCTCAGAATTCAAATCAATATAATGGCTTGAGATAAGACAAAGCACTAAAACGATCATGCCCTACCTCTGCTGGATAACGCTTAGTGCTGCGAAGTGCTCAGTGAGACAAAGAAAGTAAATGTTTTCGTTGATGTAGCTTGATGATACAACGTGTCTTCAGTACGCCCTGTTTTTTACAAATTGCTTTACGTCGCACCGACACAGATAGGTCTTATGGCGACGATGGGACTCAGTACGTATTAGTGGTAATCGTATTTCACAACACGATCGGCGGATGCACAGTGGGTCTCGGCCCACAAGTCGTCAAGGCTCTTCCGAGGTCCGACAGCTCTGCACTGCGACCGGTCAACCGAGCAGAGGAGAGGTAGCCACGGCTCTGCTGTGACTCTCCGCTTCTGTATTCGGGAGACGGTGAGGGACTGGTTTACACCGTCAGGTATCCTGAGAACGGTTTTCCGTTTTTTTTTCATTGTCTTGCACTAAGGCGAATGGCGCGACAGTTCCTAGCATAGACCACGGCGACCAACCTTCTCATCTTCTTCGCACATCTCCTAGTCCGATACAAATCTCCTGGCCAGAGAGACGGCGTCATGGTCTAGGACGGCCGCCTCCCCCTTCAGGGGAGGAATGTTTTTTTTTGCTAGGGGCTTTACGTCGCACCGACACAGATAGGTCTTATGGCGACGATGGGATAGGAAAGGACAAGGAGTTGGAAGGAAGCGGCCGTGGCCTTAATTAAGGTACAGCCCCAGCATTTGCCTGGTGTGAAAATGGGAAACCACGGAAAACCATTTTCAGGGCTGCCGATAGTGGGATTCGAACCTACTATCTCCCGGATGGGGGGAGGAATGGAAACAGTAGTAGTAGTAGTACTATGTAGTAGTGCTACGTTTTCAGCATTCTGTTATACGGCGTTGAGGCATGGACACTAACTGAGACCATGTGCAAGATATTGCAAGCATTTGAAATGTGGACGTACCGAAGGATGCTGAAGATACCTTGGACAGCTAAAATAACCAAATTAGACGTTTTGCACCGTGTGAAGAAAGAACCAGAAATTCTCACTACCATCAAGAGAAGGAAGCTAGAATACTTTGGTCATATGATGCGGAACTCTAAATACCACCTTCTGCAAGTAATACTCCAAGGGAAAATTAATGGAAAACGTGGTCCGGGGAGAAGTAGGACATCATGGCTCGGCAACTTGAGCCAGTGGTTTGGGGTGACAAAGCTTACCCTATTCAGAACAGTTATGAACAAACAGATCATGCTACTGATCGCCAACGTTCTGCGAGGACATGGCACATGAAGAAGAAGAAGAAGAAGAAGAAGAAGAAGAGGAAGAAGAAGAAGTAGAAGAAGAAGAAGTATTTCACAATACATTGTCGGTGCTTGTTTGGAATAACCCGTGTGATGTCGTGTCAGACCACTGTCAGCCGGCGTGCCTCCTAGAGTATGACCACTCCTGAAAAGCGCTCTGGATACCCCTCACCACTGCGATATTAGGTGAAAGTGTGCAAGAGAAACCGGTGAATTCTGACAGTTGCGGCAGGCGGGGAGTGAACGGAGGGTGTCATTGGGGCGAGACAGAGCTGATGAAGCAAATTCCGCGTACAAAGTCGTCGTGATTAGACGTAATAACGCTAAAAGGTATGATAATATTATACATTTTTACAATAAAACACTTTACAATGAAACGTATATTCACACTTTCCAGCAAAACAAAGAAGGAAGGCTGAGACCAGGAATAGGACGTATGTTAATGTACTTACGTTTGGACTTTACAATGAAGTTCGAACTCCAGTGTCGGCAGCCCTAAAGATGGATTTCCGTGGTTTCCCATTTTCACACCAGGCAAATACTGGGGCTGTACCTTAATTAAGGCCACGACTGCTTCCTTCCCACTCTTAGGCCTTTCCTATCCCATTATCGCCATAAGACCTATCTGTGTATTATTATTATTTCTTTCGAAATCCATTTACCCTTCAGTGTTGGATTTTCCTCGACTCAGAGAGGGGTCCCACCTCTACCGCCACAAGGGCAGTGTCCTGGAGCGTGAGACTTTGTGGGCTGGGATACAACTGTGGAGGAGGACCAATACTTCGCGCAGGCGTCCTCACCTGCTATGCTGAACAGGGGCCTTGTGGGGGATGGGAAGGTTGAAAGAGGGAGACAAGGAAGAGGGAAGGAAGCAGTCATGGCCTTAAGTTAGGTACCAACCGGACTTTTGCCTGGAGGAGAAGTGGGAAATGCCGGGCTGAGTGGCTCAGACGGTTAAGGCGCTGGCCTTCTGACCCCAAATTGGCAGGTTTGATCCTGGCTCAGTCCGGTGGTATTTGAAGGTGCTCAAATACGTCAGCATCATGTCGGTAGATTTACTGGCACGTAAATGAACTCATGCGGGACTAAATTCCGGCATCTCGGCGTCTCCGAAAACCATAAAAGAGTGGTTAGTGGGACGTAAAACAAATAACATTATTATTATTAGAAGTTGGAAACCACGGAAAACCATTTCGAAGATGGCTGAGGAGGGAATCCAACCCTACTCAATTGACCTCCAGAAGCTGAGTGGACCCCATTCTAGCCCTCGTACCACTCTTCAAATTTCGTGGCAGATCTGGGAATCGAACCCGGGCCTCCAGGCAGCTAATCACACTAAACACTTCACCACAGAGGCTGATTATTATTATTATTATTATTATTATTATTATTATTATTATTATTATTATTATTATTATTATTTACGCTTCGGACACGATGTCTTTTCTGAGAGTAAGGTGTTGATCCCTAGTTCCACATATTTAAATGTTGTTTGTGCTTCCAGCTTTCAGCATTGCGCGTTACAGGAAGCATCGTCCTTTTTTAGCTCAGTGGTTGAACAATCGGGTACTCTATTGGCTATAGTCTACGTTGACGTAAAGCGCGTGTCTTGTCGGCTTCCTCTGTTTCAGCGTATGAACGGCCTTGTCTGGCCATTGGCTGTCTCAAGGCTTGACCTCGTCTGGAATCTACATTTTTATGTAGTCTCATGTTCAGCTTCATTACGATTTTGTACTTTGAAGGATTTGAACTTAACTGAGAACTTGCTTTACGATTAGTTTAAGTTTCATACTACGCCTTCAAGGAAATGTTATAACATTGCTTTCGTCGTTTTGCTGTAAGAGCGTGAAAATTCGCGGACATCAGCCTCATGGGTGGGTGAGTGGTGACCATTCCCCTCTGTGTGTTGGATTGGTGGAATACATCTTTTTTTTTTTTGCTAGTTGCCCTACGTCGCACCGACACAGATAGGTCTTATGGCGACGATTGGATAGGAAAGGCCTAGGAGTGGGAAGGAAGCGGCCGTGGCCTTTATTAAGGTACAGCCCCAGCATTTGCCTGGTGTGAAAATGGGAAACCACGGAAAACCATCTTCAGGGCTGCCGATAGTGGGGTTCGAACCCACTATCTCCCGAATACTGGATACTGGCCGCACTTAAGCGACTGCAGCTATCGAGCTCGGTGTGGAATACATCGACAGTATCCCAGCTTCCTGTAAGTGGTAACTATACTAGACTGAACTAAAGTTGGCGTCTGACAGGTAAGGTTGGAGGGAGGAGCACTGCACGTGCCATTTCACAATGTTACCACATTCCAGCATTCCTTTCTACATGCTCTTACCCCTCGCTTCCGGCTCACTTGTTACCTCCTTCATTCTGACCGCTGTGATCTGTTGTAGACTACCTGGCCAGGCGGTGTCGTCCCATTTGCGATCACTCTTATACAAACAATCAGGTTCTTATCAGTGACAGTCACAGGTTTGTTAACTCCCAGCAAGACGAGCTGCTCTGAAGTTTTATCTTCATGGCAACCGCAGTCGCCCCACCCTCGTTTCCATGGCAACCACACAGCCACTCCCTTTATCCCGCCTCGGCAGGCAGTAAACGGACCTCCCTCTAAGAAATGTCACATACCAACTCTTATTATTAGCAGTATAAAAGTGGTAACCAGTGGGGGCTCTAAATTTGGGAGAGTAGGTTTACAACAAAGGGAATTACTTACCAGAATCTAGTACCGCTTCCACATACTTGTATATCATTATTACTATTAACACATACAGTGGAAGCTCGATATCTCGAATCACCTCGGGAGCTAAATTTCATTTCGAATTATCGAAATTTCGAGATATAGAGAATACCGTTTTTGAGCATATATAGCACATAATTAAATCGTATGTATCTACGGGCTTATAGTGAATCCAGTATTTTTTACAGTGTAATAATTTCGTGCGGCTATTTCTAGCCGAGTGCAGCCCTTGTAAGGCAGACCCTCCGATGAGGGTGGGCGGCATCTGCTATATGTAGGTAGCTGCGTGTTATTGTGGTGGAGGATAGTGTTATGTGTGGCGTGCGAGTTGCAGGGATGTTGGGGGACAGCACAAACACCCAGCCCTCGGGCCATTGGAATTAACCAATGAAGGTTAAAATCCCCGACCCGGTCGGGAATCGAACCCGGGACCCTCTGAACCGAAGGCCAGTACGCTGACCATTCAGCCAACGAGATTTTTACAGTATTTAAAAATATACTAACAAACTCGTATTTTACGGTATCGCTTTAATTACGACCCCCTTTTAAAGTAACTCTTTTAGAAGATAGATTACCGAGCTCGATAGCTGCAGTCGCTTAAGTGCGGCCAGTATCCAGTATTCGGGAGATAGTAGGTTCGAACCCCACCGTTGGCAGCTCTGAAGATGGTTTTCCGTGGTTTCCCATTTTCACACCAGGCAAATGCTGAGGCTGTACCTTAATTAAGGCCACGGCCGCTTCCTTCCAACTCCTAGCTCTTCCCTGTCCCATCGTCGCCATAAGACCTATCCGTGTCGGTGCGACGTAAAACAACTACCGAAAAAAAAGATTGAATAAAATACATAGAGCATACATACATACATACATACATACATACATACATACATACATACATACATTATCATTATAGACTCTTATGCCTTTCAGCGTTCAGTCTGCAAGCCTCTGTGAGTTTACTAAACGTCGCCACAATCCTCGATTTGCAACTAGTGCTGTGGCCTCATTTAGTTCTATACCTCTTATCTTTAAATCGTTAGAAACAGAGTCTAACCATCGTCGTCTTGGTCTACCTCTACTTCTCTTAACCTCCATTGCAGAGTCCATTATTCTCCTAGGTAATCTATCCTCCTCCATTCGCCTCACATGACCCCACCATCGAAGCCGGTTTATGCGCACAGCTTCATCCATCGAGTTCGTTCCTAAATTAGCCAGTGAAACAATAAACATACCTCCGTTAACACGTTTGGAAAGAATCCATAGTCTCTTCTGTGTTTTACTGTTAACTTTCTTTTCTCCCAAATACTTTTCAACAACATTTATTTCTGTGAAAAACACTGACTCTGTATGTAGCCTGCTTTCGAAACTACGCAGCCAGTATTCGGAAATAGAGCTTGTCATCCAAGACTTCCAGTTTTTTTTTTTTTTTTTTTTATACGTAACCGGTAATAATTTCACACCCGTTAAAAACGGGGCTTCGCCGATTTTCCGATCACTAGAAGTTAGTCTTTAGGTTCCCGTTACATTAGCTCCCAGCATCACTGTAACCCTTTCTTACTTGTTAACTGTTACTCACAAACTATAAATGTTGTATTGCACAGTTAATGTTGTACAAAATTCGAGTTACAGAGTATCTTCTTCTTCAAGGGAGGAAACGTTTACTTCGATAAATCGAGAAATTCGTGTAATCGAATTTTGAGTAATAGAGATAAAAATACACGTGGACAATAAGACAAACGGCCGAGAAATTTAAATTATAAATTGAAGTTACTTCGAGATACTGAAAATACGAGTAATGGAGGTTCAAGATATTGAAGTTCGACTGTACATCGGAATTGGGAAATATCCCGGTTGCATTGATCACTTACAGTAGTCTGATAATAAAGTAAATTTAAAACATAATTACCCAACAACAACATCAACAACAGCAGAAACAACAACAACAACATATAGCAAGAAATACTAATAGTTTAACAGTCTAAATCCAGTATCATATACGAATTCACGCACAGCTTACAGTACTGTAGGATGAGCTTACTACTAGCTTGCCCGGCTCCATGGCTAAATGGTTAGCGTGCTGGCCTTTGGTCACAGGGGTCACGGGTTCGATTCCCGGCAGGGTCGGGAATTTTAACCATCATTGGTTAATTTCGCTGGCATGGGGGGCTGGGTGTATGTGTCGTCTTCTTCATCATTTCATCCTCATCACGACCCGCAGGTCGCCTACAGGAGTCAGATTGGAAGACCTACACCTGGCGAGCCGAACATGTCCTCGGACACTCCCGGCACTAAAAGCCATACGCCATTTCATTTCATTGCAATGGTGGCATTGGGAGGTTCTCGAAACACCCTTCGTACTCACCGGACATGGGACCTTGTGGCTTCGAATGTTTCCAAAGTTGAAGGCCGCCGATATCCTGACGTGGCATCTGTACTCCACGCAGCAGGGCGGTCCGTCGCTGTCATCAACAGAGCATACCTCGTCAACGGTCCCCAACGGCTTCCTAACATTTGGCAAGAGGTAATAGACTTGCGGGTGATTACTTTGTATAAATGTAATGCAATTTTACCTGTTAGTTCATTAAATTGCCACTACTGTATTTATACATCTATCTTGGACACAAGATAAAACTTGGAAAAGACAACCAACGTGCAGAAATTCCTCGCAGAATAGGTATGAGTTGGACTGCATTTCGAAAACTAAGATTCATCCTCACTAACAAGGATGTTCGTACGTGCGTGCTGCCAGTTACTACTTACGGTCTGGAAACGATGACTCTGACGAAGGAAAGCGCTCGCAAGCTTCAGCGAATACAACGAGCCATGGAGAGACAGATGCTATGGATCAGCCTTAGAGACAAGATCCGTTCAGAGGACATCAGGAGAAGAACTAATGTAACAGACATCCTAGAGAGAGTAGCAAGACTAAAATGGCAATGGATAGGACACGTAGCTCGACAAGACTACAACAGGTGGACCTCTAGGATTGTTCACTGGAGACCATGGGGACACAAGAGAGGCATTGGAAGACCCCAGAAGAGATGGCTCGACGACATAAAGCTGTTGGCTGAAACACGCTGATTCCAAGTGGCTCAAGACCGAAGACGATGGAAGCACATGGAAGAGGCCTATATCCAGCAGTGGATTGAAATAGGCTAGAAAATAATAAGAAGAAGTATTTATAGCCCTCGTATTACATGAAATACGACCAAAGGGTGGTGAATTTCATTTCGAAAATTCAGTATCATATGCAGTGGCTTGTTTTCGATCGACGGATGCCTTGGTCATATTTTCTCTGGTGATCACCTGGGCTAAGGATTTATACATTTGATTCTTCGAGTGCACGACATCGGTACTAGATACAACAACAACAACAACAACAACAACACATGCATTGGCCAGAGAAAGAGTTATCCACTTGGTGGCCCGCCTTAACTTTTAAAGGTAAGGGATGAATGGGGACGGGAGGAAATGTCATCGCATTAACGCTGTTGATACTTCTGAAATCACTTACTGGTCGTTCTTAAACATTCAGCCAACGATCAATGATCAATCAATCAATGATCAATGCTTGTGGTTTCCCCATTCCCCTCCAGGCAAATGCTGGGATGCTACCTACCTTAAGGCCACGGCCACTTCCTTCCCTCTTCTTTGTCGATCCCTTCCAATATTCACATCCCTACACTAGTTCCCTGTTCAGGTTTTGAAATGTGGTATTACAGAAGATTGCTGAAGGTGAGATAGATAGATCGAGGCACGAATGAAGAGATACTGAATCGAATTGGCGAGAGGAGATCGATTTGGCTAAGTTTGACTAGAAGAAGAAATAGAATGATAGGACACATATTAAGACACCTAGAACTTGTGCAGTTGGTTTTTGAGGAAAGTGTAAGCGGTAGGAACGGTAAGGTTAGACCAAGGTATGAACATGACAAGCAGATTAGAGCAGATGTAGGATGCAACAGTTACGTAGAAATGGAAATGTTAGCACAGGATAGGGTAAACAGACTAAAAGAAACAGCGAAAGAAAGAAAGAAAGAAAGGAAAAAAGATTATTATTTATTTAATCCGTTTTTCCCTTTGATTCAGCGAGCGATACCACCTCTGTTGCCTCAAGGGCAGTGTCCTTTAGCGTGATATATTTGATCGGGGATATCACTGGGGTGGAGGATGAGTACCTTGCACTGGCGGCCACACCTGCTGTGCTGAACAAGGGCCTAGTGGGTAATGGGAAGATTGGAAGGGATAGACAAGGAAGAGGGAATGAAGCGTCCATAAGTTAGGTACAATCACGGCATTTGCCTGGAGAAGGAGTGGAAAACCACCGGAAAAGCACTTCGAAGATGGCTGAGGCGGTAATAGAAACCCCGTCTACTCAGTTGACCTCCCGAGGCTGAGTGGATCTCGTTCCAGTCCTCGTACCACTTTTCAAATTTCGTGGCAGAGCCGGGAATCGACCTTGGGTCTTCGGAGATGTCAGCTAATCACACTAACCACTATATCACAGAGGTGGACATTAATAATAATAATAATAATAATAATAATAATAATAATAATAATAATAATAATAATAATAATAATAGAATTATGTTCGCCTCTATGGTGTTGCGGTTAGTGTGATTAGCTACCACCCCCGGAGGCCGGGATTCGATTCTAAGCTCTGCCACGAAATTCGAAAACTGGTACGAAAACTGAACGGGGTTCACTCAGCGTCTGGAGTTCAACATTTGCAGAGGGTGGTTCGAGATTCCCACTGAGTCATCCTCGAAGTGGGTTTCCGTGGTTTCCCACTTCGCCTCCAGGCAAATGCCGGGATGTTAAATTAATTAAGGTCACGGACGCTTCCTTCCCTCTTTCTTGTCTATCCCTTCCAATGTTCCCATCCCCCCACAAGGACCCTGTTCAGCATAGAATGTGAGGCCGCCTGGGTGAGGTACCGGTCCTATTGCAAAGTTTAATCCCCGACCCAGTGTCTCAAGCTCCAGAACGCTGCCCTTTAGGCGCTAGAGGTGGAATCCTTCGCTGAGTCCGAGGGAAAAAACAACCGTGGGTGGGGGGTGGGGTGGGGTAAACGGATTAAGAAAGAAAGAAAATAATGATAATGGAGTCCGCCACTGAGGTGTAGTGATTTGTAGCCCCCCGCCCGGGGGCCCGGCTTCAATTCCCGGCTCTGCCATGAAATTTGAAAGTTGGTACGAGGACAGAACGGGGTTTACTCAGCATCTGGACGTCAACTGCCTATGTATGTTGGGTATTCAGCCCGAAGGCTAGTTGGATCTTCCACAGCTCCACCAAAGCTGTCATACATTAGATAGCCTAGGTGTCACTGAAGAGGCATACTAGGGAAATGAGTAGCGAGGTAGTTTCCCGTTGCTTTCCTCACTGGGCCAGATGTTGCTATTATACATATATGTGTCTGCCAAGCCCACTGAAATCCAGCACCAACTGACCCTATTAGCGATATTTTCACACCATTCATAACAGGGACTGTCTGCATAAGGAATGCTATTTCTAGTATCACTCATACCTTAGTCACTTTCGTATTGTCGAAGCCAAAGATGAGACTGTGACAGGTCAGTATAAGTAACAATTTATTCTAACCCAGATCAGAAAACATACTGCACTGTAAACAGTAGATCTCGCCAGCAAGGGCATCCATCTTGTCAATCCTTTCCAATCTTCCTATCCCCGTCCACAAGGCCCCTGTTCTGGAGAGCGTGTGAGGCAGCCCGGGTGATGTACTGATCCTCCTGCCAAGTTTCATCCCAGACCGAAAGTCTCACGCTCCAGGACGCCGCCCTTGAGGTGGCAGAGGTTGGTTACCTCGCTGAGTCCGAGGGAATAACCAACCCTAGGTCCGACTCGTCGGCTGAATGGTCAGCGTACTGGCCTTCGGTTCAGAGTGTCCCGGGTTCGATTCCCGGCCGGGTCGGGGATTTTAACCTTAATTGGTTAATTCCAATGGATCGGGGGCTGGGTGTGTGTGGCGTATTCAACATTAGAAATCATCCTAGGGATGGCCCTCATCTTCACAGACATGCAGGTCACTTAATAGTCCATCTACTAGAAAAAGACCTGCACCAGGCCTCTTCGAAGGCCATACGCCATTGTTATTAATACCAACTCTAGAGGGTAAACTGTTCCTTCTTCTTTTTTCTTCTTCCTTCCCATTCCTGTGCGTGTCGGTGCGACGTAAAGCAAATAGCAAACTTTTCAAATTTCGTGGCAGAGCCGGGAATCGAACCCTAGCCCCGGGGATGGCAGCTAATCACACTAACCACTACATCACAGAGACGAACGGGTAAACTGTTTAAGGAAAAAAAAGGAAAGAAAGAAAGAAAGAAAGAAAGAAAGAAAGAAGGAAAGAAAGAAAGAAAGAAAGAAAGAAAGAAAGAAAGAAAGATTAAATAATAATAGTAACTTAAGGGCACGGCGCTCCCCCTCTTCTTTTTCTATACCTTCCAATCATCCCATGGCCCCCCCCCACAAGGACCTTGTTCAGAACGACAGGGGAGGCCACCTGGATGACGTACTGGTCCTCCTTCCCAGTTGTATCCCTGACACTGCCCTTGAGGTGGTAGAGATGGGATCCCTCGCTGATTCAGAGGGAAAAACCAACGCTGGGGGGTAAACGGATTAATAATAATAATAATAATAATAATAATAATAATAATAATAATAATAATAACATTAATTATAATGTATTTACGAGGATGAGAGTCCGGCTCAATGGCTAAAAGGTTAGCGTGATGGCCTTTGGTCACAGGGGACCCGGGTTCGATTGCCGGTAGGGTCGTGGATTTTTAACCATCATTGGTTAATTTCTGCGACACAGGGCTGGATGTATGTGTCGTCTTCATCATTATTTCATCCTCATTACGACGCGCAGGTCACCTACGGGGTCACATCTAAAGACCTGCATCTGGCGAGCCGAACATGTCCTCGGACAATCCCGGCACTAAAAGCCATACGCCATTTCATTTTTTAAAATTTTTTTTTTACGAGGTCGAGAATGTCTTTCATTTGCTCACAATTCTTGTGACTTCCTTTCCTTTCGTGGATTCACGTATTTTTTTTCTATTTATCGGCCCCTGCTCGTCGTAAGAGGCTACAAAGAGGGGGACAACCAGATAATTTGTACTCACTCTCTTGAAATCTAAGCCCAAAAACGTATCCATTATTGTATGTTCTTCCGTGTAGCAGAGAAAATGTAGAAGTGTAAAGTTTTTCTATTTTTTTTTTTTTTACCGCTTCGACACAAGTAGTTCTTACGTCGACGATGGATAGGTCATGGAATGAAACGACCGTGCTCTTAGTTGAGATACAGCCCCAGTACTTGACATATTTGACAGTGCGGTATACCATATTCGAGGCTGTCGACAGTGGGGCAGTGTTGCCAGGTCTCCCGAAATTTCAGGAGATCTCCCGATATTTTGGCAACACTCCAGAAAATCCGATAAAACAAAAAGTCTCCTGAAATGTCATCTAATCCAAATTTAAGGGAAGTGAATAATAATGATTTATGGTGCGTAATATATTCTTTTTCTTCTTTATCTGTTTAGCCTCCAGGGTCGGTTTTCCCTCGGACTCAGGGAGGGTCCCACCTCTACCACCTCAAGGGCAGTGTCCTGTAGCGCGAGACATTAGATCGGGGGATGAAATTGGGGAGGAATGCCAGTACATCGCCCAGGCGGCCTCACCTGCTATGCTAAACAGGGGCCTTGCGGGAGGATGGTAAGATTGGGAGGGATAGACAAGGAAGAGGGAAGGAAGCGGCCGTGGCCTTAAGTTAGGTAACATCCCGGCATTTGCCTGGAGGAGAAGTGGGAAACCACGGAAAACGACTTCCAGGATGGCTGAGGTGGGAATCGAACCTACCTCTACTCAGTTGACCTCCCGAGGCTGAGTGAACCCTGTTCCAGTCTTCGTACCATTTGTCAAATTTCGTGGCAGAGCTGGGAATCGAACCCGGGTCTCCGGGGGTGGCAGCTAATCACATTAACGACTAAACCGCAGATGCGAACGCGTAATATATTTGTGTCGAAAAACTCCTTCATCGTCTCATTCGTTCTCCGCATTCATTTTAGGCTCGAATTACGTACCTAATCTCCTCTTATTTAACTCAAAACTCAGGCTTGACTGCATCATTCGAAAGGAAATCACCGACCAGCACATATAATACAAAATGTGCTTCCCGCTACGACTTCAAAATTGGCACACAATCCCTACTCCTGACGAATAACTACATCTACAGGAAGGGTGGAGAAGAAGAAGAAGAAAAAGAAAAATAGAGTGGCCAGAAAGTACGGGTGAGTCAAATTGTATGTTTTTCTCATAATAACTTCAAACGACTCTTGCATTCCTTAATTTAGCTATAACATTTCAGTGTTCGAGGAACCACCAAAATTTTCACTAAAACTCCCCAAATATTTACGTACAATCTACCGAATTTTATTTATAGACCTGGCAATACTGCAGTGGGGTTTAAAGAAATCCTCTTTCGAATGCAAGGTCATAATTACGTGGCGCGAACCACGCAACCAATTCGCTCGGTACTGAAGGACGTATTTGCATAATCAAGCAGTGTGCGGTCTCTATTATCAAGTTAACACTACAAGACTTCCTAACAATACTTCAAAAGCGACCGACCAATAGGCAGAGATCCCGAGAGAATATTAAATCATAATAGACTGCCATCCATCGGCGATCAGAAAGATCCTCGTCAGAGATCAGGCGGTTCAAGAGGACCGTATCTTATCAGCAAGCAAGTTATGAATGGAAACTGGCAGAAGGAGAGGTTCCGACTAAGCATAATCGACAAGATGCAACTGTGAGGGGGGGGGGGGGCAGTGGGAGTAATTGGCACGAGGCAGATGACCTTAGAATATTGTGTGTTATTTGCTATCTTTATTACTTGCGTATCATGGCGGTATAATTATAGACTGGTAGTGGAGGTATTTAACAAGCTCTACAGTACAGTTTATGTGTTTCCGCTATCTCTCTGCTGAAGAACGGGAACGTCTTCTTGGCTTCCAAGAATCTAATACTTGTTGCTGCCATGTATGTTGTTCACGAGTTACAGCACCTTGGCTCAGTTGTCGGCTTTCAGGTTGCGATAAACTCTGTTTCATTCCTACGAGTGCAGATGATATTATCGGAACGTGTCCGTCAAGTCCAACACGGAGTATAACTGAATGTTTGAGTTTAAAATAGAAAATATTCCATGTAGCATTATATCCAGGAAACTCAAAAGAACTGTTTATTTTTCAAAATAAGAATCCAGTGTAAAACCTTACAATTACAGATTTAAAGAACCTTAGTAGGCCTAATTAAGCTTTCATATATAATTCAATCAATCAATCAATCAATCAATCAATCAATCAATCAATCAATCAATCAATCAATCAATCAATCAATCAATCAATCAATCAATCAATCAATCAATCAATCAATCAATCAATCAATCAATCAATCAATCAATCAATCAATCAATCAATCAATCAATCAATCAATCAATCAATCAATCAATCAATCAATCAATCAATCAATCAATCAATCAATCAATCAATCAATCAATCAATCAATCAATCAATCAATCCTGATCTATATTTAGGGTAGTCGCCCAGGTGGCAGATTCTCTACCTGTTCTTTTCCTAGCCTTTTCTTAAATGATTTCAAAGAAATTGGAAATTTATTGAACATCTCCCTTGTTAAGTTTTTCCAATTCCTAACTCTCCTTCCTATAAACGAATATTTGCCCCAATTTGTCCTCTTAAATTCCAACTTTATCTTCATATTGTGATCTTTCCTACTTTTAAAGACGCCACTCAAACTTATTCGTCTACTAATGTCATTCCACGCCATTTCTCCACTGACAGCTTGGAACATACCACTTAGTCGAGCAGCTCGTCTTCTTTCTCTCAGTTCTTCCCAACCCAAACTTTGCAACATTTTTGTAACGCTACTCTTTTGTCGGAAATCACCCAGAACAAATCGAGCTGCTTTTCTTTGGATTTTTTCCAGTTCTTGAATCAGGTAATCCTGGTAATGAAATGGCGTATGGCTTTTAGTGCCGGGAGTGTCCGAGGACAAGTTCGGCTCGCCAGATGCAGGTCTTTTGATTTGAATCCCGTAGGCGACCTGCGCGTCGTGATGAGGATGAAATGATGATGAAGACGGCACATACACCCAGCCCCAGTGCCAACAAAATTAACCAACGATGGTTAACATTCCCGACATTGCCGGAAAAGTCAAACCCGGGACCCCTGTGACCAAAGGCCAGCACGCTAACCATTTAGCCATGGAGCCGGACATTGGGTTGGTGATAAAACTGGAGAGGAGGGCCAGTACCTCGCCCAGGCGTCCTCACCTGCTATGCTGAACAGAGACCTTGTGGGGGGATGGGAAGATTGGAAGGGATAGACAAGGAAGAGAGGAGGTCATTTACTGGTATGTAAAAGAACTGCTGTAGAAAAGTAGTCTCGGCGTTTCGAAAACTTTAAAAGTAATTATTGGGATGTAAATTATATAATAATATTATTACTTCCCAGCAGAGCCTCCGTGGTTCACGTGGCAGCGCGCCGGCCTTTCACCGCTGGGTTTCGGATTTCAAATCCCGGTGCTGGACAAAGCATAGGTGGGGCAGGTTTTCCTTCGGGTACTTTAATTCGAGGGACACTCTCTAATATCATTTCATCCGTCAGTCATTAATCATTGCCCCAGAGGAGTGCGACAGGCTTCGGCAGCCGCCACAATTCCTATCCTCGCCGCTAGATGGGGGCATTCATTCCATTCCTGAACTGGTTGAAATTGGAAACATGCTGTGGATTTTTTATTTCTTACTGAAACCTTAATTTGGTCGATAAATTCAAAAGCCTCCATTCCTTGATTTTAACGTCATCTAGTGGTCTGGATATTGACGATTTCAATTCTTTCGTCAACCTTTAAAGGTAAGATTTTTGCTTTGATATTCCATTGATTCTCTGATTTCTTGGATGGTCTATGTCAAGGAAGAAACGATACGAAAATCCATATAGATAGTTCAAAGAGCAAAGAGATATTTGGTACCGAGCAAGTGGCTGCTCGGTTTGGGTTACGTAGCTATCAGTTTGAATTCGGGAGATAGTGGGTTCGAACCCCACTGTAATCAGCCCTGAAGATTGTTTTCCGTGGTTTCCCATTTTCATATTAGGCAAATCCTGGGTCTGTACCTTTAATTAAGACCACGGCGCTTCCTTGCCATTTCCTATCCGATTGTTGCGATTAGGGCATATCTGTGTCGGTGAAACGTAAAGCAAAATAACAAAGAAAAGAAGAAAAGTATTAGGTATGATGCTTATATTTTTCTTCTTTCGGGAATCTACATGTAAGCCTTCTCGTCCCATTACCTGCAGCTACACATTAAACTATATGTGTACAAGGCTCTTATGCTCCCGACACTTCTATTTACTTCTGAGACGATTTGGTGTGCTCATGGACGACTTATCAAGATATCGTTGTTCTTGAAAAATTGCTAAAAGAACGAAATGTCAACATTGGACAAAATTATCACATTTAAAAAAATCCAAAACTAGGTGGCTTCCAATGAAATTATTATTATTATTATTATTATTATTATTATTATTATTATTATTATTATTATTATTATTATTATTATTATTATTATTATTATTTGCTTTACGTCGCACCGACACCGATAGGTCTTACGGCGACGATGGGAGAGGATAGGGCTGGGAGTGGGAAGGAAGCGGCCGTGGCCTTAATTATACAGCCTCAGCATTTAACTGCTGTTAAAATGGGAAACCACGGAAAATTATCTTTTGAGCCGCCGATAGTACGGTTCGAACCCACTGTCTCCCGAATGCAAGCTGACAGCTACGTAACCCAAACCGAGCAGCCAGTTGCTCGGTCTTTAATTTTTTAAGAATAAACCTGCACAGGTATAGACATAGAACTAAACATAGCTTCGATCTGGCTGGAAATGACCCGAGATGTGGGTGTTTAGAGGGGGTAAGGGGGTAATATTTTAAATATTTACTAGAGGACCCGTGCTGCTTATCAGCATTTGTTATAAATAGGTTGGATAACTCGTCTTGATATACCTGTCGTAGTCATATAGTTTTACCTGTTCTTTTCAGCATTTTTGTGAACATTTAATGCTGGTAATACAGTTTATAACACTTCTTTCCATACAATATACTCTGAGTTTAGATCATTCGGCTACTACTACTACTAACATGTTTTCATTCTTCCCCTGAAGGGGGAGGCGGGCCTCCTAGACGGTGACGCCGTCTCTCAGCCCTGGCGATTTGTTACGGTTATGGAGATATGTGAAGAAGATGGGAGGGCTGACGGCCGTGGCCTATACTAGTAAATGTCCCGGCATTCGCCTTAGTGCACGAGAATGGGAAACCATGGAAAACCATTCTTAGGACAGCCAGCGGTGGGGCCAGCCCCTCTCCGTCTCCCGAATGCAGAGGCGTAGAACCATGGCAGAGTCGTGGTCACCCCTCCTCTGTTTGGTTGGTCTGCTACAACTTATCAATGTTTTCATTTCTCCCCTGAAGGGGGAGGCGGGCCTCTTAGACGGTGACGCCGTCTCTCAGGCCAGGAGATTTGTTACGGTGAACGAGATGTGCGGAGAAAGTGAGAGGGTTGGAGGCCGTGGCCTATACTAGAAACTGTCCGGGCAATCGTCTTAGTGTAGGAGAATGGAAAACCACGAAAAAACCATTCTCAGGACAGTCGATGGTAGGGACCAGCCCCTCTCCGTCTTCCGAATGTACATAGAGAGGCGTACAGCCACGGCAGAGCCACGGCCACTCCTCCTCTGCTTTGCTCGGTTGGTCCGTGTCTGGATCTTAACATTTTCAACGCCTTGCCGGAGATAGTGCAACATTGAATTGGCCATGGCTGAATACTGGTTCGCGTTAGTAAACTACCCAGTTTTTCAAGAGTTTGGCCCTCTTTATTAATGGTCATACAGAAGGCTGATCGACTTTACTTTGCCGTCTGTGCACACGTCGACTATTTTCTCTTAGCAGCATGTACGTTATTAGGAACGTTCTGCCATCTGTTGAGTATATTCAGAAGGTGGGGAAGGTCAGAGAATTAAGGAGTATGTAGCAGAGAATAGTATCCTTCCATGATCAGAGGAAGTGTATATTCTCTGGCTTAACAGGTAGCAATCAAACATGGCTGCATTACAATCACATTACTAAGGATGAAAATCGCACATTTAAGAATAGTAACGAAAGGGTTAATCGCTTAGCAACCTGCTAAGTACAGAATGTATTGCGGGCTAGGATAAGCTTTCACCTGCAATTGTTGGAGTGGTCATTTATGGATTCAAAATTTGGGACTACTCAAAGTCGACTGAACTCAGCGACCTGTCAATATCTGATGATTCACCAACAGTTGATTTCGGAGAGAATTAAAAAAAAAAAAAAAAAAAAAAAAAGAAATGAAGCAAATCTGTCCAGTAGAACGGTTGGACTGGGCAAAACCTTTTTTGTAAACTTTTTAAATATATAGAAATCTAAACCAATACGATTTTTTACTTAATTTTTACAATGGTGTCCTTTTTTTTTGCTAGGGGCTTCATGTCGCACCGACACAGATAGGTCTTATGGCGACGATGGGATAGGAAAGGCCTAGGAGTTGGAAGGAAGCGGTCGTGGCCTTCATTAAGGTACAGGCCCAGAATTTGCCTGGTTGAAAATGGGAAACCACGGAAAACCATCTTCAGGGCTGCCGATTGTGGGATTCGAACCTACTATCTCCCGGATGATGGTGTGGTTTTGCAGGTGAGCATCTTCCAATATTTTTCTCTTTGAAGCCGACGTTTCAGTAGATAGTCTATTCTCTACACAGTTCAAACAATCTTCGAACAGCACTGAATCGCAAAGTAAGTCCGCTGCTGCTATACTTGGGGACATAACGTGAAGTCAGCAGTCACTCATACTCTGCACCCTGCTGAGTTAACGAGTTGCAAATGATTTGGTGCGCAGAGGTTGCCAAACCACTTTCTTCCACACTCTCTTCGGCGTTTACCCTTTCTTGGTGTCGATTGCATTACACTAGTTATCAACCCCGGCTACAGTGGACTATTTAATCCTAAGCTCCTAATAAACACTGGGCTGCCGCTGGAGATTAGTGGTGTGAGCCGATGTCGTCATGTTTTGCCCACAAGTAAACCTCTTCTAAGCTAAGCGAAGGAGTGAGCGAGGAGAGATATATTGAGACGTCTGGTTTCAGGCCACTGACTTACGGGCTGCGCCGACCAATGATCCGAGAGAGGAGTGTTCAAGAATCTACGAAACTCAGTAACCTGTTCCACGATTTATGATATTGAGTTTCAGGAACGAGAGGGATTGTGAATAGCTTAAAAGATAAAAGAAACCCAAAAATCCCGTAAACCTATTCGGGGCCGGAAGAAAACACGTGTTGAAAAAATAGGAAGGCTGTGCGCGAAAGATTAAAGAGAGGAGCTTGACAGGGGAAGCTGGAGGTAATGATGTCACATACATATTCTTCTTCGTCTGCTGCTTTTCCCACACGTGTGAGGTCGCGGTTGCGAACTGTATCGCACATGTGGATTTGGCCCTGTTTTACGGCCGGATGCCCTTCCATCACTATTGCGTGTTTTTATGGTGGTCGGTAGTGAAGTATGTTGTGTGAATATGAAGAGGAAGGGACAAACACAAACCCCCAGTCCCGAGCCAGAAGAATTAATCAGACGCGATTAAAATCCCCGACCCGGCTGGAATCGAACCCGGGGCCCTCAGAACAGAAGGCCTCAGCACTGACCATTCAGCCAAGGAGTCGGACAATTATGTCACAGACGTGTGGTACGAAATGCAAGCCGCTTACAAAAGGTTAAATATCTTTTGAAAGCTTAGTGAACTAAGCTGGAGATAAAACAAATATAAACCTACTGTTGAACAGATTTTGAATCTCTCTTTCTCTTCTGATTTCTTTGCTGTGAACACTAACAGTAGGGACAGTGTTCGCAGTCAACCTACGCGAACGAACTCTACCTTAGGTCTTCACTCTATGTTGACTGGGAAGTATTAACAATACACCGTCAATTTGTACCGTTTTGCGACTACAGATGTAAGAATTTAAGTGCTTAAAATGCCAGAGATGAAGATTTACTGCCTCGTTAAGAATTAAATTACAGGGTAAAATTCTGAACGGGCGGCATCTCCTTAACGCAGAGACTAGTTGATAGGTCGTAAAGTTAAGCGCTTAAAAAAAAAGCTATGATATATACTCTTCACAGATTAGGAGAAGGAAGTATCCTCTAGTACATATGAGTGGAGTAGAATAGCAACTCATCACAACCATATGGGACTTGTATTACGGTCAATGAACTATTAATTACCCGGGTATCACAGCAAAGACATGCGTACACGGGTCCGCCTGAGAGACCTCTGTCATTATTTACCCTTAATACTAAAAATTGCCAACTTTTCTTTGTTATTTCCGTATTTTATTATCGACAAGGATCAATTAAAAAGTTCTACTACAGTGAAAAAGCGAAATATTGTAAGAATAGACGAGCGATGGTTTTTTAACAATGTCAATGAAATGTATGTATGTTGGGTATTAAGCCCGAAGACTGGTTTGATCCTCCGCAGCTCCGCTAACAGCTGTCATAAATAGCCTAGGCGTCACTGAAGAGGCGTACTAGGGAAATGAGGAGTGAGGTAGTTTCCCGTTGCTTTCCTCACCGAGCCAGCAGTTGCTATTACATATCAGTCTGCCAAGCCCACTGAAATGCATGCACCAGCCAACCCTATGAGCGATGTTTTCGCGTCATTCATAACAGGGACTGGCTGCATAAGGAATGGTATTACTAGCATCACTGTCCGACTCGTTGGCTGAACGGCCAGCGTACTGGCCTTCGGTTCAGAGGTTCCCGGTTCGATTCCCGGCTGGGTCGGGGATTTTAACCTTAATTGGTTAATTCCAATGGCACGGGGGCTGGGTGTATGTGTTGTCTTCATCATCATTTCATCCTTATCACGACGCGCAGGTCGCCTACGGGTGTCAAATAAAAAGACCTGCACCTGGCGAGCCGAACCCGTCCTGGGATATCCCGGCACTAGCATCATTTCACTAGCATCACTCATACCTCTGTCACTTTCATCACTTTCATATTGTCAAAGCCAAGGATGAGACTGAGACAGGTCAATGAAAGTAACAAATTTGATATAGCTCATATACCAGAAGACATAGTGCACTGTAAACACTACATCTTACCTGCAAAGGCCTATCAATGAAATAAGGAACACTAATTTACATATGTTTGCTCCTCTACATATAATAAATATTTAAAATATGGTAAAGATGGCATTTAAGCATATCTTAAAAGCTAACACATTAATAAAACACACAACTTATCAGAAAGAGCATCATTATCCACGACAGTCAACAAGTTGCAACTGTCCTATCGACTGACAAAGAACACTTATAACGAAAAAAAAGGACATATCACGCAATCTGAAACTGAAGCACTACGACCAGAAACTCTGTATGCTATGGAGTGTCTTTTATTGAACCGAAGAGGTCTGATGGAGAACCTAGAAGTTCAGAGAGAGGAGAATTCTCAGGAAGATCTTAGGTCCGGTAAAGGAAGATGAAGAATTCCGTAGATGGCACAATTCCGAGCTCTACAAACACATAGAGAGGCTTTCTGATGGTGCTAGGGAAAGGAGAGTAGCCTTCTATGGCCACATAGTAAGACTGCCTTCCAAAAGACTGACAAATTGCCTGTTCATCTTCTGGCAAAACAAAAAGATCCGTACCACCTGCCAGAAACTGAGAAAGACGTTAAAGAACTTCAAGATATTTAAGATAGACGGTCTGTAAGAAATACCCTGAAGGAAGTCCATGGATTTCAGGGAAATACCCGTAGGAAAGGTACCGCCTGGACAGATGAAAGAAATGGGTTACGCCGGCAGAAAATCCGTCTATACTGAGGAAAGATCAAAGCCCACCAGCTGAAAAGCGTGGTACAAAGAAAGCTTATTCGGACCAAGAAGAATCAACGACAATGCAAAAGACTGTTTGAAATACACAAGGCTTTCTTGAAAATTGCGAGCACTTTTCATGCACATGACTTCAGACTTACATCACAGTCGCGTGCTTGTTCTATAGCAGGAGTTTCCAAATGGCGGCCCGCGGGCCGCATGTGGCCCGCGAAGCCACTTTTGCGGCCCGCGACAGCACTGTGAGAAATAATGTGAAGAAAAATCACAAAAATATTTATTAGTTCGTTCAAAAACGTATTCATTTTTATACACCTTATAGACCCAAGTCAGAACTATATATTCTTTAATAATAGTTCCTCTTTTCAAGTATTCACTTGTTCTCAACAGATTCTTTTTTAATTTAAAGCATTTAAAATACAAATTTCTAGTAATATTATTATTTCTTGTCCCACTGACAACTTTGGGTGGTTTTCGGAGACGCCGAGGTGTCGAAATTTTGTCCCACAGGAATTCTTTTAAGTGACAGTAAATCTACAGACACGAGGCTGACGTATTTGAGCACCTTCAAATACTATAGGAGTGGGCCAGAATCGAACCTGCAAAACTGAGATCAGAAGGCCAGCGCCTCAACCGTCTCAGCCACTCAGCCCGGCTCCAAATTTCACTCTGTTATGCAATTTTAAAATAATGTTTTAAGCAATTATAATGATCAAACCCTTATTTCAATTGAACTATGCATATTAGTTCATAATAGTGCTTATGTACCGTTTGCAGAGTTTTACGAAAATTGATCTATTCAAGTGCGGGCCGCGAACATAACTAAGGTATCCAAAATGGCCCTCGAGCCCTTACCAATTGGAAACCCCTGTTCTATAAGTTCTGAAAGTTTCACTATGGTGTTGTGTTTCCTCTTTCTGGAGTGGCTAAGGCAGGAGAGGAGCTCCATTTAAACTTGTTTTTACCATAAAACGCATTGGGAGGTGTGCTGAAGTCATCAGTGTCTTCTTATGAATTGCATGAATCATCATTACTGTTATTTTTAGAATTTTCTCCTGCTACACATCCGCCTTCTTGTTCAGAAGCCCTGCTGTGATCTGAGGTCAAATATATGTCGTGTTCTCCAGATACTTCACTTACTGAAACATTATATACCCACCCTTGTACTATTTTATCAAAATCTCTATCACAAAGGGTAACAGTTTCCGACATCCCCGTAGCCCACCGTATTATACTTACACCCGGGTCCGGTCTGTGAGACGTGCACAGCGCTATAACAAGTTATATCTTGTGAACAACTTGGCGATTGTTTGCTCTCAACTGGCTGTTAGTTTGAATTACCATGCTAAGCGATTACAAGCCCGGAGGAGTCCATATTAAGCACGACAAGAAATTATCAATATACACTGACTGACAGAGCAAATGCAACAACAAGAATGAGTGGTTCGAAAGGGATGAAAGTTGGGGAAAAAACAGAGACGGCACGGACGAATAATTGATGTTTATTTCAAACCGATATGCAGGTTACACAATGCGCACGGCATCGACTCAGTAGGATGTAGGACCACCGCGAGCGGCGATGCACGCAGAAACACGTCGACGTACAGAGTCAATAAGAGTGCGGATGGTGTCCTGAGGGATGGTTCTCCATTCTCTGTCAACCATTTGCCACAGTTGGTCGTCCGTACGAGGCTGGGGCAGAGTTTGCAAACGGCGTCCAATGAGATCCCACACGTGTTCGATTGGTGAGAGATCCGGAGAGTACGCTGGCCACGGAAGCATCTGTACACCTCGTAGAGCCTGTTGGGAGATGCGAGCAGTGTGTGGGCGGGCATTATCCTGCTGAAACAGAGCATTGGGCAGCCCCTGCCACCGGCCGCAGCACATGCTGCACGTAGCGGTGGGCATTTAACGTGCCTTGAATACGCACTAGAGGTGACGTGGAATCATACGCAATAGCGCCCCAAACCATGATGCCGCGTTGTCTAGCGGTAGGGCGCTCCACATTTACTGCCGGATTTGACCTTTCTCCACGCCGACGCCACACTCGTCTGCGGTGACTATCACTGACAGAACAGAAGCGTGACTCATCGGAGAACACGACGTTCCGCCATTCCCTCATCCAAGTCGCTCTAGCCCGGCACCATGCCAGGCGTGCACGTCTATGCTGTGGAGTCAATGGTAGTCTTCTGAGCGGACGCCGGGAGTGCAGGCCTCCTTCAACCAATCGACGGGAAATTGTTCTGGTCGATATTGGAACAGCCAGGGTGTCTTGCACATGCTGAAGAATGGCGGTTGACGTGGCGTGCGGGGCTGCCACCGCTTGGCGGCGGATGCGCCGATCCTCGCGTGCTGACGTCACTCGGGCTGCGCCTGGACCCCTCGCACGTGCCACATGTCCCTGCGCCAACCATCTTCGCCACAGGCGCTGCACCGTGGACACATCCCTATGGGTATCGGCTGCGATTTGACGAAGCGACCAACCTGCCCTTCTCAGCCCGATGACCATACCCCTCGTAAAGTCGTCTGTCTGCTGGAAATGCCTCCGTTGACGGCGGCCTGGCATTCTTAGCTATACACGTGTCCTGTGGCACACGACAACACGTTCTACAATGACTGTCGGCTGAGAAATCACGGTACGAAGTGGGCCATTCGCCAACGCCGTGTCCCATTTATCGTTCGCTACGTGCGCAGCACAGCGGCGCATTTCACATCATGAGCATACCTCAGTGACGTCAGTTTACCCTGCAATTGGCATAAAGTTCTGACCACTCCTTCTTGGTGTTGCATTTGCTCTGTCAGTCAGTGTATTAGGGATCTCACGTGGTCTAGATGACCGGACTTGGATAGTTATGTGTTAAGAAAGAATCCAGACGTAGCGTCATCAAAAAGAGATAAGATTGGGGTGACCTATCCCACCAGCCTTCTTCAATGCTTTTGGTGATGTAATGATGGAAGTAGCACTATTACTCGCACACTTTTTAATGATAGATGGACACTCTAACGCTGAATCGGTCGACCTCGGCAATCTTCGAAATTCCTACTGGCAACTTTTGAAACACAAACTATGAATCGCTTATGCATCGCTGTGCGACATCTGGCGTACACTTTACGTACTAGTACTATTATTGTTTACACAGCAAAGCCAAACTATAGAATTCATGCTAGAAATAAGATTCGCATCGAGAAATGTTATATAATGTTACATAATGTGTGTGTGACACAGTTGTTGGCTTAAGGGGACACGATAGTGAAATTTCTAACTTCTATATTTTTCAATGACATTTTTTCATATTTTTTTCTGAGGTGTAACTCCTCAGATGTAGTAATGCAACCAACTTTCAATATTATACCTATACAACTTTTTGAGTAGGACTTTTTTTACTTTACTTTTACCAGCATCGTTAAAAAAGTCCATTGGATCACAATATTTTTCCATTTGGCACCAAATTTAGCACAAATATGCTGTATAATTATGCCAACAAACGTCAGTATCACAGTTTGTTGTTTGAGAAACACATTGGCCTGTAGAATTTTATAAAACATAATGTTTAATTTTTCAAAAAAAATATGTGTACACACAAAATTTCGTAGGTCACAAAAAAAAAAAGAAAAAAAAAATTGAATCACCTTAAACAGCAAAATGCACACTGACATTTATGCAACAACTATCTAGCTACTACTGTGTAAAATTTCACCTACATCAGACAAAAATTGCATGATAAGGGATTATTTTTGTGAAAGAAATCATGAAGATTTTGCTAAGCCATAAAATGCAAAATAAAAATCTTTGCAACTTCACTCACTTTACAACTGTCCAGCACAATAAGTATGCCCTTCAGACTTCTTTTTTCTCTCCTCCAGTGATATTTTCATCACCTTATTCTTTTTCCTTAGCTCTTTGCTTTCATCTGAGCTCTTTTTCCTGCTTTGCTGTAAGCGCCTTTGGTCTCGCTGGTGACTGATGTCCACAGCAGAAGTTGGTACTGGCTTCCTTCTGATGGATTGAAGGACTTCAAGTGTTCTAACATACCCCATATTGAACTCACAACACTCACAATACCAAGCTGAAGTTTATTCCTAGTAACAAATACTTCTTTTGGATATTTGGACATTATTATTCCAAAGAACACTGTGAAGGCTCTCATTTGGATTTTGTCTCTTCCCTTTTATGCACCTTGTAGCAGTGCATCTGATGCAAGTCTCTGATATGTTGGCATTATTTTTAAAACTACATAATACATAATATCACATCTGCTACTCAATGCTTAGATTATGTTTGAAATCCAAATGAGACAGACGTAAGAAAGGGAAAGCAGCAACTGGACGGGCGTGTCCAGTAGAGTATGGGGCAGTTAAATGCTAGCGCAGCGCCATTTAAATGAGGCGCTGTGGGTTTTAAAATAGCGGCATTTAAAAAATAAAAACATTTTTCAAAAGAACACATATCAGGGTATTTTTTAGAGTTCTAAACCCAATTTTGGTATTTTCCTCGAAATTCATTAAATTTCACTTTAGTGCCCCCTTAAGATAATAAAGGTTTTTACACATTCATATCGATCGATCATATTATCGATTCAATTCAGATTTGATTTCCATTCAGTTGGCAGTATTACCGGAACCGGGAGAGCTTACTCCTTACTCCTCACCCCCATACACAAATCTATCACTAAAAATTGTGCAAATAATAGAAGTTACAACGATGGGAGTAACACATAATTAATGTTATTGGCTTTACGCCCCCACTAACTACTTTTTTGGTTTTCGGAGACGCCGATGTGCCGAAATTTAGTCTCGCAGGAGTTCTTTTACGTGCCAGTAAATTTACCGACACGAGGCTGACGTATTAGGGCACCTTCAAATACCACCGGACTGAGACAGGATCGATCCTGCCAAGTTGGGGTCAGAAAGCCAGCGCCTCAACCGTCTGAGCCACTCAGCCAGGCACGATGGGAGTGGAAGAAAATTAAAGATTAATAGAGATAATCAACTTTGCCGATGATCAGGCAATACTAGATGATCTGTAGATCATGATTAACTGAATTGGCTAAACTTAGAGACCTATCAATGTCTTATGATTCACCGGCAGGGCATTCCGGAGAGAACAAAACAGAAATGAAGCATATCGGTCCAGTAGTACGGACGGACGGATTTGCCAAAGCTGTTCTTAGTAAACTCGTTCAATATATAGATAATAATAATAATAATAATAATAATAATAATAATAATAATAATAATAATAATAATAATAATAATAATAATAATAATAATCTGACAGTATACATCTAAATTATCGCCAATATGAACTTCAATGACGAAAAATGTTTTTCACCAACTATTGTGCACCATAATAGCCCACCCCACGTTTTAGGGGTAGCATACCCGCCTCTTACCCGGAGGCCCCGAGACGAGTTCGATTCCGGCCAGGTCAGAGATTTTTTACTTGAATCTGAGGGCTCATTCGAGGTCCACTCAACTTACCCACCTAGAAGCTATCTGATGGTGAGATAGCGGCCCCGGCCGAGAGAATTCATCGCACTGAACACGCGTCAACTCCAAATCTGCAGGCCTTCGGTTTGAGCAGTGGTTGCTTGGTAGGCTAAGGCTCGTCAGAACTATAGCGCGGAGGCCTTCTTGTGCATAGTAATAAGAGAGAGAATGGAATGCTGGATGCCTTCGAAAGAAAGATACTTCGAAGAATCATCGGCCCAGTCTGTGAAAGAGGAACATCGAGGAGGAGGTAAAATCATGAATTGTACAACATTTCTAAACACCCACCTATTAGAAGAATAGTGAAATCAGCCAGATATAGGTGGGCCGTCATGCAGCACGGATGAGTGATACCGTCTGAGCCACTCAGCGCGGCCTTGTTCATCCTCGCATCAGAGGGCGCACATAAGTTGATAGTAGAAACTTTTGTCGATAAATGTTCAAACTTCTTACGAAATGAGTTTCATTGTTCGTGTTATAGATGGCCTTCTAAAAGGCGCTCAATTTAAATGCGCGGAGCGAGTGTACCTCCGGTATTATTATTATTATTATTATTATTATTATTATTATTATTATTATTATTATTATTATTATTATTATTATTATTATTATTATTATTATTGATGCTGCTTGTTGTTTTAAGGGGCCTAACATCGAAGGTCATCGGCCCATTATTATTATTATTATTATTATTATTATTATTATTATTATTATTATTATTATTATTATTGATGCTGCTTGTTGCTTTAAGGGGGCCTAACATCGAAGGTCATCGGTCCATTATTATTATTATTATTATTATTATTATTATTATTTTTCACAATTTTCAAAATTCTACACTAAGAGATGATAATCCGAACGAATATTTAATTTCTCCTTATATTTATCGTACCACAAATTATCAGGAACATTATCAGGGGAGAGACGTGAAACTATTAATCCAAGAAGATGCATTTGGGAGATGGTGGGTTCAAATCGCACCGTCGGCAGCCCCGAAGTCGTTTTCCGCGGTTTCCCCATTTTCACACCAGGCTGTACATTAATTAAAGCCACGGTCGCTAGCTTCCCAATCCCAGCCCTTTCCCATCCTTGCATCGCCGAAAAATGCTGACGTGTTACTAACGAAAAAATAAAATACAAAATAATATGTATATATTTATCCATGATGGTCCGAAAATAGTTGACAGATGTCGTTAGTGCATCGACGGAGCCGACACTGGAATCGAGAATGTTGGTTCCAGATTCGGCAGTCTCGACCGTTCGCGAATCCGTCCGCAATCCATCCCTAAATAGAGCTGTTATTTACTGTTATTTAGGACATAAAATAACAGAGGATGGAAGATATACGAAGGGGGACCAATAAATAACCGGATACGAGTTTAAAAATAGAGTATTTATGAATATTCATTTTTTATGATTTACGGGCGGTTGCAGAGTGGGTTTCGGCTGGTTCGACAGCTGTGCACTCTGACCGACCAACCGAGCAGAGAGGGATTCTGCCGTGTTTCTAAGCCTCTACATTCGGGAGACGCAGAGGGGTTGGTCCCCATCGTCGGCTGTCCTGAGAATGGTTTTCCGTAGTTTTCCATTCTCTTACTCTATGGTGAATGCTGGGGTAGTTCCAAGTGTAGGCCATGGCCGCTGACCCCCTCACCTTCTCTGCACAACTCGTTAATCGTAACAAATCTCCTGGCCTGAGAGACGGCGTCACCGTCCGGAAGGCCCGCCTCCCACTTCAGGGGAGGAATGAAAACATTTTAGTAGTAGTAGCAGACGTAAGTCACCTTGGAAGTAGTCTGAATAAACTCTTAGGACTATACATTTGTTCAAACGTTTTTTCCACTGCGTGATTTACAGCACCACCTTCGATTTTGTTTTCGGATTCGGAATGGCTGCAATACGTTTCCCATTCAGCTCCCTTTTTTATCCGGGGTAACGAAAAGAAATCACGAGGTGCGAGATCTGGTAGATAGGGGAGATGAGGAAGCGGTGTAATGCGGGTTTTTGCCAAACACACTCACAGAACTGGCTGTGTGAGCTGAAGCATTGTCATGGTGGAAGAACCAGTCCCCACTCTGCCGTATCAACCGAACGCTCTCGCGCAACCGCCTCAAAAACATTCAGGTAGAAAACTTGGTTCACTGTTCACAAAATCACATGTCACACGAAAAATGTGTCACAGAAGCCATGCCGGCTGGCATACTGACTCAGGGGAAGTTACTTAACATCCACCTAAAGCCCGAACTGCAAGAGCGACGCGCGCTGTGATAACTTTTATGCAGGAGAGAAAGTTAGCAGTGGTGGCGATAATGACCCCGCAGACAACGCGGGGTGGGGGTGGGGGCGCCACGGCTTGTGAAGGGCCCATGACTGTTTCTTAATTCAGTAGCTGAAGAGTGATTTTACATATTGATAAAGCTACAGCGCACAACGCAAGTTCGGTTTCTCCCTCGGACTCAGCGAGGGATGGCACCTCTACCGCCTCAAGGGCAGTGTCCTGGAGCTTCAGACTCTGAGGCGGGGGATACAACTGGGTAGTATGACCAGTACCTCGCCCAGGCGGCCTCACCTGCTATGCTGAACAGGGGCCTTGTAGGGGGATGGGAAGATTGGAAGGGATAGGCAAGGAAGAGGGAAGGAAGCGGCCGTGGTCTTAAGTTAGGTTCCATCCTGGCATTCGCCTGGAGGAGTAGTGGGAAACCACGGAAAACCACTTCGAGGATGGCTGAGGTGGGAATCGAACCCACCTCTACTCAGTTGACCTCCCGAGGCAGAGTGGACCCCGTTCCAGCCCTCTTATCACTTTTCAAATTTCATGGCAGAGCCGGGAATCGAGCCCGGGCCTCCGGGGGTGGCAGCTAATCACACTATCCACTACACCACGGAGGCGGACAATAACAAAAAAGTAAAGAATATATTTCAAAATGTAGATGTGATTTCGCTTGTGGCCATTTTTAAAATGATCTATTACATCTGGTGATGAACCAAAACAAGCACTGTCCATCATTTTGACTGATGTTCCATCCTTACACCACGGAGGAAAAAGTTCAGCTGGCTGTAAACCAGTTTGAAGTTCACATGTTAGATATAAGATGATACACCCTATTTCCAATTTCCACTGAAATATCATTTTTCATAAATTTGATGGTTACATCTCTATTCCGGGAAGGTCTTCAATTGTACACTGAAGTACGATTTTTAAGAAATGATGGATGGGGTGTAATGTTGATGAGTGGAAGAGAGGTAGCTGCATACCAAGGTGACTGCTACCCAGCTAGGTGACTTGCAGAAATTGGCCTGACGTGTTGCCAGCATGGTGACATCTTCACCCGTGTTGATTACATGATCGGATTCATTGCCTCTCCAAAATTAGTCTCGCGAGCCTCAGTGAACTCTGTTAAATTATAATCCTTATATAAGTCGGCAAACGAAACCGGGGATCCTGCCCCTACAACACTGTCTTTACTCCGCGAATAAATGTATTCACATTCAGGAACTATTTGATTAAAAGTCATCATCATCATCATCATCTGTTTACCCTCCAGGTTCGGTTTTTCCCTCGGACTGAGCGAGGGATCCCACCTCTGCCGCCTCAAGGGCAGTGTCCTGGAGCTTCAGACTCTTGGTCGGGGGATACAACTGGGGAGTATGACCAGTACCTCGCCCAGGCGGCCTCACCTGCTATGCTGAACGGGGGCCTTGTGGAGGGATGGGAAGATTGGAAGGGATAGGCAAGGAAGAGAGAAGGAAGCGGCCGTGGCCTTAAGTTAGGTTCCATCCCGGCACTTGCCTGGAGGTGAAGTGGGAAACCACGGAAAACCACTTCGAGGATGGCTGAGGTGGGAATCGAACCCACCTCTACTCAGTTGACCTCCCGAGGCTGAGTGGACCCCGTTCCAGCCCTCGTACCACTTTTCAAATTTCGTGGCAGAGCCGGGAATCGAACCCGGGCTTCCGGGGGTGGCAGCTAATCACGCTAACCACTACACCACAGAGGCGGACTTGATTAAAAGTACTAGATATAATGCAAATATATTTTATTTTATTTTATTGGAACAAATCATATTTTTTATAGAGGAATGTTTCAAATTGATTGGCGGAGTATGTAATTATTTTCTTTTCTTGTGACACTCTTCTGAAAGCCGATGTTACACGTAGAAAGGTCAGTTTCATCAACAGCTGTTAAAAATCCGATAACGGAGCCTGAGTTAACACCTCGTTAAGAACTTAACATGGCGTTATGGAAATCGCTTTTACAGAACACTATAACAAGCTCGTTAAGTAATAATAATAATAATGTTATTGGCTTTACGTCCCACTATAACGGTTTTCGGAGACGCCGAGGTGCCGGAATTAAGTCCGACAGGAGTTCTTTTACGTGCCAGTAAATCTACCGACACGAGGCTGACGTATTTTAGCCCCCTTCAAATACCACCGGAGTGGACCACGTTCGAACCTGCCAAGTTGGTGTCAGAAGGCCAGCGCCTCAAGTGTCTGAGCCACTCATCCCGGTAGCTCGTTAACTAACGTGGCGTTAACGTTAACGACCAAGTGAGCAACGTGTACCATTAACATTATTTCGCTCTTCTGAACGGTGCCGGGCATAATGTTATTCACTTGTCACCTTTCCCCTGTAGTGTTTCTGCGCGGAATAAGAGCTTCCATTTGAAATACCTGTACGGCAACCTAAAAGAGAAGAGATTTTTCCGCTAAGAACGAGTTGGAACGGTCCAAGAATGGAAGGGGGCATATTTATTCCAGCATTGAAATAGATGACTTCAAAGATTATTGCATTAAATGGCGACGAAGTAGAGCCTCTTCGTAATGACGTCGAGTTGTAATGCAGAATATCACAGAGGTTTTTAAGCTAAATTTTATGAAATGGACAGATCATTAATAACTACACTAGCACAATGATATCCGATTTTTCCTTAGAATTTGCTTTACGTCGCATCGACACAGATAGGTCTTATGGCGACGATTGGCTAGGAAAGGCCTAGGAGCAGGAAGGAAGCGGCCTTGGCCATAATTAAGGTATAGCCCCAGCATTTGCCTGGTGTGAAAATAGAGGACTACGGAAAACCATTTTCAGGGCTGCCGACAATGGGGACCAAACCCACTATCTTCCCGATGCAAGTTCACAACTGCGCGCTCTTAACCGCACGGCCAACTCACCCGGTATATCCTAAATTACGCCTACATGGTATAGGCTACATGTGGTTATGATCTCCCTTCCTTTAAATTTATATTTAAATAACAAATGGAATATCACTATAAAACCTATCTCTCTCTTCTACACTGGGCGAGTTGCCTTGTACCTTAAATAAGGCCACGGCCGCTTCCTTCCCACTCTCAGGCATTTCCTATCCCATCGACGCCATAAGACCTATCTGTGTCGGTGCGACGTAAAGCAAGTAGCAAAAAGCAAGCACTCTGTCTTCTATGAAATGATGAATGATGCTTTGGTTTTAAAGCATTCTTGTTATTGTGTTAAATATATCTTACGTATTGTGCGACTCGTTGGCTGAACGGTCAGCGTACTGGCCTTAGGTTCAAAGGGTCCCGGGTTCGATTCCCGGCCGGGTCGGGGATTTTAACCTTAATTGGTTAACTCCAATGGCACGGGGGCTGGTTGTATATGTTGTCTTCATCATCATTTCACCTGGCGAGCCGAAACCGTCCTGGGATATCCCGGCACTAGAAGCCATACGACATTTCATTTCATTTCGTCTTTCGTATTACCATTCAGAGGTTTCTAAGCTGAATTTTATTAACTGGACACATCATTAATAACTCCAGAAGCACAATGGTATTAATTAATCGTTATACATGGTGTAGGCTACTTGTGATTATAATCTCCCTTCCTTTGAATTTATATTTCAGCTCAATGTTTCTTACATATGCATAAGTTAATGGAATATTAGTTTAAGTACTTATCTACTCCGACTCGTTGGATGAATTGTCAGCGTACTGACCCAGCTGGGTCGGGGATTTTAATCGCTTCTGATTAATTCTTCTGGCTCGGGGACTGGGTGTATGTGTCCGCCCCAACACTCTCATCATATTCAGACAACATACCACACTACCAACTGCCACCGAATCACGCTACAGTGATTGCACCTCTCCATTTAGGTTTGCGTCAGGAAGGGCATCCGGTCGTAAAACAGGGCCAAATCCACAAGTGCGACGCATTTTGCACCCACGACCCCCCAGGTGTTGGAGAAAGCGGTAGGAAACGAATAAGTTTAAGTACCTATCTCTTTTCTACAATTTGTAGTACTGATATCTCCCGTAACGATCCGAATGACCCCTTTCCATATCTCAGTGCAATCAGCAATTGCTGCATTGGAAACATGGGGTGAATTTCGTCCTGTGCGGTATTCTAACCTCTCTTCTGTCCCTTTCGGTACTTTAATCATGACTCCAAAAACTACAATTCTGTTAGTTCAAGCATGTCATTAATTCCTCGTGAAACTCCCCGTCTGTCAGCATTTTGATGGTAATCTAAATAGAGCACCTGAGCACCAAATACAAAATCTCTTTCAGTCATTCTTATTTTAACATGACGTTAAGCAGCTTAACGGGACGAGGGTGCTAAGTTAAATTATCAGGCAGTTTAACGACACGTTAGCGTTGACGAAGGTTGATGAAACAGCCATTCTGTTAACTATCCCGTTAAACCAGTTTAACTGGACGTTAAATTCTTAACGGAGTTTGATAAAACCGGCCCCAAGAATTGCTCATTTTACTCAGTAATGGATCTTACTGTCTTATGAATGAAGCCAGCCTAGTACGACCTGTTTCTAAATATCGTTCAATTATTCAGTCTTTATCACTGACGTAATTTATTTTTTAAATCACTGATATTTGTAATTGAAGGCCATGTCCTTGCTAGAGTGTCATGCTGAAGATCTCTGAAGGAGATAACGGGCTTGTTAAAGGGGTTATTAACTTCATACAAAGGAAGACCGACACAGTGTACCATCAACACTGAAACACACTCTCTCGAAGCATAAGATCACTCCGGACATTTCACGACAGTAAGTATTGGAATCGCTTAGTTTAAACTTGCTTGCAATTTTGTTTAATGTCTAGACATTTAGATATAAATAACGTCTGTTAGGTCATCAATCGGAAGGCTGGCTCTATCGCCAAATAAAAATACCAAAGGTTAGAAGATTATAGAGAAATTGCTTCATCCGTTGGAGGTGTGAAAACGAGACCTATTAGGCATGATGAGGAGTGAAGAAGTTTGCCATTGCTTTCCTCATTGCGTCAGAAACTGCTATTGCAGAATGACTAACCGCATGAGTAGCACATTTCATAACATCTAAACACACAAATCATGTTCTTTCCTGAGTGCCACCAATATCTGCATACTGTCACAACTACAGTGGCAACCCATGGATATCTGGGGGGTTCACTGCCTTTATTGTTCATGATTTTGACATAGATAGAAAATAGTAACCTTGCTTGATTAGCTCCACCAACTTCCTTCCAAGACACATGGCTGGAGCTCGAAGAAGTTACCAAAGTAAATATAAATGAAAAGGAGAGAGTATAATGAGGTCTTGCTGATGCAGTTCCGTCCGATGTTGAAGACTTTATCGGCGTTGCAGCTGTCGTCAGTAAATCCATCCGACTACCTTCTCATTGAATTTGATTAATTAATGGGTCATCTCCTTCTTGATGGATAGCGTAGCGAAAGAAGACAGTCTTTCTTCATCCATTGTACTCCTCAGCAATATTTTAGGCAGACTAATATTATTTATGTCTTGACGATGTTCACTTGAAATAAAACACATTACTAATTAAACGTTGACCTTAATTCCATAGAACAGCCTTAATGGTTCAGACGGCAGCGCGCCGGCCTCTCACCGCTGGATTCCGTGGTTCAAATCCTGGTCACTCCATGTGAGCTTTGAGCTGGACGAAGCGGAGGTGGGGCAGGTTTTTCTCCGGGTACTCCGGTTTTCCCTGTCGTCTTTCATTCCAGCAACACTCTCGAATATCATTTCATTTCATCTGTTAGTCATTAATCATTGCCCCAGAGGAGTGCGACAGGCCTCGGCAGCCGGTACAATTCCTATCCTCGCCGCTAGATGGGGCTTCATTCATTCCATTCTTGTCCCGGTCAAACGACTGGAAATAGGCTGTGGGTTTTCATTAATTCCATTGACTTTGGCTACGTACGCTTATTGCTGCTACACAAATCGTAGTTACTCAATATTCTAGTTCATTGCGGGTGTAAAAAGGAAAATCCGTCAAATGTTAACCATGCGTCTCGTGACATTGGTTCGGCTAATTTTGGGGCTGTTGGATGCAGCTCGATTCAAGAACGATACCTGGGCTATATTCTCGGCCTTCTCTCCGCACCGATACAGATAGGTCTTACAGCGACGATGGGAGAGGAGACGCCTAGGAGTGGGAAGCAAGCGGTCGCGGCCTTAGTTAAGGTAGAGTCCCAGCATTTGCCTGGTGTGAAAATGAGAAACTGCGGAAAAACTTTTTTTTTTGCTAGTTGCTTTACGTCGCACCGACACAGATAGGTCTTATGGCAACGATGGGAGAGGGAAGGGCTAGGAGTAGGAAGGAAGCGTCCGTGGCCTTAATTAAGGTACAGCCTGGTGTGCAAACAGGGAAACCACGGAAAACCATCTTCAGGGCTGCCGACAGTGGGGTTTAAACCTACTATCTCCCGAATACTGGATACTGGCCGCACTTACGCGACTGAAGCTATCGAGCTCGGTCGGAAAAACATATTCAGGGCTGCTGACAGTGGGGTTCGTACTCACTATCCACCGGATGTAGGCACACAGCTGTGCGCCTCCAACCGCACGACCAACTTGCCCGGTAACGTGTATTATTGCTGATACCAATAACAGTACGGGCTCAGCTACAGTGTACAGGGATTTTTATTTGATGCCATTTAGACTGCCCAAGTGCCAATTTCGATGTTCCGTTTTAATACTACTCATACGGTTATCAGCTGATAGCAAATCACATTTGAAATACCTAAGACGCTGGCTGACACACGAGTGGGATTCATATAGAAATGAAATCCGGACTCATAATTGCAGGAAGTTTGTTTCAAAAAACAAAACAAAAAAAAAACAAAAAACAAGCAAAACAACAACAGACAATAGAAAAAACAACCCATCTTATGTGTACTGTGACCTCCGTTTCGGAATTCATTGCGTCCCGTGAGGTGTTACGTGTTATCGGTGCTGCTATACAGCTTCGAAGGACGGACCCTAATCTACAGCTAGCCTTTGGAATGCGAGTGTGTTGCAGAATGTGCAAGATCCCATCCAACGTCGTGTCAGACAATTACGTGAATTCTTAACCCACAAAGAACACAGGATAGCAGCCTATTTCTGTCACACCTTCTGAAATGACAAGTAGAGTGTTTTACAACTAACTATACTACAACTGATCATAGAAGAAGAAAAAGAAGGAATACGTGGATGTGGACGGAGGAGTAGTTTTCAGCTCTAAATATGGTTGTCCATGGTTTCCCATTTTCAGACTAGGCAAATACTAGGCCTGTACCTTAATTAAGGTCAAGGTATCTTCCTTACCACTCTCATTGACCTTTCCTAAAGCAAGTTGTAAAAAAATTAATATAAAAATAGATGGATATAATCTTTATTGGTGGCGAAGTTAGGGTTTTGAATGCTTTCTTACACTTAATCCCTGTTTCAAAATTTGCCTAAAATGATACTAAATTAACATTATTACAACTTTTTTTAATGCTATTTGTTTTACGTCGCATGGACACAGTAGGTCTTATGGCGACGATAGGATAGGAAGGGCCTAGGAAGTGGAAGGAAGCGGCCGTGGCCTTAATTAAGGTACAGCCCCAGCATTTGCCTGGTGTGAAAATGGGAAACCACGGAAAACCATTTTCAGGGCTGCCGACAGTGGGGTTCGAACCTACTATCTCCCGAATACTGGATACTGGCCGCATTTAAGCGACTGCAGCTATCGAGCTCGGTATAACAACTCTTAATAATAATAATCATCATCATCATAATTAGAAACACAATTATTAGTAGAACAAAATCCGACCATTTACATAACTATAAAACTAACTCGAATACATAATTATAATCTAAAAACAATAACTGTACGTAGTACAAAAAATACGTATGAAATATAATGATTACTTTATTTTCCTACCGCTTTTCCCACACCTGTGGGGTCGCGGGTGCGAACTGTGTCGCACATGTGAATTTGGCCCTGTTTTACAGCCGGATGCCCTTCCTGACGCCAACCCTGTATTAAGGGATGTAATCACTATTACGGGTTTCTGCGGCGATTGGTAGTGTAGTGTATTGTGTGAAAATGAAGAGGAGAGTGTTGGGACGGAAACAAACACCCGGTCCCCGAGCCAGATAATTAATTAGAAGCGATTAAATTCCCCGACCTGGCCGGGAATCGAACCCGGGACCCTCTGAACAGAAGGCCAGTACGCTGACCATTCAGCCAATGAGTCGGACGAAATATAATGATTGTATAAAGAAAGAAATACTTCTTGAAGGAATATTTCAGACAGTCTATGGTATTTGTTGATGTATGTCTTGAAATCATTACAACAAACAAACAAACAAACAAACAAACAAACAAACAAACAAACAAACAAACAAACAAACAAACAAACAAACAAACAAACATACATACATACATACATACATACCTACATACATACATACATTCAAGTTGTACTGAAATGAGAATTGAAGTATTTATAGGGCAAATTCCATAAGCAGCTAAGAATTAATACGAAAATAACATTTTTGTAGGGAATTATTAGGCTTTTTATAAATTTAAATATTATTTCGTGAATGTTAATGAAGAATATTTCTGTTGAGTTAATATCAGTAGTTGCTGAGCTATAACAATACAAATATTATTAAAATTTGTATCTCCTACATTTGAAGAATTTTACCATTATGAACGTTTTCTCCTTCTTCTGATCAAGTGGGCCTACCTAACTGATGAGTTTCGATCTTTGCCCACTATTGTGGTATCTTCTCCTTGTGTAGTTCTACTCTTTCCTCTGACCAAGGGGTATATTTTCACTTGAGAATTGTTCCTCCTGAAAACAACGAATTTCCTTCAGGGTTAATCCCACAGTCTGTCCGCTTTGTATGTCTGGCAGTCTCACTGCTTTCGTGGCCTTCTCAGTATCCGTCAACCAGGTGGTAAGGACTTCTTGTTTCGCCATAATGTGAAGAGGCGAGAACATCTTGACACATGACTACAGAAAGCTACCCTCTTTTTATTATATTTTTAATAGTAATATGTTCACAATATGTATTCTGGATATTCTACTGGCATCCACTTCTTCATCCTTTATGTAACATATTTTTAAAGATGGTGGACGGTCAGTGATCTGTAAGAAATGTTTTGTCTGTACCAATGCGGTTAAGGAAGGCGGAGCGTATGAAGGGCGGCTGCAGAATATTTATCAGTATTTTAAAGCCTTGTTATCTACAACGACGCTATATATCCGCTGTGTCTGCATATAACTCATGGAGAAGTCTGACATGGTCGTACTTAAGTAGGAAAAACATTCTATAAGAAATGTTCTGTGGGTTCTCATCTTTACTCCATGCCAAGCAAAAGAGAAATACTAGGAGGAAACGAAATATTTTAAATCCTATAGTAAAGAAATAAATTATTAAGTAATTAATCTGAATTTTGTAACAATTTAAAGTATCCCTATAGATCTATTTACGGAAAAGGAAATGACACAAATGATTGTCAGACAATATCCAGATAGAACTACAGGATATAAAGAACTGCAATTCTGGGGATTTTTTTGCTACTTGTTTGGGGCGTCAACCTATAGAGATCTTTTGCGCCATATGATATGAACCTGCGTGTAACTAGAATTGCGGAAGTGTAGAGTGTTGAATGTGAGGAAAGGAGCATTAAGCACGGCACAAACACCCGTCCCGAGGCTAGGGATATTAACCATTTACAATTAAAACCCCCTGACCCGACCGGGAATTGAACCCGGGGATGCCGGGTGACAAGCGGACGCGTTGCCCCCCTACACCGCGGGGCCGGATAATTTTGGTGATACAATTCTGTTACAGTGTAGGTGCTCACTAAGAAAGAGTTTCAGAAAATTCCACCCTTAAGGGGATGAAACGGGGTTAAAACTCTGAAAACTTAAATATTCATTCCTCCGAAACTATTCACCGAACAAGGTATGATTGCTCCTTTGTGTAGTAGATGCAAAATACGACAAGTTCAGAAACAAATCTGTCCTCAAGGATTAAATAGGGGTAAATACTGGAAAACAATATTATTCATTCCTCCGGAACCATTCGACATAAGAGGTGGGAATTTCTGGGATGCTGCAGGGATACTTTAAATTGATACAGCATTTAGATTAATTACTCTATAATTTATTTCCTTACTATAGAATTTAAAATATTTTGTTTTGTTTTAGTATTTGTCCCCGTGGTGTAGGGGTAGCGTGCCTGCCTCTTACCCGGAGGCCCCGGGTTCGATTCCCGGCCAGGTCAGGGATTTTTACCTGGACCTGAGGGCTGGTTCGAGGTCCACTCAGCCTACGTGATTAGAACTGAGGAGCTATCTAACGGTGAGATAGCGGCCCCGGTCCAGAAAGCCAAGAATAACGGCCGAGAGGAATCGTCGTGCTGACCACACGACACCTCGTAATCTGCAGGCCTTCGGGCTGAGCAGGGGTCGCTTGGTAGGCCAAGGCCCTTCAAGGGCTGTAGTGTCATGGGGTTTGGTTTGGTTTGGTTTGGTTTTAGTATTTGTAACGAGCTATCATTATGGAGTGTGGCCTGTTGACAAAAGTATTAATTTCTACGAAACCGTTTGACATACGAGGTTGAAATTTTACATGATAGTTGCTGCTCTACGCTTTAGTTTTTAAGTAAGAAGTAATCTTGGAGGGTTTTGCTTGAGAGATGAGGTCTGATAACAGTAATATTCATTGCTTCGAAACCATTTAATGTATGAAGACAACATTCCAAATTCCAATATTTTAAATTGTAAGCGTAAAACAAGATTTTTTTTTAAAACTTTGCATCCCTAAGGGATTAATGAAACGAAATTACTCATTCGTCCAAAACCGTTTGACGTATGAAATTGAAATTCTACATGAAGGTTGTTCTTTAATGTCCTAGGTGAAAAATGAAATGGCGTATGGCTTTTAGTGCCGGGAGTGTCCGAGGACAAGTTAGGCTCGCCAAATGCAGGTCTTTCCTGATCTGATGCCCGTAGGCGACCTGCGCGTCGTGATGAGGATGAAATGATGATGAAGACGACACATACACCGAGCCACCGTGCCAGCGAAATTAAGCGAAATTAACAGATTCTGCCGAGAATTGAACGCGGGATCCCTGTGGCCAAAGGCCAGCACGCTAACCATTTAGCCATGGAGTCGGACCAATATCCTAGGTGTCAGATATCATATAATTCAAAAGAATTGTCCCCTAAGGGGTTTAGTTGGAGGCTGACTCTGAAAAATCGCAACATTCATTATTTCAAAATCGTCTCACGTACGAAATCTAAATTTTTCATAAAGGGTGGTTTTAATAATTTTTATTGCTTTTACGTCCCAGTAAGTACGTTTTGATGGTTTGCGGAGACGCCAAGTTTGATCTTCTATATTCTGGATGTTAAATAAATACTTTTATTGTACTGTACTCCTTAAACAGAACACTCATTCCTCCATTAAAGTTCGAAGTCATGATTTTACAGGTTGGTCACTTCTTGCTGCTTCTACGTCCTAGGCCATGTATTTAAAAAAAATCTTTGCCTGATAAAAGACGCTCCTTCAAGACTAACCTATGAGTACTCAAGAGAACCGTTCTCTGTAGGGGAACTGTGATTTAAAATACCATTGCGTTCTACGACACTATACCAAGCTCTACATCAAGAACTGCCGGACAGAATGATCGAATAATAATAATAATTTCGTGTGGCTATTTCTAGCCGAGTGCAGCCCTTGTAAGGCAGACCCTCCGATGAGGGTGGGCGGCATCTGCCATGTTTAGGTAACTGCGTGTTATTGTGGTGGAGGATAGTGTTATGTGTGATGTGTGAGTTGCAGGGATGTTGGGGACAGCACAAACACCCAGTCCCCGGGCCATTGGAATTAACCAATGAAAGTTAAAATCCCGGACCCGGCCGGGAATCGAACCCGGGACCCTCTGAACCGAAGGCCAGTACGCTGACCATTCAGCCAACGAGTCGGACAATGATCGAATATAAGTTATGGATAGATATTTACCGAACAGACGGCATGATGACGTCAGAATGTATGAATTCTGACTACGAACTGCGGCATACCATAACACGCTTCTCATTAAATGTTGATTAAAGGGCAGGTAAAACAATAATACTACGACAGGCATATCAATACGAGTTATCTGACCTATTTATAACGAATGCTGCTGAGTAGCACGAGTCCTCTAGTAAAGTATGAGAATTTATTATTATTATTTATTTACTCAGTCCGCCTCTGTGGTGTAGTGGTTAGCGTGATTAGCTGCCACCCCCGGAGGTCCGGGTTCGATTCCCGGCTCTGCCACGAAAATTTGAAAAGTGGTACGAGGGCTGGAACGGGGTCCACTCAGCCTCGGGAGGTCAACTGAGTAGAGGTGGGTTCGATTCCCACCTCAGCCATCCTCGAAGTGGTTTTCCGTGGTTTCCCACTTCTCCTCCAGGCGAATGCGGGGATGGTACCTAACTTAAGGCCACGGCCGCTTCCTTCCCTCATCCTTGTCTATCCCTTCCAATCTTCCCATCCCTCCACAAGGCCCCTGTTCAGCATAGCAGGTGCGGCCGCCTGGGCGAGGTACTGGTCATTCTCCCCAGTTGTATCCCCCGACCTAAAGTCTGAAGCTCCAGGACACTGCCCTTGTGGCGGTAGAGGTGGGATCCCTCGCTGAGTCCGAGGGAAAAGCCGAACCTGGAGGGTAAACAGATGATGATGATGATGATGATGATTTATTTACTCAACAAAGGGCACCTGAGCCGAGGCTCTTATGGCGCAATACAAGATTAAATATTGGCAGAGTTTACAAAATATTGACAATACAATAATAGCTTATTTCTCAATACATTACAGTCTTACAAATATAAATACAAATATATAATGCCACTGTACATTACTTGGTTGTAAGATTTACTGCTCATTTTCTTTTGTCCATTGATTATTTATTTTTTGTTTAAATTTTGAAATTGTTGTTGCCTGTTGTATATGTTTAGGGAGAGCATTGTACACCTTCACAGAGTAGTGCCATAAGGAGTTACAACCATACTTACTAGTTTTTACAAATTCGGTATGGACTCTCTTTGCTCCTCGAGTGTTATATGAGTGTATGTCAGAATTTATAATACAGATAGTGTTTGTATGAACCAATTTATTCTTAATTTTATATACCATTATAGCTGAAGCTCTATCACGTAAAATGTGGAGTGGTAGAAGTCTGCATTTCTTATACAAATATTCTGTAGGTGTTAAGGGTGGTAAATTAAAAAGTATTTTTAGTGCTCTTTTTTGTAAAATGGCAACTTTCTCAAAGAGTTCCTTATTGCAACATCCCCAAACATGAATCATATAAGTCAGGTGACTTTATTTATTTCCTAAAAATTACAATCCTTTTCTTAATCATCGTTATCTGGTCGATTAGATTATCAGTTTGCGTTTTCCTACACTATGACCGCTAATGTGAGTCAATGCATTGTTTCGCTTAAACACCTCTACTAGCGCTAATGTGAGTCACTTAAGCCCTTGAAACTACATTTTTTCAGAAATAATAAAAAAACGCCTGAGGGTATTGAACCAAGAACACATTACCAGAAGAATTATGTAAGTAAGATAATTTTGCTAGGATTTGAATCAAAAAAGGAAACGAGGGTGTTTTTCTGGAATTGCATTTAGGCCGGAAGTGATTTTCCAAATGTGTTTTTTTCGTTTGATGGAGCTATCCAAGACTCAGAATTTCGAATTTTTCCGGGCCTTTTAGCCCTTCAACTTTCGGCAGAATTGAGGAAAATTGCTTAGTTTTACGTTAGTTTTTATGTTTTTCGAAGTATTGGAACTCATACTTTGTCTGCTAAGAACTGAAGAAATAGTTGAATGTCAATTTAACTTCATACACACTTCATTGGCGGGTTGTTAGTATAGAAAATCGAAGCCCCTCTTTGAAACATCTCTTAGGTAATAAAAAGTAGTTTTTGACAACTTGATTATGAACAGGTTTAACTAAATCATTGCTGTAATATCCATATCCAACATGACCTCTATAGGAGTATTAAAAATATAACACACCTTGGAACGTGGAACAGGTCTATCATTATAATAACGACTTCCAATACAGTTGTATTCGGGTGAGTATACGCAGAATCAAAACACTCGCTAGGTTCAAAAGAACTAATCAGCCGTGAAACAAAAAAACTTGTACAAACTTCAAACAAAATTGTGAAATTAAAGTCTGAAATTATCTTGTTTCTAATTATATAGACAGATACATGGGCAGTTCTCGAATGTTAATGAGTATATATTTGGTTAATTATTTCAAAGGTATTTAGAGCTGCACTTCTGATGCAAATTTCTTAAGTATCGGTAACAAGAACAAAGCCATTATTGTACGCCTGTTATCAATTAGGAATTTAACTACTTTTTACATTTATTATTAATTTTCGATATCCATAATTTTGTACAAGACTTCTTTCTACGACTTTCGAGTACATCTTCTCTGAAAATTATCTGCTGTATGTATAATTATTATTTGCCATTGAGTAACATGCTGCCTCCGCGTTCTAAATATGGACCACTAAATATGGATTCACTAACGCAAAGCATATCAAAGCATAAACGTCGAACGTTATACTTCCTTCGTATCATTAGGCCTAACTGATAATGTAACAATTCATTATGGACCTGGAAAAGAACAACAATGCATAGGAAAGCGAAGTGTTCTTTGTCCAGACCATCCAGATTCGAAGAATGACGGGAATTAATGGTTGTATTTATTCGCTAGTATAGTAAAACGTCGTACCAGGACAAACAGGTTAGGAAAGCGCTAGGACTGAAAAAGGGGCGACCGTAGCCTGCGGAGAAAATGGAAAACCCACAGAAAAGCATCTTGAGGGCTGTCGAGATTGGGTTTCGAACCCACTATCACCTGGATGTGAACTGATAGCTACGTGACCTGAACACCACACCGAAATCGTTCGGTGGTAACCAGAACTGAATGAATTCACTGAAGAAAAGAATTAGACCATGGTATTGTGTGTTTCATTTAATATTTTAACAGGATTTTAACTATATAGCTTAATTCAGTCCACCTCTGTGGCATAGTGGTTACTGTGATTAGCTGCCACCCCCGTGGAGGTCCGGATTCGATTCACGGCTCTGCCACAAAATTCAAAAATGTGGTACGAAGACTGCTTCCGGAGGTCAACTCAGTAGAGAGGGATTCGATTCTCACCTCAGTCATCCTCGAAGTGTGTTTCCGTGGTTTCCCATTTCTTCTCCAGGCAGATGCCTTCATGGTACCTAAATTGAGGTCACGGCCGCTTCCTTCCCTCTTTCCTGTCCATACATACCAATCTTCCCATAGCCCCACAAGGCCCCTGTTCAGCATAGCAGGTGAGGCCACCTGGGAGAGATATTGATCCTCCACCCCAGCTTTATCCCCGACCAATAGTCTCAAAAAGCAGCCACTCGGGTATTCACTTACAGTTTACAAACTGTAACTTAAAATATTCCACAACACTTAGCGAATCATAATTTCACACAAATTCACAGAGTACCTCAACATTGAGATTTACAGTAATTTGAGCGGTACGATGATTTGCTACTAGATTACCATTGTAAATACAAGCAGTACCAAAAGTTAATTTTCAGGCTTTGTGAGACGTAGTGACACAAATATAAATCCGCGTAAATTTAGCATCATTTGCCCAAACGCGTGTAAATAATTTCAAATTTTTCAAAGAAAGTTTCTTAAAATAATAGGGTTCATATCCACAACGCTCATCTTTTTAAAGAGTGGGCGTTAAATTTAGAACTTATACCATTAGAAATTGTAAGGTCAGTGCTTGAAAAAAAAATGATGCACATCCATAGGTATGATGATTTCTGACATAAGAGTTAAGATACGAAAATGTTGTAAACTTGGGTCTGGGAAGACTTGCGAGTAAGGAGACGAGCTGCTTGACTAAGTGGTATGCTCCTAGCATGATATTAGTCAATGAATAAGCTTGAATGGAGTTTCTGAAAGAAAATAGTTCGTAAAAGAAAGAGAGAGAAAAATTTAAAAAATCCACCTCCATCTAGATTTCACCTATTTCTTTCAATTTAACCTTAAGAGACAGCTACCACGCGCCCATTAATTGAATAAGATAAGGAAAGCTGGAGTTCAGGAGTCAAACTGGAGAAAACATTCATTTGTAGGAAGATGAATTAGGGATTGAGATGATTTACCCATGAAGATGTTTGATAAATTTCCAACTTCTTTGAAATCATTTCTGAAAACTAGGTAAACAGCTGATAAGGAATCTGCCACCCAGACGACAGCTCTGAATGCAGATCAGTGGTGATTGATTAAGTGTTTCTCTGTCGTATTTTCAAGTTAAATTATTGAATTTGCTCCACCAATTTTAAACTTCCTTTCAAACTATTATTGTACCTTTTTATTCGAATATTTTCGTTTCCAACCTACACTCAAGTCTACTCGTTCCCTAACTCTCAGTCGAATGGAACGCAGCAGAATTTTGACAGCTTTGTAGTGAAATTCTTGTTTCTTAAGTTGGGCACACTGTTGAGGAAATTTGGAATATCTCTTCTGAGACATCGTGAACATGTGAATAGGAACGTTGCTTCTCTATCTTCTTCAGTGAATGAACGCGTGGTAGCTGTCTCCTAAGGTTAAATTGAAAGAAATTGGTGAAATCTAGAGGCAGGTGGATTTCTTCTCTTTCTGTGCCGGGCAGTAGCGTAAAGCTGTTTCTTTAGTGCCGCCCTCTGTTACAGATCATGTTCATATCAGTCAATTACATAAACTTTTTCTCTGCGGGAGATATGAAGGTCAGTCAACATCCGCGCGTGTTGTCCATTACTGCAATATTTCAAGATTTTGCAACGTTCCGAGAATTTTGCTCTTTTATTCTTGGCAAATGTTGTGGGAGATTCGTCGTTGCTTGCATCTGGGTTGTGTATTTCTTGACTTCATTTCAAAATGAAATACTGTTTAGACAACTATAAAACAATTGGGAGAAATAAATCAATGATTCCACCTAATCGATACTATGTAATTACCTTTGGCAAACTAAAAATTGTAGTACATGTTTCGTCTAGAAACTAGAAATCATCAGCTACGTCCTGTTTAGGTGTAATATTTACAAGAAGGACATATTCAACTCTTAAAAAGACATTTCAAAATCTTAAATGCGGGGCTGAGTGGCTCAGACGGTTGAGGAGCTGGCGTTCTGATCCGAACTTGGCAGGTTCGATCCTTGGTCAGTCCGGTGGTATTTGAAGGTGCTCAAATACGTCAGCCTCGCGTCGGTAAATTTACTGGCACGTAAAGGGACACCTGCGGGACTAAATTCTGGCACTTCAGCGTCTCCGAAAACAGTAACAGTAGTTAGTGGGAGGTAAAGCAAATATCATTGATCGAAAACGTTAAAAATAATGAACTTAATTCAAATTAAAGGCATATGTTAATGAAGGGGGATGGGTGAAACTTTCATAAATTATAGTTTACACTTTTTTAACAGTTATACTTATAGCTAAAACTATTTTTGATGTCGTATTCAGTATAGTTTTAGAAGTTAATTCGTTCTTATGATAACGTGAGTCTCAGATGTTCTGGGAATGTGATGAGTTGCTGTTATCTTCAAATGACACTGGATCTTGTTTGAAAAAAATATTTTTTTAGTTATCTTTATGCGTGTGTTGATGAATTTTTAACCACATTGGAGTTGGCATTTCAGAGGAAAATCTTAAAATGTACAACCAGATAGAAGGCTGAGGCAAGAGCTGAGAGAATACTCCCCACAAATTTAAATCAAACTAGGAGTTTCCCGCTGGCTCCACCCGCAATGTGCAAAGTATGGTGTTGTTCGTTACCCTCCTCACGGATGTATTTGCAAAGTTCCGACTTAATGAAATAAAGCACATGATCTGCTGCGGTAATAGAATGTAATATTATGTCGACAAAACACCTGAAAATACATCACACAAAGAAATTGAATTAAACGTTCCTTGGAACAACAGTACGCGCCGAACTGTTGAAAAGTCCTTGAAAGATCTTCGTCATGGAGACAAATGTACTCGTAACTTTTCTCAGAATCTACTAATTTAAGTAGTTATTACCTCAAAAGAAAGCGCTTGATCCACTGAGTGTTGTAAACCAAAATGAACTGCGTAACTCAATTAGAACGAAAGATTTAATTGCTTCAATGAGAAAAGAAATGTTGAAGAAATGGGACGTCAAATTGAATGTGCACACATAACTTTCCTCAGAATCAACCAATTTGAATAGTTAAGAGCTGAAATGAAAGATCATGATCCACTTAGTGTTCTTAGGTCAAAACGAACTCCGTACCTCAATTAGAGCCAAAGATATGATAGCTTCAGGGAGACAAAAAATTGAAAAAATCAAATAATTTGAGGAAGGCGAAAGTTAAGTGATTTATAGTGCCTGATGACAAATCTGTGCATGAATACCTTTGAGTAAAAAATGAAGGAAATCGACCGGATAGAATGGCCGTACTGACTGACTTTAATTTTCATCAATTTTTTTAATATATAGATATAACATTCTGGATGTTGAGGGATCCAATTGCAAAGCACCAGACGACTTATAAATGCAGTCTAATGCCAAACAACCCTTAAGATTCTCGAATAGAATGCCAGCTCCAATATGGTCATAATTCTCGTCAACACACGCATAATATAACTTTAAAAACTTTTTTCTTTTGATAGGGGCTTTACGTCGCACCGACACAGATAGGTCTTATAGCGACGATGGGATGGGAAAGGCCTAGGAGTTGGAAGGAAGCGGCCGTGGCCTTAATTAAGGTACAGCCCCAGCATTTGCCTGGTGTGAAAATGGGAAACCACGGAAAACCATTTTCAGGGCTGCCGACAGTGGGATTCGAACCTACTATCTCCCGGATGCAAGCTCACAGCCGCGCGCCTCTTCGCGCACGGCCAACTCGCCCGGTGAAACATATTTTTAAAACAAGATCCAGTGTCATAAAAAGATAGCAGCAACTCATCACATTCTCAGAATATCTGAGGCTCACGCTATCGTAACGACTCCTTAATTTCTAAAACTACATTGAATATGACATCAAAGATATTTTTCCTACAAGCCATTTTAACTATTAAAAAATTTTAAACCATAGTTTGATAGTTTCCATAACACATTTCTTTAACTTGAACTAAGTTCATTATTTTTAGGTTTTCAAATGTCATTTTAAGAGGTAACATGTCCTTATTTGTTGTAGATAAACGTAGCTGAAGATGTCCAGTCACTAGAGGAAAAATGTACTACAGTTTATAGTTAGGCAAAGGCAAATAAATAGTATCGATTAGGTGGAATCATTGATTTATTTCTCTCAATTGCATGTTACATCGATACGGATCATAAGGATGATAGTTTGCAACTATAGAACATTTCAAGTAAAATCATTGTAAGATCGCCCTTATTTTTTCATTTCATATTTGCTAGGATTTTAAGGTCAAAATAGCACATATACAGTTTTTTTCAAGGATACAGGGACAGGGAGGAGGTATATTTGGGAAAGAAGCCGCGTTGGATTGACCTACTAAGGTATATCCCTGGAATTTCCTCTGTGTGAAAGTGGGAACCATGAAAAACCATTCTTTTTCTATCACAATTTGCTTTACGTCGCACCGACACAGATAGGTCTTATGGCGATGATGGGGTAGGAAATGGCTAGGAGTGGAAAGTAAGCGGCCGTGACATTAATTAAGGTACAGCCCCAGTATTTGCCTGGTGTGAAAATGGGAAACCACGGAAAACCATCTTGAGGGTTGCTGACAGTGGGATTCGAACCCACTATCTCCCGGATGCAAGCTCACAGCTGCCGACGGTGGGTCTCAAACGTACACAACCTGTCGGCAAGTACCATGTAACCAACTCAATCGGTACCTTGTGATTAATCGTATACTGTATTATATGATCAAATTTTATCTCTGTTAAATTAAATGTAATTATAAATGGGAAGCTGGAATTCTATGATCGTATTTTATTTCTGTTAAATTTCATGTAATTACAAATGGAAAGAAAATGAGGAGAGATTTAATTAATTTTGATCTATATTATACTTCGATGCACTACTATATTCTGTAGCCTATGTACGGTATACCAACACAACTGAATTAATATATTGTGTTTTAAATATTAATAAATGCACTTTAGTCTTATGTAATACTTTAATCCTACCAGTTATATTTATTTCTATTCGATTCTTTTAGTTATCAAATTTCATTCAAGTCCACTCGTTCCGCACCCCCAGTCGCATTGGAATACAGCAGAATTTTGGCAGCTTTGTAGTGAAGTTCTTGTTTCTTAAGTTGGGGGGGGGGGGCATAGTTTAGGAAAATAATTAGTAACCATGATACCTTGGTTTCCAACTCATTCTCGCCTCCAGTATATAAAAATGCAATTCTTCCGACATGGAATGCAGGATGTCGCGGAAACAGAGTCTTGTGAGAAGACATGATTATTGTACGTTAAATTTAACAGTTATAGGTTAACACAGAAGCTTGGGCAGATTTCGATAATCTAAACAAGTGATCGAGGTATAAAATAAAGTCAGAGATACATTTCTCGGCCATTTTGTACAGTTTTGTATCTTGAAGAAGGAAATATTATCGGAACACATCTAGAGAAATAATTAAAACGATATTCTGCAATGTGCAAATCTAATGAGTAAACATTTTGATTTAATTTAACTCACCAGTACAACTAAAAATCTATGGAAGTTCCCTATTCATCTTCCTTTTTGAAGATGCGGCATCTAACGTTTTTCTTTTCCATACTTATGTTATCAACAGCACTCGGGCGTTGTATAGGAAGTTCTATCAGCTGCATATAGAGAAAGGTGATTATCACTGACACCTAGGCTGATTTCTTGAAAATGTCAAAATAATTTTCATTCCACTAATATCACTTATTTAGCTGAAAACATTTATTATTGAGAATTAAGCACAATGGGAAAGATGGACTTTGATAGCTAATAATACTCGATCAATATACTACCATACCTTCTGGAGGTAAGGGAAGTCTTTGGGTTTTACCCTTCCGTTATGATTCACCAGCCTCAATCAGGAGGTACCGAGAGAGTTGTTCTTCACACAGTCGACATCTACTGTCATCCCCTGGATAATGATGACCAGATGTTCACCATACCTTCCAGTGGAAGCCATGTACCGCAAAGCACGTATCCACTCGTATTCGTTGGAGTTTGGAAGTAGTCGCCTTCCATGTACCTGTTTTCATTACCTTGATCTCAAAGAGATCTTTCTGAACCTCTCTGGGTCCTTTACCCTTCTTTCTCCCAACATTGTAACTGAGGCAACTGAATTTCTTCAAAAAAAAAAAAAAAAAAAAAAAAAAAAAAAAAGAAGCAGGTTTCTTCCCATAAAAGACAAATTCATCTCCTTACAGGCCATGAAGGCCCTGGGAGGGGTGGGAGATAAAGGACTTCCACTATCCGTAAGCGCGGCACTTGGTGGGGTAGAGTGCTTAGCCCTACGCCCGGCCGCCTTTGCCCCCAGGAATTAACCTGGTACTCATTTTTGGTGTAGGCTGAGTGAACCTCAGGACCATATGCATCTCCGGAAGCGGAAATCTCGTTTCTTAAATTTTTAAACTTCCTGACGGAGAATCGAACCCACGTGCTTCCGGGGTGAAACGAGCACGCCTTTACCGCCTCGAAGAGGCAGTCCCTGGTTTCTTCTCATAGTCTGCCCCAAATTAGCTGAGTAGCGTACGTTGCCGCTGAGGATACTTTCAGCTTTATCAGAACTAATGCCACGCCTAAAGACAGGCTGTGGGGATTAGGCATTTCATGCTGCTGACATTTTCCTTATATGCTGGATGAAGGTTGCTGCGGAGGTTTGTAGCCCGAGTTCCAAGTATTTAATTGAAAATGGATAACGTTTAAATTTTGGACAAGTAGCACGCACTCGCTGAGAACTGACAATGTTAGAAAGAGGTGAATCTCCCAGAATGCACAGAATTCAGAAATTATCCAATAAAAGTTACTATTCACGATTCAATATTTCAATAATTCCCGACAGCGCTCCCGATACATTTTTCCCACCATGGCATTGCAAAGAATTGTTGGTATAGAGTAGTTAACTCTACGCCCGGTCACCTTTGCTCCGTGGAATTAACCTGGTACTCTTTTTTTGTGTAAGCTGTGTGAACCTCAGGGCCATGTGCACCTCCGGATCTAGTATTTCTAGTACCAGTGGTGTAGTGATTAGTGTAATCAGCCGCCAATCCCGGAGTCCCGGGGATTGATTCCTGCCTCTGCCACGAAATTTGAAAAGCAATACGAGGACAGGAACGGGGTACACTCAGCCTCGGGAGGTCAACTAAATAGAAGGGGGTTCGTTCCCACCTCAGTCAACCTCGAAGAGGTTTTCCATGGTTTCTCTCTTCTCCTCCAGCCAAATGCCGTGATGGTTTCAAACTTAAGGCTGCGACCGCTTCCCCCCTTCTTCCTTGCCTATCAATTCCAATCTTCCCATCTCCCACAAGGCCGCCTAGGCGAGGTACTGGTCTTCTACAGGTTGGTTCTCATTGGTCCCAAACTTGACGATGCTATCAGTGATGCATCAATGAGATGAGTTTGAATGCTACTTTCCTCAACGGAGAGACCATATGCCTCCTCAAAACAAGGGTATATTTCTTCGTTCAAGTGATTTAGTATGCAGTGGCATGGGTTTTTTATGTCTGCATAGTTGAAGATTTTCCCAGAAGCAAACAGAAAAAAAGATAGCAAAATATCGATTTTCAGGAAGAAAATGTATTAATTTATTTTTTTTACTAAACATCAATGACACCTGTGTGCTACGCCGACGAAAACAATTTGCTACACATGGGAGTAAAGACACCGAGGTCACTGATATAATATTTCTGATGTAGTGAATCTTATGATTTTAACCCATGCTTGATGTTATGCAGGTACGATACATGGTACGTCCGTCTAACAGGCGAGAGAAGAGACTATACTAAGCAACCTGTCTGCAGAAATTGTCAGCTATTTTTAAAATTTTAAATTAATTGTTAAAAAGTCAATATTTTTAGGTTTTCATTAACTCTTCAGGCAGCAGTGGCTAATTAAATCTGCTGTATCTAGAGGGGATATGGGTGAAGTGATGTTGTTGCGTAATCTAAGCATGATATCAGCAATTTGTTTAACTACGGATTTTATAAGGAGAGCAACGCTATTCACGTTTCATAAATTCCATACATAAACACATTTCTGTTGTTATTGCAACCTCACATAAAGGACTGGGATATTTGGATAGGCTGTACAGTGTAACCTAACTAGTAGGTGTGGAAGGTATTGATTAATTGAATGAGACTGATTGATTGATTGATTGTTTGATTAAGTGATAATTTTTATTGATTGATTGATTGATTGCTGTTTTAAAAGACAAAATATTTTCCGTAATCAGCACTGGTGTGCTGAAGAAGAGCGGCGAAAGCCCAATCACTCGTGTCTTCGTTTGGGAAAACGCAGGCCCTTGGAGAGGTAGAAGGTAAAGGCTTCCACTACCCGTAACTTCGGTTCCTGTAACGGTAGAGTGATTAGCTAACGCCCGACCGCATTTTCCCCCAGGAATTAACATGGTACTCATTATTGGCTAAGGCTGAGTGATCTTCAGCGTCGTGTGCACCTCCGGAAACGGAAATTTTGTTTCTTAAATATTTCTACTTTCTGACGGGGAATCACACCCACGTCCTTTCGGATGAACCAAGCGCGCATTTGGTGCTTATTCCATACAGCCCCTTTTATTATTTCTTGCATCAAAGTAAGTTAAAGTTATACCACATATTTCATGATTATTGATAAAACCATTTCTCCAGAACTGAGAGTTCGTTTGCAGTTCGCAGTTCACTGGCCTCGAGACACATTGACCTACGTTGCACAATCCCGGAGGGGAGGGCGACCTGGAGAAATCACAACTTGTGTTTATGTTCTTTCTCTTTAGCAGAGAGGAGTCTTCAGTGCCTACTGACATCTCAAAAACATTGACTGAAGTTTTGTGGTTTATTCTCCCCTATACTAATAAAATTTTGAAGATGCTTGCTTAGAATCCACTCTTCCATTATCAGTTTGAATGACGTACTTATTTCAATTTTGCCCTCTGCATGTTATTAATTATGATTAATGTCAACCATTTTCAATACTTCCGTTAGTATCAGAACAGCAAAAATTATTTTTTCATTTCATGTAATGAGTTAGGGAAAGGGTGAAGCCCGATGTTGATACAGAGCCTACTTCTGTCGAATAACACCAAAGGGACTGCTTAAGGGTTAAAGCTCCCATCCAAAGGACGAATAAAACTGAGTTATATGCACTTCTTTCATATGAGCACTGCGGAGAGGTTTGGAATTGAATCCAGGTTGTTGGCTCGCAATCTAGAGATTTATAATCTATCTATACCAATATTACAAAGAGGAAAAATTTGTTTGTTTGTAACGAATAGGCTCAAAAACTACCGAACCGATTTTAAAAATTTCTTCACCTATAGAAAGATACATTGCCAGTGAGTAACATGGTCTGTATTTTATTTTCAAAACAACTCCATGTGGGGGGCACGGGGGATAAATATAAAAATAATAGGCTAATATAGGCAAAATATCGAATTTGTCGTATAAGGACGAAACAAAGCTCAATTTCATCCTCTTGACGCAAAGAACAAAACTCGGTAAGCCCTACGGGCCCGAACACCATGTTTTAAGGCCCTAAAACCAACCGTTACGGAGATATTGGCACCACACTACCCCTGCTCTAGGAATCGGATAAAGAAATGAACTGCCGTAACCATGGCAACGTCAGCTCCAGGATTCTAGAACAGTGAGATTATGTATGTACGTTTGGGCATAGCTGCCAACGAAAATTGGTACAAATAAGACTTTATATCTGGAAAAAATATACTGTTGTGTAAGGCACTCATAGGACTCCTTTGGGCGGGGATGGAAAGGTGGTGAAGTACGAGTATAAAAATCTTACTATATATAGAAATGGAAGTGTGTGTGTGTAAATGACACATCTCCTCCTAAACCACTGGAGCAATTTCAAGCAAACTTGGCACACGTATTACATACTATCGGGAGACGATCACTGGGGTGGGGTAAGCCATCCCAAGCGCCCTTAAGGGAGGGGTCAGGGGGGTAGTTATAATAATAATCGAGAATAGTGTCGAATTCATAGTTTTCGGGGTCGCTGAGTTGAAAATTAATACTCTAGAATTTTTTAAAGTCCACGTCCAACCCCCTTTTAGGTGTGGAGTAAAGGGGAGTGAGATATAGAAATAATTAAAAACAGTTTCGAATCCATAGATTTCAGGGTATCTGAGATGAATATCTACAATAAATCACAGAAACATGACATGTTCAGACATGATATTTGGAATCCCCTTTAAAAATGAAAGAACAGAAATATTCGTTTTCAGAAAATCCACTTATGGGGGGGGGGGATTGAAAAGAAGTGAGGAAGGAGTAGAATTATTTATATGATGATACGTATATCTAAAAATGAAGATGTTACAGACTTTAAAATTGGTACTTGCAATTTCCTTTAAAAATGAACACACTCTTTTTGGAAAATCCACTTAAGGGGTGAAAAGAATAAAATATTGGGTGAATTTTTAAAATAAGTATCTTCTTTTTCTATTGCTTTACCCACACCTGTGGGTTTTGCGTGTGCGAAGTGTGTCGGACATGTGGATTTGACCCTGTTTTGTGGCTGGATGCCCTTCCTGACGGCAACCGTATGCGTAGAGATGTAATCTATACTTCAATACTAATATATAACGAGGAAAAATTTGTATATTTGTTTATAACGGATAGACTCAAAAACTACTGAACCGATTTTAAAAATTATTTCACCTATAGAAAACTACAGTACATTGCCAGTGAGTAACATGGGATGTATTTTAGTTTCAAAACAATTCGAGGGGGGGCGACGGGGGGTGATATAAAAATATTTAAATAATAGGTTAATATAGGCGAAATCGAATTTGCCGTACAAGGACGAGACAAAGCTCATTTTAAGCCCCTTGACGCTAAGAACAAAACTCGGTAAAACCTTCGGGCCCGAAAACCATGTTTTAATGCCCTAAAACCAACCTTAATGGAGATATTGGAACCACACTACCCCTGCTCTAGGAATCGGATAAAGAAACGAACGGCCGTAACCATGGCAACGACAGCTCCAGGATTCTATAGCAGCGAGATTATGCATGTACGTTTGGGCATAGCTGCCAACCAAAATTGATACACATATGACTTACTATCTGGAAAAATAAACTGCTGTGTAAGACGCTCATAGCACTCCTTTGGGCGGGGATGGAAAGGGAGTGAAGTATAAAAATAATAGCCCCGGAGATCTCCGTAGTACAGCGACCAGCGGTTGCCGACGGACCTCCGTTTTTACGTACTGGCTTAGGTTTCAGCATTTTGCGGAGTCTGTTACCTATAGTTTGAACTATTTTCTATCAAATCATGGAGTAGTAGGATCACTGATGTTATTAGTGCTGATGTTTTTGTACACTTTTACGATCTTCGTAACCATGAAAACTGTATATACTGTATATACTGTATCCAATTGTCAACATTTATATTCAGATTCATTATATGATGTGCGACATGAGTGACAAGCCCAGAGAATTACAATTCTTGATAATTATAGTCGTTTCTTTTATGCATCGCGTATTTCCTTGATCATTTGTAATAGTTACGAAATGTCGTATCAAACAAATACATTCAATAATATTTATATTTGTGGTACTATCTAGCGGAAGTATACTTACACTAAACCTGCAGCTTTGTGAAGGGAGCAGGTATATCTAGGAGGGAATGAAGGAAAAACATGGTAGCAAAAGATCTTAGAGGTCGACGCTAATTATGAACTAATATTTAGAGGCCTCCATGTAGAAAATAAGAAGAAGGTACACTATAATTCCAAACATGACAAATAATTTCTACGTCCTTAATAAATACACCAGTGATATAAATATCTAATGAAGTCAGTCACACCGATAGTACGAGTAACTAAAGCCAGTTTCTGATAACCCGTACGAAGAACGGGTACTTCTGCTAGTTGTATACATAAACCACTTCTACCCTGTCGGCAAATATTCCGATAGTCGAAAATGTTCCACCAATGGGTCTCGAATCGGCTAACCACCGTGTCAGACGTGATGCCTTAACGATCATAGCTACCATAGGTGTTCCTTGTGCAACTCCATTGATTTGTATTAAATCTCCGAAAGCCGTAAAAGAGTATTAAGCGGAACTTAAAACTATTATTATTATTATTATTATTATTATTATTATTATTATTATTATTATTTACGTCACTTACTACTCAGATAACCATATTAAACATGTTTCCACTTTACGTTGGGAAATCTCAAACGAAACGCGCATGAAAGAAATTATCACATACTGGAAACATGAAAGTAAAGCCAGAAATGAGAGATGAAAAAAAAATGTGTTAAAAGTCATTTCAAAGGATGACAATTGCACATAAGGGAGGAGGAATGACACTTTAGAAACTATTGTATATTCATTTATTTTACATATTCTAAATTTGTACATGACCTACGGCTTCCCCTGCAAGTAGTCTACCCTTCTTACATCTGTACTGCGCGGCCATACAATCTGAACCTTGTGTAGTCGTGATAAATTTCGTTCTCGGGGTTGGTACAATCTTTTTTCGGTTGTTAAGATGGCACTAACGGTTTACAATAAGCATCCAGCCAGCTGCCTATAATAGGGAGGTTGGAGTTTCCCCTCTCGTGGTGAAGTGAACTTATGAACGTCGAATATGCTGGCTGGTGGCATGGTGGCGGCTACCTTCAAACTGTAAGGAATTCAACTATATTTCTAACTCCTGGTTGACAGGATTATTTTGTAGGTTTTAAATTATAATGTAGGAATTATGTAACTATTAGGGCAGAACATTCTGGTTTTTGCTACTGAATTATGTAGAGGATATCTATGCCATTTAACACTTTATTGTGTAAGTGTAGATTCACATTACGCTATTCCACCATGGGAGGCTAAAATAAGCCTGTAATTTAAATTGTCAATGTTCACATCAGGATAGCCGAGTGATTTACTCTCCGTTTCTTTCTCCTTTTTCTCTTACTGCGATTCGATATTTTGAAAATTTAAAATTATTATTATAGCTTTCTTTTCTTCTAGTTGCAGCATAGATAGGGCTTATATCCTGATAAAATCTGGAACTCGTGCCCCATTACGCTGTTCTCTGATAGCCTTCTTTACTCGGACTTGTTAATTCTTTTCGGAATTCCCAGCCTTTTTATTATTAGCCTTTTCTAAACGCTAATTTTTTCTTTTGCATTTAATATTTTGCCTTTGGCCATTCATACAGAGTGAGATTTGCCCTTGCATTCTAGAGAGGTAATCCACATTAGGATTTATTGGATGATGGTTGTATACTCAAATCTTTCATCACTTCAGCACCACAAGAAGCGCTAATGTAAGTCAATTCAGAGTTTCACTGAAGCCCTTATAACTACATTCGTTGTGGACATTTAATAAACACCTGAGTGTTTTGAACCAAGGAACACGTTATAGAAATAATTATGTAAATAAGTTAATTTAGCTAGGATCTGAATACCAGAGAAAACGAATAAAGAAACAATCGTTTTTAGGCAGTTTTTTCGGAATTGCATTTAGTCCGGAAGTGATTTTCGATTTTTAAATTAAGTTAATTAAGATACACTTTGACCCCAAGGTCTTATCGTGACTTACAGTAGAGTGAAGAATGAAAGGAATATAAGAGATTTTGGTATTTTAAACTGAACAGTTAAATTTTTGAATACAGACCAGTGTCTTTGAAAAACTTAATTTGTTTGCACAGTGAAGGAGATGAGAGTGACCCCTTAATATCCTTAGGTATACCGTGGTACTGGCACAATTTGTCATACAGTGAACAGTCTGTAATTATGTGCTTCACAGTCAACACACTGTTGTACAGATGGGAGGCAGTTTCTTTTCAAGGAGGTAGCTGTGACTTATCTTGGAGTGGCCGATCCGTATTTTAGATATTAGGACTTGCTCTTGCCTGTGAAGGTTGTGAAGATAGTGTTGTACTTTAGATTCCGTTGTTACTTCGTGGAGTTTGCTGTTTGAAGTTTGAAGCCATTTTATCTTCCACTGTTGGTGTAAATTCGTTTTAGCATAGGTAATAATGTCAGTGTGAGGGGTAGTTATTGTTAGATCGCATAACGGGAGGTAAGTAGCATCTTTAGCTGCTTGATCATCAGATTCATTGCCTTGAATACCTCTATGAGAGGGTACCCACACAAGGATGACTTGTTTGCCTTCTTTCATGATGTTGTTAAACAACAGTTGTATTTCTTGTACAAGGATGTGTTTCGACGATGGACTTTCTATTGCGTTTAATGCACTTTTTGAATCAGAAAAAAATTATGGAGTTATCGTAGGTGCTGGTTTGCAAAATATGTAGCATAGCCTGCTTTATTGCGTACAGCTCATTAGAGAAGACTGTATAGTAGTCAGGCAATCGGTATAGCATGGTACGTTCAGGATATATAATTCCACATCCATTTCTTTCTTCACATTTTGATCCATCAGTATAGATTTCAGTGTGCCTTGGGTATTTAGTAGAAATTTCAAGAAATAATTGATGGTAGTGAGATCTTTCAATTTCATCTTTGACACTGTAATTTATTTCAAAGTTAATTGTTGGAAGGGTACTCGTCCATGATGTGACATTAAGAGAGTTGTCTGCGAGGAGTATTGGAGGGATATTTAAATTTAATTATTCAAGAAACTTGGCTATTCTGACATTGAAGGGCTGTGGTTGTGATCCTGATTTAATGTGTGTACCTTGGTGCTTGTTGGGAAAAGCATACAACTTAATTCTTGATTCACTCATAGTTGCTACCTTGAGCGTGTAAGTCAAACTTAGTCGTCTACGTCTAATTGCGAGTGGTGGTTCATTTGCTTCTATTTGAATGCTGGCTACTGGACTGGTACGGGAGGCTCCTAGAGCAATTCGAAGAGCCGTGGACTGGATGGAATCGAGGATTTTGAGTGAAGACATTCTTGCGGAATTGTATACAATGCTGCCATAGTCTAATTTAGCACTAATAATGGCTTTGTACGTGTTCATTAGCACTTGGTAGTCTGCCCCCCCCCATTTCTTTGCTGCCAGGATCTTCATTATGATCAGCCTTCGCAAGCAGTCATCTTTAACGTTTTTCAGGTGAGGTATCCAACTTAACGTAGTGTCGAATAAAACTCCTACGATTTTCATAGTTGTTACTGTTTCAATTTTGTGATTATCCATGTAGAACTCAGGGTCTTGTACATTATGTTTATATTTGGAGAAGAGTATGCATTTGGTTTTAGTTTTGGAAAACATGAACCCTGTAATTTTACCCCATTTTTGGATATTATCAATTGATTCTTGAAGTAACTGTTGAGTAGTTAATTTATTCCTTCCTGCACTTAGCCTAGTCAAATCATCGGCAAAAGGGCAAGCCTTTACTGGTAGGTGAATGTTGAAGACAAGCCATTTATTGCAACACTGATGACTGATCCTTGGGGAATTCCATTGTCAATGGTTACTTCATGTGAAAGAGTTCCATTTGCCTGACTTGAATTCGTTGATCTTTAAGGAAATTATAAATGAAGTAAAGCATGTTTCCTGAAATATTATGTTTCATCAATGTTTCAATTAGATAGTCATTCCACACCATGTCATATGCCTTCTCAATGTCTAAACTAACAGTTATGAGGTGCTGATTATTCAGGTAAGCTTCGCGGATTTCTGATTCTAAACATATCAGAGTATCTGCTGTTGAACGTGCTTTACGAAAACAATTTGGTGCATCACTAAGGAAGTGTATAGGTTCCAAATACCAGCGTGATCTCTTGTTAATATTTTCTCCATTAGCTTACACATTGTATTTGTCAAGGCGATGGGACGATAATTATCTGGAATCAAAATGTCCTTTCCTGGTTTGTGTATAGGCACTACGATAGCACAACGCCATTGATCTGAAAATAGTTTGGGACTCCATGTATAGTTGAAAATAGCAAGTAGATACTTGAGTGCACTATGTGGAAGCTGATTTAAAAATTCATATGGAATGGTGTCTGGGCCAGGTCTAGATCTGTCGCATTTGTTGAGTTCTGTAACAATTTATTGTAACTGTAAAGTATTATTATAAGCATAGTTCGGTGTAGGTACAGTTTCACTTAAGTCTATTGGATCTCGAGTTGTTTTCATGTGAAGAAATTCAGGTTCATAATTGTTATCGCTAGAGGTGTTTGAAAATGACTTAGCCAGTTGATCAGCTATTTGTTGAGGTTCATTTATAATTGACCCAGCGACTGGATCTCTTAAGGAAGTAATACAGAATTTATTGTATTTACCACTTATTCTTCGGATTTTATTCCACAAAACTTTTTGTGAAGTTTGGTAGGTTAAGGAGGAGACGAATGTTAACCAGGAGTTTTTTTACTTTATTTTATTTTATTTCGTGCTATTGCTCGATATTTCTGAAAATTGATTTTATTTTCAGGCGTGGGATTTCTTTTGTACAGGTAGTAAGCACGTTTTAATTTTTGATAGCCTCTTTACAGGAGTCATTCAACCAGGGAACCGTTTTCTTGAAGGGCATAGGAGTTGTTTTTGCGATACTCTGGTCAGCAGATTTAATTATTACTTCAGTGAAGTCTTGAACAATATCATTGATGTTCTTAGAAGGAAATTTATTTGTTGGAGTTAGATCATTTAAATAGTTATTTACAGACTTTCTAAATGATTGCCAATTTGCCTTATTTAAATTCCATGTACAGTATTGGGGTTTTGATGTGTTGTCTGGATAACTTTGATCATCGTTAATTATGATGGGGAAATGGTCACTTCCTTGTAGAGTTGAATAAATGGACCAGTTAAATAGTGCAGGTATGTCTTGCGTACATATAGTTAAATCTATGGTAGGTACTGTATGTTCCGTGTGCTATATCAAAACGGGTTGGAGCATTTGAGTTCAATAATACTAGAGTAAATTCATCTAGTATCTTCTCTATTTCTTTCCCTCTTCCATCAGTATTGCGACTACCCCATAAAGTGTTGTGGCTATTAAAGTCAACCATCAAAATGAAGGGTTTGGGGTGTTGGTGTACTGGTTTCTTAAATCATCAGCGTGAGATGTACTATTCGTAGGAAAATAAATATTACATGCGCCTATAGCTTGTGGTAGGTATAATAAAACTGCGACTGCTTCTAAATCAGTAGTTAAAGGAACCTCTTGATGGTGAAAATTATTTTTAACATAGGTAGCTACGCCTCCACTTGCATGATTTGGATTAATTCGGTTTTTATAATGTACGTTGAACTGTCTTAAATGGGAAACAAAGTTGTCTCTAAAGTTAGTTTCTTGTAGACGGAGAACTGAAGGCTGATGTTTATTTAGTAGAAATACTCTCGCTGTGATCGAAAACTGTTGAGGTTCCATTGAAGTAATGTTATTGTCTCAAGAATGACAAATAGGTGTAGAGGGAATTTTATCATCATTATGTGAGGGAAGTAGAGTCATCGCTGGAGTAATCTGGAACTAAACTGTTAATTGCTTCATCTCGGTTTTCACTGCTAACCTTCAGCATTTTCTTGACTATTCGAGTACTCCTGTTCTTAATGGATTTTTCTTGTGTAGTATGGATATAGTTTTTGAATGGCTTTGGATAAGATCTTGGGTGTAATTGGAAGCTATTGTTGCTACGTCATTAACTCCAATACTGTTTTCAAAAAAAGGATTGGAGGGGAAAGGACTGAGGGTTGGCTTCTAGAACTTGTTTAATTGGCTTAAGCATATAACTAATAGTTGTGCTTTCTTTTTCGGTCTTTGGTTTCTTGTAAGTTTGTTTTGTCTGGTGTTTCCCTGCCTGTTCACTTAAATGCAGTTGTTAGGGGAGGTTTCGTAAAATCAATGTATTTTCTGCCTGTAGTTTCACTGCTAGATAGTGATATTGGCCTGTTTGATCCAGTAAGATGAACATATGAGGGATTTTGAGGACATTTCAAAGGAGAGGTTAGAGTCGTTTAGACTGAGGGCAAAGGCTCACAGTTTTGATTTTGAGAACACTGAAGAGATGTAGATGTACCAGTTGTCTGAAGAGTAGTTTGTGAGGGAGTACAGGTAATATTTTCCTGACAGTTTGTTTTCATTTTTGTGTATCTTCTACTAGTTGGGGAAATTCCGTTAGGTTGATCTTTCCACGAGAATGACTGTTTTGATTTAATGAGGAGCCTTCATTTATTATTTAATCATTTTTTGGACAGTTTCTAGCTAAGTGCCCCTCAGTTTTACAAAGAAGGAAGGTGGGTGTGTCAGAGGATAAATAAATCCAGTAATTGCTACCCTCATATTCGATTTGGAGTGAGTCTGAAAGTTTGTTAAAGTCTTCATTTTGAACATAAATCTGTCTCCGAAAACTGAGAACGTGAGAAAATCCAGGTGATATCTTTGACATTGGTTTAATGCCGAGTTCGAGAAATTCTTCTTCAATAACAATATTAGGAATCACAGGGCAAACATTAGATAGAATAACTCGTTTGTCTTTAGTTAGGAGAGGTCTTATTTCTAAGGAAACATTATGTATGAGAATCTTGGGATGTATTGAAATTAATTGTTCAACACACTTTTGACTTGCAAGGAAGATACGTATTCTTCTATTAGATATCCGTGAGACAAATCGGATGTTACTAGGGCTAGCCACTTTTCCAATTGCTGGTATATAATCTGGGATACTAATACCATCACAAGATTCAATAACAATAGCTTGATCTTTGCTAGGATAGGATTGCATTGCTGCAGAGTAACGTAACCGTGGATTGTTAGGAGATTGATTAAGTGTGTTAGGAACAGTAACAGAGGTTGTTATGAGGTTACCTGGTTCACCGGTACGGGTGGGAATTATGCTTTCTTTAACCTGTCGATTTATGGGGTTACTTGAGACTTGCTGATTTTCGTTATTTAGATTCAGTGAGTTAGAAAAATCTTGCCGACCTCCATCAACAGAGGCGGCCATTATCGGTTAGCTAACAGGATGAGGTTATAGGTATGAGATTGAAATAGCAAAATATAATTCCTGGATGCCAAATAATGCCAAGTTCGCCACAAATGTAGGCAATCAATCAATCAATCAATCAATCAATCAATCAATCAATCAATCAATCAATCAATCAATCAATCAATCAATCAATCAATCAATCAATCAATCAATCAATCAATCAATCAATCAATCAATCAATCAATCAATCAATCAATCAATCAATCAATCAATCAATCAATCAATCAATCAATCAATCAATCAATCAATCAATCAATCAATCAATCAATCAATCAATCAATCAATCAATCAATCAATCAATCAATCAATCAATCAATCAATCACATATTATCCCTCTTGCTCAGGGTTCCTTCACGCACCGAGGATTGAAAGAGTTGTGGTAGGGGATTTAAGGTTGCGTGCCCTTCCTGACACCACGGGATTTTCAACTGAAAATGCCACCCCAGCAAGAACAGGAAACAAACCACAGTCACCTGAATGACAGGGAAGCAGCTAAGCCGTTACACCACACTGTTGCCCAGTAATAACAATAATGTATTATATATAATCGTCGCTCGCAAAAGAAAACTCGTAACTCCTTCGGAGTGAAGTTTACAGAAGAAGATCAAAACTGAGCGGTCAGCAGTGGCAGGCGAACTGTTACTGGCGTTTTCATTGCTTGAAGATCGCCTACGGGAGTCTTTTGCTCCTCTTCTCGGGCAATGCGAGAAGCCTTCACAAGACAGATGGAAAAACGTGGCTTTTTCCTGAGTTGAATTACGAGATTTTCATTGGTTAGCGTCGATATATAGGAGTATAATAATTAATAACAATTACTAACATAATACAGATCCTACCAAAGGTTTAAGGACACGTGATTCCTGTCCTTAAACGTTTGGGCTCAGGCATACGATTTTTTACAGCGAACTACTTCTTATTTAGAGGAACATTTTCTGAAATTTTATTAAATTGTCACGCTTTGTTTTGAAGTTATTAAAGTTTTTATTTATAATCATTGGAAAGAAAATAGCTGTGTTTTAATACTTGAGGAAGTCTGGAGAGAACGTTATGGGTATTACATTAATAATCTTTGATACGAAGAAATACAGATGCCTTTAGAATATTTATAAGTGTAATAAAGTAACAGAATATGTATATATTTAAATATATCCTATGGTTTCTTCTTCTTTGTCTTTTGCTACCGACTTTTTCCACATCTCTGGGATCGCGGGTACGAACTGAGTCGCACATGTGGATTTGGCCCTGTTTTACGACCGGATGCCCTTCCTTCCTCCAACCCTTTATGGAGGGATGTAATCGCTATTGCGTGTTTCTGTGGTATGTTGTTTGAATGTGATGAGGAGAGTGATGGGAAGGACACATATACCCAGTCCCCGAGCCAGAAGAATAAATCAGAAGGGATTAAAATTAGCGACCCAGCCGGGAATCGAACGCGGTACCCTCTGAACGAAGTCCAGTACGCTGACCATTCAGCCAACGAGTTAGACAAATATATCCCATGATTTATGGCTCGTATTAGAACCACAGAAAGTGGTAAAACAACATTACTTGACCTCAGAAGGACAGGAGACCCCTGGAGCTACAGGGTTCATTTGTATGTTACGTTGTAGCGGGATATTTTCACTACAATGTAACATAAAAGCGATCACAGTAGCTTCAGGTGTCTACTGTCCAGCCGAAGTCAAGTAATGTTTTTTTAGCACTTTCTGTGGTTCTATTGCGAGCTATAAAATGGGGGAATTTTAAATAGAAACATATTCTGTTACTCTTTTACAATTATAAATAGTCTACACACATCTGTGTTTCTCCATAACAAAGATTATTAATTTAATTCACATATTGTTCTCTCCAAATTTCCTCAAGTATTAAACATAGCTATTTTCTTTCCAACTATTATCAATAGAACTTTTTGTAACTTAAAAACAAAGAGTGATATTTTAATGAAATTTCAGCAAACGTTTATCTAAATATGTATTAGTTCCCTGCAAAAATCGTATGCCTGAGACCAAACGTTTAAGGAGACGAATAAGGTTCATGAAATATGCAGGTGTCCTTAAACTTTTGGTAGGACCTGTATATACACTGCTGCTGAAAAAATGAAGTGAATGAGTGGATTTCGAAGCAAAAATGTAAAAAGAGCAATGCAGCGTAAGTAATAATTTTTTATGTACCTAGTCAGTGGGGGTACAAACTGACGCATATTTTATAATGAATACTTCTGAAATGGGACCCTGTGTAGTGGTAGACAAAAACACTAAAAATCAAAACACGATTTTATTGAAAATAAGCCGCCTAAACGTCTTCCTGAAGAGCTCATTAAAAACAGTTAAAGTACCCTATGAGGTGACCACGCGGACCCGTAGTGGTACCCTTACCGCAGTTTGAAAACCACTGTTCTAGCCCACAACAGAAGGCACATTGATTACTATATATAACCAGAATCGAATCTGGTTCTCATTTAAGGGTTAAATAATAAAAAACAAGCAAGTGACTGCGCTGTTTATGTCACAAGGCTGTTAGTTTGCATTCAGGAGATAGTGGATTCGAACCCCATTGCCGTCATTCCTGAAGATGATTTTTCGTTGTTTCCGATTTTCATACCAGGCTGTACATTAATTAAGGCCATGGTCGCTTCCTTCCAACTCCTAGCCCTTAGCTATCCCATCGTCACCATAACACCTAAAGACCTATCTGTGTCGGTGAGACGTACAGAAAATTGTAAGAGAAAATTAGAAAAGAAAACTTGTTGACTTGATAAAGAAATTAAATTCGGTGTTTACATGGCAACAGACATGTTATTTTAAAAAGTATTTGTATCGTTGCTGAAGGACAATGTGAAGATAGCAACAGTTCATTGTACGCAATGGTTCAGTGAAAATTACGCCGAAGATTGATTAATGACATTTTTCCTCAAGATATTGACTGGCAACTATTGAGCAATATTGGAGCTCGATCTTTGTGACGATCTATTTATGTATGGACGTTAAAAATATCTGCATAACTGGCCTTGAAAAATTATATATGTACTTTCCTTGCAATTTCGCAAGATGACGACACCCGCTCGTAACTCAGATCTTTCTAGATCCAACGATACGTGGCTGGGCAGTTTGATTTACGAACTCTTCAAATGACCTTTCTATGTTTATTTTCTTATTTCCCTATTTCCCTTTGAATAGATTTTTTTTTCCGGAAGGAGGTATATAATCACATTTTTAAGATTGCACGGTTCTTCTTCTTCTTCTTAATCTGTTTATTGTCCAGGGTTGGCTTTTCCCTCAGACTTAACGAAGAATCCCACCTCTAGCGCCTCAAGGACAGTGTCCTAGAGCTTCACACATCGGATCGGGGGATACAACTGGGGAGAATGACCAGTACCTCGCCCAGGCGGCCTCACCTGCTATACTGAACAGGGGCCTTGGTGGGGGATGGGAAGATTGGAAGAGATAGACAAGGAAGAGGGAAGGAAGCGGCCGTGGCCTTAAGTTAGGTACCATCCCGGCATTTGCCTGGAGGAGAAGTGGGAAACCACGGAAAACCACTTCCAGGATGGCTGAGGTGGGAATCGAACCCACCTCTACTCAGTTGACCTCCCGAGGCTGAGTGGACCCCGTTCCAGCCCTCGTACCACTTTTCAAATTTCGTGGCAGAGCCGGGAATCGAACCCGGGCCTCCGGGGGTGACAGCTAATCACACTAACCACTACACCACAGAGGCGGACTTACATGGTACTACTTGTGCAATAACACAATTTTCTACACATACACGATTTTTCATCAAATGCACGAATAACCTCTAGAAATTCCACAACATTGTCTTAGCTAACAGATTTTGCATTTTTATGACATCCAGAAATCAGTTATAAATTTATGTGGCAAAATACAATGCAAATTCATTTCCGTGTAGGCCATGAAGATTCTTGGACGGGTGGAAGGTAAAGGCTTCCACCATCCATAACCTCGGCACTTGGTGGGGTAGAGTGGTTAGCTCTACCCCCGGCCGCCTTTTCCCCCAGGAATTAACCTGGTATTCATTTTTGGTGTAGGCTGAGTGAATCTCAGGGCCCTGTGTACCTCCGGAAGTGGAAATCACGTTTCTTAAATTTTACGACTTCCTGACGGGGATTCGAATCCACATCCTTCCCGGCGAGCCGAGCACGCCTTTTTATCACCTCAGCCAGGCATCCCTTAAATTTATATGGCAACTTGGTATATTGGAAACAAATCTATGCTGGTTCGTAGTAAGTTCTAATTGAGCTTTAAACTGGAGATCAATTGTCCTTCTATTTGAGGAGTGTCTATTTCCACATACAGGAAGTTGTATAAAAAGTGCAGGAAACGTAAAATTAAAGGCGTATTGAACAGACCGTCCGCCTCTGTGGTGTAGTGGTTAGTGTGATTAGCTGCCACCCCCGGAGGCCCTGGTTCGATTCCCGGCTCTGCCACGAAATTTGAAAAGTGGTACGAGGGCTGGAACGGGGTCCACTCAGCCTCGGGAGGTCAACTGAGTAGAGGTGGGTTCGATTCCCACCTCAGCCATCCTGGAAGTGGTTTTCCGTGGTTTCCCACTTCTCCTCCAGGCGAATGCCGGGATGGTACCTAACTTAAGACCACGGCCGCTTCCTTCCCTCTTCCTTGCCTATCCCTTCCAATCTTCCCATCCCTCCACAAGGCCCCTGTTCAGGATAGCAGGTGAGGCCGCCTGGGCGAGGTACTGGTCATACTCCCCAGTTGTATCCCCCGACCAAGAGTCTGAAGCTCCAGGACACTGCCCTTGAGGCGGTAGAGGTGGGATCCCTCGCTAAGTCCGAGGGAAAAACCGAACCTGGAGGGTAAACAGATGATGATGATGATGATGATTGAACGGACCTATTATCGGGTTTGGTGTCCGTCTCCATGGCTAAATGGTTAGCGTGCTGGCCTTTGGTCACAGGGGTTCCGGGTTCAATTCCCGGCAGATTCGGGAATTTTAACGATCACTGGTTAATTTCGCTGGCACAGGGGCTGGGTGTATTTGTCGTCTTCTTCATCATTTCATCCTCATCACGACGCGCAGGTCACCTACTGCGTCACACCAAAGACCTGCACCTGGCGAACCGAACATGTCCTCGGACATTTCCGGTACTAAAAGCCATACTCCATTTCATTTCATTTTATTTCATCAGATTTGGTACAACTTTTACGGAAGTACACTTTTCTGGTCTGGATTGCTCATGGCAGTGGATAATATTCAACTACTGTAATGCATGGGGACGAAATACTGATTCTTTTTTTTGGAAGTGCAAATAGCTCCTTTTGAACAGGCATTCCTCAATGTGGAATGGATTGTCATCGGTCACCAGAAGGATAAGTTATTGACATTTCCTTTTCCCTTATGAACTGGAAGTGCTCAACCTTGTCGGAACATTTCTGGTAGGCTACACAATGAGTAAACAGCATAAAGTTAATAATAAGGAAAGCTATAATTGAGTAGATTTGGAGCTCTCTGACCGTTGTTAAGGGAACCAGGAAGTGTGATAGGCTCAAAATTGTCTATTTTCGTTTTCAAGTTTAAAAAATCTCCAATCTTTCCTGAAGAATTTGGTGTATCAATTATTGTGCTGAAGTTATAAACATAACTCTGAGCGCTATAATAATAATAATAATTTCGTGTGGCTATTTCTAGACGAGTGCAGCCCTTGTAAGGCAGACCCTCCGACGAGGGTGGGAGGCATCTGCCATGTGTAGGTAACTGCGTGTTATTGTGGTGGAGGATAGTGTTATGTGTGGTGTGTGAGTTGCAGGGATGTTTAGGGCAGCACAAACACCCAGCCCCTGGGTCATTGGAATTAACCAATGAAAGTTAAAATCCCCGACCAGGCCGGGAATCGAACCCGGGACCCTCTGTCGGACACTCTGAGCGCTGAATATCATTTAATGACAGCTACCAGTCAGATATTCCTATTGGATTTGCCCTAAGTCACACTGTTTACAACTTTGTGTATCTCTTCCCAGAAACTATCATATCATTGTATCTCTTAGAAATTATATAGATCTGATTGTGGAAGTAAATTTAAGAAGATATTTTATTAGTTCATGGAGTTCAGCTTGAAGAGTAGTGAAAATTGTACGGAAAATATCAGCTTTCGACTAGGATAATAAAATAAACGAATTCTCAACTCCAGTAAATAATAGTATAATAATTTTACTCCAGCAGCTGGAAAGAGATTCATATATTATGCATGCAAAGTTTCTTTGGTCTGACTTGAGTATTTTCTCAGAAAAGGTACATACATCAGTTGAGAGAATTTTTAAAAATATTAAAAAATATTATTGGTATAATGTTATTTTTGACAAAAAGTATCACACATAGAAGATTCATATTATACCCAAATAATGATAAATATATTCTGAATTTATTAATTGAACATTCAAGGAAATACGTTTTTTAAATTTCTGAGATATGTAACTAAACATCGGAAGTTAGATTTCTCTATCGTTTCACATTTCCCGGTTTCCTTAACAGAATTTTTCCTAACTGTATACCAACTGGTCAGACAGAAGTGTCGAAAGACGTGCTTTTAATTGATATTTTATAGTTGTTTGCGGAAATTTCAGAAATATTTTCCTTTTATACCGCTAGTTGGTCTGAAATTTGAATTAGAGATGCCAAACATATTATGAAAACTGTCCCTTATTTCGCTGAGTGTAATCTGGATCGATAATTTTGGGAACTGCTGCTCTACTTCTGCTTTAATAATTATACTGTGGACATTCATACACATAACTTACCTTGGTTTCTTTTTCTTCGAGCATTGAAAGATCTTTGAGGGTTAGGTGAGCTCATATGATTTATAACTGAGGATTCTTCACGTTCTTTTCTCATTCGGTAGTAACGAGTGGGAGGGTGTTCCCAACCCGGTAATTTAGAGTTGACCTCACACAGAAACGTAAGAAGAATAGAAATTTTGCTATTAAAATTACTGTAATCGAAAGCAGGAATATGCTCATGGATTCCCTGAGTGAGTCTTCGCCAGAACTTCTAATTTTATTTCTTGGCTTGGTTAGTTATTTCTTTGAACTTCCTTGTTGTAGGCCTACTTTGCAGTACAGATTCAATTTTTCTCTTATTCAACAGTTGAGCATGCATCTTACATTTTTGTATAGTACTACGTATGGGTAGAATTGAAACGTAAACCGCAAAAAGGACAACTTTGATTATTTCATACTTTCCAGAAACTACTGGAAACAGTTGAGATTCTGGCGATGTGGATATTAATTCCTCTTTTAGTGTACTGGTTCCCACATACAGTATTGCAAAATTTACAAAATTAGGAGGCACACTGTCCACTGATGTGGATGGGTCATAAATTCGGTTGGAAGTTATCGGGTATTTATTATCTTATGCACTAATTTTATGAATGAATACATTTTACCAATTGTTTCAATTATTATGTACATGGCACATGTACATCTTAAAATTTCTGACACACTGGTGTTTGATTCACTTTTGTTAATAGTTGCGTTTGAGGAATTCAATACAGAGTATTTTAAAGATAAAATTCTTATATCTTTTTAGCGTTTCTTACGTAGAATAAACACTTCAAAAGTGTTTATAGATGTATAAATGGTAAATAGTGTTACTAATGGCGTGGCACCGGGCGAGTTGGCCGTGCGCGTAGAGGCGCGCGGCTGTGAGCTTGCATCCGGGAGATAGTAGGTTCGAATCCCACTATCGGAAGCCCTGAAAATGGTTTTCCGTGGTTTCCCATTTTCACACCAGGCAAATGCTGGGGCTGTACCTTAATTAAGGCCACGGCCGCTTCCTTCCAACTCCTAGGCCTTTCCTATCCCATCGTCGCCATAAGACCTATCTGTGTCGGTGCGACGTAAAGCCCATAGCAAAAAAAAAAATGGCGTGGCAACAGTGTATAAATACGAGTATAAGTACTCGTACTTCAGTCTTCGGCAATGCCCATTCAAATTTTGCCTTGAAAACCACCATAAAACAATACATAACTGGGTGGTATAGAATATCTAATAAAACATTGAAAGAGATCAGGAGAGGCTGTAAACCATTCATAAAATATTAAATAGGTAGTAACTCGAAACCAAGACACCTGTTGTCAGAAACATGGAAACACGACCCAAAAGATTTATAAATCGTTTATAAATATTCATTCATATAGATTTTATGCTCGTATTTATCCAAGTACGTATTGCTATCCTTAAGGCCTTAGCTTGCCAATGGCTCATATCGCCAGCATCATAAATTTTTATACATGTTTATATTTTCGTATTTGTAACCATAAAATATGCGTGTATTGACTACAAATATAACAGAAATAATTTGGTTTGCAATGCATGACAAATTTTTAGTAATGATTTCAGTCGACCTCTGATTAAGATGTGTGCTCTTCGACGTAAACTCTTCGTTCTGGAAAATGGCCACGGAATGGTGTCTATGCGATACAATAATTGTGCTGCCGTATTATTTAACGTCTTTTCAGCTACTGTTGATCTTGATAGACGTAAGAATTGATGAAGTTTGTCGTATTGAAGGTTAGGTTCTTTAACTGCTCAGTACATACTCTGACATGGTCTCTCCCGTTTCTGCATTATTTAAATGCAAAAAGACTGCGTCAGAACTCTAATTCACAACAATCAGAAAAGGATACGAACCCTTGACTGACTACAGTACTTAGCTGACAGCATTTAGGAAACATTTACTCAGTCAACAGTTCTGTTCAAATTTCTGATTTCACCGCTACAACGGTCTACGCGTTTGCACAGTGTCTTTACGTCTGACTGTCCCGGATTAAAGGATTTAAATTCTGTTGTAGGTTTACAAGAAGGAGATACTTCCAGTTTCGTGCGAACAACTGACAAGGGAAATGGGTTAATTAGAATTTAACTTTGGCCAGGTCATTAGCAGACGGCCGCAGACCGCTTGTCTGAAACTACGCATTTCGTTCTGCACAGGTAAGTATATAGAAGATGAGAGAATGTTTTAAAGAATAACTAGAGGATCCGCGCTGTTCGCAGCATTCTTTATAAGTGGGTCAGACAACTCGGCCCTCTTTCAGTGGTTTTATGAACATTTAATATGAAGCGCTTTATGATACGTCGCGATTGGTAGTCAGAATTCATTCATTCTCACGTCATCACTACTCATATACTCGCTTTTAAAAAATCATGCAGTTCTTGATTCAAAGCTCGGTATTGTATCGTAGAAGGCAATTGTATTTTTATTCGCAGTTATTCTATATAGACGGGTTGTCTTGTGAGCTCATAGGAGCGTTTTTCACCAGACATAGAATTTTTGTAAGATACATGGCCTTCACTCTTTCCAGTGTAGCCAGGTTATCCTTCTATAGGCGTTACCAGATAATATCTAAGATGTATGTCATGATGGTGTCTGCTTGTACGTAGACTTTTTTCTCTTAGCAGCATGTAAGTTATTAGGAACCCTTTGCCATCTGCTGAATATATTTGGAAGCTGCGAAAGTTTAAAGAATCGAAGACTATACAGCGTGAAGCGAAATTCGCGCACTTGGGCGTCGCAGCGCGACTCCTCACATGCAAGCAATAAAAAAAAATGTATCTCACAAAAGATCCTCCTGCGAGTATATCATCATCATCATCATCATCTGTTTACCCTCCAGGTTCGGCTTTTCCCTCGGACACAGCGATGGGTCCCATCTCTACCGCCTCAAGGGCAGTGTACTGGAGCTTCAGACTCTTGGTCGGGGATACAACTGGGGAGAATGACCAGTACCTCGCCCAGGCGGCCTCACCTGCTATGCTGAACAGGGGCCTTGTGGAGGGATGGGAAGATTGGAAGGGATAGGCAAGGAAGAGGGAAGGAAGCGGCCGTGGCCTTAAGTTAGGTACCATCCCGGCATTCGCCTGGAGGAGAAGTGGGAAACCACGGAAAACCACTTCAGGATGGCTGAGGTGGGAATCGAACCCACCTCTACTCAGTTGACCTCCCGAGGCTGAGTGGACCCCGTTCCAGGCCTCATACCACTTTTTAAATTTCTTGGCAGAGCCGGGAATCGAACCCGGGCCTGCAGGGGTGGCAGCTAATCACGCTAATCACTACACCACAGAGGCGGACCTGCGAGTATATCAGGCAGAAAAAGAACGTTGCAGAGTGGCAATCTGGCAACACTGTAACCACATGTAGGGTAACTATCTCTGTCAGCACATGTTAGTCGTGCTGTACAGTTGGTGCAGTAGATAGAGTTTTGGGTTAGCATGCAGGAGGTCGAGGGTTCGTTCCTGGGTTGAGGCGCATTTTTATTTTACTAATTTCCATCGGAAAAAACATACTGTAATACAGTAAGACACCGTTTCTTAGTCACATGTATCCTACATTTACAAAATTTAGTAACGCTGAACACGTTATAACGCATCTAGTAGATGAAGTGGTGCGAATAAATTCACGCCCACGACGTGGAAAGGACGTTTTTCAGAGCTGACCAATGAAAACGAATGTTCGTCCATTCCTAGGATCGTAGTATCTAAGTGCAAGTGGTTTCTAGAGGACCCCCTGCAATCGCTGTTGACGATTAAGATGCCAGATACCATACCACTCGTACTACATTTACGAAATCAAAAAACACGCCTCAACCCGGGATCGACCCCTCGAACTCCTACATGCTAACCGAAAACTCTAGCCACTGCTCTAACTGTACGGCACGCCTAACATATGCTGACAGAGGTCGTTACCCTGCATGTGTTAACAGTTTTGCCAGATTGCCACACTTCAACGATCTTTTTCTCTCGGATATACTCGCAGGACGAATTTTTGTGAGAGACATTTTTTTTATTGCTGGCATGCGAGGAGTCGCTTTGCAATGCCCGAGTGCGCGAATTTCGCTTCACCGTGTATAGCAGGTAATAGTATTCTTTCGTGATTAGAGGAAGTACAGTATATACTCTCTGACTTGACAGATAGTAATCAAACATGGCTGCATGCAATTACATTACTAAGGATGAAAATCATATATAAGAACATTAATGAAAGTCGCTTAGCAACGTGCTAAGTGAAGAATGTATTGCGAGTTAGGATAGGCCCTCGCCTGCAATTATTGGAGTGAACAGTTAATGATTTGAGTTTATGATTACTCAAAGTTGGCTGAACTTAGAGACCTATCAATGTCTTATGATTCAACGGCAGGTAATTTCGGAGAGAATAAAATAAAAATGAAACAAATCGGGTCCGCCTCTGTGGTGTAGTGGTTAGCGTGATTAGCTGCCACCCCCGGAGGCCCGGGCTCGATTCCCGGCTCTGCCACGAAATTTGAAAAGTGGTACGAGGGCTGGAACGGGGTCCACTCAGCCTAGGGAGGTCAACTGAGTAGAGGTGGGTTCGATTCCCACCTCAGCCATCCTGGAAGTGGTTTTCCGTGGTTTCCCACTTCCCCTCCAGGCGAATGCCAGGATGGTTCCTAACTTAAGGCCACGGCCGCTTCCTTCCCTCTTCCTTGCCTATCCCTTCCAATCTTCCCATCCCTCCACAAGGCCCCTGTTCAGCATAGCAGGTGAGGCCGCCTGGGCGAGGTACTGGTCGTACTCCCGAGTTGTATCCCCCGACCAAGAGTCTGAAGCTCCAGGACACTGCCCTTGAGGCGGTAGAGCTTGGATCCCTCGCCAAGTCCGAGGGAAAAACCGAACCTGGAGGGTAAACTGATGTTGATGATGATGATGATGATGACAAATCGGTCCAGGAGAATGGACGGACGAATTAGCCAAATCTGTTTTTTGTAAACTCTTTTAACATATAGATAGTTCGTAACGTCTGAATTAAGATTTCTTCCTTCTACAATTGTTGGGATAATTTAAATTCCCTCAAGTGGCATATTGTCGTTGTGCCTCAAAATAACGCTACATGACAATGTTGTCGGTGAAATACTGACCAACAGCGAACAGAATGAAAATTTGTCGATATAGTTCATTCAATACTGAACCTTAGATGACAGAACATCGATTCCCGGCTCTGCCACGAAATTTGAAAAGTGGTACGAGGGCTGGAACGGGGTCCACTCAGCCTCGGGAGGTCAACTGAGTAGAGGTGGGTTCGATTCCCACCTCAGCCATCCTGGAAGTGGTTTTCCGTGGTTTCCCACTTCTCCTCCAGGCGAATGCCGGGATGGTACCTAACTTAAGGCCACGGCCGCTTCCTTCCCTCTTCCTTGCCTATCCCATCCGATCTTTCCATCCCTCCACAAGGCCCCTGTTCAGCATAGCAGGTGAGGCCGCCTGGGCGAGGTACTGGTCATTCTCCCCAGTTGTATCCCACGACCCAGAGTCTGAAGCTCCATGACACTGCCCTTGAGGCGGTAGAGGTGGGATCCCTCGCTGAGTCCGAGGGAAAAATCGAACCTGGAGGGTAAACAGATGATGATGATGATGATTATATGACATACTGTAGGCGCAACGGCGGTATATTGCTATTAGTAGGGAGCGGACTCCATGCAGTAATAGGATAGACTGTATTCATATTTGTCTGGTTATATAGGTCCAGTAGCCCGGAAATTAATTCGATAGGAAGAGCTGTATATTGCATATGTAGAGTCCGGATATTTAGGCTCTATTGAGTTAAAATGGTAACACACTTAATCGCGTAGCAAGTTTTATGCAGCCCGCTCTTCGGTTATATTGGGAGAGCCGCATAAATTGGCAGGGGTTCGATTGGGCCATACGCCTTATGTTTATGCTAATCAAGCAATACACCCATTGAACGGGCTAGACGACATTTCCTACTCACTTAATTGAGATTGGATTGTAACCTATTACAGCCTGAACATCTAGTATCTAATTATATGATAAGTGTCCTGAAGGGCCTTTCCCTTTATGTTTATGGAATTCTTTAAACACAGAAGTTCTACTGCTGAGACAACACATGGTGCTCGATGATATCAAACTGATTACTGCATATTTAATATACGAACTTCTTAGTAATAATATTCGAGTTCATTTTTGTCCGGCTCAGTGTCTAAATGGTTAGCAATGTCTAAATGGTCAAGAGGGTTACGCGTTCGCTTCCTGGCCAGGTCGGAAATTTTAACTTTCATTAGTTAATTCATCAATCAATTTGATTTACGTCGCACCGACATAGATAGGTCTTACGACAACGATGGGATGGGAAAGAGCTAAGAGTGGGAAGGAAGCGGTCGTGGCCTTAATGAAGCTACAGCCCCAGCATTTAACTGGTGTGAAAATGGTAAACCACGGCAAACCATCTTCTGGATTGCCGTCAGTGCGGTTAGAACCCACTATCTCCCGCATACAAGCTCATTGCTACGCTATGCTAACCACACGACCAATTCACTCGTTGGGCGCTGGAGTTTATACTGTCTTCACCAATCGGAAGGCCTGAATCAGGCTTCTCCACCGGCCATACGAATCAGAAAGAATGTTTATTTTGATTTCCAATCGTAACTTTTGTTTGGGAAATATTCGGCTCTATGGCTGAAAGATTAGCTTGCTGGCCTTTAGACTAAGGGGATCCGAGTTCGATTCAACGCTGGGTCGGGATTTTAACCTTGATTGGTTAATTCCTCTGGCTCGTATGCTGGATGTTTGTGCAGTCTTCAACATTATAATTCATCTTAGGTATGGCCTCAACCTCACAGACCTGCAGGTCGCCTGTAGAACGTATATTCGAAAGGCCTGCAACAGGTCTAGCCGGAGGCAATACGCCATTATTACTATCCTGGAAATTTATCTAATTATATATCTTATTCACTCCTTATGAGAACTACTGAAGTAGGATAAAACTGGAGCTGCAGGCTATCTTGTGTCTTCAGGAGAGGAAAGATAAAACAAATCCCGACAAATATAATATTCAGCTACTTAGTAAAATTGAACCTCATAGAGTAACTATTTTATTAGTTGCTAATAAATTATTTGCCAATTGTCCTGCAGAAATAATTCACAATACTTTCAAGTTCAGTCATTTATACGCTTTGGTTATAAAACTTAAAAACTGTGTTCTATAACTGGCGGGTGATGAACGGCCGTATTTTACGGGACCGCCTGTAGTTGCTGGGGCAAAATTCGGCGTACTCCTCCCACGTGCATCCGTTGGAACTGTGGCAGCACTGCCTGGTGATGGAACCTCGTCGTGAACGTCGCTCTCTCAGGAAAACCTTAGCAGTCTCAAAGCTGAGGAAGGGGTAACCTGAAACATAGTGATTTGCAACAAACTAACTAGGATTGTAAATTTTTCAAGTTGAGTTATTAGAAATAGAATATTGAAGAATTGGATTTTGTACTCTGAATCACGTTGTATTGTTACATGGTCCTATTACCAAGAAACCTAGGTAATCAGTTGACCTCGGATTTTTAGGCGCTAAAATTTGTATTTTAGGCTCCTACAATAGGCTCTCAAATATGTAAAAATAGGTTATAAAATATGTTTTAGGCAGCTTAAATTCCGGGGAGTGGTAATTGGTTTACAGCTTCATGTTTTGTCTGAAAGGAATTGCTAGAAAATACTATTCAAGATACTGAAAACGAGTCGGCAAATATTTAAGTTTCTCCGACTAAATTAAAAGCGTTTTTAATCGATTTAGGGATAACACACAGCAATTATAGGAATATAGGCAAATAGGTTCTAATTCCATTTTAGGCATTTTAGACACCGTTTCTACCCCTATAAATACATGAAACATGTAAATACAACTTCATTTTAACTTATCTCTTAAGGAACAAAATGGGTTTTGCATAAAATCCGAGGTCTAGTAATCTGTAAGTACCGAGTGAGTTGGATATGCCCCTCGGTTCACGTAGCTGTGACCTTGCGTGCATATAACGGTGGGTACGAGTCATAATGTTGGCATCCCTGAAGATGCCTTCTTCTTGTTTCATATTTTCACACGACACAAATGCTACGCTGTACCTTAATTACTGCTTCCTTCCCAAGCTGAATCCTTTCCTATTCTTGAGTCACCGAAGTTTTCCATATGTTGGTGTGAAGTTAAACCAGTAGCAAAACTATTGAATAAAATAAAAATAACCAATGAGCCAAATACAAGCTAGCTTCAAATAATACGTTCACAAGAGCGCGAAGGGAGGAAATCTATTATGCAGGTAGATAAAAAGGTAAACAATACAGTAGTAGGGCACATTTCGAAATCTTCAAAACATTGTCGCTGTTTAAATTAGCATTATATTGAAAATATACTTTTAAAATCTAGAATTTTTAATAATATTTATTTATTTAATCTGATCCAGGGCACCCTAGTTTTTCCATAAGACACAGAATAATACTCAATAACAATATTGAGGGAAGATTTTTTTTTTTTGCTAGTTGCGTTACGTCGCACCGACACAGATAGGTCTTATGGCGACGATGGGACAGGGAAGGGCTAGGAGTGGGAAGGAAGCGGCCGTGGCCTTAATTAAGGTACAGCCCCAGCATTTGCCTGGTGTGAAAATGGGAAACCACGGAAAACCATTTTCAGGGCTGCCGACAGTGGGGTTCGAACCTACTATCTCCCGAATTCTGGATACTGGCCGCACTTAAGCGACTACAGCTATCGAGCTCGGTATGAGGGTAGATAAACATTAATGTTTTTATAAAATGATAGGTTACAATTAACCATATTAAATGACGTGAATTCCATATAAATGGTGTCGAAGTATCGAAACGGAGTATTTGATGAGTAAGACGACTATCTCATATTGTAGACTTCTCGCTAGTTTATATTTTTGTCGCCATGTGATGAAAGATTTTGGTATTGTTCCCCTCGCACCAAAGAAAAGTCCAGTCACAGTAATTTTTTTAAGGTTACACGACTCAAGAAAGAAAGGGATGGTTGGATTATAGATATCCTTTTTCTCATCGTCTACGTCAGTCGGCTGAGAGTCTGAAGATTCAAAGCGTACCGCAGGATCAATAATTTCTGCTTCGTTCCTCCGTCTATCAATCGCTATAATATCAATCCTGCGAATGCTGCCTCCATCGGCAATGCAGTGGACTTCTTCGTACACTTCTAGATTTTTGAGACGAAGAGCATTAGCAATCAGGTTTATGATGATGTTATGGCGTTTGATCCTAAGCAGTTCTCTTTGAGGGCAACTCCCCAGCACATGTGGTAAGGTTTCATACCCACTGCAGTGTCTGCAGCGGTCGGTGCTGGTAGAACGTCCCAGCAGAGTACGTACTGGTGCAACCATCGCGGTCATCTTCAACATCTTCCTCCATTCCGAACAAGTTAAACCATCCCTTCTGGTAACCAAGGAATTAGCAGCAGGAACTTGAGCAAATAACTCAGCACCTCTTCCTTTCTGCGGATATGAACACCAAGCTTCAAATTTGCGTGTTCTAAGTATATCGCGCAGTGGTCTAAGAGATTTCGTTGATGTCTTTTCACTGAGTTGAAGTTCAGATAGGCAGCGAGTTTTTATTGCTGTGAAATTTCGAAAAGCGTTTACGTGCGAATCATTCACAGCTTCTAGCTTAAGACTGATGTTCAGCTGTTGAAGGCACGCTTCTCAAGTAGCGCGCATTAATGCTAACCCTTTATATTTGTGGCTCGAATAGATCATACCTCGGCGTGTCACTCGGAAGTTGTAGAATTTCTTTAAGTGCGCTTCTGATAATGTTGTCGGCTTTTAACAGACTTGATTTGGGAATTTTCTCAACCGAAACAGTCTGGAAGGGGTATATCAGTGCAGGGCCACTAAACGGATTCATACAGTCAGTTTTCGATGCGGTTGGAATAAGTGAGTCCTGGTAATCTGATCTAAGTTAGCTTTCAATTTTTCAAGTACCTGATTTTCATTGAAGACTAAAGTCTGTCTGAAAGTTGCCCCTAAATATTTTATTTCTTCTCTGTCATTTATACTTGTAATGATTCCAGAGACCGTCACGATATCATCAGAATGAAGTTTACCATTTTTTATAATAATGGCATTTGATTTGTCCGCATTTATATGCAAATCTATTTCTTGAAGCAGATTTATGATAGAAGTGACTAGGATTGAAGCTGCTGTTTGATCTTCAGCTATGATCACCAGATCGTCGGCAAAACATAGGGATGTTAAAGGTACAGTGTTAGGACTTAATTGAAAACCATACATTTCTGACACTTTGATGTCTGTGAGTTCATCAAGGATGTGGTTTATACCCCAGTGAAATAAGAAAGGTGAAATGGGATCTCCTTGCATCACTCCACATTTGATGTTTTTCTTATCTGTATGACCGCGAGCAGTTTGAACTTGTGTTGTATTTTCTGTGAGAAGGTTGACTAGTAACTTCTTAATGGATCTAGGTAGTGTAGAGTTCTCTATTGTCGCCTTTAAGTGATTGTGTCCAATACTATCGAACGCTTTGCTGATGTCGAGGACTACTACGCAGCCCGAAATATTTTTCGTTACAGCTGTTCGTAAAATGCCATCAACAATATTTACGTCAATGAAAGAGCCGGGGGTCATGACAAAACCTCTTTGGAACTGGTTCAAAGGGATGTATTTCCTTACAATTTTATCAAGGATCTTACGTAATATGCGCCGAATAATGGTGCAAATACTAGTCGGTCTCCATTTGGACAGATCATTCTCTTCACCGCCTTTGTGTATAAGAACAGTTGTCGCTGTCTTGAGAACCTCAGGAATGAATTCACTTTCAAATATTCTTCTGATGATATGGGCTAAAATATTAGCAGCAAGTGGATTATAAACAGATTTCAATAAAACCTTATCCGGACCGGGGCTAGTGTCAATTGGTATGCTCTTGATAATGGAAAAAACTAATTCTTGATATATTCAAATTGTATCATCTAAGGTATCATTCGTATAATCAATATAGGAGTCTCTCATGCAGTCAATAGGGGTTTCAAATCTGTTCCTAAAATATCCTTCAACAACATCTTTCTCTAGTTTCAAATTATTAGTTCTTTTGTCACTTAGAATTTTTCTAATTGCCTTCCTCCTTTGGTAAAAATATTCATATTGAGTCAGTTAATACTCGAATTTAGCCTTCCGACGTTCATGATCATTCTTAGAGGATCTTTGTGGGTTACTGGAGGTTTTATATTGTCGGTTGTAATGTTTGTAAGTGCCATGTTTACGAGCTTCGATATATCTAGTAACTGAACTCTTTGGACCTGGCAGTAGGTCTGTAGCTGTGGCAAGGAAGTTTACAAAATTAGTGACTTGTTCATTGAATTCAGCATCATTCAATTCATACTGAAAAATACCTAGCCATTTACTCAGTTCGTGAGGGTAAGGTTTATTTTTTTGCTCTCTTTGATCAGAGGTTATTTCCACCTTCGTTGACTGACCATTTTTACTAGAAATAGGAATAGGATCTGAAAGTGGAATCTTAGACTGACTAGGTGTGGTCATAGATGGATTCAACAAGCAGACTCTGTATTGCTCTGGGTGTGATTTACTTATATGTATCCTAAGACCTTTATACATTTGCCCGCAAAATTGACATTCTGTTTTGTTATCAGTGGTACTCTTATTGGTGTCATTTGTAGCCATAGTACAGGCTGTATAACCTCGATAATATAGTTACAGATTATATTTGTCAATGGTGATCATTTATTAGGCCTATAGACACTATTACTATGAAGCTGTGGAATATATCAGAAAGTAGTGATGTGTAAAATACTTCGTCTTGTAAATGCCAACAATGAATTGAAGGTATCATAGTAGGATATTTAAAGAGAGTTAAAGTAATAATATTAATTGTATTCATATATTTTGAATTTATTTAATTACTCATTCCAGAGTAACTCTAGACTCTGCACAGAATGAAATGAATGTCATATTTTGATGAGTGATCAGAAAGAATTACAATAGCAAATTACATGTATTTTAAAGTGTTCAAATAGGATCGATCTCCTATTTTCACGCAACATTGTCTTGTAACGGTTGAAAGACCGCTCAACATCGCAGGATGTTATTGGGCGATATTTGAAATGCGTCAGATCATTAGAGTTCAATTGAGGCTCACTACTCTGTCGCTTTATACGCATCTGTTTCATTTCCGGCGCACCATCATGTGTTTCTCCAGAACTGGGAGTTCGTTTCTTAACTTCCGTACTTTCTGAAAGAGGTATCGGACCCACGTCCTTTGAGAATAATCGAGGACAGTTTTACTGTCTGTCCGGCGTGACTCCAGGAACCGGCAGGATAGTACTTGAAACTATACTCCCTGAATTCGTTAATATGTCGTTTCAGGCAGTGAATTAACATAGAAGTAGTTTCTTTGTTATAGTTGGGGACAAAACATGACGACCTCGCCTCACACCACTACCCACCAGCGGCAGCCCGGTGTCTAATAGGGGCTAATAGGATTTACTACGTCTGCCGTAGTCAGAGTTGCCAAATCGTCTACTCATTATCACCATACGCTTGTTGCTTGGTGTTTTAAGGGGCCTAACATCGAAGGTCATCGGCCCTATCACCAAACGAGCCAGAGCAGGAATAAAATATTTTTATGGAATTTATTTTCGATATAAAGTAAATTATTATTATTATTATTATTATTATTATTATTATTATTATTATTATTATTATTATTATTATTATTATTGTAGCTCAGGAATTTAGACATGAAAAAATAATATTAATATTGTATAATGGCGATATAAAGTAGGTTATGAGGTAACGAAGAGAGACCCCTGAATACTAAAACGCAAACTTAAAACGACCCATAAAACTGGACTATCTCAGTGATAGTGTGAAGGGCTAGTAACCCGAAGTCGGGAGGTACCATGGGTTCAAATCCCACCGGCTGTCCTTGAAATGATTTCTGTAGTTTTCCATTTCACGTAAATGCCGGAACATTATAAGGCTGAAATAGCCACATGAATAATAATAATAATAATAATAATAATAATAATAATAATAATAATAATAATAATAATAATAATAATAATAATAATAATAATAATAATAATATAATTTCCTGCTGCTGCTGTTGTTGTTGTTGCTATTATCATATAATTGTTAACAGAATAAATGTTCAAATTACCCAATTGTATCCCACCAATAGGCTGCACAGTTTGTAATGTAAACCATTTTGAAAAGTGAAAATAATAATGTAATCATACTATTTTTTCACCGTACTAACACAGGTTCCTGTCGCTTCCGATGCTAAATTATTAAATTTTTTACCAGTTTTAACACCGCCATTTCCTAAAACACCTCGTAAGAAATTTTTACTGTTCCTCACCAACATTACGATTTGTTTTCGTAATTTAACACCTCTGTCAATCACATTTTTGTCATTTTTAGTTGGAGTTCCTGGCGAAGGAGAAGAAGAAGGTCCAGGCGGCTGATTTAATTCCGCTTCGTTACACTGTGATTCCGGATTTACCCACGGCCGGAAGAATACCGACATATTACTGCTCTTGCGCTAAACTGATAAGTTATAGATATTACAAATATCAGTTATTTCCTATCTTACTATTAATAATGCTCACTATACTAGACTTAACTAAAGTTGGCGTCTGACAGATAAGGCTGGAGGGAGGAGCACTGCACGTGCCATTTCACGATGTTGCCACATTCCAGCATTCCTTTCTACATGCTCTTACCCCTCGCTTCCGGCTCACTTGTTCCCTCCTTCATTCTGACCGCTGTGATCTGTTGTAGACTACCTGGCCAGGCGGTGTCGTCCCATTTGCGATCACTCTTATACAAACAATCAGGTTCTTATCAGTGACAGTGAGAGGTTTGGCAACTCCCAGCAAGACGAGCTGCCCTGAAGTTTTATCTCCATAGCAACCGCAGTTGCCCCACCCTCGTTTCCATGGCAACCACACAGCCACTCCCTTTATCCCGCCTCGACAGGCAGTAAACGGACCTCCCTCTAAGAAATGTCACACACCAACTCTTATTATTAGCAGTATAGGTCACTGCACTGCACTCGGCATGAAGAAAGAGTCAAGACTGAAGAGAGTGGTTTATCAACCTCTCCATACCAAACAAGGATTACATGGAGCTCATTAACTGAGCTGGGTGCAGGGTGGGATTTACAGCTGGCTTCCAGATCGCTTCCAAGAACTGAGGTCGTCATTATTTGTCCCCAACTATATATTTTTAATTAACCCGTGACTCAAGGACCAAGATTAGGACGTTAGTGGTCGTGCGTTGAATGAAGTTAAGAACAGCTTGCTGTAGAAGTGGGAAACCGCGGAAAACCATCTTCAACTCTTTCGACAGTGATTTCCGAATCACCCTTTTCCGAATGTAATCTCACTCATCTCACAGCTACATGACTCGAACCGTGCAGCGAACTCACTTGGTTTAATATAAAGAATTATAATGTATAATTATTATGCTGTCCTTGTTTTGGTCTTAATCTCGCTTCTGATGATGCATTTAATATTTATAGGGCATATTTAATATACTTTTACCTTACCAAGGTACAAAACAATTGAAGTGGATTACCAGGATTTCCACTCCGTTTTAGTTTTCACTGCCAGGCCCTGTGGCCACCTTGTTAGCATGTTGACCTTTGGCTCAAGGGGTCCCGGGTTCGATTTCTGGTCGGGTTGGAGATTGTAACATTGTTTACTTCCACCGGCTCTCAGACGGGGTGTTTTCATCAAATTCAAAATTAGATATCCTCCTAGGCAGCGCCCCATTTTCACAGAAGCGCACACCACCCATATGTGTCAGCTCGAAGGATTTCACAAGATCTTTCCGGAGGCCATACGCCATTATTATTATTATTATTATTTCAATTCAATCTCTTATGGGCACATTGAATCAATCATTTCTCTGGGTGATGTTCTTTTATTATTGCCCAGTATTTCTTTATTCTTTCTAATCTTCATTTCCTCTTATATTCCGAGATAATAGGTTAGGCTTTTAAAGAAGATTTGTCTTGGAAGCTTATATTTTCGCTTTTAGTTATTACTTTAGCTGTTCTATCGAATAATGCATTCTCTATAATTTGTAATGTTACTAGGACTTTTTCAGTTTTCATAACCAGTTGGGTTTTGTTTTGCGGTTGTGGAAGAAGTCAAAGATTTGCCTCATTTCCGGCGCACCATTATGTGTTTCTCCAGAATTGGGAGTTCGTTTCTTAACTTCTGTACTTTCTGAAAGAGGTATCGGACCCACGTCCTTTGAAAATAATCGAGGACAATTTTACTGTCTGTCTGGCGTGACTCTCCAGGAACCGGCGGGATAGTACTTGAAACTATACTCCCTGAATTCGTTAATATGTCGTTTCAGGCAGTGAATTAACATGGAGGTAGTTTCTTTGTTATATTTTGAATTAACCTTTTGTATTATGGCTCTGTGTTAGTGACTAGGATAGTTACGTTATCTGCTGGAAAGTAAGGAAAGGTGGCACTGACTAGCGCATTTCTCCCTTCGAAGTCGGTACTGATTCGTCATTTCAAGTGAGACGTAGTCAGGGCTCTTGTATGGCATGTTTGTTTTATTTTGTGTAAGGTGTGATCAAAAAGTTTCCGTTTGAGGGTGTTGCTGAGAACATGACCGTAAAAATATATGCTTCTTTTTCGCATTGTATCTGAGCGTTTTCCAATTTTCTTGTGGAGTGTTTCATTCTTGATGTATATTATCTTACTATCGTGAAATTTTGGTCATATGATCTTTTTTAAAATTCTCCTTGCTTTTAGCTCGAGTTTCTCCATCCGGCCTTTGAAATTCATGTTTTGTGTGTCTGCTGCGTATAGCGCTTTTCGTTTAATCACTGTTTTATAATGTTTAACTTTGGACCCCCATGGAAGAGATTTCTTGTTGTATGCATCTTTTCTTAGTTGCAAGGCCAGTTCAAATTTATTTTTCCTGGATTCCATTGCTCTGCATTCCACAGCATTCCATCTAATCCATTCCGCGAGATACTTGAATTATTTTACTATTTCAATTGTTCTGAGGTAATTATTATTATTATTATTATTATTATTATTATTATTATTTCCTCCTTCTTCTTCTTCTTAATCTTCCTCTTAGTTCTAATTGTTCCACACTTGTATATTTGAATTGATGGAATTACCCCCACCCTCCCACACACATCGTCATTAAATTAAGACGCAGTTTCCTTAATTATATCCAGAAGTTTAAAGTTCGAATGTCCATCGTGCTTCCTATGATTTGGTCAAACGCGGAATCTGACCCGAAGTTTTAAATTAGGGACATTCGGTCTGAAGGCTGAGGGAGTCTCAGCACATCCCCCTCGACCGTATGGACATAAAGGTAATAATTTGTTTACACCGTTAAAAATATATGTAGTTAGGAAAAAACCCGGTAAACTATTTCAAAATATATTTTCCTCAATACACTCTTTAGCGATTGCTTTGACATGGCTCTATGTTAGTGAATAGGATAGTTACGTTATCTGCTGGAAAGTAAGGAAAGGTGGCACTGAGTAGCGCATTTCTCCCTTCGAAGTCGGTACTAATTCGTCATTTCAAGTGAGGCGTAGTCAGGGTTCTTGTATGGCATGTTTGTTTTATTTTGTACAAGGTGTGATCAAAAAGTTCCTGTTTGAGGGTGTTGCTGCAGCGGACATGCAACGTAGCGCGACTCCGACGCGGGTATATAAGCACGGACATGTAGACAAAGGGAGTAGTGTGGCAGTCGTATTGTGCCGACGTGCGTGCGGTAAATGTGGCCACGTGCAACATTATTACCAACTGCGTCCAAACAGGACCAACGTGTTGTTGTTCTGTTCTTGGCTGCCGAAGCACAAACGTCGGTGAACATCCATCGGAGAATGAAGACTGTGCATGGGGCAGCATGTCACACAAGACGTCGGTCGATCTGGGAGGACAGCCTCATCACGCTTTCGGTCCCCTCAAAAAGGCCTTGAAGGGTCGACGCTTGCTGCCGGACGAGGGTGTGCAGCAGGCGGTTACGGACTTCTTCACGCAGCAGGACACGGTGTTTTATCACATGGGGATCCTCAACCTGGTGCGTCAGTGGGATGAGTGCCTAAATTGCGTGTTTCTGTGTTGGTTGATAGTGTGAGGAGTTGTGTGTAGCTGAAGATGAGACGACCAGACCAGACGAGCAGAAGAATTAAATATAAGTTACGAAGTTACAATTCTTGGCCCGACGGAATTCTGAAACGGAGCGCTCCGAACCTAAGATCCGTACGCTGATAATTCAACCGCAGAGCTGGTCCGGTTGTTTAATCGTGTAATTTTGCATATTGAAAAGTATCGAACTGAGACACATCATTTCACATCTTACCGGGCTGAATGACTCAGACCGTTGAGGCGATGGCTTTCTGAACCCAACTTGCCACTTTCGATCCTGGCTCAGTCCAGTGATATTCAAAGGTGCTCCAATAAGTCAGCCTCTTGTCTGTAGATTTACTGACACGTAAAAGAACTCCTGCGGGACAAAATTCCGGCACCTCGGCGTCTCCGAAAACCGTAAAAGTAGTTAGTGAGACGTAAAGAAAACATGATTATTATTATTATTATTATTATTATTATTATTATTATTATTATTATTATTATTATTATTATTATTATTATTATTATTATTATTATTATTATTATTATTATTATTATTATTATTATTGGGATGGGGTATATCTGGAATTAGCATCATTAAGTTCCCTGCATCATTGTAAACAAGGCAACTGGTCTTCATCTATGTACAGTACGCTGGACGTTTGTTCAAAACAAGCAAGCTTATTACCCGGAAAAGAAAATACTGTAGGGGAAAGACACCCCTAACATCCTAGCGGAGAGGGTGAAATATAAAAATAATAGAAAATGACCAATATAAGCGTCGAATCTACAGTTTTCTGGATCGCTAAGTTGAAGTGTGAGACACTCTGGATGCCGTGCAAATCGAATTTCAGTACCAAATGGAATGGGGGTTATAAGGGGGTGAGGAGAGAAAATGTCCAGAATGACCGAGATTATGAATGCATGCGTGTATGTTCCAGCATAGCTCTCAATCAAGCTTTGTATACAAATGACTTACTACCTGGGTGTCCGACTCGTTGGCTGAATGGTCTGCGTACTGGCCTTCGGTTCATAGGGTCCCGGGTTCGATTCCCGGCTGGACCGAGGATTTTAACCTTCATTGGTTAATTCAAATGGCCCGGGTACTGTCCCCAACATCCCTGGAACTCACACACCACACCTAACACTATCCTCCACCAAAATAACACGCAGTTACCTACACATGGCAGATGCCGCCCACCCTCATCGGAGGGTCTGCCTTGCAAGGGCTGTACTCGGCTAGAAATAGACATACGAAATTATTTATTATACTACCTGGGTAAGATGCTGTGGGGTTTGGACACCACTAGCACACCCAGTTTTGTAAAAATAAGCAAAAACGGCCGACGTTAGTGTCGAATCATAGCTTTTGGGGTCACTGAGATGAATTGTGACACACTGGATGCCGTTTAAGTCCAAGCTCAGCCTCCGTTGGCATGGGCGTTGAGAAGGGATGATAAAAAATTATGTCCAAAATGACATATATGTGTGTTGAGACGACATTTTTCGGACTCCTAGCCTAATTGGTGTCAGTTCCAGTGACAGTTGGAATTGTGTACATCATATCTATTGCGCGAGTCGTGCTGAGTGGCTCAGACGGTTGAGGCGCTGGCTTTCTGGCTCCAACTTGGCAGGTTTGGTCCTTGCTCCGGTGGTACTTGAAGGTCCTCAAATTCGTCAGCCTCGTGTCGGTATATTTACTGGCACGTAAAAGAACTTCTGTGGGGCTAAGTTCGGGCACATCGGCGTCTCCGAAAACCGTAAAAAGGTAGCTAGTGGGACGTAAAGCTAATATTACTATCATTCTATTGCGCGAGGCTTAAATTCATACAGTTATGACTTACTTTTATTATTTGTTTGAAGGAATCAGCTACTTCCCTGATAATCTGGGCTGCTACAAGGAAATAGTTTAAAGCGAAATTATAATCTCAAGCTACAACTTAAAATAAATACATGTGGTATGTGGCCCGATAGAAGAGGTGGAATGGGGTAAGTAGGTAAGCACGTAAAACGCATGTGCAGTCAGACGTCTTCCTGGTCAGCTGTACTTCGGCTTCTTCAGCTCCAGCCTGTGTTGTAGTGAGTCGCTTGGCCGAGAAGTATTCAACGCAATTTTACTGTCCCTTCTGTAATTCTCCCTATATTTGTTAGCATTAGTGATTTCGGAGAAATTTAAAGGTTTTTTCATGTTGTAATTAACACTGAGGCTGTAGACTTCTTCTTTTCCGGTAGTTTGCGAAGTGAGTCGATCCTCCGTGTCATGCTAATGTGACAATTTTCAATTTTGATTCGGCCGACATGGTACTCATAACAAACCAGGAACAACTTTTAATTATTAATGAAATCATTGACGTGCTCTAACTAAAAAACACAAATGTCAGGAATGCATTTATCACAGATGGTCCCGTCGGCACTAAAAACGTTTAGAATATACTGTATAATACAAAATGCTACAGTATAGGGCTTCATGTTATATTAGTAACATGGACAGGAATAGCCCCTGCTTTGCTACCCAGCGGTGTAACAGTGCATGTTACATTAATAATTATTGTATATTTAAATTAGAGTTTGGTGTCTGGATTAAAATTAAATTCCAGAAGCAGCTGACGACATTCCATTAGCACGGTGCAATATGGGACTAAACCCCAATGGCAAACAGTCACTAATTAATGTGTGTGATTCTTCTTCTAAAATATACCATAGGTATCGATATTCCATTCCTTCTTGTGCGACAATTATCGTTCTTGGGGGAGATTTATAAAGGTTTTGCCCGTTTTGCCACTTGCTTATCGCAAAACAATTATTTATTTATGACTGTATTAAATAATCTCCTCCTTGTCCCTTCTTTAAAATCCCTCTGTAGATGGTGACGGATCAAATGTTATTGAGCTACCTGCAAGAATATATGGCAAAACGTTCACTACTGCGGAAGATGTCATCATTTTGTCGAACGTTACCATTCTTAACTAATCTGAAAGTCACTGGGTAGTTCAGAACCATACACTAGCGTCAATAGAAATACTGAATATGAAAGATAGCTACTTCAATTTCCTTGCCTCCACATATTCTTATTCTAAAAATTGGAGAGCAATAGTTATGCTCGTTAGAAATCGGAACATTTCCCAGCAGCTCCTAAACGGAACCAGATTAGGGCCTAATTCTAAGAAGTATGTACAAAAACTGTTTAGATTTGGAAATAATAAGTGGAGGTAAAGCTGGAAATGGATCTCAAATTCCTCGAATTGATTTAACATCCGATAAAACTCTTCTATTTTCTTTCAAGAGGCACCAATTTCCAATTCGCTTGGCATTTTGTATCAAGATCAATAAACCTCAAGGGACGTGTAGGTCTCTATTTAACTCAGCCAGTTTTTAGCCATGTCAATTAAAAGTTGTAATGTCAAGGGAGCGATATTTCAAATCCGCAATAGTGCCAAAAGGTAATTGTGCAAGGAATGCACCGAGTAAATGGCCGTGCGATTTGGGTCACGTAGTTATCAGCTTGCATTCGGGAGATAGTGGGTCGAACCCCGCTGTCGGCAGTCCTGAAGATGGTTTTCTTCAGTTTCCCATTTTCACACCAGGCAAATGCTAGTGCTGTACCGTAATTAAGGCCACGTTCGCTTCTTTCGCACTTCTAGCCATTTCCTATCCCATCGTCGCCGTAAGCTGCCACACCCGGAGGCCCGGGTTCGACTCTCGGTTCTGCTACGAAATTTGAAAAGTGGTACGAGGGCTGGACCGGGGTCCACTCAGCCTCTGAAGGTCAACTGAGTAGAGGTGGGTTCGATTCCTACCTCAGCCATCCTCGAAGTGGTCTTCCGTGGTTTCCCACTTCTACTCCAGGCAAATGCCGGGATGGTACCTAACTTAAGACCACGGCCGCTTCCTTCACTATTCCTTGTCTATCCCTTCCAATCTTCCCATCCCCCCACAAGGCCCCTGTTCAGTATAGCAGGTGAGGCCGCCTAGGCGAGCTACTAGACCTCCTTCCCAGTTTCATCTCCCGACCCGATGTCTGACGCTCCAGGACACTGCCCTTGAGGCAGTATAGGTGGGATCCATCACTGAGCCCGAGGGAAACACCAGACCAGGAGGGTAAACAGATTATGAAGAAGAAGAAGAAGAAGAAGAATAAGAAGAAAAATACAAGGAATGTCGCATACAAGGTAATACTTCCATGTATATTTACCCCATTCTTCTTCTTATTATTATTAATGTTATACCGAGCGGGTGGCTGCATGGTGTGCTTCACTTACCTGTCAGCTTGTATTCTGGAGATACTGGGTTCCAACTCCACGGTCGGCAGCCCTGAAAATGTTCTTCCGTGATTTCCCATTTTCACACCATGTAAAGAAAGCAGAACTAAAGCCAAAACAGGAACAATGAAATGGATTGTTGAAATCAAAACATATTTTAAACAGGCAGGAATTACACCACTAGATGTCTAAAAGAGGGTAATTTTCAGAGCCAAAATTCAGAAACGGCAGGTTGACCAAAAGGTTAAACCAAAGGAAAATACTGTTACAGCCTGGTCTGAAGATAGGAAGGAAGCTCACAGTAAAAGAATGGAAGAAATATGGGAACAGTGGAAGGTAAATTCACGCCTCTAAGTACTTCGCGATGTCCTAATGAACTTATTCGTATATACGGTATATGGAAATCCACAGCCTGTTTCTAGTTATTCGACCGGGTCAGGACTGGAATGAATGAAGACCTCATGTAGTGGCGGAGAGGATAGGAGCTGTGCCGGCTGTCGAAGCCTGACACGCTCCTTTGAGGTAATGATTAACGTCCGACAGATGAAATTACATTGAAGAGTGTTTCTGGAATGAACGAAGACATGGAAAACTGCAACACACGGAGGAAATCCTGTCCCGCCTCCGCTTTGTCCAGCACGAATCGCACATGGAGGGATCGCGATTTGAACCACGGAACCCAGTGGTGAGAGACCGAAGTGCTTCCACCTGACTCACGGAGGCTCTTAGCATATATATATAAAGTGTTGAAAATATGTAACTGCTGCTCCTTGGCAGAATGATCAGTGAACTGGCCTTTTGTTCAGAGGGTTCTTTCCCCGGCCAGATCAAGGATTGTAACTTCACGGGGACTGGTTGTGTTTGTGTTTGTGTTAATATCTTACACACATAGGGTTGGTGGCGGAAAGGACAATTAACAGTAAGAATGGGCCAAATTTTCATGAAGCTCCTACAACAGGAAACAGGGGCAAGGTCACAAAGAAGTAGAAGAAGAATAATGTTGAAAATCATATGATGTCACTCTCCCACGTTTTAGACTTACGATATGCAACAGCCTGAAAAAGATAACCAACTCACTTGGTTGCAATGAACGTTTCTCCCGCCTCGGCAATCGGTAGATATCCTTCTCACAGGCCCAGTACATGTGGCGGACTAGACGATCTCGGCAGCGACTGTAGGCTTCACTGTGCCACACCTGCGCCCAGTCCGCCTCCGACCTTAAAAACGAAGAAAAACAGGAGGAACAGATAACAATAAAGTGATACACCATTTTATAAATTTCCACATATCAGTGTAATGCACTGACATGCCAAAAGCCATAGTCGACTGTCTTGTTATATTTCTTATAATAATGATATTTTGTTCGTATCGTTCACCTCTACAGCTCTTTTGCCGCAACTTTTACCATTTTAGAGGAACCTGCGTGTAAATGTAATTGCGAAAGTGTAGAGTGTTGAATGTGAGGAAAGGAACAACACAAACACCCAGTCCCCAGGCTAGGGATATTAATCATTTACAATTAAAAGCCCCTGACCCGGCCGGGAATCGAACCCGGGGCCGCCGGGTGACAGGTGGACGCGTTGCCCCTACAACGCTGGACCGGACTTCCCCGGGCCGGACTTAGTATGAGTGCTTGTTGTAACATAGAGACGTGATTTCCATCAGAGGAAGTGTGTGATATTAATACATTGATATTTTCATAATTGGGAGAACGGAGTCAACACACCAACGAACGTTCTTCCTCTTTAGTAATGGCTACCCTATTTTCCTATCCAACACAACCTCGGAACGGTCATTTGTCAGTGTGGGCGTCAACACCGATCCAACCTGATCTATACAAGCACAGGGTTGGAGGAAGGAGGAAATCCTGGCTGTGCTTGTATTCTCCATGAATAAATTTTTACGAATTTTAAAACTTCACTCCGTTTCCAGAACCATGAAAAATAGAACAACATTTGACAGTCTTTACAATTTTAAAGTATTCCTCCAGCCAACCAATAGTTGTGATAAATACGGTTCGACCCACACCTGTTACAACTAGACTCGTGCAAGACTGAAGCTATGGAATTTTAAACATAGATCTTCATTGTATTATTTGATTGTACTTTATCTCAAGTTTTTCGTGTGTCTCTGTTTTTGTATCGGATGATTACCTCTAGGCTAGGTCGAAAAATGTCTTATGTTGCATTTTAAATACATAAAAACGTGCAAAATAGACTTAAAAATGTGATCCAAACACATTCATAATTTTAGTTTTAATTACGTATGTAATGAACATAATGCTTAAAACGCAAAATTCTGGTGGTATGCAACATACAGTACGAACATATACAGTATGAGTGAAAAACTTTTTCATTCAGTAATTATATATTTTTAGAACACATTGCGCACGGGAGAGTAGTTGTCTTCACGAGACTCGTACGTTCGATGACATCTGTCGAAACTTCTCAACTTCTCTGTGTTGAAGCTTTTATTTATTCTATGCTATCTTTGCTTAACGTTCTTCTTCTGTTTTATGATTCATTTGCTAACTTTTCCGACCTCATGTTTACATCGTTCAAGGAACAATGTGGTGGATAAGGTGGCGCTTCCTAGCATCGACACGAGCTTAGACAGACAAGATTTTTAAATGAATTGTTTGCGGATGAGTATTCGGATTGCCCCATTTATATTGACGATCGCGAGTTTGATGTTGAAAGCTATTCTGACGAAGGTGTCTCGGATGATAATAAAGACGTACGTCATCCAAAACAACGGGAAGTTGTGGTGGTCGATAACGAAGCTGAAAATGATGTTATGAGTGTAAATGGATGTGATATGTCTATTTCTTCTGATGAGTGAGTAGAAAATAATAGTTCACCGACTTTAGAGGATTTCCCAAGAGTTCCTGACATAACGGTAAAGACTTGATGACCTGAAAACATTGACGAGGTAGTAGGGCTGATTTCTTCTGATTATTTCTTCGAACTTGTCACCGAGCAGACGAACATGTTTCACAAGCAAACTACTTCATCACCCAAAATACCCCTAAGAGCGTGAATTGGACTGATGTAACTAGTAGTGAGATGCAAACATTTTTTGCTTTGTATATATTGATGGGACAGGTTGGAAATACTATTGTTGGAAAGACTATTGGTCAACTGATCCCATCAAAAGTTGCTGTTTGCCCCTTCACAGAATTCATTGCTACTCAGCCTACCATACCAGGAAACATTATTAGAACTTTTACCAAAGGTCTCTAATAAATTTCACCATAATCAGTACAAGGTTAGTGAAGCTAAGCACATATGTTTATGTGCTGCAGCCATAAGTTACACAGTAAATGGCCGGGCACAGGTGTTGAGCCGTGTCAAGACCACCCGGTCCGCAATGTGTTAACATAATTAAAAAAACGAAATTACGTGCTTGTTAAAAAAGTACTTGCAGAATTGAGAATGAAATGTTTTTTCTACCTAGAAAGAATTCAGCGAACCGACAGTGGATATCCTGGAGAAATATATTGAAATTAGTATAAGTGGTATCATATTTGGTGTAACCACACTACGGTTACAGAAATTGGAATTTGGAAATCTTACCTCAGTTTGTTTTTCAGTATATCACAATAGTCATCTCCAGGTTCTTAGGAGTAAAGGACCGTCGGTATTCAGACAGCACGTTGCAAAACATCGAGAAACTTCTCTCCACATCAACGAATGTTAAATACTAAACATCTTAGTGTGAGTGCTTATTTTATTATTCTGGTGGTATGCAATATACAGTATGATTGAAAAACATCTTCATTCAGTTGCTATATATTTTTAGATTAACGTGATTTAAAAAAATAATTTCGTGTTTGTTAAAAAATGTTGAATGAAATAATGAAATAAAGAATTCAGCAAACTAGCAATGGACATCCTTGAGAAAGAAATTCAAATTAGTATAAATGGAATCATATTTGGCCTAAGCTCACTAGGTTTACAAGAAGTGAGATCTTTCTCTTCAAAAACACTCACATCATAATACTCTCCTTTCAATATTTCACTTTTCTTGTATATAATTTGATACCCCTGATTTTTTAAGCATTATGTTCATTTTTCATTTCACTTCAATTTCATTTATTTTTTTGTTGATGTTTAAGAGGTGATGGTTAAACTAATGATGACTCGAATTGAGAATGGGCAGTACAAATATAGTATAGAGAAGGTGAAGCTGCAAAAAGAAAAAGAAAGTGCCTTTAAGACCTAAAAGGCTAAAGATGGCATCTCTAAATATTAAATTTCACTTTTCGGACCTCCTTCAATGTAAAACTCTTCAGGGAATACCATAATAGTAATATACTAAATTAATTTGGTGGGAATGCGAAGGCCAATCTATTAGCGAGCACAGAGATAGATACTTCACTTGAAATTTCGACTATCACTAGAAACTTACCGTAGTTTGAAGGTGTTCTCAAGCTCCAGTTCACGCTCAGATAACGACGCAGACTCCGACACGTCCAAGAGGAGGCACAGTGCAGTCACCGTTGATACTGGGAGCAGCATCTGTAATGAAAAGCATTGTGGTTTTACCAAGCCTTCACACGCGAACAGATGATGTTTTGCTCATTTTAATTAAGAATAAACAGATAAATACTGACTGAAGGTGTCTAAATGAAAAATCTAAATCTCATCCTTTATACTGCCATCATAAGAGATGGTATTTCAGGTGTGCTCATATTATGTACAAAACTATTTTAAATGTAATTCTAGTAGATCGTATTGGTGATGTACCTCCGATTAAAGTACTAGCCTCTTCTTCTTCTTTTCCTTCTTCTTGTTTCGTTGACGCCCCTTAGGCCACGTGGTTCCTAACTCTGGTGATGTTTCTTCTTAGCCCAGTGTTTTCTTATCTTTGCGCTGTGAGTTACTTTCCCTTCGTGAGCTCAATCCACTCTCACTCCAAGACGCAATGTTAATAAATAGATGGATGGTTCAAATGTTAAAAGCGGACTTGCTCAAGATATACAGAAGAGCAATGTGTAATAATAATAATAATAATAATAATAATAATAATAATAATAATAATAATAATAATAATAATAATAATAATAATAATAATAATAATAATCGTATAGACTCAGCCACCGTAGGCAGATATTTCAATCTGACGTCGTCTGGCTGTCTGCTCGTCAATTTCGACGTTCCGTTTTACACTAGGCACACTAGATGGTAGCAGAGTAAGCTGAAACTCTCTTGGGCGTCTATGGCTGAGATTTAATTAATTTTTGTCGGGTAAACACCAAATTTGCCACCAGAAATCTTTTACATGCCGACGTCGTACCACCGACTACCTCTGCCGGGTCTGAATCCGCTATCTTGAGATCCGGAGGCCGACACTCTACCACTGATCCACAGAGGCAGTTAATAATAATAATAATAATAATAATAATAATAATAATAATAATAATAATAATAATAATAATAATAATAGAACCAAACATCTCTGAATAAACGTTTACCACAAAAAGTCCATATTCTTCAATGCAAAACTGTCAGGCTTCTTGGCTAAATGGTTAGCGTACTGGCCTTTGGGCGCAGGGGTGCCGGGTTCGATTCCCGGCAGGGTCACGAATTTTAACCATCATTGCGTAATTTCCCTTGCACAGGGGCTGGGTGTATGCGTTGTCTTAATCATAATTTCATTCTCATCAACGACGCGCAGGTCGCCTACGGGAGTCAAATCAAAAGACCTGCACCTGGCGAGCCGAACCCTTCCTGGGATCTCCCGGCACTAAAAGCCATACGTTATTTCAATGCGAAACTCAGACATTATTACACTGTCATAAGACAGGAAGCTTTGAATACAGCGGAATGCCTTAGTATGAACAAGAATAGCCTGATAGAAAAATTGCAATTTCTTGGCCCAGTTAAAGAGAAAGATGAATGTAAACGTTGGCATAACCATGAGATCTCTGATGCCATGCGGAGTAGTGATGGGACATTCGATTCATTTGATTCCGTTCACGTTACTGAATCGATACAGTGATCCGATTCACGGCACATTAGATTCACCGCTCCTACTGCATCTGCGTAGTATGTACTGGTAAGACGGCAGCAACAGCATTCAGTGCTCACTGATCGCTGCTGCCATCTGGTCTTCATACTGTGAATTCCTTTCTTGTGCGTCGTCTAGCTTTGAGGTTCAGGTTGCTCTTCATATCGAGTGTTGATGTTACAAGGCCTTTCCCCCCACAGTGACAACTTAATTAAAAAAAAAAAAACCACATCTGTACACACAATAATCAATGATCTGCATTTAGAGCTTTCACCCAGGTGGAAGATTCCCTATCAATTGCTTGCCTAGTCGTTTCTTATATGATTTCAAGGAACTTGCAAATTTTATTGCATTCACGGTAAGTACAAAACAAGTACGTTAAAAAAAGAAATGCAGGAAAAAATAGGTATTTGTGCGGTACTATATTGTAATACTACAGTAAAAAAACTCACGTAGTTGTTGTTAATAATAATAATAATAATAATAATAATAATAATAATAATAATAATAATAATAATAATTGTACCGGGCGGTACACCTCCACGCCGCTAATTCAAATATTGCGCCAGTTGAAACTCCTCTACAGGAGAAAGCCTGAACTTTAACAAACTGTATTAACTCAACGGTTTCTTGGAAGATGTCACTATTGTAAATTTGGCAATTTGGAAGTGTTCTGAACTGTGTCTATTTCGATTTGTGTTTGTTTGCTCCGTATCAAGAAATTTGGACATTCTCTAACAGATGTCTCTACCAAAACTATGATAACGCACTCTGGTGTAAAGGAATGTACCTTCTTGAAGAAATTTTGTATTCATAAGTTTTGTCTTAACTAAATTTTGCTCTGTCAGTTGTAGGTTGGCAATATAATCCTTTCTTTCCGCCTGTTTTGAATGTAGCCAATCAGGAATTTCTGCAATTAATTTTCCACCAATAAGGTGTTTCTTCCTCGTCTTGTGTATTAGTTTTTGCTGTTATCCAATATGTGGGCGGGTTGTAATCATTCATGAAACGTCTCGAATTTTCCGCGAGGGTATAATAACTGCTGATTTTCTGGTCTCCTGGCCACTTCATCGACATCTTGCTTAGTGTGTGATTATGTAGCAGGGGGCGGGTAGCGCCTCTTTCTTCGGGCAGCAGTTCATCAACAAGGTAATGGCTGTTTAATAACTTTATTTCTTGCTAGCTCAGCAGTTTAACCCTCGGGGCAGGTTCGAGACTTTTCTCATGTAACCTACCTTTAAAATGTAAAAAAACATTTGGTGAAAATTCCGTCTCTTTAACTACAAATTGGGATAGAGAGTGCCTAACCCTCTCGAGCTCCCACTCATATTGTTTTGAGGTGACTACGTTTTCATGACCGTTTTCCTTCTCTTCTTAATGTAATAAAGTCATCTTATACGTGTCACCTCCTTAGTATGGGATTAGCCCTTGCGTAAGCGGCCTAGTGCCAAGTAGGTTTTAAAAGTGTATTAGGAGTGCAAGCTTCGGCTCCATTCAATTTTGTATTATGGGCCAGTAACTTAAGCTGATGTTTTATTTTCCTCATGTAAAGGCCCTGTAGGTTGGGTATCAAATACCCCTGTTTCTTGGTGTGCCTTGAGGGCAGGTAGAAGTAAAGTTGTTTGTGCTTATAAAATTGAGAGCAGGTCAGCTCTTTCTGGTTTCTTTGGAAAGTGCCTCTATGAGGCTTGATACTACTAAGCGGGAGCAAGAGCTCCATGTAATTAAGGGTCTTGTGCCCTTTGATATTTGTGGTTGTGAGTCGAGAACTCAGACTTTGGGGCTCGTAGCCCAGAATTTGTAAATTTGCATTGTACCTGAGTGTTCTTTGTTATTTCACCCAGTGAGAATTGTTAACCGTTGTTATCTGTTGATTTTGAAAAGAAAATATAACCTTGTTAAAGTTTTAAATTTACTTTAATTTTGTAGTTGAGACCTATTCCAGCCCGCGCCTTCTTTCACCTCTGCAAATCCACAAAACTGCGTAACAATAATAATTGTCATAGCTCAAATTTTAAACACTAACTTATGGTTTTCTACAGTTCTCTGAAAGTTACAGCTCTATTATATGTACAGAATTAGATTTAAAATTACCTGTGGTCATAATAAGTAGCCTGCCTATTAAATATAAACAAGCATAACAAACGCATTAAAAAGTTGTCTGTTCTGTACATCAATATACCGTATGCTTATGAAGTTACAGTACGAAAATGACATAATAATATACACAACTCAAATATTATACGCTACACTAACTTGTAGTTGTTCATTCACATTTCACAGAACTTCAGGCATCATTTCAGATTGACATTTAAAAACATAATCTTGGACACTTTTTCACTGGTTAGATGACTGCGTCTCACCGTTATGATCTATACCTCTTTAGAGAACACACGCTCACATGGAACAGAAGTGGCCATTATGCATAATCTCCGTTTCATAATCTGGAAGAGTCTAGGGAAGAGAGGTTTGTGTTCGTGCCACCATTTAAGTGGATCCTCCACTCTTGGAAGTAATGGCATCTGCAAATATTTATCAGCCTCGATAGTGCTTGCCGCTTTTCTGTCGTCCTTCTGAAGTACTGTTTCGACAATTGTATCAAATGTTTTCCAGACAGAAGTTGAGCAGCTAGAAGTGGAAGCCTCGCTTGGTGGTTTCGTAACTTGAATCTGGTGCTCCGTATTTCCTAGAAGTTCTATTGTGGAGCTTTCATAAATTATAGCATCTTTGGTTTCTTTGTAGATATCGCCCTGTGATTGAAATCCATACTGCTTGAATCGTGCATCAAGGAATGTTGCTTCCCACAAAAGATTCAAACTAGCGTATTTACCATGCAATTTCGATTTTACTTCAGAGGTAAGCATTGTAACCATGGCTGTCAACTTTTCACTTTTAAACTGCTTCTTTTGAAATTCATTGCAGTGTTCCAACAAACCAAATATTAACAAGCCTATTTTCGATAAGGTGACATTCTTTTCACTGCTTATCTCCTTGGTGACTTCTTCAAAGCACTGTAATATCTCACAGGATTTTTCTATTACATATCAGTCCTCCTCTGTGGTTTTCTCAAGTAAATCAGGTTTCACTATGGCTAGTGTGCTTTGAAGGGGTCCTTTTATTTTTAGAAATCTGCTAAGCATATCAAATGTGGAATTCCACCTTGTGGGACAATCTTGCTTCAGTTTTAAAATGGACTGCTCCATTTGCCTTTGCATGACGTTAAGTCTATCCATAGCCTGTGAGCTTCGATGAAAAAGTTCAACGATTGCTTTCACTTTGTTCCGTGTTTCTACAACTGTTTCAAGGCTTGATTGTACAATTAAATTAAGAGAATGTGCAAAACATGGCACATGCCCCTACTGACACATGCGCACGGCCTTGACCATATTGCTTGCATTATCGGTCACACATGTAGCAATTTTTTCGCTTATACCCCATTCTGTCACGATTCTCATGAGTTCAGATGCTATGTTCTCTGAAGAATGATTCCCACAAAATTTACTGCACGACAGTAAGAAAGACTGCAAAATGCAGTGTTCATCTATAAAATGTACTGTGATGGCGAGATAGTTTTCATTCTTTACGGATGTCCATCCGTCTGTGGTTATACAAATACATGAGGCTTCCTCTGAGAGAGTGGACCGGATTTTATCACCTGTTTCATCATACATGGCATTTAGCATGGAATGAGAAAGGGTTTTTCTGCTAGGAAGTTCATAATTTGGAATGATCATATTGAATAATTCTCTGAATTCTTTTCCCTCAACTAAGCTGAATTGGAGGTATTCTTTAACAATTTCCTTTAATATTTACACATCAATTTCTTTACGTCTGTGTGAATTGAAAGGTTTTGTTGCATACCTGGTAATTTTGGTCTGTGTTGGGTTCAGTGTAGAGGTTGAAGTCACAACACGCTCTTGTTGAGTTGGAGCAACTGAACTAGCAGCATACGTAGAAGCCACAATACACTCGGTTCCAGAAAGTCGTTCAGGATCATCTCCAGGTACATTTAGTGGCTTTAAACGACTTTCATTTGGATTTATAGCAGGATGTTTGAGCCGCAAATGTCTGTTCATATTAGTAGTAAACGAGCCTTTAATCGAAAGTATTGACGAACAAACATTGCACTTTACTTTATCGTTCCCTGATCGTACGAAATAATCCCACACCGGACTTCTTAAATTTGCCATGATACACTTACGACACTCACAGGCGGAAAGATACTTCACTCTCACTGAAATTCCTGAACTGTCCTTAGTACTGAATGCGAGTAAACGGTATCAATTTCGAAGCACGGGGAATCCCTTCAGAAGTTTCCACCAATAGCAATATCTAGAAGTTCAAACCAATAGCAGCTCCTGCACTGGTCACGTGTGGGACTTGAACACGCTCGATGGATGCAGGCCTGAAGTAGGGTTGCCAGACTGAGCGAAAAGTCGTGTATCGATCTACCTATTCAGGAATCCAGTTGGGGATTAATGACAAAGTTTTGACACCTTCATTAGAAAAAAATGCTAGTCACTCTAATACATCGAAGGTTTCTGGCGACGCAGGATGGGAAAGGTCTGGGATTAGAAAGGTAGCAGCCATGGCCTTAATTCAGGTACAACCGGGAGAGTTAGCCGTGCGCGTAGAGGCGCGCGGCTGTGAGCTTGCATCCGGGAGATAGTAGGTTCGAATCCCACTATCGGCAGCCCTGAAAATAGTTTTCTGTACTTTCCCATTTTCACACCAGGCAAATGCTGGGGCTGTACCTTAATTAAGGCCACGGCCGCTTCCTTCCAACTCCTATTCCTTTCCTATCCCATCGTCGCCATAAGACCTATCTGTGTCGGTGCGACGTAAAGCCTCTAGCAAAAAAATACAAGGTACAGTCCCAGCATTTCCTGGTGTGAAAATGAAGAAACTACGGAAAACCATCTTAATGGCTGCCGACGGTGGGATTCGAACCCACCATCCCCCGAATGCAAGCGCATGTGAAAATGAAGAAACTACTGAAAACCATCTTAACGGCTGCCGACGGTGGGATTCGAGCCCACCATCCCCCGAATGCAAGCGCATAGCTACGCGATACTAACCGCACGTCCAACTCGCTAAGTCATTTTTGAAAATCTGTACTGTATTCTTCTATCAGCAGAGGATTTTTTTAAAATCGTCATATTTTGTATTGGCTACCCGAAATGTACAGTAGCCTACTGGTTTTCTGATTCAACATAATGTTGGTTAAGTTATTGCGTCAGTCGGCTCACTTACTGTCCACAAATTATCGAAGGCTTGTGCAACGATGTGACATACGAACTGAGACAATACTGAGCCGTTCTTCCCAATATAAAACAGGTACTTTTGAGTAGTCATGAGCATGACTCATAGTCATAGGGCAGGCTAGAGTCGAGTTTAATTTATTGTCAAATGTCAACTAAGTTATAATACTAAGATTCATTACACTAATAAATAGTATAATCTAACAGCCTACCTACTTACTAGCTACTTTAGAATTATGTTTTGACTACCTTTTTAACACTGAAAATAAATCCAACTAGTATTTAAACCTCCCTGTAAGAAGAGGACAGTGAATGCAAATGGGTATTATTTTCAAATGAGCTGAGCTTGGGAGTCCATTTAGCGTACGATTCTTTCTGTGTACCATGGCTCTGTATGTATTGCTTCAGAGGAAGCCCGGCTCTCCGCCAGTGTCCACTGTCCAGTGAGCCGATAAGGAGCCGTGTGTATCTTGTGTCTCACTGAGCCGTGCTCGTTCACGATTCTTTCGGTGTGCCATGGCTCACTGTATGTCTCGATGCAGCGGAAGCTCGGCTCTCCGCCACCCGCTAGTGTCCAGTGAGCCGATAAGGAGCCGTGTGTATCTTGTGTCTCACTGAGCCGCGCTCGTTCACGATTCTTTCGATGTGCCATGATTTACTGCCTCACTGCAGCGGAAGCTCGGATCCCCGTCAACGTCCAGTGAGTACGCCACTGCAGAGTCCGCTGGGAGTAAGCTGAATCGTGTGCCGTGAGCTCGCCGTTCCTGTGAATCGATTCACTTGGACACTTGAATGAATCGATACACTGCTTCGAATCATTCATTCAATAGCCAACACTAATGCGGAGAAGGAGAACTGCATGTTATGGCTAGTTCTAAGAATGAAACCAATATCATTGTCAAACCGTATCTCTACCTATTTTAAAAATAAGAAGACCCAGCCAACTTGGTTTGTAACTGTTCATCACCATGCCATAGCCATGTTAGGAGGTTCAGTCAATAATATATGCCGTTTTCAGCAACATTCTGCGACGTATAGTGTTGTAGTTAGCAATTCACGCCCCAATCCGGGACACGAGTTGCGATATGCAAACTCGAAGGGAGCAGGTCTCTGTGCTTATCGAGAGAAGGATAGCGTATTACCGCGGAACCTTGAAATTGCGCTCTCACTCGGTGCGAGAAAGAAGAAGAGATGACTCTACGCGTAAAAGTGTATTTTGTCAGAAAGTGGGGTGAATTAAGGTGTGTTAACCCCCAAGAAATAAAAATCCTTACTGATTCAACGCCCCATTCATTGGTGCCAATTCACCATATCTAACTAATAAGAACAAGAAGAATAATACTTTTTGGTATAACCTATGGCAATTTATAAGTAAGGACTCATTCGGAAAGGCGTATTTTATGCAAATTGTTGATAAACGCAATACTTTAATAGTGGATCGGTAATGACGCATGTCATATAGCAGTGCTCAGACTGAAGCCGAGTGCTAAGATTTGGCAACGTGAGGAAAAAGGTGGGAGTAGTTACGAGATAAACCATGACGCGTGAATTTATAAAAGGACACTTTCGAGATTGTGAACAACCCGCTGATCGGATAGACATACAACGAGATCAGTATAAAACAGTCCGACTCGTTGGCTGAATGGTCAGCGTACTGGCCTTCGGTTCAGAGGGTCCCGGGGTCGATTCCCGGCCGGGTCGGGGATTTTAACCTTCATTAGTTAATTCCAGCGGCTCGGGGGCTGGGTGTTTGTGATGTCCCCAATATCCCTGCAACTCACACACCACACTTAACACTATCCTCCACCAAAACAACAGGCTGTTACCTACACATGACAGATGCCGCCCACCCTCATCGGAGGGTCTGCCTTACAAGGGCTGCACTCGGCTAGAAATAGCCAGACGAAATTATTATAGTATAAAACAGGGGTCGAGAGCTATAATTTGATTACACTCACGTCGCTGAAAGATTACGTTTAGTGGAGCCAAATTTCGATTAAGGGCAAGGTTTACCACCTCTCCGACCACTCAGTTCAGACACTATAAATAAAACCCTGACCTAAATGCCGGATCCCATTGTAATTTGTGCAGTCGCAATACGTACGTGTCAGTAATGAACTATAGATATCAGTGTGTGAAGTGCTGTGTCGAGGAAAAACATATCAGCGCGATGTAAATATCGCGAAATAATCCGTGTGGTACGAAATAAAGTACAGTAGTGATTAACAGAGGTGTTATTTCAACATTTATCCCTTTAAATATTTGTGGCTTCAATGACGGCTTATGATGCAATTATCAAAGAACGGGCAAACGTATCAGGTTGCTTAGAATTAGTGAGAGAGCCGATTACATTCAGTAATTAATAGTGGCCGATTTTAAGGCATTTACACAGTAAATGACGCTCAGTAAATTAAAAGAACTGTGTTCGTGTTAGGAAAACGTTTGCTTACTCCATGGATACTCGTGGTAACAATTAGTCAGACAGTGTAATAAAAGGGGAAATGAATAGTGATTTATACAAACTTACCGCTATTCGGGTTAGTCCATTTGAGTTAATAAGTGGATCTAATCACCAGTAGGTTCTTTGAAAATACATAAACAGTGTTCATTAACCAATTTCCGATTTTTGCCTGTATTTTCATGAGTGATTGTCGAACACAGGTTTGGAGTCAACGAGAGTCGCGCCTAATGCCAGCATTCATCTCTTCAGGGAACGTCTAGAGATTCCAACAGTAGAAGGCCACAATTCAAGACATGGACGGTACCATAACGGAAAGGAACCAAGGACAATTTAAGAGTGAAGCTGTCGTCATGAGGGTCTAAAAACTCCAGGTGTACCATCGAGATGACAGCAAACCACACGCAGTATCGATAAGTACATTTAAAAAATATACTAAAGCATGAGATCTACTCGTTTACATAGCGACATATTTGTAAATTGCAGTTTGTTGATTTTATGTAATTAATGATATTAAATGTAGGGAACACCATACGCGTGTGACTGGGAAAGATTATTTTATTAATTTAATTAGTTTCTGTGATTTAAGGATAATCACTTATATTTCAGCGGGCTTATTCACAGGAATTAATATATAAGGTCCAATAAAAATTTAAGTGCCTGTGAAACATGTATTTTAAGGGAGAATTGCACCTCAGTTAAAGGTATAATTTCTTCCTATTGTTACTAACTGGTATGGATCTTCATAATAAATTGAATATAGATTATGTATTCGCTTCACATGGTAATGCATGTATTTTATAATCCCATAATAATTAAGATTATGATCATTGAAGATGTTCAAGCCCGAGGTGCAAATTGTGAATTATATAGATACGCGAGTGAGATGGTATTACTTAAATGACCTGTGGGAATAGAAACTTCCATAAAAATAAGGTGGGTTTGAGATGCAGTAGCGTGGCAATGGGGAAGATGAGACTTGTGAAATGTTTGAGATGACAAAAGGTCAAAGAGTTAGAATAATGATAGCTATCGCGACGTATTGAATTGGGCTGTATATGGTCGGAATAATATGAAATAACAATTGGTGGCCCTTAAACAAATGTATACTTGGAAACGAGCCAAAAATGAGAAGAAAGAAAGAAAGAAAGAAAGAAAGAAAGAAAGAAAGAAAGAAAATAGAAAGTGTCTTTGAGGCCGCAAGGTAGAACACTGACCACAACAAGAAAGACATATTTATGATGAAAGGGATTTGTCTGGCCCCATGTGCGGACGGAGTCGTTTCTAAAAGCCTTCAGAATTTTAGTAAGTCCCCTTCATTTATCACTGCAATATCAATCCCATGCTAATGAAATATTATGACAAGCGTTGATAATTGTATGATTCTGTGAAGGACGTATTCCTCCCCATTTTTTTATTAAATTAGCTCGTGATTGGAGTTTCAGATTTTTGCACCTTGGAAGCTGGAGAACGTGGGTTCGACCCACATCAGAACGATACCATATGGCTTGACTAGGCAATATCTTCAAGTGTATTGTTTTTGCTAATGTGTTTAATATATCTCTATGTAATGTTTTTATGTATTTCGGTTGTTCTTAAGTGTTTATGGTGATAGGTAAAAACCAACGTTGTGTTGATCCGCTTTGAATATAACAGGGTCAGGTCAACCCAGAATACGTGTATATATTCAGTATAATATGTAATTGATGTGGTCAAATAGACCATGTGTTCCATATGCGACGATGTGATCTCATGGGTGATAAAGTGTACTGATTGATCTGCCTAAATTCACAACCATGACAGACAACTAGTAGTATGACTTAATGGAAATAGTGTCATCTCGACCTTATAATAAATCCATTCAAATAATAGATACCATCGAATATAATTCCTCAGAAATAAGTAACACCTACGTCTGTATAAAGTGTATATAATATTAGTGCGCGCTAATAAGGTTATTCGAAGTATGCCAATCGATAGCCAAAACAGTTTATGAACTGGCAAAGACTTTGAGGCATACTATATACAAATGATTTCTTCGTTATTATTTCATTTTTATGTGTAATAAATGGCATTATGTCCGACTCGTTGGCTGAACGGTCAGCGTATTGGCCTTCGGTTCAGAGGGTCCCGGGTTCGATTCCCGGCTGGGTCGGGGATTTTAACCTTAATTGGTTAATTCCAATGGCACGGGGGCTGGGTGTATGTGTTGTCTCCATCATCATTTCATCCTCATCACGACGCGCAGGTCGCCTACGGGAGTCAAATAGAAAGACCTGCACCTGGCGAGCTGAACCCGTCCTGGGATATCCCGGCACTAAAAGCCATAGGACATTTCATTTTCAATGGCATTATCTCATGTATTTCATCGTGTGGTTCTATCAGTTTAATAAAATTATTAGTAAATATTGGGAACAAAACTCTTCTCATTTAATAATATTAATGTATTCCTCTTACGTTATAGAAAACCCTACTTTCGTTATATTGAATGTAGTCCCCATTTTCTTTTACGGAACATTCTATTACCTGTATGCTTCTGAGCTTTAGCCGTAGTAGGGAGGATGGGACTTCGAGTTCGGGAAGTGATTTCCGAAGTTTCTCATCCAGGAACTCCATTTATATATTTATTTGTGAAGTCGAATGATTAAATTGATGCCCTGATATGTCCGGGTTGGGTACAGTAGGTGAAGAAGGACCTACTGGAGATGGGATCACTTATAGGTATACAAGAAAGCAACCCACTCAGGAGGAAACTAAAAGACCACCAGGGTTTTCAAGAAAGGCCAAAGTTGAACACAAAGACGTGGATGGAGGAACAAATAAAATGCAACAACTAGATACTCACAGTTGTAGTAATATTATACACAAACATGATCAAATTAAAAATATTCCTGAACAGAATGAAAAAGGATTCATGATTAAACATTTCTTAAATTTTAACATGAACATGTTTAATGGGAGTTCTTTCAGTTCTGGTGGTAATTTGTCGAGAAATTTTTAAACCTATAGGCCCTGTTCATTCAACCTCAGTTAACATTTAAATGTCTGTTAAAATAATTTAACACTGAACTTTACCAAATTACTATTTAATCAACAATGGTTAAGACAAACAATCAGTTAAACTGTCAGTAAACTTAAGGTGGTGGTGGTGATTATTGTTTTAAGAGGAAGTACAACTAGGCAACCATCCTCTATATAACACTGATCAGAGAGAAAAAATTGAAAGGGACCGACACTTCGAAAAATGAAGGTATCGGCCAAAGGAAGACAAGGGCCACGAAGGGCGTGAAAATGAAAGACTCCCTAGCCCTCGCAAACCTAATAGCGTCGGGGTCGGAAAAGAACAAGAGTTGGCCAAGAGAGGTCGGATAGGATAGATGAAAGTGAGGAGCCTGGCACAAGTAAGTGGAAACAATGCCAGGACTCAGCTTAAGGCCTCGTGGTCGCCAACCCACACTCCAAAGTTCAGAGCCCCTGAGGCCCCTTTTAGTCGCCTCTTACGACAGGCAGGGGATACCGTGTGTGTTATTCTACCGCCCCCACCCACAGGGGGATCAGTTAACTTAAATGCCCAGTTTCAAGCAGTGAAATTCTCTGTTAGCTCAAAATATGACAAGTGCATTAGGTGCAGAACTTCTGTATCTTGAATATTTCGAATATGATAGGCCCTTTCCAGAAAGAGTTAGAAACAGAAGAGCTGATTTTCATACAGTTGTTTCAGTTGCTTGATCGCACGTTAGCTGACGTCAGTATGCACATCGAATTCACTACAAATTTTCTGCCATGCGTCAATTTTAGCTTTGAGCATGCATCCATTAGTATTCTTACTTTCTTTAATAGGTTTACGGTGTTCTCTCCTGAAATTTTCGCCAGCCGGGTGGTAGGAGTGATTAGCCGGGCGGGAAATACTAGGTAAAAATTAATATGATCAAATTTCAGTTTATTCCCCTCAGTCCATTAACATAATGTCAGACTGCAAAATTGAACTATTTTAGTGTTATTATGACGAACAAGATGTAAGAGAATTTTGAACGTCTCGTGTTCTGCTTCTCGTTCATCACGTAACACGGGGGCTTACCGCTCGGTTGCTGTGGATTGCCATGCGGAATCTAGTGTTCCCATGTGGTTCCATGCTAATCCAGATATTGGTCACGCACGATATGACGTGATAGTCAAGACGAACATTTGAACTCGGAGGTAATTGATGCTATTATGCTGACAATAATGAATATTTATAATTTAAATGAACAGTTTTTCAGTATTTACATTTAATTAAAAACTCTCAATGACTCAAATATGTGTTAATGTTAGCCGTGCGGTCTCTAAAAACGGAAGGGCAGTTGCGCCAGTTAAAGAGGCCACAGGGTGAATACTGGCTATATGCTTGGAAATAACTTCCAAAAGTAGAGAAATTTGAACCACGCATTCTATTCTCGGTTTTTTCTTTCATACTGGGGAGAGAAACAGAAAATTCACGGCCAAGACAAACAGTTCGAATGAATGTTGACTTCCCGCACCTTGGTTTACAGCTGTATTAAAACAAAAGCGCATCGGAGCGTGCTCACAAACTGCATCGTACTGCCACGGCCTTCTAGATTTCCACTGATCGTGTTAGCTAACAGTTCCCAGGAAATGTTTGGATAAAAGCAAGAATCTTAACATGCTGCTAGATGTTTAACGCTATGTTAACAAACAGTGTTCTTTTAACTGAGATTGAATGATCCGGGCCATAGTATGATGGCTCGGTGCTGTAGTTTTTATTTAGATTGCTAGTTCCTTTACGTCGCACCGACACAGATAGGTCTTATGGTGACGATGGGATAGGAGTAAGAAGGAAGCGGCCGTGGCCTTAATGAAGGTACAGCCCCAGCATTTGCCTGGTGTGAAAATGGGAAACTACGGAAAACCATCTTCAGGGCTGCCGACAGTGGGGTTCGAACCTGTATTTAGATTGATGCTTTCATACGGCCCGCAATTATTGTATGCTTTTGTGCTTTTGCCGTATCAGAAAACAAGATAGAATTCTTTACGTTCCGCAGAGAACATTGCTTCCACATCTTTACGAGCAAGACTTCCCGATCAATGAAGTTTTGAATTTAAGAATGCTTTACCGTTGGTCTGTAGCAAGTGATACTGTAGGTCGTCACTAGATGGCTCACTATGTGCAAGCCATCCCTGTGGGTGGTGACAGTACCATATTAGCTCCAATTAGGATGTTTCTTGATCCATCGTTTGTGCGTTATGAATAAAACTGCAAAGTTATCAGACGAGAATCAGAGACCAATAGTGGTAGGAGAAATAAGTAAAGAATAAAGTTCAACGAAATACTGATTGAATAGAAGTTTTTTTTTTCAATTTGCTTTACGTCGCACCGACACAGATATGTCTTACGGCGACGATCGGATAGGAAAGGCCTGGGAATTGGAAGGAAGCGGCCGTGGCCTTAATTAAGGTACAGCCCCGGCATTTGCCTGGTGTGAAAATGGGAAACCACGGAAAACCATCTTCAGGGCTGCCGACAGTGGGGCTCGAACCCACTATCTCCCGATTACTGGATACTGGCCGCAATTAAGCGACTGCAGCTATCGAGCTCGGTGAATAGAAGAACAGAATAGAGCAGGAGATGGGAATAAACGTGTGAATCTAAGTACACCATAACTATCCTGGACTTAGATTGTAACAGTATTTTATACATATTGTTTTTCGAAATATTATTATTATTATTATTATGATGTTGGATTTTTGTGATTTTATTATTATTATTATTATTATGATTATTATTATTATTATTATTATTATTATTATTATTATTATTATTATTATTATTATTATTTGTATCAATTTAGGAAGGCTCGGCTTGTGCCGGTAACATAATGGGCTGACTCGGCCTAAGCAAGTATTCACACTCTTGATTATGAAACTACAGGTACATATATGTACAAATATTTACAACAGAAATAATTACAACATATACATTTATACAATAAATACAAACAACTTCAGACTTCTTATGCCCCCGTTTTGGGAATCTGTTCTTCAGTATTACTGGATTTCGCCCAGTGTGTCCCTAGCCTTCTAATCTGAAGGGGTTTATTTTTTCCTTTCTGATACGCAGCCTTGAGGCAAGTGTTTGACTCGATGTAGACACCTATGAGGGGCCGTGTCGAGTGTTGTCAGCCTTTGTGAGTTAGTATTGCTTGAGACGGTCCCGTTTACAGGTGTTCACAACGAATCAAACACTCGCCTCAAGGCTGCGTATAAGAAAGAAAACCGTTCGGATTAGAAGGCTAGGAACACAATAGAACGGAAATCAGGGCAGGAAATAATAATAATAATAATAATAATAATAATAATAATAATAATAATAATAATTTTTTGAAAGAACAACATGTATTTAAAATACTGTTACAAGATTATTTTGCAATTTTTGTACATGAAGATCTTAAATCATTTCCTTAATATTTTTACATTTTCATGTGTAACAATAACAAATCATGTCTCCATTGCTCTGGATTTTTTTAAAGAAATGCCTTCAACAGTGTTCGCAATATATTTTTTTCCGACAAAATATCGTTTGGCACTTGAGGGAATGGTATTTTATGCTCCTCGTTTTCAATATGTTAACAGACTTAGGCCCAGTTTATTCACTCTCAGTTTAAAGAACACTAACAATCTGATTGTTTACACGGCCTTAAAAATAAAACATGTTAAGTTTCTTGAATTTATCCAAACGTTTCTAGGAAAAAAAGTTATCTCTCACAAGAGTTACGTTCAGTGCAAATCTAGAAGGTAGTGGCAGAACTGTACAGTTATTGAGCGCGCTCTGTTTTGCTGTTGTTTGAGTACATCTGTAAATCAAGGCACGTTAAGTCAACATTAAGGGAATAGTCCAATACAATGTGGAAAAGTCAAGAATATTGGATTGCATGTTTCAAATTTCTCTTACCGGGCGAGTCGGCCGTGCGTGTAAAGGAGCGCGGCTGTGAGCTTGCATTCGGGAGATAGTGGGTTCGTATCTCACTCTCGGCAGCCCTGAATGTAACTTCCCTGCTTTCCCATTTACACACAAGGCAAATGGTGGGGCTGTACCTTAATTAAGGTCAAGGCCGCTTTCTTCCAATTCCTAGGGCTTTCCTATCCATCGTCGCCATAAGACCTATCTGTGTCGGTGCGACGTAAAGCAGCTAGCAAATTTCTCTTCTTTCGAGAGTAGTCTTCTTTTGGATATTATTTCTATACATTTGCTTATTATACGAAAATGATCATCTCAATGAATCTGTGCTGAATGCCAAAAGTGAGGCTTGGCAGAATATTTGTCGTAAATTTAACGTGCATACCGAGGTTAACGAACGTCCAATTAAGCAACCAAGACAGCTATACGAAAACACGAAAAGGAAGGTAATGAAAGAAAATGCCGATGACAGGGTGAGCAGGATACCGTGCAGAAGGAGGAATATACCAGCGTAAATTAACGAAGATGTCCATTAAAGAATGTTAACTTCGGTAATTATTTTTTTATAAAGTTCTCGAAATAACAGGTATGTAAATAACTTTAGATTTATGAACAGATTAGTTTTTAAAAACTGTAAATGTATCAAAACCTATGTTAAATTTATAATCATATTTGAAGTACAGTAGTGTTATTTGTAGTGCATACATTTGCATATTATCATAAGAATGATATTGACAAGTAAAAACTTTTATTGTACTGTTACAGGAGAAATAGAAACTAATATTGAAGAAATTTTGGTGCCAATAATGAAGTTCGAGGATTCCCAGAATATGGCACAATCTCATGTAAGTGTTTAACACAGTTGGCGTAAGAATGTTTTATGCATAGTAGAATCATGAAGTTGATGGGCTGGCCGTCTAGTGTCCCTGTGGTGCACTCTAGCGGAGAGTTTGCACCACAGGATGGTGCCGTCACTAGTCACTGCAAGGGGCAGTTGCGTGTTTACAGTAAAAACAGAACTACGGTCTGTGTTGTGAAGGGTAGTTGACTGTCAGGGGTGGTACTTTAGGATGTCGTAGTTTGAGCAACGGGCAAATTGCAAATTCTGCCAAAAATTAGGCACATCTGCTAGCGAAGTGTTTGAGATGATGAAGTTGAAATCAGCCGGATCATCACGACGGGAAAAAAGGCGAGAAAAGGCAGGTCAAAGGACTATGTGATCCTTGAACTGTCAGCGCCAGTCCACAAACATATTTTTTATGAACGTAGGTGTACACTGCGTTTCCTACACTGTAGGTGGCAGCCCAATAAGTTACTGAATGTAGTACATGAGTATACGCCGTGCTGCCTACACTGTAGATACCAGTACACGAACTTATTGACTGTAGTACGTACATAGATGTACACTGCGTTGCCTACACTGTAGGCGGCAGCCCAATAAGTTACTGAATGTACTACATGAGTATACGCCGTGCTGCCTACACTGTAGATACCAGTACACGAACTTATTGACTGTAGTACGTACATAGATGTACACTGCGTTGCCTACACTGTAGGCGGCAGCCCAATAAGTTACTGAATGTACTACATGAGTATACGCCGTGCTGCCTACACTGTAGATACCAGTACACGAACTTATTGACTGTAGTACGTACAGAGATGTACACTGTGTTGCCTACACTGTAGGCACCAGTCCAATAAGTTACTGAATGTAGTACATGAGTGTACGCCATGCTGCCCATACTGTAAGTGCCAGTACATGAATTTATTGACTATAGTAATGAAACTAATTACAGAAATTAAAAATTCATGTACACATAATTACAAATTTAAAAATTCACCAGCAGCGTGTTGGCCGGCAACGTGAATGAGGTGGTGGTTTTAGGCTACATTTCTAATATCTAGATAACGTACCAAAATCCTGGCTTCAATTCGTAACTTTTCTGCAGTTTTCATATGGAGTGGGGGCAAATGACGCTGACCGTTGGACGATGACCTTAAGCCTTGAGCAAACCCCTTGGTATCACTCGACAGAAGTAGTCTTCATACCAACACCGTGTTTCACCCTCTCCCTTCATCATCATCATAATCACCATCATCATCACTATCATCATCATCATCATCATCATCATCATCTTCATCTTCACCAGACATCCAGACACAGGCTGCCCATGGGTGTCAGTAAAGAAAGACCAGTATCAGACAGTTTCGGAGTCAACACAAATTCAAGTCTTACTGTCGTAGTAGATAATTTAATTTCTCCCTTAAAAACTAACGGCTTTTGTGAACGAAAGTTTTCAGAGAGAGATATAATCGAAGATTTATATCACTAGTAAATTGTAATTAAGTTTTAATTGTCTAATGACCACGTTCCAATGTTATTTTTTGACCGCTGATCGCGTTTCAATTTTAACACAACATGCACACATACGACTCGAAGGAGTTTTTCTGACATTTCTCACTCTACGAACTCTTTCATACATACAAATATTAACATTATAGACTGTTATGCCTTTCAGCGTTCAGTCTGCAAGCCTCTGAGAATTTACTAAACGTCGCCACAATCCTCGATTTCCAACTAGTGTTGTGGCCTCATTCAGTTCTATACCTCTTATCTTTAAATCGTTAGAAACCGAGTCTAACCATTGTCGTCTTGGTATCCCTCTAGTTCTCTTACCCTCCATAGCAGAGTCCATTATTCTCCTAGGTAACCTATCCTCCTCCATTCGCCTCACATGACCCCACCACCGAAGCCGGTTTATGCGTACAGCTTCATCCATCGAGTTTATTCCTAAATTAGCATTTATCTCCTCATTCCTATTACCCTCCTGCCATTGTTACCACCTGTTTGTACCAGCGATCATTCTTGCTACTTTCATGTCTGTTACTTCTAACTTATGAATAAGATATCCTGAGTCCACCCAGCTTTCGCCCCCGTAAAGCAAAGTTGGTCTGAAAACAGACCGATGTAAAGATAGTTTTGTCTGGCAGCTGACTTCCTTCTTACAGAATACTGCTGATAGCAACTGCGAGATCACTGCATTAGCTTTACTACAACTTGATTCAATATCACTTACTATATTACCATCCTGGGAGAACACACAACCTAAATACTTGAAATTATCGATCTGTTCTAGCTTTGTATCACCAATCTGACATTCAATTTTGTTGAGTTTCTTACATACTGACATTAATTTAGTCTTCGAGAGGCTAATTTTCATACCATACTCATTGCATGTATTTTCAAGTTCCAAATATTAGACTGCAGGCTTTCGGCACAATCTGCCATTAAGACCAAGTCGTCAGCATAGGCCAAACTGCTTACTACATTTCCACCTAACTGAATCCCTCCCTGCCATTTTATACCTCACAGCAGATGATCCATGAAAACTACGAACAGCAAAGGTGAAAGATAACAGCCTTGTCTAACCCCTGTAAGTACCCTGACCCAAGAACTCATTCTACCATCAATTCTCACTGAAGACCAATTGTCAACATAAATGCCTTTGATTGATTTTAATAATCTACTTTTAATTCCATAGTCCCCCCGTATAGTAAACATCTTTTCCCTCGGTACCCTGTCATATGCTTTCTCTAGATCTACGAAACATAAACACAACTGCCTATTCCTCTCGTTGCATTTTTCAGTTACCTGGCGCATACTGAAAATCTTATCCTGACAGCCTCTCTGTGGTCTGAAACTGCATTGGTTTTCATCCAACTTCCTCTCAACGACTGACCGCACCCTCCCTTCCAAGATGCCAGTGAATACTTTGCCTGGTATACTAATCAATGAAATACCTCGATAGTTGTTGCAATCCTTCCTGTTCCCTTGCTTATAGATAGGTGCAATTACTGCTTTTGTCCAATCTGAAGGTACCTTACCAACACTCCACGCTAATTTTACTACTCTATGAAGCAATTTCATCCCTGCCTTCTCACTATACTTCACCATTTCAGGTCTAATTTCATCTATTCCTGCTGCCTTATGACAATGGAGTTTATTTACCATCCTTTCCACTTCCTCAAGCATAATTTCACCAACATCATTTTTCTCCTCCCCATGAGATTGGCTGTTTGCAACACCACCAGGATGATTTCCTTTTACATTGAGAAGATGTTCAAAATATTCCCTCCACCTCTCCAATGATTCCCTGGGATCTATAATGAGTTCACCTGAATTACTCAGAACACTGTTCGTTTCCTTTCTCCCTCCCTTCCTAAGATTCTTTATTACTGTGCAGAAAGGTTTCCCTGCTGCTTGACCTAGCCTTTCCAGGTTATTACCAAAATCTTCCCAAGACTTCTTTCTGGATACAGCAACTATTTGTTTTGCTCTGTTTCTTTCATCTACGTAGAAATTCCTATCTGCCTCGGCCCTTGTTTGCAGCCATTTCTGATAACCCTTCTTTTTACGTTTACAGGCTGCTCTCACTTCATCATTCCACCAAGATGTTCGCCTTTTCCCATCTTCACACACAGTTGTTCAGAGGCATTCCCTGTTTCTACTAGAGCATCCCTGTATGCCACCCATTCACTTTCTATATCCCGAACCTCCTTATTGTCTACTGTTCGAAACTTCTCACTAATCATATCCATGTAGTTCTGTCTAATTTCCTCGTCCTGGAGATTTTCTACCCTTATTCGTTTGCAGACAGATTTCACTTTCTCTACCCCAGGCCTAGAGATACAGATCAGATAGTGGTCTGTATCATCGAAAAATCCCCGAAAAACTCGTACATTTCTAACAGATTTCCTGAATTCGAAGTCGGTTAAGATACAGTCTATTATGGATCTGGTACCTCTAGCCTCCCATGTGTAGCGGTGAATAGTCTTATGCTTGAAGAATGTATTCGTAACAGCTAAACCCATACTAGCACAAAAGTCCAGCAAACGCTTCCCATTCCAATTGGCTTCCATATCTTCCCCACATTTACCAATCACCCTTTTGTATCCTTCAATTCTATTCCCAACTCTCGCATTGAAATCGCCCATTAGCACTATTCTATCCTTGCTGTTGACCCTGACCACGATGTCACTCAATGCTTCATAAAACTTGTCAACTTAATCCTCATCTGCACCCTCACATGGTGAATACATGGACACAATTCTTGTCCTAATTCCTCCAACTGACAAATCTACCCACATCATTCGCTCATTTACGTGCCTAACGGAAACTATGTTGCGTGCAATGGTATTCCTGATAAAGAGCCCGACCTCAGACTCTGCCCTTCCCTGTCTAACACCCGTCAAGTACACTTTATAATCTCCTATCTCTTCCTCATTATCTCCCCTTACCCGAATATCACTTACTCCTAGCACATCCAGATGCATCTTCTTTGCTGACTCAGCCAGTTCTACCTTCTTTCTTCCACAAGCCCCATTAATATTGATAGCTGCCCATCGAATTCCATTTCGTTCGCCAAGTTGTTTCCAAGGAGTCCCTCGCCTGTCAAATGGGAGTGGGACTCCGTTACTCCCATAGGTCCGAGGCTTGCTTAACATGTTCTGAGCTCGGTAAATTCATGAAGCAGGATGCTACCCTACTTGCACATAGTCCAAGTGAGGATCTCTCCTCTAACGGGTTATGGACTACCGGTGAATTGTATAGTCCTTGCCGCCTGAGCACAAGGAGAGCCATGACTCAGAATATGGCCGAGATGCCCACTCCCATTCCATAGCAACTGGTATCCCGACTCTCAGGACCACTTACTAGGCCACTCAGCCGTTGCCCATGGTTCACGAACTAGGACGTGACTACAGTAACCCACAAACTCTTACAGGAATGAAATTTGTTTTCGCTTATTGGATGACTATTTGCTTTTGGAACAATACACTAGTACGCTAATAATTCGGATTAATCTATTTTTTATATCAAAACTTTCCTGTAGAACTCGAATGTTGCTGCGATGGCAAAGAACACCGAATAAAAATAGAACGTGCTACTAGGGCTTGCATTCGGGTTCGAACCCCGCTGTCGACACCCCTGAAGATGATCATTTAGTTTCCCCACTTTTACACCAAGAAAATGCTTTGACTGTACCTTAATTAAGTTCACGGTCGCTCCTTTCTCAATGTAGCTCTTTGCCATCCCATCGTCGCTATATGTGTAGGAGCGACATAAAGCTAATTGTAAAAATAAATATCCGCTACACAGCTCGAAATCATGGATGTGGGTTTAGGCTTAGAAAACGATATAATGAGAACAGATTCTTTGGCTGTACACCTCTTAGTAGCCTCTTACGGCATGCAGCGTCACATCCTTTAAATCTATATCACTGCGGACGGGATTGGAACGGAATCCAAGCTTTTGGTGTGTGATTTACTGTTAAAAATTATATACCACCACCTCTCCCGTATAGCTAAAATTCTGATGGTGATATATTTTCCACCTTCGGGAATCGAACCAGCTAACTGCGGTGTCGTGTCTTACCTTAACGATTCTGACTTCCAGGCGGGAGTAGCTCTATTCAGCTGCACCGCCAATGTATTTTTGTCACATAATACCAACCCTCCTGTCACTCTTTAATTTTTGACAGTACCGGAAGTCGAACCCGGATCTCCAAGTACGGTAGGTTATGCTACGGAGGCGGGATGAGAGGCTTTATTGGTAGACAGTTGGATATCTGAGCCCAATTTGGTAGATTTGATCCGGACATAGTCCGATATCATTTGAAAGGGCTCAAATACAACAGCTTCGAGCCCCACTGTCGGCAGCCCTGAAGATAGTTTTCCGTGGCCTCCGATTTTCACACCAGGCAAATGCGGGGACTGTACCTTAATTAAGGCCACGGCCGCTTCCTTCCACTTCCTAGGCCTTTACTATCCCATCGTCGCCATAAGCCATATTTGTGTCGGTGCGACGTAAAGCAAGTAGCAAAAAATACAACAGCTTCGTGCGGATAGATCCATGGGCGCGTAAAAGAACTCTGGTGAGAACAATTCCGGCCCCTCGGCAGCTCCGAAGAACGCAAATGTAGTTGGTGGGAAGTAGAACTAGTAATAATAATAATGTACCGTTTTCATCGTCCTGATAACGGAATAAATTATGTCATACGGCGTTAAAATTTGCCATACACGGTAATGAGATCACAGAGATTATGTAATTGAGCCATACATCTAAAAAGAACGAATGTATTAAGTTAAATAGGCCGTGATTTCATAATATATATAAAATACGGACGCATAAAATCAAGGAGGCCATGAATGTGACGGCAAAGATGTTCATCTGGCGAATCAAGTATAAATCATAAAGCATAAAGGAGCCATGCGGCCGTGATAAAAAATAATAGAAAGTTTTTAAAATTGTTAAAAACGTGAGTGAACAATAAAAAAATTTACGCAAAAAACTTCGAAGCAAGTTCATCCACGAAGAAAATAGTCTTCGCGGGAAGAAGAAGGGAGATATATACAGAGAAAGAGCTAAAGATCCAGCACATTGAACATTTTTTTAAAAGTTACGCCGATATCCAACCTAATATCGAGGCGGATAAGCAGAAGAAATTGAGTAATATTTGGACAGTAGTCGGAATACAAACTGTAGGTCGTCGCGAAATACCAAAACAAATTAGACCTCTCATATGCTGAATGTCTGAATGAAAAAATAAGAGCTAATTCGATAACTTACTTGTTAAAGTCTGTTACGAAAAAACCATAATCTAGCTTCTATGTAGTATATTTTGAAGGCTATGTTCGTGACATTAATGACGATGCTGGAAATGTTTCTTTCACATGTGACTAACTGCTACAACATGAGAGGCTAAGACGGAGATGGGGCTGACTTTCCAATGTAGACCGCCCAGCTGTTCCTTCTAGCCCAAGTCTGGAATATACCGCCTGATGATGACGTAACGGATGTTGGAGGCTATCTACGCAGCCCTAAGATGACAACATCGGAGCCTAACCCAGTCATTTAACGTCGGCAGTTGCAAGTTCAGTCCAAAGAATTATTTTATATTCTTGAAATTTATGTATCGTAGACGTAGTATATAAATACTTGCAGTAAACATTGGTGTGTAGCTTGTTACAAAGTTCTTCATGATGAAATCTCAGTCGATACTGTCTTCGCAATGAGATTATCCTAGTGGATTTATCATCACGGAAGTAGGTATTTTTCAAATGTATATAATCAATGTCATGATGTAGGAATGCTTAAAGTTAAACAAGGAGAGATTTCAAATGATGTTTTCAACCATTATGGAAATAAAACGACGTACTCAATGTGATATATTTCAGACGTAACGTTTTAAAGAAGATAATTAATTTCTGAGTTGTTTAGACTTGGTTACTATTACGCTGCGACTACATGTGAGTAAATATTAACTTATTTTGTTTATACATGTGTTTCTTTTACAGAATAACGTGATCATGTATATTACAAGTGAAATTTAACCCAGAAATGCACCGCTGTAGTAAATTAACGATATGTTGAGATGATTTGCCGCCTAGATGGAAGTGATTAATGTTTATGTAGGAGAGTAAAGTCTTGAACGACGTGTTGAGGAGGTTATACGTACAATTATTCGTTGAGATATATTTATGGTCATGAATGACGCGATTTTATAATGTTTAATGTTGATATATGGAGAGATAGGTATACGTATGAATCTGTGGTAGTAAATACGATGTGTTACTAACCATTAATAACATTTAACGTATGCGGCATGATTTTAAAATGGTAATGCAAGATATGTTGGTTAAGGATACATGTATACAATGAAACACGTCGCAGAATTCGTATATTGGTAATAGTCAACTGTCTTTAGATTAGAATCTCCAAATAAGGAATAAATAAGGGTAAACTTGTTGTCTTCTTGGAGAATATGTCAACGTTGAAATGAATGTTATTTGATGTTTGGTCTCAAGGGTATATTTTAATGGATAAAGCGACTTCATAATTTAAATCTCTACCACAATTAAATAAATAATGTTACTAAATATATTCCTACGAATTTTATGGCACTTGATTGGACATAGGTGCAACCATAAATCATGATAGATATAATTTCTGATAGAATTACGATAATAACTGATCATTATATGATACCTACATTTAATTTTAGGATGTAATATGATTATTTTTACCAAATGACATGGTCAAACTGACCAATATTTTTCATTTAATGATCGATATATGTTCGAAATAGCCATTTTGAGCTATTATATATGGAAATTACTTGCAACTGCTGATGTTGCAATTTTGGAAGATACGCATTTTGTTTAGTGACAAAATATGAATTCAATATCAACGAAAATAAGCATAAAAAACAAGCATATTTACTTTGCATTTTCTAAGGCTTAAGGACTTTGACTTTTTTAACCAATGTTAACTGATCTGCTTATCAATTCATTGTCATTTTTAATATGAGATATTTAATTTCAAAAAATATCTGACTACATTCTCATCAAATATGACTGGTACCTACGACTTAAGTGATTATGAGAATTTTTCTTTGTTTTTATGTTGCGGATAACAAGTATTTAGCAAGAGGATTAATTGAATCTGATCGTAGATTGTTTAGGTTTATATTTTTCAACAAAAAGAAGAGAAAGGTGATTGATGTAAATGACTGTTATCATATTTTCTTTCATGATTCTAGAATCATGAATAAAATTGTAGATTTATACAATTAAGAGGTTATTATTGAAAATAGGCTGATATGATTATAGCAGATAAGATGATTTTGAATTAATTAAAAAAATATATTTTTTTAATCTCTTGAATGAATGGACATGAACAACTTAACATCGATTCCGACGGATGGATGGTATTGCTGGTAAATTATTAGAACGAAATGCAGGTTCACAGTTGACCTCACGTTAAAAATACTATTTACAGATGCATTTTAGTAATCCCTGAGAGGTGTCGCGTGGCAATTTGGAAACTATTTCGATGACAAATGTGATATGTGAAATGAAGATTGCGGCGTTACTTAATTTTTTTATGGCGCGGTCACTGGTTTATTCACTGATTAATAGAAGCAAGTATAGCTACCGACACTAAGCATCGTTTTCATAAATGCATTGATCCATTCTACTGATCCGAAAGGATGATAGTCGGAGGAGGGGTAATTAGCCGGAGCATTTGATAGGTCGCCCATGATGGTGCAAGAAAATTATTTCCCGCAGGATGGTGCAATAATAATAATAATAATAATAATTGTACCGGGCGGTACACCTCCACTCCGCTAATTTAAAATGTGCGCCAGTTGAAACTCCTCTGCTGGAGGAACTCTGAACTTTATCTACGCTATTAATTCTCTACTTTCTCAGAAGATGTCACCACGTGGAAAATTTTGAGTTTTTGAACTGTGTCATTTTTGATGTGGTTTTGTTTCACTTGAAGTAAGAAGTGTGAACTTTCTCTTCTAGAGGACACTACTGAAGATCAACAATAGTGCAACCTAGTGAGGAGTCAAAGAACTATTTTTTTGGAGAAAATTTAATTTCAAGAGTTTGTTCTTTGTTAAATTTCTTTCTGTCATTGTTTAAGTTGGCTGTATACCCCTCTCTTTTCCCCTTGTTTTGTATTGAACCAATCCCGAATTTCTTTAATTAATTTCTGACCAATCAGGGGTATCTTCCCCCAACTTGAATCTGTTGCGGGGTCCTATCCAATAAAAACGTTGAGGGAGGGTGTTTTCATTCCCCTAACGCCTAGAACCATCCGCGAGAGGATATAAACTGCTGATTTTAGGGTCTCCGGGCCACTTCTGTTCCATCTTTCAGTGTATTAAGTACTTAGCAGGAGGCGGGAAGCGCCTCTTTCTTCGGCAGCGGTCAACAATAAGTAATGGCCGATTAATAAATTCATTCTTTTCTTGCTCAGCAGTTTAACTCTCGGGGCGGGTGCGAAGCGTTCTACCATGTAACCTTTTCCTAAAATGTAACTACTCTTTTCCTCTATTCTCTTGTAAAGCTACATTCTGGGATAGAGAGTGCTAACCCTCTCGAGCTCCCACTCATATTGTTTTGAGGTGAACTTATTTTTCTCAACCTATTCTTCGATAACGTAAAACAAATTGTTCTTTTCTAAGTCACCTCTGTAGTATGGGATTAGCCCTTGCATCAGTGGCCTAAGAGCCAAAGTAGGTCTTAAAATCAAAGTGTATTAGGAGTGCAAGCTCGCCTCCTGTCAAATTGTTTTAGAGGTCATTTAATTAACCTGCTTTTCATTTAATAGACCTCAGTAGATTGGGTATTTTACCCCTGTGTTTATGTCCGTTGAGGACAACTTGAAGGTGGAGTTTGGTGTGGCCTGGGAGAGGCTTAAATTAAAGAGCGAGTGGCTCTTTTGGAAACGGAGTGTTGTGTGCCTCGAGGAGGCTTTACTGTGTAATTTGGAGCAAGTGCTCCAGGGTTTGATTGGGGTCTTCTGCCCCTTTGTTAAAATTTGTATATCGGAAAGTTGGGCTAGTTGCTCAAGAATTGTGAACTCAGGGCTCGAAGCCCAAACTCTGTAACCCCTGTAATTGTACATTTCAAATTGTGTTTCGGCTACTAAGTACCTGTTCTTTGTTATTACTTAATATTGAAAAGAAAATATAACCTTGTTAAATTTTACATTAACTTTGATTCCGTAGTTTGAGACCCATTCACGCCCGCACCTTCTTACACCTCTACCTACCACCAAAACGCGGTAACAATAATAATAATAATAATAATAATAATAATAATAATAATAATAATAATAATAATAATAATAATAATAATAATAATTTCGTGTGGCTATTTTTAGCCGAGTGCAGCCCTTGTAAGGCAGACCCTCCGATGAGGGTGGGAGGCATCTGCCATGTGTAGGTAACTGCGTGTTATTGTGGTGGAAGATAGTGTTATATGTGGTGTGTAAGTTGCAGGGATGTTGGGGACAGCACAAACACCCAGCCCCCGGGCCACTGGAATTAAGCAATGAAGGTTAAAATCCTCGACCCGGCCGGGAATCGAACCCGGGACCCTCTGAACCGAAGGCCAGTACGCTAACCATTCAGCCAACGAGTCGGACATAATAATAATAATAATAATAATAATAATAATAATAATAATAATAATAATAATAATAGTTCCCTCGGGATTAGACAATTTAGCCAATACAGAGAGGGCTCAAAAATTCAGAGGGCATTTAGACTAACAGGGAGCACACGAATAATCGAGTAAGGTCACGTGATGCTAAATTGAAGTATTAAAAACAGTTGTCATGCCGAAAGCATCAAAAACACGATCTTTAGGTCATTCTAAAATTGCGGATATTCTTAGGAAACATTTTCGGGTCCATACAAGAAAATAGATTTTGGATCAAAAGGCTGACTGCAGACTTCTATAGTTACACATATAGATTCATCGACACTGTTCGGAAGAGACGTTGGAAATTTATTTGTACAGTTATACTTAGTACGGAAAACAAACACTCACAAGAAGATTTAATTAAATAACTTCCAAAAGAGGATAATAAATTGGCTGGAGGGAACAAGAGGGAACCTGAATGAGTTGAACATCTGGAAAGAAATCATGTGAAATCGCGAAGTCTTCAGGACCGCAGTAAATAAACACAGATATGTGGTCAAAACTAACAGCAGGACTGCTACAAAGTGGCCAGAAGAACGGAAGAGGCAACGCAGTGAGCTCGTGAAGAGATTTTGGAAGAATAGGAAGACGAAAGTTATCAAGCCAATGAAGAAGATCCAACGCACTCTATGGATGGGCATAAAGAAACAAAAACAATAATAATAATAATAATAATAATAATAATAATAATAATAATAATATTAAAGATCGTTATCAAGACGGGACTTAGGATCTCGAATGGGAAGACCAAGTTCGTAATAAACGACAAACATGGACCACAATTCTTTGAAACAGAGATTGGATAGATTCAGAGGGTTGAAAAGTTCGAATATCTCGGTGAAATCATACAAGGGAACGGACTAGAGAAAGCTGATGTAGACGATCTTATCTCAAAAATGGAGAGAGCTTATAGCAAAGCAAAGCAAAGTCTTCTCCGTACAGGCCATGAAGGCTTTTGGAGGGGTGGAAGGTAAAGGCTGCCACTATTCGTAACCTCGGCACTTGTTGGGGTAGAGTGGTTAAGTTCTACGCCCGATCGCTTTTTCCCCCAGGAATTAACCTGGTAAACATTTTTGGTGTAGGCTGAGTGAACCTCAGGGTCATGTTCACCTCCGGAAGTGGAAATCTCGTTTCTTAAATTTTATGACTTCCTGACGGGGATTCGAACCCACATCCTTCCGGGCGAACCAAGCATGCCATTACCGCCTCGGCCAGGCCGGCCCTGGAGAGAGTTTATAGACTAACTAAAAACAACTACAACAAGATATGCATCCCATGAAAAGCTAAAATAAGGCATTACAACACTGTAGTAAAATCAGTGTGCCTGTATGCCAGCGAATACCTCTCGATGAATTACAAGTTAGGGTACGTTTATGCTGCAGCATAAAAGTACCCTTAGATGACCTGGAGATCCTAGACCCTAAGAAAATGGGCTCTTAAAATAAAGTAAGTCCGCCTCTGTGGTGTAGTGGTTAGTGTGATTAGCTGCCACCCCCGGAGGCCCGGGTTCGATTCCCGGCTCTGCCACGAAATGTGAAAAGTGGTACGAGGGCTGGAACGGGGTCCACTCAGCCTCGGGAGGTCAACTGAGTAGAGTTAGGTTCGATTCCCACCTCAGCCATCCGGGAAGTGGTTTTCCGTGGTTTCCCACTTCGCCTCCAGGCAAATGCCGGGATGGTACCTAACTTAAGGCCACGGCCGCTTCCTTTCCTCTTCCTTGTCTATCCCTTCCAATCTACCCATCCCCCACCAAGGCCCCTGTTCAGTATAGCAGGTGAGGCCACCTGGGCGAGGTACTGATCATTCTCCCCAGTTGTATCCCCCGATCCGATGTCTGAAGCTCCAGGACACTGCCCTTGAGGCGGTAGAGGTGGGATGCCTCGCTAAGTCCGAGGGAAAGGCCAACCCTGGACAATATACAGGTTAAGAAAGAAGAAAATAAAATAATTTTTCTCCTCATACTTTTTCTGAAAAAAGTAAAGAAAAAAGCCTTTTTGCAAGTCTTCCTTGCAGCTCTTAGGCAATTACAGAAGTGCGCTGATGGCCTTAGGTCTTATAATTCCTGAGAAAAATGAAGCTAAAATTATTTTTACCTGACAGCATAAGGGGAGTGGTATCGGTACTGCCATATTTAGCCATTTGAAATATAGTTTTATTACAGGAACGTACATTTTGATATAAATATGTTTGTAGTTTATCTGAAATCAGTTACACTAAATGTGTGGCGCAATGTTACATAACACCCTGCAGGCTGTGATGTGAAGTACTGATGGATGGCCATGACTGAGATACATACAGGGTGGTCGGAAAGAACGTGAACAGAGTATATGAGCGTTAGAATGTTGGTCGTATCGATAAATAATTTTAAGAACGTAATTCGATATCTTTGTCAATTTATCAGCTGCTGAAGTTAGCCAAACAGGTCGCTGCAGGGCGAATTAAATGGGACTTTATGAGGCGGTGTTGCTAAATCTGAAACTGACTTAACACTGGCTTGATAGCACCAATCGGAGAGGAAAGATCTCGTCCAGGCAGGGATTGAAATATGGACCTCCGAGCTGACAGGATCGCGCTACGCTGACACCGGCTGAAAGCTACGGTGTCTTTGTGTTTGATTCTGATTTCTCGGCGTGGATCTCACGCCGGGCTTTAAAAAAATGCTATTTGTTTGGGGCGTCGACCTATAGAGATCTTTTGCCCCTACTTGCACCATGTGATATGAACCTGCGTGTATTTGGAATGGAGGAAGTGTAGAGTGTTGAATGTGAAGAAATGATCGTTAAGGAAGACAGAAAAACCCAGTCCCAGACCAGGGATATTAATCATTTACAGTTAAAAACCCCTGACGCAGCCGGGAATCGAACGCGGGGCCGCCGGTTGACAGGCGGACGCGTTGCCCCTATACCGCAGGGACGGACTCACGCCGGTTTTAAGCCACGTACAGATTTAGCAACACCACCTAGTAAAGCTCTCTTGAATTTGTTCGCGAAGCGATCTGATTGGCTACATTTAGAAACTAATAAAAGGTATGAAATGTATCAAGGTATCAAAATATTTTTTTCAAATTATTTATCAGTATACCGAGATAGAACTGGAGAAAAAAAAAGGAGGATCTTAAGGAAGATTCTGGGACCTACATATGTTGGTGGACAACGAAGATTTAGACCTAACAAAGAGTTATACAAAGATACCGAGGGAATTTAGAGTCGAAGAAAATACGAATACTATTTTATGGGCATCTCCTACGTATGAATCAAGAAAGGCTGACTCGAAAACACTTTACACATTCCGAATCGAAGGGACAGGAATTGTTCCTAGGTGGTTTATGGAGATATATGGAGAGAATGGGCATTAGTCATGAGGAGATCCAAAACTGGAGCCACTTTCGACAATTAGTTTCAGACTTCAGAGGCTTCTGAAAAGAAGGAGACATATTCAAAAGTGATTTTTTTTCAGGAGAAAGAAGGAAGCAGATAAGCCAACGAATGAAGCTATATTGGCAGACGATCAAAGCCAGGGGAGGGAAAAAATGCTCCAGGATACCGTAGGTGTTACTGCGTGGTCTATAGTGGCCAAAATCGAACAGAAGAAGAATACCGAGCTTGACAGCTGCAGTTGCTTAAGTGTGGCCGGTGTCCTGTATTCGGGAGATAGTTGGTTCGAGTCCCAATGTTGGCAGCCCTGAAGATGGTTTTCCGTGGTTTCGCATTTTCACACCAGGCAAATGCTGCGGATGAACCTTAATTAAGGCCACGACCGCTTCCTTCCAACTCCTAACCTTTTCCTCTCCCACCGTCACCGTAAGACCTCTACGTGGCGGTGCGACGTAAAGCAAATTGGGAAAAAAGTAAAATATATATTATATATATTTATCAGTATGACCAACCCTCTAACTCATATATACCCGGTTCATGTAGTTTCCAACCAGCCTGTATAAAAGGCACTTTTGTCATCATCTCATCGAACTCGAGGGAATTGATTATTATCGGGCGAGTTGGCCGTGCGTTTAGGAGCGCTCAGCCGTGAGCTCGCATCCGGGAGATAGTGGGTTCGAACCGCACTGTCAGCAGCCCTGAAAGTGGTTTTCCGTGGTTTCCAATTTTCACACCAGTAAAATGCTGGGGCTGTACCTTAATTAAGGCCACGGCCGCTTCCTTCCCATTCCTAGGTCTTTCCTGTCCCATCGTCGCCATAAGACCTATCTGTGTCGGTGCGACGTAAAGCAAATAGCAAAAATTTTATTGGTGGTAGTTTCATGTGCCCTGAGACAGCTTCCCCCTTTCCATACACTAAATCCTACCGAATGAGTTGTCTGTGCGGTTAGGGCCACATATCTATGAGCTTTCATTCGGGACATGGCGGATTTAAACCCCACCACCGGCAGCCCTGAAGGTGGTTTTCCGTGGTTTCCCCCTTTCACACGAAGCAAATGCTAGGACTGTACCTCTTCCTTCCCACTCCTATCCTTTTCCTAGCCCATCGTCTCCACAAGGGCTGTCTGTATCTTTGTGACGTAAAAGAAACTTGTAATACACTGAATCCTACATTTGTCGAGTCCAAATTCCAAATTCAAAAGCGATTCGTTAGTTGCAAATAAATTTATCGTTAACAATTTGAGTTTCATTTATGGAAAGGCATGGTAAACGTTTTGTAACACTCGCCAGGATAAGTAACATAATGATGATGGCTTAAATGGACTCTGCCATTGGTTGAAGATTATGCCAATGAAACGTCGCTCCAATGATTCCAAGATAGCGAGAAGTTATGACCAACTTAGGCCGTATAAAAAGACCTAAAACGATGAGGCACTGTTACCGACAAAGTGATCATCGTTGTAGTCCGGACGAAGGATGGAAAGAATGAACATAAAATATTAATAAGAATAATAACATCTCGCTGTCTTGAATTGTGAGAGTGACGTTTCATAAGGGCACATCTTCAGCCAATGGCAGAGTCCATGCGTGCCACTGCCAGCCGTGATTAAATATGAATACCAAGGATAAATAACAACATGTTTAAATAGTTGAGAGGTAGCGATGCAAAAATTACGGATCTCAACATTGAAAAGCATAGATTGCGCCACTTATGATTTAATATGAATAAGATAGAAAGGCCCCCAGAGCCCCTTTGCTTGATCCAGACCAATGATTTTGTCACTAGCTGGACCTAACGAATCCAGACCAATGACTTTGTCACTAGCCGGATCTAACGTATCCAGACCAATGACTTTGTCACTAGCTGGACCTAACATATCCAGACCAATGGATTTGTCACTAGCTGGACCTAACGAATCCAGACCAATGTCTTTGTCACTAGCCGGACCTAACCTACCCAGACCAATGGATTTGTCACTAGCTGGACCTAACATATCCAGACCAATGTTTCTGTCACTAGCCGGACCTAATATATTCATACAAATGGTCTTGTCACTAGCTGGACCTAACATATCCAGACCAATGTTTTTGTCACTAGCCGGACCTAATATATTCATACAAATGGTCTTGTCACTAGCTGGACCTAACATATCCAGACCAATGACTTTGTCACTAGCCGGACCTAATATATTCATACAAATGGTCTTGTCACTAGCTGGACCTAACATATCCAGACCAATGACTTTGTCACTAGCCGGACCTAATGTAATCATACAAATGGTCTTGTCACTAGCTGGACCTAACATATCCAGACTAATGACTTTGTCACTAGCCGGACCTAATATATTCATACAAATGGTCTTGTCACTAGCAGGATCTAATATATTCATACAAATGTTTTTGTTACTAGCCGGACCTAATATATTCATACAAATGGTCTTGTCACTAGCCGGACCTAATATATTCATACAAATGGTCTTGTCAGTAGCTGGGCCTAACGTATCCAGACCAATGTTTCTGTCACTAGCCGGACCTAATAAATTCATACCAATGGTTTTGTCACTAGCCGGACCTAATATATTCATACAAATGGTCTTGTCACTAGCCGGGCCTAATATATTCATACAAATGGTCTTGTCACTAGCCGGACCTAATATATTCATACCAATGGTTTTGTCACTAGCTGGACCTAATATATTCATACAAATGGTCTTGTCACTAGCCGGACCTAATATATTCATACCAATGGTTTTGTCACTAGCCGGACCTAATATATTCATACAAATGGTCTTGTCACTAGCTGGACCTAACATATCCAGACCAATGTTTCTGTCACTAGCCGAACCTAGTATATTCATACCAATGGTCTTGTCGCCAGCTGGACCTAACATATCCAGACCAATGTTTTGTCACTAGCCGGACCTAATATACTCATACCAATGGTTTTGTCACTAGCCGGACCTAATATATTCATACAAATGGTCTTGTCACTAGCCGAACCTAATATATTCATACAAATGGTCTTGTCACTAGCCGGATCGAATATATTCATACCAATGGTTTTGTCACTAGCCGGACCTAATATATTCATACAAATGGTCTTGTCACTAGCCGGATCGAATATATTCATACAAATAGTCTTGTCACTAGCTGAATCTAATATATTCATACAAATGGTCTTGTCAATAGCTGGACCTAATATATTCATACAAATGGTCTTTTCACTAGCCGGACCTAATATATTCATACCAATGGTTTTGTCACTAGCCGGACCTAATATATTCGTACAAATGGTCTTGTCACTAGCCGGATCGAATATATTCATACCAATGGTCTTGTCATTAGCCGGATGGAATATATTCATACCAATGGTTTTGTCACTAGCCGGACCTAATATATTCATACAAATGGTCTTGTCACTAGCCGGATCTAATATATTCATACAAATGGTCTTGTCACTAGCTGGATCTAATATATTCATACAAATGGTCTTGTCACTAGGCGGACCTAATATATCCAGACCAATGGTTTTGTCACTAGCCGGACCTAATATATTCATACAAATGGTCTTGTCACTAGCCGGACCTAATATATTCATACAAATGGTCTTGTCACTACCCGGATCGAATATATTCATACCAATGGTTTTGTCACTAGCCGGACCTAATATATTCATACAAATGGTCTTGTCACTAGCTGGATCTAATATATTCATACAAATTGTCTTGTCACTAGCTGGATCTAATATATTCATACAAATGGTCTTGTCACTAGCTGGACCTAATATATTCATAAAAATGGTCTTGTCACTAGCCGGACCTAATATATTCATACCAATGGTTTTGTCACTAGCCGGACCTAATATATTCATAACAATGGTCTTGTCACTAGCCGGACCTAATATATTCATACCAATGGTTTTGTCACTAGCCGGACCTAATATATTCTGTGACCGTGAGGCCACAAATGAGTGAACAGGTGTTGGTGCGGCTTGTGTTCGCTTGTCGGCGAGATGGGGTGCGCGCGACCTTGGACAAGGGCGAGAACGAGTTTTTTTGTGCAGAGGGCGGCCGGCTGGCTAACGGAATAAAAATAAAAAAATGAAGGTTGGCGAGTGAGAGAAGGAGGCCAGCGCGTGTCACCTGTAATTGCGAGGAACGATATGAATGACATATTTGTAATATCTTTGGTGGCGACGTGCATAATTACGGAAGGCTCAAGGGTTAAAGTAAAATAAACTGGATAAAAGAATAGCACATTTGGAGGATATAAATTAAAAACTGAAATTTTGAAATAATTTACACGACCTTGTGGCTAAAATGGTGATGAAGTGTAGATTCGTACAGTAGAAGAATTTAGTGTCTAAATTGACCTTACTTCCGTGCATGTGCACCAGACATGATATTTAAGTCATGTGATACGAATACTCATTCTCACACACTGGCGTGTTCCTGGACTATCACCTTCAGTCGCTCAGCGTGGAACGTCGTGAATACTGGCTTCACTCCTGTGCTCTACACCTCTGATAATTGGATACAATTTAGAACAGTGCTGTGATCAGACGTCGAATGTGCAGATATTAATCCCTTAAGTACGTGTCATTTCCAAAATATAGTTACGTGTGTGTTTGGAGCCTACTCTAAAGCATTTTGTGTAAGTTTCAGCTTTCTTACGAGTGGACGCGGAAGACGTGGACGTGAATATTTCCAGAAGAGGACGGAATCTCACATCATGGATTACCAGTGCTTCACCATGAAGTTCTAAACCTTTGACCATCGTTGGCGGCGTCGGGATGCAGATTCTTTCATCCTGGCATGGCTGATTGAGAACCCAGACTTCCAGACATGAAGATTTCTCTATAAGTTAAGTCGATTACGTCTCATTTATATCTGTTCTATGTAGTTTTGTTCTATTCTTTCTTTCTTCTTAGTAAGCTATTTTGACACATTTTATGGTTGTTTATTTGCTGGAATACGTCGTAAAACTGACACATGTGATTACTTAATGACCATGTGGCCATGAATTTGACAGTGAGGGTTCTGATAGAGTTATCCATGTGTTATCGACACCATCTTTGCTTATTGAGTAAATTTCGTCACGAATATGAATTAATTTATGTCCGATGGATTTAATGGTAGGATATTTCGTCCACATTTTCTATATTTTCCTTGTAATGGAACTTCTACTTGTACCTCGTGTCTGAGACAACGTGTCATCGGGATATTGAGTCCGAATTCTATGTACGAATTTAATGTGAACATGTGCATTGGGAGCATGTGATAATTAGTTGGAGTAATTAATCATCGAGACACTTTTAAGTGGATATTATGTATTTGTAGGACGTTGGTAGGTCCTGATATTTCATGACTACACATATTTGAGATTAGGATGCGACAAGTTAGGGTCGTCATTGTGGTACACTGTACGTGTAGAATATATGGAATAATTGTGCATGGCACAAATCTTCGTGAAACTGAGCTTTTCACATGTTAATGGATTATTCGCGATAAATGCAGTGTAGTCTAATGTTAGTGTCTTCAGATGAAGAAAATGAAAGTCCATGTTAATTGATGTACTTTTTAATTCGTGGGAATATCCCAACTTTTCTCAAGTAATCCAGTCATTTCAAGCTCAAGGTACAGATGAATGTTCGAGAAGGCCTTAGGTCTAAAGAACAGGTCTTCGACGAAATATCTAAATAATATCTGATTCGTGACTATATCAGCTCATTCGTTGATGCAATTTTTCGCTCTCATGTTATAACTCAATCTTGCTGTAACTCAATAAATTCGTTAACAGGAGAGTAATACGGTTGATCGACACTCGTCGACATGTACATAGTGTAGATATTTTCTTCTTGGTACTTACAGTCTTCTTGACAATTTCCGTAGTTAGCTGTAGAAGTAGTAATTTGTTAGTATTTAGAGGATTATTTTTTATGTGTTCTGTTCTGAAATATGTGACACTGATATTATCGATTGATAGTGGACAGGATTTCCACATGGATGGTATTCTCCCCAGTTACTTACGTTTGCAAGCCCAGGAGGCGTTTTATTTTGTTTAATTATTGGTCAAATACTTAACGTTCAGTATAATTCTCACGGAAAGAGATGTGAGACGACGTGAACAGGTATATCCGACGTCTCGGATTAACTTAGAGAAAACCAAGGCAAATTCAATTTTTCATTTTATTGTTAAGATAACGACTGTAAATTTTATTTTTGCTATGAGTGTTAACTTTTTGAATCTTGGATATTTCTTTATTATACTCGTTCTTACAATTACTGCATTTTTTCCAGATTGTCGATGAAGGCTTGGCCCAGACCTCATTTTTTCTGAATGAAAATTTTTTAATCCAACTTTAAACAAATAACTTAATAACTTTAAAGACGATAAAAATTATTTTTTTTCACAATGTAAATACTCTGTTAGAATGTTAGGGAAATAACTGTCGTGTACCATCCCATTTGATTGCACATAGGTTTGTTACATCAAGAGCCATATTGACTTCCGTAACGTAACGATCATAATCATAATCACAGATTTCAGGATGGCCAATACTGCATTCAATTAAATAAAAGTGTCACATTTGTTCTATACTTGGAACGTGCTTATTTGACGAACCCTATGATAATCCTGCCACATTCATTTATTTTATAAGCCTACAGCCACCGAACTGAGCACCCCTGGGGTGTCTCGTGTTCGCAGACTGACTACGACGGGCACAATTCATACCAATGGTCTTGTCACTAGCTGGACCTAATATATTCATACAAATGGTCTTGTCACTAGCTGGACCTAACATATCCAGACCAATGTTTTTGTCACTAGCCGGACCTAATATATTCATACAAATGGTCTTGTCACTAGCTGGACCTAACATATCCAGACCAATGACTTTGTCACTAGCCGGACCTAATATATTCATACAAATGGTCTTGTCACTAGCTGGACCTAACATATCCAGACCAATGACTTTGTCACTAGCCGGACCTAATGTAATCATACAAATGGTCTTGTCACTAGCTGGACCTAACATATCCAGACTAATGACTTTGTCACTAGCCGGACCTAATATATTCATACAAATGGTCTTGTCACTAGCAGGATCTAATATATTCATACAAATGTTTTTGTTACTAGCCGGACCTAATATATTCATACAAATGGTCTTGTCACTAGCCGGACCTAATATATTCATACAAATGGTCTTGTCACTAGCTGGGCCTAACGTATCCAGACCAATGTTTCTGTCACTAGCCGGACCTAATAAATTCATACCAATGATTTTGTCACTAGCCGGACCTAATATATTCATACCAACGGTCTTGTCACTAGCCGGACCTAATATATTCATACAAATGGTCTTGTCACTAGCCGGACCTAATATATTCATACAAATGGTCTTGTCACTAGCCGGACCTAATATATTCATACCAATGGTTTTGTCACTAGCTGGACCTAATATATTCATACAAATGGTCTTGTCACTAGCCGGACCTAATATATTCATACCAATGGTTCTGTCACTAGCCGGACCTAATATATTCATACAAATGGTCTTGTCACTAGCTGGACCTAACATATCCAGACCAATGTTTCTGTCACTAGCCGAACCTAGTATATTCATACCAATGGTCTTGTCGCTAGCTGGACCTAACATATCCAGACCAATGTTTTGTCACTAGCCGGACCTAATATACTCATACCAATGGTTTTGTCACTAGCCGGACCTAATATATTCATACAAATGGTCTTGTCACTAGCCGAACCTAATATATTCATACAAATGGTCTTGTCACTAGCCGGATCGAATATATTCATACCAATGGTTTTGTCACTAGCCGGACCTAATATATTCATACAAATGGTCTTGTCACTAGCCGGATCTAATATATTCATACAAATAGTCTTGTCACTAGCTGAATCTAATATATTCATACAAATGGTCTTGTCACTAGCTGGACCTAATATATTCATACAAATGTTCTTGTCACTAGCCGGACCTAATATATTCATACCAATGGTTTTGTCACTAGCCGGACCTAATATATTCGTACAAATGGTCTTATCACTAGCCGGATCGAATATATTCATACCAATGGTCTTGTCATTAGCCGGATGGAATATATTCATACCAATGGTTTTGTCACTAGCCGGACCTAATATATTCATACAAATGGTCTTGTCACTAGCCGGATCTAATATATTCATACAAATGGTCTTGTCACTAGCTGGATCTAATATATTCATACAAATGGTCTTGTCACTAGGCGGACCTAATATATCCAGACCAATGGTTTTGTCACTAGCCGGACCTAATATATTCATACAAATGGTCTTGTCACTAGCCGGACCTAATATATTCATACAAATGGTCTTGTCACTAGCCGGATCGAATATATTCATACCAATGGTTTTGTCACTAGCCGGACCTAATATATTCATACAAATGGTCTTGTCACTAGCTGGATCTAATATATTCATACAAATTGTCTTGTCACTAGCTGGATCTAATATATTCATACAAATGGTCTTGTCACTAGCTGGACCTAATATATTCATACAAATGGTCTTGTCACTAGCCGGACCTAATATATTTATACCAATGGTTTTGTCACTAGCCGGACCTAATATATTCATAACAATGGTCTTGTCACTAGCCGGACCTAATATATTCATACCAATGGTTTTGTCACTAGCCGGACCTAATATATTCATACAAATGGTCTTGTCACTAGCTGGACCTAATATATTCATACAAATGGTCTTGTCACTAGCCGGACCTAATATATTCATACCAATGGTCTTGTCACTAGCTGGACCTAATATATTCATACAAATGGTCTTGTCACTAGCCGGACCTAATATATTCATACCAATGGTTTTGTCACTAGCCGGACCTAATATATTCATACAAATGGTCTTGTCACTAGCCGGACCTAATATATTCATACAAATGGTCTTGTCACTAGCCGGACCTAATATATTCATACCAATGGTCTTGTCACTAGCTGGACCTAATATATTCATACAAATGTTCTTGTCACTAGCTGGACCTAACATATCCAGGCCAATGTTTCTGTCACTAGCCGGACCTAGTATATTCATACAATTGGTCTTGTCACTAGCTGGTCCTAACATATCCAGACCAATGTTTCTGTCACTAGCCGGACCTAGTATATTCATACAATTTGTCTTGTCACTAGCTGGACCTAACATATCCAGACCAATGTTTCTGTCACTAGCCGGACCTAATATATTCATACCAATGGTTTTGTCACTAGCCGGACCTAATATATTCATACCAATGGTTTTGTCACTAGCCGGACCTAATATATTCATACCAATGGTTTTGTCACTAGCCGGAGCTAACGTATCCAGACCAATGGCTTTATCACCAGTCGGACCTAATATATTCATACCAATGGTCTTGTCACTAGCCGGACCTAATATATTCATACCAATGGTCTTGTCACTAGCCGGACCTAATATATCCAGACCAATGGTTTTGTCACTAGCCGGACCTAATATATTCATACAAATGGTCTTGTCACTAGCTGGACCCAACATATTCAGACCAATGTTTTTTTCACTAGCCGGACCTAATATATTCAGTCAAATGATTTTCTGGCTAGCCGGGCCTCTGAAAAATAACACTAAGGATCCATGGTAGACGAATGCTGAAAAAGTATATCATATACACACATAAGCAGAGCTTAATGTTCATAGGAGGAAGGAAGGAATGAAGGAAGGAAGGAAGGAAGGAAGGAAGGAAGGAAGGAAGGAAGGTAGGAAGATTTATATAAAAATTTAGCATACATTATTGGAGAGCGTCTGAAGAATAATTCGTTCCCTCAAAAATCAGTACTTCTGACATACGTTGTTGATTACCATAGCAACGAATAATTTATTTATGACCGTAGCAACTAAGAACGCATAAATTAAACAGCCCGACCAAAGTTGGTACTAGGAACTAGGAACTATGTGAAGTTGGTACAAGGAAGTAATTATGTCACATCACTTGAAACCAGTCGCCAAGAACTGACTTACATCCCCAATGACAAATGAAAATTAAACAGCGGTTCTGCGCTAGCGAGGGTTAGAAAAAGTTGTACCAATGATATATTTATGATATGATTTTTCCAATGGGAAAGTTGACACTATATGTATACACTGAAAGGTCACACTTCTCTCTTGCTTGGGTTTGAAATTTTTTATGCGACTAGCATTATCTGTAAAAATAGCTTCAGTCTTACTGTATATTTTTCACTCGTACGCAATGTTCCATATAGCGTAACGTATAGTGGACAAAGTCGACGACCGGGCGAGTTGGCCGTGCGCGTAGAGGCGTGCGGCTGTGAGCTTGCATCTGGGAGATAGTAGGTTCGAATCCCACTATCGGCAGCCCTGAAAATGGTTTTCCGTGTTTTCCCATTTTCACACCAGGCAAATGCTGGGGCTGTACCTTAATTAAGGCCACGGCCGCTTCCTTCCAACTCCTAGGCCTTTCCTATCCCATCGTCGCCATAAGACCTATCTGTGTCGGCGCGACGTAAAGCCCCTAGCAAAAAAAAACCAAAGTCGACGTGTTCAATTTAAAATCTTGAATGAGCCGTCAGGGATATATAACATTTATTGCTATCAGACATTCAGATGTCTGCTTTAATAATAAATTCTGTACCATTCGTGGTTTTTCCCGGGGGCTTCTGAAATCTTTCAATGAGCCTTTCAACTGAAACTACTTTTCGAATGGATAGCGTATAATCAGGGTTGAGTTACTGAGTGTACCTTTTGAAACCCACATTTTCTACAAGTTTTAGGGCTGATAATCTAAAATTATCAAACCTTCTAACGCTTTGTTAATAACGTTTTGATTGACTTTTACAGGAGGAGTAAATCGCGTTCGTCTCTGACGTTCGGATGAGATTATGCATTATTTAGTTGCGATGTACTTGAATTCAGCAATGCTTACTCCATTTGATGATGTGACAAAGGAATAATTATTTTGGATGAATTGTACGTCCAGGTTCATTTCTATTCCTGCGGTATATTATATCTTTATAGCTTTCATACGAGATCAGTGGTAGAGTGTCGGCCTGCGGATCCTATGTTAGCGGCAGAGGCAGTCGGAGTTTGGAAGGGGGAGAAGAAAATTCCATTCGAAACTCCATGGCGTACGATATCTGCATGAAAAATATCTATGGCGGCACATTCGGTGTTAACGCGAAAATAAGAATTAAAATGCTCAGCCTTAGACGCCGCCCAAGATAAATCCGGTTTTTAAAATGATATTTGTTCGTGGCGTCTACTTCTAGAGATCTTTTTCCACTACTTACACCATATGATATGAACCTGCGTGTAGTTTGAATTGTGGACGTGTTGAATATGAGGAAAGGGACGTTACGGACGACACAAACACCCAGACCGGGGATATTCATCATTTAGAATTAAAAACCCCTGACCCGGCCGGGAATCGAACCCGGGGCCGCCGGGTGACAGGCGGACGCGTACCCCCTCCCCCCCCCCCCCACATACACCGCGGGGCCGGGATAGATTCGGTTTACCCTGCCATTTAGTAAAACAGAACGTCAAAATTGGTGAGCAAACAGCCAGATGGACTCAATTGTAAAGGGCTTGCACAGTGTGTCTGAATACATACGATTATTATTGTTATTGTTTATACCTGGTGAAAGGTACGCACCTGATGGATGTCAGACCAGTCCCCTTGACGTGCCGCCTGGTGTACTGCTGGCCACAGACTGGAGCCTTGGGGACACCTTGGTTCTTCACGGCACTAATGTAGTTTTATAACCTCGCAGCCATCACCCACTCAGGCAATTGTCTCACGGTTTGTCTAACATGTGTATTAAGACCGGTGGAGAGCAATAGGAAGTCATAAATTGAACTGTAAACATAGACTCAGGTAATTCAGAGGGAATTGTATCCGTGAACTGTCGCTAGAATTCCAACCACAAATCCTTTTTATTTGTCTGGTCAATAGCACCTGTTGAAAGTCATTAAAATAAAACCGAGACATTTTCCTATCAACGATTATTTTTGGTGTCAAAAATACTTCTATCTTCCAATTGCAGTGATGTCAGCAGTCGGGATAATATACTCTGTAACTGAAACGATTCAAGCACCAACCCGCCAAGCATATATCCTGTCACCAATACTTCTGAATCCCTATGGCGAATATTCAATGATAACTTCACTATAGTCGTAATATTGAAAGATAAATTCTGACTGATCTTAGAAAGGGGTTGGTATACTGCCTGTCTGGGTGGGGAGAAGGGAGCAGATGGTACGGCTGCCATGGAAACGCGGGTGAACCCACTGCGGTTGTCATGGAGATTAACCTGCTGGCCGGCTCGTGTTGCTTGAAGTTGTCAAACCTCTCACTTCTGAGCGGTCTGAACGAACTCGTGAGCCGGAAGCGAAGGGAAGGAGAAAGTAATGCAGGAATGTGGCAACACCGCGCAATGCTCCTCCATCCAGCCGTATGTGTCAAAATGCTTATTTAAACATTACGTGTACAGATGACTTGGATAATGGATTTTCCATTGGAGAATGCTATTTCAAAAACTTGAAATTTGCTGATGACACTACATTCATAGCATCATCCGAAGAGAAGTTGAGAAAGATAATAAAGAGAGTGGAGGAAACAAGACTACAATATGGATTACGTCTAAATCTACATAAAACCAAGCTCATGATTGTTGATCGTAAGAACAACAGTCCACATATCCACGACTTAGGAATATGAAGTTTTATACAACTACATATATATAGGGTTCTTATTGTCCAATTCTGGCGGTTCCAAAGATGACATGAGTGGAAGGATCGAAATTGCTGTGGCAACAATGATCCGCGAGCAGAATAGTTGGAAGAAATTATGATCTTTAGTACACCCTGTCTTTTTGTAAACAGATGAGACGTGGACTATGCTACTAAGCGATCGTGCACGAATAGAGAACTTTGAAATCTTGTGCCGGAGGAAAATCCTTATAATTCCTTGGACATCGTGAGAACATTAAAACAGAATCAAATAATAGTTTCTCTGTCATACAAAGTCTCTCAGTGGATCGTAAGCTATTTTGAACTTCAAAAGTTTATAGTTGAAGGCAAAGTCCAAGGAAAACAACCACGATAACGTGTACTAACACGATTGGATTGACATGGTGGATGGTTCATTGCAGAATTCCGTCAGAGTAACCACATTTGAAGGCTTTGGTTAGAGAAGAATGCTGGAGTGTTGTCATTCAGCTCACTGGCTGGTTCATGATAGAAACGACCGCTCAGCATGGGGGAGGAAAGGGCTATGTTTTGGAAAGAAGTGAACGTCACCTTAATTAAGGTACATCCCAGCATGTGCCTGGTGTGAAAGTGGAAAACCACGGAGACCATTTTCAGGGTTGCCCAGAGAGGGGTTAGAACTCACTGATAGCTACATGACGCAGACCGCGCAGCCACTTGCTCGGCAATGAACTTATCTCGTATTTGAATATCATACTTAGGTTTTTCATTAATATGACACCAAACTGATTATTTAAAATTTGTCACTCTATAAGGCAGCTGTCATCATAATTCTCATAGTTTTCCAAATAATTTGAGCTTTTGTTGAGGCATCAAATTAGAGATATACGACTGCTTTTGTTGCTGATATCATCTGGTAAGATATACAAGATAAAAATCTAAGAGAGATGAAAGCAAAATCCATTCTGTAAGTAAAGCATTTCTACATATCACCAAGTTAGAAGTTTTATCCCGTAAATCTTCATTCGGTAAACATCCACTGTTCACATGCTCTTCCACTCTAAAATCACCACGTATTCTAGCAGTGAAAACTATTTTGGGGGCATTATTTTTGTCTAAAACACTAAGCAGGGAGATACGTTTTTAAATACTAACCACTTTTTCGCAGAGTGTTGTTCGATAAATTGTCCGACCGAGAATCGAATCCCGGACCTGCGGGTAAGAAGCAGGCACGCACCCTTCTACCAGATAGTCTGAGGTATGTGTGAACATTATTTTTGTGAAAGTTTTTCATTTTTGTTTTAGGTTTGTAGTTGAACTTCGCACAAACACGTCAAAGGTTTTGGCGATACAAGGATAGGAAGAGGCTAGTATTTGGCCGTGGTCTAAATTAAAGTACAACCTCCACACTTGCCTGACTGGAAAATGGGAAACCACGGAAAATCAATTTCGGGGCTGCTGACGATGGAATTCTAACTCATCCTATCCCAAATGCAAGCTCACAAGCCAAACAGCGCAGCCAACTTACTCGATTTCGTGGAGATTTCCTCTATCGATTCCCAGAAACATATAGCTTCCGTGTCCATCGTAGATCATGGCTACAGAGCCTCTGTCATATATAACAACAGTGTGGAGGAATGCCACTCTAGGTAGTATACATTATATGCTAATCGCATATTGTTACGTAATATTCACAGCACTCAGCGAGTTGCATTTCGCAAAGAAGCTTGCTCTAAGACCCCGCGAGAAAAACTAGGTTAATACTGCGAGACAAGAATAATTTCCTATCATATATAACAGTGTGATCTAGGTTCATTCTTGGCAGCAATCATTTAGAATTGGAACCTCTGTTCGAATCTACTGTATGAGCATAGTTCAACTGACACGGCACTGCTGTTCTATAGAGCTTCTTATCCTGAGATCGCGCCATATTTTACTGATCTAAAATGCTGTGGATATGTTACTAACTGTAGAATTATATCATAACAGGTGCTACATCATATCTCTACGCCTAGTCATTAACACTTTGGAATGAAATATAGGAGAAGTGTTTCAGAATTAACGTGATACTGGCCTGATTAATTGTACTAGATCTTCGTTTATGTTCAAGTTAGTATTTACATGTCATTTGCTAGCAGTGTGTACTTACATCTTGTTGACAAATGCCAGTTAAAGCTGGTGGGTAATACGAGTGCATGTGTTACTTACCCACTCTATATTGACAATAAAAGAATCTCCGTCGTTTTAGAATTCCCAAGAATATAGCCACAATTAAATTTGTTATTTGATTAATGCAAAATAAGTAATTAAATCAGATTATTCTTTTTGGTGCTATATTTAATAATACTTTTTCTTCTTCTTATATAATGAATACGAGTTGACTTCTGGAAGAGAAAAAGAAAAGCCGAGAATGTTGCCGTGGACAAAAAAGAAGGGGGAATCAATCGTCTTCCGTTTAGATTTCTGGTTAACTACCGTATGGTCACTGGAGAGTATGACAAACAAGTGGCAAAAACGAATTCGTCTGAAATCGATATACGATGTCGACCTGGATCACATGATCGTTAATAAGAGTAGTGCATGAGTAATGTATCTCTAATAATATTTAGGAGGAAACATACAGTAATTCATTCCGTTAAAAATCCTCGTGAATAATAAAGCTATTAGATTTACGTTTCACTAATTATATTTTTAAGGTCACCGGAGACACCGCGTTCCAGGAATTTTATCCCGCAGTAGAACATTTACATGCCAGTAAATCTACCGACCTTCAAATACTACGTAATTGAGCCATGATCTAACCTGGAAAGACGGGCTGAGGTCAGCCGCCCGGGCTGGTCATCACAGCAAGGCTCGTGAACCTGCGTTGCTACGGAGAAGGGATTGTTATATTTCAAAGTTATTTTTATACACCCACAAGCGAAATTCGGTTCATGCTTACGTGGTAATTAATAAGCATTAGAGTTAGGTTTAACAGTGTCATAGAGAAATGCACGCACGCACTAGCTGAACTCATAAGATAATCATATAGTGCTGGGTGTTGGGCTATGCCTTAATTAAGGCCACGACCAGTACCTTCCTAATCCTAGCTCTTTTCCAACTTTACGTCGCCGAAAACTTCGATATGTTAGTGCGACGTTAAACCGCTATAATAATATTAATAATAATAATAATAATAATAATAATAATAATAATAATAATACATTATCATTATATACTGTGATGCCTTTCAGCGTTCAGTCTGCAAGCCTCTGTGAATTTACTAAACGTCGCCACAATCCTCAATTTGCAACTAGTGTTGTGGCCTCATTTAGTTCTATACCTCTTATCTTTAAATCGTTAGAAACCGAATCTAACCATCGTCGTCTTGGTCTACCTCTACTTCTCTTACCCTCCATAGCAGAGTCCATTATTCTCCTATGTAACCTATCCTCCTCCATTCGCCTCACATGACCCCACCACCGAAGCCGGTTTATGCGTACAGCTTCATCCATCGAGTTCAATCCTAAATTGGCCTTTATCTCCTCATTTTCATATTAATAATAATAATAATTTTTACGGAGTTCCTGTGGAACGCAGAGGTGAAAGAAGGTGCGGGAATGAACGAGTGGATATACGAATGTCGAAAAATTGATTTAAAAACTTTAAAATTGGCAGTTTTATTTTTTATTTTTTTCTCTCTTCAGACGTTAAATTATAACAAAAGCAATTCGCTAAGCAAATAACAAAATCTCAGGTAAAACAGTGAGCTAGAGAAGTAATGTTATAAATTCCTATAATAATTAGACAACATTAATTAAACATACGAGCTTGACGCTCCTACCTTGCCAATGTGACGAGAGCAACCACTGCTCCATTCAATAATATCTCTAGGAGACAGAGTTTCCACAGTATGCTGCCTTACAAGATGCACCATTCAACTTTTACATTAATAGGAAGACCGTCTTTGCTTTAGAAATTTACACTTCATGATACAATTCTCTGAAATGTTCACGTTCCAAGCCTTCAAAGGCACAACCTACATTTAACAAAAAATAACAATATTCACGGTCTTAACTGCTCAACAGTCTCATTTGCCTTACAATGAAATGAATCAAGTAGACTTTAACAGGGGCAATGAGTACCCATTCTACGTGGCCTTATTTAAAAACAAAAGGTGAAAGTTACTGGCTGAAAATCAAAATGGTACGGAGGCGAGCGAACACTTGCGCTCCTTGAAATTTACCAGAAATGTTTAAAACCCTACTTGGGCTTATGGCCCGTCGTCACAGAGGCTAAGCCTATACTACGGAGGTGACTAGATGGAGAAAAATATTTAAATTAGAGGAATTACAAGAAAGATTCTAAAGATTACAAAATGAAAGTTATCTCAAAATTAAGTTGAGAGGGAATACAAGAGGGTACCTTACTCTCTATTCCCTGATTTCGCTTATGTTCTTTTGACTTATTTGAAATTTATATTTGAGAAAATAAAAATAACATTACTAAACCTTCCCCTCGAGCTGGCTTTCAAAGACCATCACATACTTAAGCCGAAACTGCCATTACCTTGAGCTGGTGGACCTCCCGAAGATGGACGAGGGAGCCTTTCCCCCTACCGCCGTTACGTACACACTCCAGACTGGAGCGATCACTGAAACAACATGGCTCACCAGTCCTTGGCTTTTATTGCGGAGAGGAAAGTTCCAGAAAACTCTGGGCCAAGGCCGTAACACACCCCCAATTCGTATTGGTTAATTTCATTAAATATTCGAAAAATTTTGATTGGTAGATAAATAAATGTACAAATTTTCTTATTGTCCAACGCCTTAAGTTGGCGGGAAGAGATAGAAGTGTTGATAACTTTTGAACATAAAAAACAAACACTAAACAATTCAGTCTACGAGACCTTAACATATAAAAAACTCTAGAATTTTAATAGTTCATTTTCACCACAGAGGGCACAACCTAAGTTGATAGTAGAACCATCTGTCGAAAAATATCCAAACTTCTTGTACTGGTAGTTTCGAAGTTTATGTTGCAGATGGCCTTATCCAAGGCACTTAATTTAAATGCGTGGGGCGGTTGTAGTTCCGGTATAATAATAATAATAATAATAATAATAATAATAATAATAATAATAATAATAATAATAATAATAATAATAATAATAATAATAATAATAATAATATGACACGGTAGCCAGACAAACTCTGGAAGAATTCAAAGTAAACAGGAAAGCGAGAGAATTAATCATGCAAATACCAACAGGCACGTCTTTAAAGGTTAAATTCTTTGGGGTATTGTCTGAATCGCTTGATATTAGAACAAGAGTCCTACAAGGAGATGGGTTGTCCCCTCTATTGTTTGATCTGGGGAAAAGTAGTTAAAGTAATAACCCTTGGCCGACTACGTGAAAACAATATTTGGTCTTCGCTGATTACTTAGCAGTGTTGTCGAATAACAGACAGAAGACGATTGCATCCATTGAAAAAATCCATGAAATTGGATCCAAAATAGAACTCCAGATTTCATACCAGAAAACCCACTACATGGAAGGACCTCTTCGGTACCTAGATGGACAACCAATGAAAACCCAATGTGGCAAAATATCTCAAGAGTCTAAGTTCAAATACTTGGGAGAAGTCATCCAAACTTCAGGACTGAAGCATAGAAATGATCTATAAACTACAAAGAGGGCACAGACTCACTTGGAGCAGATATAATAAGAAAATCGATATCCCGTAATGATTAAGGAATTAAAACACTGTAATCAATCCTGAAACACTATCTGCATCTGAAAGGCAGATCACTGGGCATAGATCATTGATTAAAGATGTAATAAAGCAAGAAGGAAAATTCTTAAGAAAAATGTTAGGACCACTCTGTACAGGGGGAATCTGGATAAGGAAATCTCTTGACCTACACCAACACTCAGGGAAAATGTCAGGCGCATTTAGGAAAAGACGTGGGAATTTTAAGGGCATATTTTCGGAACAGGTTGAGATTGATCAAAAGAATTCTGAACGTTACACTATCAATGAAAGTAAAAGAATAACTGACTGCACGAAGTTGGAAAAGATCTTCAAATAGGCATTACAGGTGACATTGTTTCAGATAGATCTAAGTTAGGAAATTAGTCGACAATCACCGCTTTACAGACCATCCAAGCGCTACCAGGAACAGAATCTAGTCAGATCAAAAGAGAAGCCTTCTGCAAGAAGATAAAAAAAGATTTTGCGAGAACAAAACGCAATGACACCACCTAAGTAAGTGCAATCTTTCTCGCTAGTCGGGCATAACAATTAATAATAATAACAATAATTATTTATTCATGAATTTATTTATTGATCGTGTGGATTTTTAGTTCTGGGATTATCCTAGGATATGTTCGACTCGCTTTGTGCAGGCAAATTAACCGTATCTGGTAAATTTCTCTTGCTTGCCTTTGACTTCATACTCTTATCTTCAGCACACCAAACCACCATCCACCACAAAAACATGGAATGGAGAACACCTTGACGTCAGGAAGGGCAGCCGGCCGTGAAACCAGGAAAATACACACGCCTGTTAACGTTGCTTTGTGTATATTGCTTGTGTATTGTTAGGCTACGATTATAAATTATAAATAATATTTCATGACTTTCAGGTTCTTCAAAAGACTTCTAGTGGTATGCGTGTTGACTCAAGAGAAGTCTGGAACATTGAAGTATCACTAATGTCTGTGTAGTAATTCTAGGTCTTTCTGGAAACCTTGCAATAGTACGCCGTAATGATAAATTTCTAGATGTTGGTACTCTTTCAATATAATTCTAGAACATTGACTTACCAAGGACTTCTGGATATTAATGATAGACTATTATGTAATATTGTGTAAAACCAGAATTATATAGAATTGTAGCCAGAATGTATACAAAGAGTGTTGAGTCAAGTTGTAGTTAAGTTGTGAGGAGTTAAGAGCGTTGTTCAATTGTGCGATTTTAGTATCGGTACCGCTCGACGAATTAATTGCTAATTACTAGAGCCCATTTGTTCAGGAATTGACAGTTTAGAATGCAAACTTACTCACGAGTTTAACAAATATATTTTAACCCTTTTAACAATCCTGTTATGAGGCTTGCATAAACATTAGGGACTCGGACTCGTAGAACCTGCGAAAGTTATGTTACTCTCGTTACAGTACGGAAGAACGGGTTAAACGATAGCACCTACTGGTCAAATTAGTTTGTATTCTAACCTATTACTTCCTATTCATCCGAGCTCTAGTAATTACTGTGTGTTTTGTGTATATATGTGTAAATGCGTGCTTAGTGAAAATATATACGTGTAGTCTTCAATAGTCGTGAGATCTTTTGCTACATCATTGGACTTACATCACTACCCAACATGGACGCAATGTATTCCACCTGAAAATGACCTGAGGTTGTGGCTCCGACAAAGCCTTTACCCACTTATATATTTAAAATTCATTCCGTTTGTTCACATCTGCTGTAGATACTAATCTGTATATTTGTTTTAGTATTCTGGATACTTGTGATCACCAGTAATTTCAGGCAGATTAATGCAAAATTAAAAAGTATATCTGTGTAAGACGAGAGTACCGTAAAATCTGATAGGACCGGTAAAGTGATGGTGGGAGTGATTGCTGTTTTAAGACGCAGGGAAACAAGGCAACCATCTTTTCTTAACACTAATCAAAATAATAAAATACTAAAAGTCGCACAATCGGAAGAATATTTGGATATTTGTCTCTTTGGATGAGTGGTCAGCATAGCTACCTTAGGTCCAGAATTCTGGGTTCGATTACCGACCCGGTCAGACTTATTAGTCTAAAAGCCAAAATCTGAAGAAAAAAAGTTCTTCGGTTTTTGACTTTTATGTACATTATGGTGTATCAATTGTATAGATGTCACTGTTAGCCGTATTTTTAGTGAATTGTTTTCCTTACGTTTACGCTAGATGAATTTTAGTTTCATGCTGCATGAATTCGCATTAACATTGATACGTCAGGAAGTTCTTGATCTAGAAAAATGTGGTTTTGTCCGCATTAATTTTCCGGATGTCGGCTATTTTGTCGCGTCCTAAGATGGACGCCTTCTGTTGTTTACAATCAGTAAATTTGCGATAAATTTATATGTTAAATGAATTCTTGTTGTGGTTTTAAATATTTTTAAATGATTCGTATAACTTACTCAGGCCGGCCGGTGTCAGTAGCGCAGCAGCAGTGGCTCGTATTCTTCCTCCTGCGAAGCAATTGCCATGGGCCATTCAAAAGAAGAGGCGTGGAATGCTCAGTGCAGATGTTGTGCTGATCCATAGCAATGCTCGCCTACATACGGCACAGCCCTCAGCAACTGTCCTGCAGGAGTTCGGTTGAGAGGTGTTTGATCATCCACTATACAGTTCTGAACTTGCTCCCAGTGATTTTCTTCTTTTCTTGCACCTCAGGAAATTCATGTTCTGTCAGCATTTTCACACGAACGAAGGGCTGAAGGCGAATGTCACACGCTGGTTCCATTCCAAGGTGGTAGACTTCTACGACACAGGCACACAAAAGTTGATCCCACGATATGACAAGTGTCTCAATTATGGTGGCGATTATGTCGAAAAATAGCTCCAACGTTGCTATATCGGGTACCAATAAAGTTTTTAATGTAACTATGTTGTCCTTTTTTAAAATAGTGAAGCTTAATTTCTGGATGGTCCTAGTACAATGCCACAGATTGCACGTTTATATAAAACAAAAAAATATAAAACAATTCTACTGACTGGATAACTGTGAACCGTTTAGTGTTTAAGTGATTGATGATTCTAAGGAAATTGTAGCCGCGCCCCCTTGTACTTCTAAAAATAAAGCTTCAGCCTGAATAATATTTTGAGGACAGAGACTATTATTCTGTTAATAGTGACAGATTTAAAAATTTTAAATGCAGCGTTGATTTAATGTGTACGTTGTAGCTTTAGTTGGTCTACAAAACAGTTTGCGGTGAGTTACATTTTTCATTCTTCTACTTTGAAGTTTATTTTCTAAAAACTTCAAAATCTCTCACTTTTGTTATTTTTGTCATAAATATTACTTATGTCTGGGGCTCAGATGAAATTTGCGCTACAAAGTTACTGTCACAAGATGTGTGGCGGAAGTGTAACCATAGCAACCGTGCAGATTATGTCTTATGGCTGTTGGTCATCTGCAATTAGCAGCCGTTTATGGATGGCCATGAATAAGAGACATATTTATGATCATTTGATTTTCTCAAAGGCAAAAGTGGTTTTGTTTTTCTCTGAAATATACAACGCAATGGAATGGAATCCTAACAGTCTCTTAATGTGTATGCAATATACCCGAAGTTCTAAATTCATATAATTTTGACGAATACCTTTTGAGTTATATCTCATTGTTCTCTTTTTTCACTTTTGTACTTTTACAATTTAACTTCTTGAATTGAGATGTCCTTGACAGTTAGGAAGATGATATCCCTATAGATAGTGAAAGATCAGTACTCTGACATACAGTACGTTGGAGACACTGTCATTAAGACACAGAACACCTTGAGGAAGAAATACAGAAGGAAAGTTCAACTCAGAAGTAGGGTTTACATCACAATAAAAATAATACGAAAGCTATGATCGTTGATATAACCAAACATACCCTAGCTACATTTGAGGCTATGAGGTCGTTATGCATTTCATTATCTTCACTCACTGGTTAATAACAATGATGGATGTAAAGATGATGTAAAGCTTCGTCTGGCAACAGCCAGAATCTCGAGGATCAAGCTAAACAAATTATGGAAATATTCAGCGCTTACTCACAACTCGAAACTCAAGCTAAATGCATCACTTACCCGTTTCATCTCCAAAACTAATACACAATGAATAGACTGGTTTGGATACAGAACAAGGATAGGTCTTACTAAAAACACACACACGTAAGTATGGAAACTTATTTAAAAATGATGGGTGGATCTACTGCATACTCTTCAAATAACATCAAAAGTTCAGATAGACGCACATTTAATTAAATGAATAACATAAGAATGCACTATTGAACCCTTAATATTTTAAAATGAATAAAGTTGAATGTGAACTTCTTGAAGTAAATAGGGCTGAAGTGAGATTTGATGGTAGAATGACTTCTTGGTTCAGGGTACTTATAGGGGTTAGACAAGGCTGTAATCTTTCACATTTGTTGTTCATAGTTTACATGGATCATCTAGTGAAAAGTGTAAAGTAACAGGGAGGGATTCATTTAGGAGGAGATATAGCATTCAGTTTGGCTTATGCTGACGAATTGGTCTTAATGAAAGACTGTGATGAAAGCCTGAAATGTAATATCTTGGAGCTTGAAAGTAGGTGCAATGAGAGTGAAAATTAGTCCTTCCAAGAGATATCAGCTGGGAAGAGAAGAATGTCAGGTTGGGAATACAAAAAATGGACAAGTAGATCAGTTCAAGCATTTGGGATGAGTTTTCTCCCATAATAATATGTGGCGAAAATAAATAGTATGCGGTATCAATAAATGATATATTTATAGGAACGACGAAAACGATGTAAATAACAGCACAAAGGATCATCAAACAGTATATATTTCCAGCTACTCAGCGCCTAAGGCAGGCAGGTATCATTTCACTGGTGGAAACTTGTCAGACCACTGAAGGGCATATGTCATATACCCAAAACCATAAATCTCGTTAGGTTACGGCAACACAAAAACTAATGTGTTAGACATGACGTTTATCAATCAACAGAGTCAGTGGAGCTTCAGCGGGCCGACGAAGAGAGCCGTCCGTGGTAAGCGCAAAGTCCAAAAAACAAAAACAAAAGAGAACAGAGGGGAGGGAGCACACAACAAACAAGAATTAAAGAAAAGGTAATCAATTCAAGTAAGTTATATTTCAACCATGAATGACTAGAACAGGCAGAGTGCAACAAACCAAGAATAGGAATCACACAGATATTAATAAGGGCTCGGCCCTTTTTACAAATAGAATGCGATCAAGACAGATCTTGATTAACATTTCTTACGAACAACACCAAGAAGTTTCTGCAAAAACCCAAGTCCCGTAATTGGGAGACAACCACAATTAGTATATTTATTCATTTTTTTGAAAACAACACTGATTAGGAAAGAAAGGAAGGGGTATTAATAAAATTTGACATTAGTGATTAAAAGCCACACTTACACTCAAATATCAAACCCAAAAAGGGGTAAGTAAAATAGAGAGTTAGAGCACGTTACAAGACAGAAATATACGAGTTAATACCGTGGAAAGAAAAAATGGCGACAGGCTGAAAAGGGAAGGAAATGGGGGGGGGGGTATTTTCCAGGCCGCTTAAACCCTATCAGTTGGTAGTGTGAGCGACCACTCCGACCTCAAGAAAAGTTCAGGATGTGGCAACACTTCTAACATTTGTCCAGATGTAGTTCATCACGTAAAGTTGAAGATTAATTAAGATATCAGTCTGAAGGACTCTGTTAGAATGAAAGCCAGAAGGTCATAGAATAATCAATAGTTCAGTCTTTAAGTCTTGATGGAAACACGAAAGATGAAAAAGTTATAACATTTGCACACCCAGTCTGTATGAAGATTTTCAATGCAGCTTTTCTCAGAATAAAAACTTAAAACATCGCAACGGACCAGCCGCCTGCGATATATTCTGCTCTGTCCACTGAGGAATAATTTCGCTCGATGTCAGATCGGCGAAACGAAGTAATAGCACGCTTATATAGGTGGTGAAGTGAGTCCAGAAGTTACTCGAAGAAACATACGTAGCGTGACGTCACAACGGAGCAGCAGCAGTGGAGTGGAACAGGCCAGTTAGTGAACAGCAGAGTGAGCAAGTAGATGGTGAGAATATGGCAGCAGTAGAATGCGACGGATGGCAGACGGTAAGAAGAAAACATCTTGATGTAGTAGAGAGGCCGTAACAAGTAGTATAGTAAGTGAGATTGAATCAAGGTGCAGCAAAGCTAATGTAGTTAGCCCGCAGTTGCGATCAACAGTATTCCGTAAAAAACAAGTCAACCCCCGGGCGAATCTTTCTTTTCACAGGTCTCTTCACGTACCAACTTTGCTTTACTGGGATGAAAGCTGAGTGGACACAGTAACAGACATGAAAGTAGCGAGAATGATTGCTGGCACAAACAGGTGGGAATGATTGCAGGGGAGGGGGGTACTCGGAGTCAGGTGAAAAAGACTCAATTAAAAATGAACTCACATAAACCAGTTTAGGTGGTGGGGTCAGTTGAGGCGAATGGAGGAGGATAGGGTACTTAGAAGAATAATAAACTCGGTCATGGAGGGTAAGAAATGTAGAGGGAGACAAAGAGGACGGTGGTTGGACTCAGTTTCTGGTGATTTAAACATAAGAGATATAAAACTAAACGAAGCCAGAGAGCTACTTACAAATAGTGGTTTGTGGCGGGGTTCAATAAATTCATAGGGGCTTGCAGACTGAAAATAAAAATGTACTGTATGAATGTATATAAAATATAAAGATATTCCTTGAATACATTCTTGACATCACATGTATACACGTGTCTAACAATATACGTAGAACGTGTAGCCTCATGAAAACCTTAACAATACCCCTAAAAAACATAAATGAAAGGATAATCAGTCACTAGAAAAATCAACAGGACCAAAACACCAATCGGTAATTATATAGATACTTAATACCAACATAAGTTCAAATACAAACACTCAACTTGATTGGAGCGAAACGATAACGTCGTATCCATGCTCGGTACCGAAAACAAAAGACAAGATATTAAATAATAATCAACTCCACGGGAAAAATAATCTATATAAATAAAGTTGTAGGAGTCTGCTGTCTGCAATTTCGTTACTTTTGCCAATTTATCAGATATTCAGTGTTTAGTTTTCGTGTTTGTTTGTTGGTTCCACCTTCACCGCGAAACGGAGTATTTGGAGTATTCTTATTCCGGGGAAGGTTTTGATATGCATATGATTTTAAAATCAATGAATTTCTCTTATAATATGATTTCCTGTAAAAACCATGGACTATGTTAAACGTACCTTCATTATAAATAACTTTTGTTATCAACATAATTTCGCTTATTCATCAAATGACGGAGAAAATTCTTATTTTCTGCGAGTCTCATGCTCTGAATTGAGTGACCGACAGACGGACAACTAACCTACAGGTTACCATGGTAACGTCTCTGACTGCTTGCCAGCTGGGAAGTAACGTATTGCCAATTTCGTCATCATTCCTGTACACTGGTGGTTCTTCCTTGGGTGGAAAGGGAGAGAGACGACAATCGGCCATTCTACGGGACATTGGCGGAACACTGTTGGATTTTACAATCGTCCTCGAATAGCTCTACGAGGCGCCGTTAATATTTGAACATCACCATGGAGTGTATCCTATTATTTCATACCGTAAGATGTTTTATAGTATTTGCTACAATTTTTACTGTATTTCTATTCTACTTCTGTTTTCCGCTTTAAATTCTTGCCTCTACCTTGCCTCTTTAGGCTTAAGTAATATCATCATATAAGTCATCTTCATATCTGTTTACCAAAGGATCCCTGCGCCTAAATTTCTCCTCTGTTATCGCTTCTTATATCCGTTACTGATGTCATCTCAATTTATTGAGAGACATTTTCTTTTCCAATACATCCGCTTGGTATCTACATATTTCTCCTATTCGGCTGTCCTCAGTTTTAATCCTATCTTCTATTAATTTTTAATTACTTAATTGAATTATTTGCTTCCTCCGTACTGTATGTATGCAAGTGGTAATCCTAAAAACTAGACACCGGGCGAGTTGGCCGTGCGCGTAGAGGCGCGCGGCTGTGAGCTTGCATCCGGGAGATAGTAGGTTCGAATCCCACTATCGGCAGCCCTGAAGATGGTTTTCCGTGGTTTCCCATTTTCACACCAGGCAAATGCTGGGGCTGTACCTTAATTAAGGCCACGGCCGCTTCCTTCCAACTCCTAGGCCTTTCCTATCCCATCGTCGCCATAAGACCTATCTGTGTCGGTGCGACGTAAAGCCCCTAGCAAAAAAAAAAAAAAAAAAAAACTAGACACTTTTTTCTTTGAGGAAAAGTTCCTAGTTCTTCAAATGTATAATTTTTGACCCCGGATAATAAAGAAATATGGGTGCATTTTAATGAATTTGCAGACTTTCGTTTAGGGGTAGTTGGTCGCTAACCGGTAAGTCGTATTACAAAGCAGATAACGCGATCACCGTTCAATGTGGAGAGATCTTCAACTTTGGTCCTATGACTTATTGTCGTGTCTCGATTGTTGATAAGTTAGATAACTCTGCATTTCTCCATTATAATCAAATCTTCCCAGCTCGATTGTGACTGCATTAGGAAAAGAGGCCTGTCTGTATAATGAAAACTCTCCATCTCTACTGTGAATGGCAATTGCCAAGTGAGCCTGGCGTTATAGTAGAAAATTCGGAACTCAATTGTGATTGCCGGTAGGAAATGTGAAATGTGGCTTTCCATTATCAACAAAACTTCCCCAAAGCCTACCTTGCATCGGAAACAACGTATTGTGTCTTCCCTGTTTGTATCTCGGAAGAGACATGCAATTTAATATAATTGCCTTAACAGTAATTTATGGAGAGATCTGTATGCAATGTAGAATACCGCAGCGAAGAAGGGTACATTTGATAGTTGTTCTGTTAAACTGAAATATATGTATAAAATGCCTCAATAATAGAGTGCCCAATTCTCGCGTTAGCAAACCATCTGGACGCTAAACTTAAATGACGGCATTAAAAGTCCTTCAAAATGTGAGAATACAGAAGGATGCTAGGAATATCTTGAACAGGAGATCGCACAAGCCCATCAATTTGGGAATAAATACGAATTCGAAATTTGTTCTCCTCCAGAATTAGTAGGAAAATACTTGAAACACCGCAGTCAGCTTAATATGCGCGGTTACGTGATAGAATCGTATCCATGAAATGTCATTACAATTTTTGTCCTAAATAGAAGATTCGGTGCGACGTAAAGCCACTAGCAAAAAAAAAATTGAAGATAATAATTTCTTTTACGAAAGTTAAGAGTAAAATCAGCGACAAATTAATAAATAGCACCGATGCTGAACGAAAGACCTTGAAAAGTTCATAGTTTTTGAAAAGATAAATGGGCAGTGGCCAAGAGGACGAAGACCTACTTCCTCAATGGCCTGATGTCACTGACTGGTCTCAGCCTATGATGCTGTACTAGTAGTCCAAGACAGAGGAGATTGGGAAACTACAATCGAGGCAGTGACATAATGCCACGTTACTCTTTCCGTGCCTTAGGCGATAGTGCGGCGGCCTCTCGCCGCTGGGTTCCATGGTTCAAATCTCGGTCACTCCACGTGAGATTTGTGCTGTGTAAAGCGGGGGCGGGGGGTGACAGGGTCGGGTACTCCGTTTTTCCGTGTCATCTCTCATTCCAGCAACACTCTGCAATATCATTTCATTTCATCTGTCAGTCAATAATCATTGGCCTAGAGAAGTGCGACAGGCTTCGGCAGCCGGCACAATTGGTATCCTCGCCGCTAGATGGGTGCTTCATTCACTCCATTCCTCACCCGATCGAAAGACTGGAAACCAGCTTTAGGTTCATTTAACATATCTGGCGAGTTGACCGTGCAGTTAGGGGTGCGCAACTGTGAGCTTGCATCCAGGAGATGGTGAGTTCGAGCGCCAGCCCTGAAGATGGTTTTACATGGATTCCCTCTTCCACACCAGGCAAATGATGGGCAGTACCTTTACTAAGTCCATGGCGTCTTCCTTCCCACTCCTAGCCCTTTCCTATCCCATCGTCGCCATAAGACCTATCTGTGTCGGTATGACGTAAAAAGCAAGCAAAAACCATTCGGGTTGAGTGGCTCAGACGCGGTTGAGGCGCTGGCCTTATTACCCCAACTTGTCTGGTTCGATCCTAGCACAGTCCCGTGGTATTTTAAGATGCTCAAATATGACAGCCTCGCGTCGGTAGATCTACTAGATGTTCTGCGGTACTAAATTCCGGCATTTCGGCCTCTTCCAAAATTTTCAATAGTAGTTAGTGTGACGTAAAAACAATAACGTTATTGAAACTTATTATATTGTTCTCTTCAATCTCACAAGTGTGAACGGAAAGAAGGATGTAATACATGCGTATTCATGGAGAATTCCTGCTCATTGTTACGTATTTAAGAAGTTACCATAGAAATGTTCATTTAGGTCCCAGGTTTCTCAAAATTTCTAGTGTTTTTCCTAAACATTCCATCCACCTCCCATAATATTCTGGCAAATTGGTGCAAAATTTAGAGAATGTTATACATCATCACCCTTTTCGTCCTCGTTGTATTGTTAATTGCCATTGTGAAGCATGCAGTGGATTGCTTGAACTGCCCCGATGTCATACAAGTCAAGACCGACAATCTTGTGTTTATTGAAGAAGGTATTAAAGAAGAATGATGTGTGACTCACGGGATGAAAGTCAAGCGAATTGAAGAAATATTAGATGGAGCTGAAGAAAGAGATAAAACATGGAAAACATGGATAAAAGGTTGATTTCCTCCATTGGAGCATTAGTTGTATTCATAATAATTATAATAGGTTTGCTTATATACTTCAACAGACCTTCGGCTGTCCCTGAACGATTTAGCTTACCTACAACACCAGCTGTTATTCCTCTCCCTCCACATTCTTAGAGCTAAAGAAATAAGGAGTGTGGTGCAGGTATAATGAATAATAATCTATTAGAGTTTAGCTCCTCCTACCTTACTTCCTGTGGCACAGGCAGCAAATCACTGCACATCGCTAACGAAGTTCCAGATTTACCAACATAAGGTATGGCACATTTCATTATCCGCTACCGGGTAAATAGTGCCCTACACATTTAGTTTCAAAATTTGTCAGTTGTTTTACCTTGTAGATTCGTTGTCTTATGGTACTTTTCCAATAAACGTACGTCTACGTCTGATCCATTATTGTGTTCAATTATTACATAACTGTCGACATGGTGATCGTGAAACATTTTTAGGGAACCTTTACGAATTCAGAAATGTTACCTTACAATTCTCGTCACCATGAGTGGTGGGTTGATCGAGGAGGGCAAATGCCTTGACCTACCCGTTCGCCTGACTTTAACCCTTTTGGTTTTTGGCTTTGGGGACATGTAAACAACATGGTGTATGCCCCAAAGGGCGCCATCCACCTTTCATCATTCCCTCGACTCTCCTTATCGTACAGCTCTGCCCCGACTTTGCGCGAACTGAGTTCTACATACTAGGTTTATTTGCTCGTCCAGCGCGGCTTTGAAACGACCTCCCCGCCAACATTAAATGTAAAAATGTTAATACTGGATGTCCTTGGAATGATTTCAATATTTAAAGAGGAGGCAGAATCCAACAAACGAAGGAAAAAATGTTCTAAACCTAAACGGTCGTAATTCCGATATCTTCGGAGTTCCAATAATTTACGGAATTTTGTATGCAACGGAAATACGTTCCTACAACTAGCATGTTGTATTATGGGCGTATTATGATGGGGCACCGGCTCATCGTAGGGTTAGGCTACACTTAACACGGATCATCCATGAGTGATGGATTGATTGAGGTGTACAAATACTTTGGCCTGCCCGTTCACCTGACTTTAATCCTTTAGAATTTCGACTTTGTGGACATGCAAATATCATGCTGTATGCGGTCCGCATAAATGATGAGCATACACTACGGGAACGCCTGTTCAATGCCTGTGATGCAATCCGGCAACAACCAGGAGTGTTCTAACTAATGCGTGATTCCATGCGACGTAGGGTGTAAAAGCTGCATTGCAATGGACTGTGGTCACATCGAGCACAACTTGTCAAGAGTACGTCAAAGACAAGGTATACATTGACGATAGTGGTACGGGCCGTAACTCCGAGGATGTTGGTTTTGCGACCAGTTTTTATGGGAGATTTTTTTGTTTCGTTTGTTGCGTTATAACTCCCCTGTATTAGAACCAATCTTTAAGGACACCCTGTATAGTCAAATGTTATGTTTGTAGAACTACTGTATTCTGTAGTTCTAGAGTTACTGGTATGTGTTTAAGTTTTATATTAATTTGTTTCACGTTAAACTTTATCCTTGTGGCAACCAAGATTGTTTGGAAAGTAGGTGATTCTTTCAAATCTGTATCATTCCGATACGAGGATTAATAAGGGATATATCATTAGCAGACCGTTTTTCGATAAAAGTCCCACCGGACCTAAGTCAAGAGCCGGTGCGTGTAAAGCATATTTCTTATAACTTGAAATCTTCTGAAGATATTTCAACCAAACTTTATATTTAGCATCCACCTGTCCAAAAGTAGGTTTTAAGGTCCATATCCTTCCAAATTCCCGGAATGCACTGGGGTTTTATACGGAATCGGAACAGTGATTTTAATCTTCCAGAATATACAAGACCAACCTGACTGAAAATCGACCAACCTTGATGGAAATCCATTTCCAAATCTTCTTTTCATTTCTTCTTTTTTCTTTTTAACTGTCTTCTCAGCAGGGCTTGACCTTTGCCCAGTGCTCTTCCATTCGTTGCCGGTGTTGCTCTTTTCTATCCTTTGTCCACGTCTTTCCCGTCATCAACTTTTGTTTGAATGGGAAGTGGGAATGAAAGGAATGAAGAAGTTTGAAATAAAGTATGAAGAAAGAAGGAAAGAGGAAAGAATCAAGCAGGCAGCCAAACAGATAAACAGTCGGTTTAAGATGCATTGTATGTAAGCATTGGGAAAGCATTCTTTCTGATTATATAATACATGTTTGAAAAATTAATAACATTTGATAGAAGGCAGTTTGGGTTTAGGGAACGTTATTCCACTGAAGCCCAACTTGTAGGATTCCAGTAGGATATAGCAGATATCCTGGATTCAGGAGGTCAATTGGACTGTATCGCGATTGACCTGTCTAAGGCATTTGATAGGGTAGATCATGGGAGACTACTGTCAAAAATGAGTGAAATTGGACTTGACAAAACAGTGACTGAATGGGTGGCTCTGTTTCTAGAAAATTGAACTCAGAGAATTAGAGTCCCTATAAAAATTAAGAGGGGAATTCCTCAAGGCAGTATTATTGGACTTTTATGTTTTCTTATATATATCAATGTGTAAAGAAGTGGAATCAGAGATAAGGCTTTTCGCAGATGATGTTATTCTGTACAGAGTAATAAATCAGTTACAAGATTGTGAGCAACTGCAAAATGACGTCCAAAATGTTGTGAGATGGACAGTAAGCAATGGTATGACGATAAACGGGGATAAAAGTCAGGTTGTGAGTTTCACAAATAGGCAATGTCTTCTCAGTTTTAATTACTGCGTTGATGACGTGAAAGTTCCCTTTGGGGATCATTGTAAATACCTAGGTATTAATAATATAAGGAAAGATATTTATTGGGGTAATCACATAAATATGATTGTAAATAAATGGTACAGATCTCTGCACATGGTTATGAGAGTATTTAGGGGTTGTAGTAAGGATGTAAAGGAGAGAGCATATTTGTCTCTGGTGAGACCCCAACTAGAGTATGGTTCCAGTGTATGGGACCCTCACCAGGATTACTTGATTCAGGAACTGGAAAAAATACAAAGAAAAGCAGCTCGATTTGTTCTGGGTGATTTGCGACAAAAGAGTAGCGTTACAAAAATGTTGCTAAGTTTGGGCTGGGAAGAACTGAGAGAAAGAAGACGAGCTGTCGACTAAGTGGTATGCTCCGAGCTGTCAGTGGAGAGATGGCGTGGGAGGACATCAGTAGACGAATAAGTTTGGATGGTGTCTTTAAAAGTAGGAAAGATCACAATATGAAGATAAAGTTGGAATTCAAGAGGACAAATTGGGGAAAATATTCGTTTATAGGAAGGGGAGTTAGGGATTGGAGTAACTTACCAAAAGAGATGTTCAATAAATTTCCAATTTCTTTGCAATCATTTAAGAAAAGGGTAGGGAAACAACAGATAGGGAATCTGCCACCTGGGTGACTGCCCTAAATGCAGATCAGTAGTGATTGATTGATATGCTTTATTTATGCGGGTTAAGTTAGTTTAAATGTTTCCTTGAAGTTTCGAATATTCCTCTTAAAACAATAATCACTTCCATCACCACCTATAATACACAGGTAGAAAAATGTGATCTCGGCTAAAAAGTCGTTAAGAAGTGCAGAGGCAAGTGGAAGGCGCAAAGGTCTAATCGCTACAGGCGTTTCCTAATAAAACCGTTCGCTCGATTGTGACTGAGCCGAGACCGACCAGCTGGCTTCCACCACATCCACGGCTCACCCGGCCACAGTCCGCGTGTGCTCTATATTCGGTTCTTAAATCTGCGTCTCTTATAAACACCGACCATTTCAGACCTAAAAGAAAACTGGCGGTGTGAATTTTTATTTGTTTGTACGTCAAAAACTGACGAAAATGCTCTTAAATAGATATATTTTTAGTTTATTCTGCAAAATAAAAATTAACATCTGATAAAAAGCACCCACATAATTGTGCGTATCAGCACTTAAATCACTACTTACAAAAAAGAAAAATTACCTCAATGCATGTGAATATACATATGTACATGATCAAATGTTCTACACTCATGCTCATAAATTAAGGATAATTGCATATTGTGGTGCCACACAACGTGGCACTACATAAAACTGGCGCTAATAGCATAGGCACATAGTGAACACAAACGAAACATATCTGTAAGTCCACGGTAGTAGTGATGAGTTGAGAAAACCGTCCCAAAACACATGTGCTACCAAACGCCACTGTATCCTGCGCATGTACCCCGACATCAATATGGGATATGATCACCATGCCCACGTACACAGGCCGCACATCAGGTGGTCTTCTTGTGGTGTCCCGTACTGTAGCGCCTGGACACGTTTCCTGTCTGCTGGAATTGTTGCCACAATCTTGAGATCACACTTTGTGGGACACGGAGGGCCCGTGCTACGACCTTCTGTGCTTGACCAGCCTCCAGTCGCCCTATTATTCTACCCCTCAAAACGTCATCAATACGTGTTCGTTGAGCCATTTTCACCACACAGTTACCATTAACACTTACTCGCTGCACCGTACTCTGAAATGCACCAACACACCTCTTTGTATTTGGACTGTTGCCAGCGCCACCGTGCGACGACCGCAGGTCAAATGCACCACATGGTCATACCCCGAGGTGATTTAAAACCGCAAACCGCTCACCAAAGCGTTGTTGCACCATGTATTAGCATTATCCTTAGTTTCTGAGCATGAGTGTATTTTACAGTGGGGAATAATTTAAGACAATTAAATATTCGTTAAAACACAAGTAAATATTACATTTTCTACACTGGGGACGAGTTTTGATTTTACTGCTCTTTTGGCAGCAGCGCGTTGTCGTCGGACCTGAAAGAAAACTGGAGGTGTGAATTTTCGTGTGTACGTCAAAAACTAAATGAAATGCTCTCAAATATGTGTTTTTACAGTTTATTTTACAAAATGAGTACTTTCAGCTAAAAAAACAGAACCCACACAATTGTGCGTGTCAGGACTTGATTCACTACTTGCAAAAAATAAAAATAAAAAACTCAGTTCAGTACATATGTACATGTACATGATCAAATTTTACAGTGTGGAACAAAGTATTTTAAAAAAATTAAATCTTATTCATTACATTTCTCACGTAGATTACGAGTTCTGCTTTCACAGTCATTTTCGTGACAGCACCCAGCACTCTTGCATGCATTGCCTGCAGGGAAACCTCCGCAGACACGTGCGTATCAACATTCAAAACCTCATGGTATACCGTGTGATGTTGTAAGTTCACAATTTACGTTCCCTAAACAATTTACACACTTAATTGATTATATTCTTATATTCAGTAGAGCTTGTAGTTAAATATGAATGCAATAAATAAATACTTATTTTAGGTCTTACTGCTTCCCGCCATCTTGCCGATTAACTGTATTTTTAAACTCTTCTTCCTGCCCCCCGGTGGTCAAGTCATCATCATCATCATCATCTGTTTACCCTCCAGGTTCGGTTTTTCCCACCTCTACCGCCTCAAGGGCAGTGTCCTGGAGCTTCAGACCCTTGTTCGGGGGATACAACTGGGGAGTATGACCAGTACCTCGCCCAGGCGGCCTCACTTGCTATGCTGAACAGAGGCCTTGTGGAGGGATGGGAAGATTGGAAGGGATAGGCAAGGAAGAGCGAAGGAAGCGGCCGTGGCCTTAAGTTAGGTACCATCCCGGCATTCGCCTGGAGGAGAAGTGGGAAACCACGGAAAACCACTTCCAGGATGGCTGAGGTGGGAATCGAACCCACCTCTACTCAGTTGAGTAGAGTAGACCCCATTCCAGCCCTCGTACCACTTCTCAAATTTCGTGACAGAGCCGGGAATCGAACCCGGGCCTCCGGGGGTGGCAGCTAATCACGCTAACCACTACACCACAGAGGCGGACCGGTGGTCAAGTGCTAAATAAAAACAACTGAAGTACACGCTACGTGTCCCGCACAAGCACTGCAGTCTGGTCTAGCGCCTAGAAAACGTCAAATAAGCTCAGACATAAATAAAATACGAACCCGCACAATCGTGCGTACACGGTCTGAAAGGGCTAATTTAAGCGTGTATACAATCTTATAAATGAAATTATAAGAGATGCTGGAAGTGTCATCCGTCGTAATGAGAGACTTCATAAACACCATTAGGATTTTGTGCACACCAGTAGCGAGAATTATGACTTCACATGATCATTACGACAAAACCAGGGCTCATCCGAAAAGAGCACCAACTGTGGGTAGAAAAAACCCATCATTCAACGATGGAAGATACCACTCACAATATCTCATTCGTGTAGCTGGATCAGCAGGTTTTAAACAATGGGTCTGTGTAAACCTGTACAGTTTGATGTGTAACAGCTTTGTAGCTCTGTGCGCAGAAAAAATTGAAACACATACTTGTTGTGCTAATTTTATGAGTGATGTGTCCGGCTCCATGGCTAAATGGTTAGCGTGCTGGCCTTTGGTCACAGGGGTCCCGGGTTCGATTCCCGGCAGTGTCGGGAATTTTAACCATCATTGGTTAATTTCGCTGGCACTGGGGCTGGGTGTATGTGTTGTCTTAATCATCATTTCATCCTCATCAAGATGCGCAGGTCGCCAACGGGTGTCAAATAAAAAGACGTGCACCTGGCGAGCCGAACATGTCCGCGGACACTCCCGGCACTAAAAGCCATACGCCATTTCATTTCATTTTATTAATTTTTTATGAGTGATGTATTTGGTGACCGTTCAAGATTCGCACCAAAATCTGTACGTGTGCACGCATGTTTTTAATTGAGCACGGAGTCAGGAATTTCAAATTTACTGTATTCATTGTTGCGTGAAACTGTGCTCGTGAACGTGGCACTTTACCAGGAAATTTTTGAATAAATCGTCGTTGCAGGGACAAAACCTCCTATGTGATAATATTTTTTTTTTGCTAGGGGCTTTACGTCGCGCCGACACAGATAGGTCTTATGGCGACGATGGGATAGGAAAGGCCTAGGAGTTGGAAGGAAGCGGCCGTGGCCTTAATTAAGGTACAGCCCCAGCATTTGCCTGGTGTGAAAATGGGAAACCACGGAAAACCATTTTCAGGGCTGCCGATAGTGGGATTCGAACCTACTATCTCCCGGATGCAAGCTCACAGCCGCGCGCCTCTACTTGCACGGCCAACTCGCCCGGTGATAATATTTTTGAAGATATACTGACCCGCAGCACATACATTATGAAGAGCGAGAATGCCTTAACCATGTTCACACAATATTGCACCTTAGATTACAGAACCTTACCCGCCAGAGTTCTAAGGTATAATATTTCACAGAGGAGGTTTTGTCCCGGCAGCGACGAATTGCATCACGTACTCGTCGTGCTGACTCGTACTTGAAATAAATTTTACGTATTAAAATACTATGTTGCAATGATAACTGTCTCACCCTGTTAACATGTGAGATTCAGACTGGCTATTGATGCTAAGCAGAACACGTGCACGCTGCTCCTTGCAAGTTCAAGAACTATGCGCGCGTCTCCCGTACAGTTGCTCAGGTCTCGTAGAGTAGAAACGTCGTTGGACTCTCTGGGTTTATAAGAAAGGCCCTGTATAGTATAAGAAGCTAAACTAGACTCTATATTGAAACGGGAATGCCCTACGAGCATTCACGTTGCATTCATTTATTAAGAGGAACTCGCTAACACCCGGCCGTAAGTATTTAAAATTTTGCGCCGAGCGCACAGGCATTGTGGGAACTGCAAGCAAGCTCGCGCTGTTCCAGAACACCGGCCAAGGTCAAGCGACGTCACGCAGAAGGTTCTTCCGTGTTCCATAGCATTGCAGCATGAACGAAATGTGATATCAATATTTCAATAACGTCACCTTGCAGGCAGGAATAATGAACGCTGCTAGCCGAAATTTCATGTCAATCGGTGTAAAGATGGCCAAGATATAAAATTTTCTTGGGGCCCACAGGTGTAGCCACGCCCACCGACCTTCGGCAATATAAGCGAATCGCCAGCCTGGGGTAAATCAGAGAGTGTGCAGTGTGTGCAGTGTGCAGCTGCAGTGTGCCGTAGGCAGAGAGAGTGAGAGGAGTCGGCAGTAAGCCGTGAGCTCAGTGTGTGTGTGTGCAAGTAAGCACGTCGTGATATAATTCGTCACTCGGTCCGGCTGTGTACTTGAGTTCGGAAACATTAGTGTTGGAAGCCTTCTTCATGGGCTTGAACTTTGTGCATGAACAAAAACGTAATTTCGTTTTTATCACTTTGTACGACTGGGCGATTATATTTCGTTTGTGGACTATGAATGTGCGTCATGAACTGTGCCAGCCTTCATTTCATTTACAGACTGTGTGAAAACAGCGATAACGTTTCTAACATAAACTGTGCCAGTCTTCATTTCATTTAAAGACTGTGTCTATCCATTTTTCAGAACTGTGTTCGTAATAAAACTGTGCCAGCCTTCATTTCATTTAAAGACTGTGTGAAAACAGCGATAACGTTTCTAACATAAAACTGTGCCGACCTTCATTTCATTTAAAGACTGTGTCTATCCATTTTTCGGAACTGTGTTCGTAATAAAACTGTGCCATCCTTCATTTCATTTACAAACTGTGTGAAAACAGCGATAACGTTTCTAACATAAACTGTGCCAGTCTTAATTTCATTTAAAGACTGTGTCTATCCATTTTTCAGAACTGTGTTCGTAATAAAACGGTGCCAGCCTTCATTTCATTTAAAGACTGTGTCTATCCATTTCTCGGAACTGTGTTCGTAATAAAACTGTGCCAACATTCCCTCTTAAAGACAGTATTAACTTGTGGAATACGGTATCGTCATTTCTTTTCGAGGGACCATGCCAATTCCCATCATAACCTGTTCAGAATCACTTATGATCTTAAGTGTCAGTGATAATCTTCTGAAAACAGAACTTGGACTGTCGTTTATTTCAACAAGTGTGTGAATATTGTGCTCATGGTGTACAGTGCAGAGACTGTACCCGGTGAATTTAATTTTCTTTGTGAAGTGCTTAATCACTGCACCTCGGAAGGTCCTAGATTGTTTTCGTTTGTTTATTATTCCAAATACGATAATTCCTTCCATCTTATTCTCATGGAACTGTGACTCTGACTTTATCCTTGTTGCTAAAGTGCGTTCAACATCATTGACTGTGGGAACTATTTTGGTGTGCTTCGCCTTAGAAAGGTGTCGCACCAAAGTCCCATGACGTCCGATGCGGAAGCTCCACATTTCCCCGTTCCTGCCTCAGGTTCGAGTCGCCATCAACGCTAATACAGAGAAAATACCAACGACGGAAGACAACGCCGACGCCGACCGCAAGACGACGCAGACGCCGCAGGACGACGTCCCCTCCACGCCTTCAAGGACAACCCCACGATTCAGCTGTAAAAGGTGACATAATTCTTTGCATATCTATTGAATAAACTGAAGGATCCACTTTAATCATAAATTTGTTTTTCACTACCCTTCTCTCTCACTCTCTTAGCATGGGCCGTACACGCCTTGTCGTTTCTCATGCTCTCCGAAAATCTGAAGTACGGGCGTTCCTGTTTCAATATATATATTTCGTATGGCATGAGGATACATTGTAACAATTTGGTTATTAACAAATATGTACAATTACACGAAAAACAGTTTCATCTATACACACAGAACAAGTACGTAATAAACAAACTATGTTTATACATTTGAGCTCATCAATATCTGCATTGCTGCTAAAGCTAAATGTCCAGTTTTGTTAGCCAACTCACAGCTTCATCACTGGCCTCGTGGATATCCTTTATTGTCCCACTGAATCTTCGGAGTGGGCACTCTGTGACGATATGTTGAACGGTCTGAGGCACGTCAGAGGAGTTGCAATAAGGATCACTGGTAATTTTCCACTTGTGTTTCCAGAAGTTGCATCTGCCATGTTGAGTTGTGATCCGATTAAGTGATGACCAGATTGTTCTGGGTAAGTTGAAACCAGGAGTTTGCATAACTGGACCCGAAATTAGACCTAATCTGTCAGGGTTTAACCTCATATTACCCTACACGTGACCCCTGGGTGGTGCTAAGAGAGCAACAACTTTGGCTGCTGGACCCAAAGCTCTTCTTTGTGGATATCCCAGAAATTCAGAGGATTCATCAACTAGACTCTTATCTCGTAGCAAATAATGGAAATTTCGTCCTTCCGAAGCTAAACAGGCACTGAAGATAACGTTGGAATTCAAGAGGACAAATTGGGGAAAATGTTCGTTTATAGGAAGGGAAGTTAGGGATTGGAATAACTTATCAAGGGAGATGTTCAATAAATTTCCAGTTTCTTTGAAATCATTTATGAAAAGGCTGGTAAACAACACATAGGGAATCTACCACATGGGCGATTGCCCTAAATGCAGATCATTAGTGATTGATTGGTATTGATTGAAACTCATTTCGATTGACATGGCAGAAACCACCTGCAAAACCGCACGCGTGCTGCGGGATCAGCTGGTTTTAACACGGTGAGTGCCACAGTGGACATCGTTGACTAATTTGGGATTTCATGGTAGGCTACGGTGCACACAGGTGGCCGCTTGCACAGGCTAAATTAAAGTGTCAGCTCACAGACCAAAATTTAATTTTAAAAAGTTTGGTGTTAAGTTATGAACTCGTGTGAATTTCACAAGTTTAAGTTTCAATCATTTTCTTGTTGTATGTGCAGAAGTCGCTGAAACTCCAACTTGCTGAGATAAATTTTCGGGAGTGATCTTCGTGGTGAACGTTGATGTTTCGCGCCAATTTCGTCTAAATTTTCGGGAATGATCTTCGTGGTGAACGTTGATGTTTCGCGCCAATTTCGTCTAAATTTTCGGGAATGATCTTCGTGGTGAACGTTGATGTTTCGCGCCAATTTCGTCTAAATTTTCGGGAGTGATCTTCGTGGTGAACGTTGATGTTTCGCGCCAATTTCGTCTAAATTTTCGGGAGTGATCTTCGTGATGAACGTTGATGTTTCGCGCCAATTTCGTCTAAATTTTCGGGAGTGATCTTCGTGGTGAACGTTGATGTTTCGCGCCAATTTCGTCTAAATTTTCGGGAATGATCTTCGTGGTGAACGTTGATGTTTCGCGCCAATTTCGTCTAAATTTTCGGGAGTGATCTTCGTGGTGAACGTTGATGTCTCGCGCCAATTTCGTCTAAATTTCTCTCCTTTAATACTGTACTTCTTCGCTTGTGTTTCTCGGTTGTCTTTGTTCGCAAACGAACGTGGGAAATGAAGGACAGGGAGCGAGTCAGACAGACAGAAGGACCGCGCATGTGGGGGAAGCCAGCAAGCCTTGGCTTAGCCTCGCGCGAGCAGCCGCGTTTTATTCGGGAAACACTGGACTAAAGGCAGAGTGAAGCATCAAGTGCCGCATGAATCAATCTCGTGAGCACGACTATTATAAGTACTTCCGATACTTGATAGGGACGTTCGGTCCTCATTTTATGGAAAGCGTGTTTTGCTTGTGATGGAAGTCTTTACAATGCAATATAAAGCCGCATGACGGACTGACTGACTGACTGAAATTAAAGTCTACTCACATCCAGATGAGCTACAAGCTAGAAATTTGACAAAATGACAGCTTTAACCTACGGAATAATTACGAAAAATTGAAATGTTAAATTCTTACTTCCCCCAAATCGAAATGGTGGACGTAAACTTTCAGATGATCTAAAAAAAATTAATTTGGTAAAATTATACTTCTTCTCCTGTAACCGACGGGGGAATTACAAGATTTTCAAATGTCAAACTTTATACTCTCGAAACATGTCGAAATACTTAGGCAATTTTAATGAAGGTGCAGGGCTTAGTTTGGTGGATTTGGGGGATAAGTCGAATACAAAACGTTTAGAGCAATATTTATAGCAATATATATTGTTTGAAGACAGCCACAACTTGGATCCTATGACTCTTTATCGCACCTCAGTCGATTACCTTAGAGTGAGCTGCATTTTTTATTAAACGAATTTTTTAGTTTTCCCACATATGATTTCATTGGTTGGCACCCTTACGTGACAGATAGGATCATGAAAAATGGTAGGTGCCTTGGCAGATGCGTCGACCATACGCGTCCTGAATATGATGATTCTAACGTAATCTTGGTGCCTGGCTGCTGCGTCCAGTTATCCACTCACATTTTCTAATTATTTATCGGAAAATAAATTTGTCTCGTTAGGGGTTCCACCAAGACTATGTTTCATGGATAGATGTCTTTATTGGCGTAGTTAAGGCAATTAGGCCTTCTCTTTCACTAAACCAATTATTGTACATTGACATTATAATTAACACTACCATAATTAATACTAAATAAAACATAGTTAAATACAATGAAAATATTTTATAACAGAAATAAAATTCCACCCCAGTGAGACATAGATACTTACAATAATAATAATAATAATAATAATAATAATAATAATAATAATAATAATAATAATAATACTTTTACCGGGGTACACCTGCTCCGTCTAGTTAAACTGCGCGCCTTCTATAAAGCCATTTATGTAATTGAACTTGAACCAATGTGATGCAAGGTACTTGGGGTTGCAACTGTTAGATGTCTGTACCATCGGCCTAAGTACCCCTCTGGCGGGATTAAGAACAATTAATTATTAAGGAAATTTCAATTTTCAATGTTGGTTAACCTTAGTTTTTGAAGATTGTTTTGTTCATGTAGCAAAGTTGTCAGTACTCCTACTGCTTCCTTCTTCCTTAGTTACTAACCAATCAGGAATTTTCGGAATATTTTCTCTAGCCAATTAAAACTGGGTGTGTGTAAAGGCATCCAGTTTATCTGTAAAAATTTCTGCAATCTTCACCCCCTCCCCCCCGAAATGCTGTAAGAGCTGGGCGCTTTAAGGCCGTATTGTCACCTTCATCGCTCCGGTTTAGTGCGTGCGGCGTGTTATTAGGAGTCAAAAGTCGCAGGTCGGCGTTCGGACTAAGCAAGGTAATGGCAGAATTTCCCTATAAACGTGATAGCTCCGGCAGATAACTTGAGGGGAAGGTTTTAAAACCTCCTTTATTTTATGTAAAATTCTAATTTCTTGGTTTAAATGTAGATTTTTGGCAAGTCTGAGGACTGTGTTCAAATCCCTGCTGGGAAATATTTAAACTAAGGGAAGAAAGAGTGGTGACCCTCTGATGATTTCCATTCAACTTGGTGTTGGGTGACTAAAATTTTCAAAAGCTCTAAATTCTTAACACTTTTTTTTTTTTGCATTTAATATTTCTCGCTTAGTCACCTCTCTGTAGAATAGACTTAGCATCTGCAACTTCGGGCCATAAGCACACTTGGTGTTTTATGAGTTTTTCTAATAGGAGTGTAAGTGTTTCGTCTCCTAGCCTTTTGTTCATGGCCTTTCTTTTTACTTTAAGACCGTATAGAATTGGCACTCATTGCCCCTGGTTAAAATGTAATTATAGACCAATGTGTAACAAACTGTTGAGCAGAAGTGACTGTAAAGTTTTTTCAGGCATACATTTGTAAGAAACGTGTGGCTCTGAGAGGCGGGACTATATTAATTTTTGGAGATCAAACTCGTAGACGATGTAAGTGGGTGGAGCAAACATGCTCTTATAATATAGTGTACCTGTTCAGAGCTATATTGCTCATCCGTTGTATATTATCGTGTTGATAATTCTCTCTATACTAGACTTAACTAAAGTTGGCGTCTGACAGGTAAGGTTGGAGGGAGGAGCACTGCATGTGCCATTTCACAATGTTGCCACATTCCAGCATTCCTTTCTACATGCTCACCCCTCGCTTCCGGCTCACTTGTTCCCTCCTTCATTCTGACCGCTGTGATCTGTTGTAGACTACCTGGCCAGGCGGTGTCGTCCAATTTGCGATCACTCTTATACAAACAATCAGGTTCTTATCAGTGACAGTGAGAGGTTTGGCAACTCCCAGCAAGACGAGCTGCCCTGAAGTTTTATCTCCATAGCAACCGGAGTCCCCCCACCCTCGTTTCCATGGCAATCACACAGCCACTCCCCTTATCCCGCCTCGGCAGGCAGTAAACAGACCTCCCTCTAAGAAATGTCATACACCAACTCTTATTATTAGCAGTATAGTTCTTGTACCTGATTCTTGGACTTATAGTCCGCTGTTGTTATCAGAGATGTTGAGCTCATTGTTATTCCATTTAACTGTTATTTGTTTGAAATCGTCTATCTATCAAATTTTTAAATAAAAAAGGAAGGAAAGAAATAAAATTTTAAATTTTAGTACTTTAACTAACTTATGCTCTGGTTATTTCCTTGTCCGCCCATTCGCCCCTGCATCTTCTTATACATATGCGTTCCACGATATTCTAGTACCAATAATAATAATAATAATAATAATAATAATAATAATAATAATAATAATAATAATAATAATAATAATAATAATAGCAAGTGATAACAACACAATAACACGATCAATGATAGATGAGAAATACACTGTTAATTCCTATCCTGCTGAACCTCTTAACGCTCATTTAAATGACCCCTGTGGTTGGTATTCCTCTTACGTCGTGCGGTAAACACAGCAAATGAGTTGTTATATGCGACAGTTCGATGGTGAGGAATGACGAGCAGGTGTGAGGTTTGAGCCCTTGTATCTATGTTGAAAAGGGAAGGGGAAGGAACAGGAGGGGGAACAACAAATGCGGACCCAGAAAAACAAACAAACCAGTAATAGTACAGAATAATTCCTCAAATTATCATGCAGGTGCACTTCAAATGTTCGTTGAGAGTCTTTTCAGTTGCAGATAATATTTTACACGTTATGTCTTGTTATGCGGTTTATGAAATAATAGCAATCATGGAAAATACATTAGATGTGAAAAATTGTTTTCGAACTGTGACAAATGTACAGTATGAAGAGTGCAATGATATCAGTTAACACTCAGTTCTTATGGAAAGTGGATGGGTGTTAGGTGGCGAGATCCTCAACGACCAAAAGCAGTTGGTTATTTAAAGTTTCTTCTATGCGTCTTATTGAAATAAAATATAAACTTACATTCGATTTGTAATTTTATTTTACCAGGTGTATGCATAAGTATTTTCAGGTTTCACGTAGAGATGGCGCCAGCGAACAGTACGCAGCGTATGAATTTGACACATACGTCAGTTTGTTCTTTTGACATTAACCTACCAACACACACAAGTTAAGCCCGTCAAACACTAGCGTCTGTGTTGTATCGTTCTGTGATCATGTCGACGTTTGTGCCTGAAAAAGAACATTTGCGGCACGCATTGCTTTTCTTATTTAATCAAAAGTAAAAGGCTGCGGAAAGTCATCGTTTGCTGGTAGAAACATATGGTGGACACGCTCCATCGATTATGACATGTGATAAATCATTTTGACAATTTAAACCTGGTGATTTGAATGTGAAAGGCAGTGCGCTCTAGTAGATCATAAAAGTGTGAAGATGAACAATTGGAGGCGTTACTGGATGATGACCCAACCCACACTCAACACTATCGCAAACAAATGATTAATTTAAATCACGCATTGAACGAAAGACGACCGGAATGGGCCAGAAGACATGGCAAAGTGATTTTGTTACAGGACAATGCGCCGTCTCACACAGCAAATCCAGTGCAAGACATCTTGAAATCACTCGGATGGGACATTCTTCCGCACCCGCCGTATTCTCCCGACTTGGCCATCTGACTACCACCTCTTCGCATCAATGGGGCACGCGCTCGTAAAGTAACACTTTAGCAATTTCTAGAAAGTTGGAAAATGGCTCGACGAACGATTTTCCTCAAAAGACAAGCAGTTTTTCTGGCATGGTATTCATAACTTACCTGAAGGATGGGCGAAGTGTGTAGAAGCTACGATGGATTTTGAATAAACAACAACAAAAAAGAATTTCCCTTGAAAATGACGTATTTTATTTACAACAAAATCGGCATAAACGTATGCATACAGCTGGTAAATATGGAGACTGATATTATAAACATATTATGAACTGGCTAAAAATCGTGAAGCCACAGCTATACGTGCAGTTCCTGAAATAGCTTTAGTATCTTATTTCTTTATGTAAGATCTAATAAATTATAGAAGCAATTCAAAATAACTTGCTGACACATTGTAAAGTTTTTGAATCAGACGATCAGCGATGCAAGTTACAGTAGTTCACAGTGAATAATATCAATAACCCGCCAGCAGTGAAGATTTAACAGTTTAGCGATTTTGCATTTATTTTAGTTTATTTGCTAATAGGTATGAAAATTGCACACTGGAAAATCAAATTATACAGAACTGATTATGTAATGTGCCTTTCATTTCATACTTAGACTCACGTTAAGTGACGTTGTCAGGAATACTCAGCGTAACACTCCCTCCCTTGTTCACACCCGTGTTTTTCGACTATGTGAATTAACTTTCGTAAGGAAACCAAGAGAACAATAGCCAACAGAGGTAATGAATTAACAATAGACATAGGGGACCTAACAATGTGCACACCACGCCTGGATGTCTGCTCTACAATTAGTATTTTTGTTTCGTGTGGCTATTTCTAGCCTGGTGGGCGGCATCTGCCTTGTGAAGGTAACTGCGTGTTATTGTGTGGCGGATAGTGTTAGTGTGGTGTGTGAGTTGCAGGAATGTTGGGGACAGCATAAACCCCCCCCCCCGAGATACTGGAATTAACCAATGAAGGTTAAATCCCCGACCCGGCCGGGAATCGAACCCGGGACCAACTGAACCGAAGCCCAGTACCGGTAGCTTTCGTGTCTGTCTCTTTTCCGTCTGTTTCAGCATCACGGTAAAACGGCTGGATAGATCTCGACCAAACTTCATTCTTCCGGTGAAAAGGTTTAGATATACATATGATTAAACCATTAGTCAATAGTAGGGATTTATGGGGAAACCTCAACATATTTTTTCCGTTTTCTCTTATATTATTGCTTTTCTGTAAAATCCGTGCACTGTATGTAAAACGTCGCTTCATATTAAATAACTTTTGTTATGTACATAATTACTTTCGTTTGAGGGAAAGTTCCAGGCTGTTCAAATGTATTACTTTTAGACCCCGGAAAATGTCGATAAAATGAGGGGATTTCAATGATTTGCCGTCCTTTGTTTCATGGTAATTACTTTCTGAACGGTATGTCATTTCACATAGCCGATTACATAATCGCTGCTGAATTTGAAGAAATCTTCAATTTTGGTCTTATGCCTTATAGTCGTATCTCGATTCTTTATTCTTTAGATAACGCAGCATTTCTCGATTATAATAAAATCCCTCCAACTCGATTGTGACTGGCATTAGGAAATGATATCTTAATTATTATAAAAAACAATCCTTCTCTAGTGTGAAGGGCATTTGGCAAGTGAACCTGCCTTTATTGTGGGAACTCCCGAACTCGATTGTGAATGGCTGTAGGAAATGTGACCTACCATTATCGTCACCAGTCCGACTCGTTGGCTGAACGGTCAGCGTACTGGCCTTCGGTTCAAAGGGTCCCGGGTTCGATTCCCGGTGTTGTCTTCATCATCATTTCATCCTCATCACGACGCGCAGGTCGCCTACTGATGTCAAATAGAAAGACCTGCACCTGGCAAGCCGAACCTGTCTTGGGATATCCCGGCACTAAAAGCCATACGACATTTCATTTCATCGTCAACATTTCTCCAATGTGCACCTTACATCGGAAATAACGTATAGGGTCCTCCCCGTTTTGTTTCTCGGATAGCGCTGAGACATGTCGCCGCGTCGACAGTAGCTTACATGGAACTCCGTATACAATGTAGAATACTGTAGCGAAGCACGGGCACATTTGCTAGTTGTTAATAAAACTTCCTTCGACCAGATAAGTCATTTTAACGCTGTAAACGTTTCTTAGATCACACAGTATAGCCCCCACCCCACCACTTTAGTAAAAACGTGAAGTTCAGATATTTCACTTCATTGTGATTAAAGTATTGAGGTAGAGAAACTGTTATGGTGCCAACACGCGTTTCTTGGAGAGCTCTATCGAATAGAAGAAGATTTTTTGAAATCATATCCGGTCCAAAAGTTATTCACGAAAAACCCATAAATATGGCAAGTTTTTAAAATGAATTTGTTGGACGATTAATATCAGATGTTCATGTTAAATATTTCAATAAATATATTGATCCTCTTTTAAAACATTTGGTGCAAGATTTTTGAACTTCTCAAAACTAAGGTGTTCAATTCGATTTGAAGTTGGTTATGTATGCTGTGACAATAGCGTTATTAGTGGTAGAGTTAATCAACCAATGAGTTTCCGGTTTGAAGTTATATTACCGGGCCAGTTGGCCATGCGGTTAGGGGCGCGCAGCTGTGAGGTCGCATCCGGGAGAGAGTGGATTTGAATCCCACTGTCGGCAGCCCTGAATATGGTTTTCCGTGGTTTCCTATTTTCACGCCAGGCAAATGTTGGGGTTGTACCTTAATTAAGGCCACGGTCGCTTCCTTCCCATTTCTAGGCCGTTCCTTTCCCATCGTCGCCATAAGACCTATCTGTGTCGGTGCGACGTAAAGCAAATAGCAAAAAAAAAAGAAAAAAGTTATATTATCTAACAATTTTCGTTGATTTCCAGAAGGCTTACGACTCGGTAAACAGACAGTCCCTCTTTGAGACGTTGACTGAAATGGGACTGGATAAGAAGACTTTGAATCTTCTAAAGGCTACTCTAACGAACACCATGTCCAAAGTCAAATTCAGAGGGGTATTATCAAAAAGCTTCGAGATCAAAACAGGTGTTAGACAGGGAGATGGTTTGTCCCCTATCCTGTTTAACTGTCTGCTGGAGAAGGTCATTCGGGAATGGACGAACACACTAGCTGACAAGTCTGGGTTAAAAATCGGCTACAAAAAAGACAAGTTAACAGTTACTTGCTTAGCCTTCGCAGATGACCTCACACTCTTAGCTTCAAGTACGGAAGAAGCTACGTACCAGCTATCCTCCCTAGAACGCATAGCAGCTAAAGCAGGGCTAAGGATCGCTGTCAATGAAACAGAATTTCTGACCAACATCAGAGAAGCACCCAACTTCATTTCTTTGGGGGACAAAATAATACACAAAGCCAACTCATTCAAATATCTTGGAGAGTGGATAACCCCAAATGTTAATGAGGATCTTGCAATGAAGAGTAGATGCACTAAATTAGAAAGAGTTTATCATCTTTGTAAGAAAATATACAAGTCTAAATCCCTCTCCTTGAATCTTAAACTTAAACACTACAACACCGTAGTAAGACCATCTGTATTGTAACCCTCAGAATGCTTAAACTTGACCCGGAAAGGACAACTCAGAAAACTAGAACTGAAAGAGCGAAAGATCCTTATAAGGATTATGGGTCCCATTAAAGAAGGAGATGGCTACAGAATCAGGCACAACAAGGAACTGTACAGTAAAATAGAGAGCATTACAACAGCTATGAGGAAGAGAAGACTAATCTTCTATGGTCACGTAGTCAGGATGGACAACCAGAGACTCACTTCAAGAATCTTCAACACTGTATCTAGAGGGAAAGCAACAAATGCCAAATGGACGAATTTAGTGTACAATACCTAAACATTGATCACATTGACATTTACAACTGAGATAAATTCAGCAAGTTAGTCAAGACATCTGATTCTCTCCAGACACTAACAACTAAATCACTGCGTCCAGGAGTAGGAGTGAAATGGACTCAAGAAAGAAAAGACACCCATAGCGCTAGAATGAAGGAATACTGGGCTAAGAGGAAGAAAAGAGCTCACCAGAGTTAAGAACCACGTGGTCCATCGTAGGCCTCAACGAAGAAGAAGAAGAAGAAGAAGAAGAAGTAGAAGAAGAAGAAGAAGAAGAAGAAGAATCTAACAATGAATCACGTAATTATGTCATGCGCCGTTATGCCGCCAACATGTAAACGTTGTTTGCTTGCAAGTAATAAGTTAGAAAAGTGGAAGAAACTTAAAGTGGTGAAATATAATGAAGCACCATGACTGAGGAATCGTTCGGATGAAGATGTCGTGATAGTTGAGCGATCAACAAAGACAAATGATGAAGATAATTGACCCCGGAATACTTCAAACTTTATAAAAGTGCAGAAGCAAAGTAAACATAATCAACAAGAACAACCAAAACTACGGGATTACAAAACGGATACCAGTTTCTTCTCAGTCAATCTCTAGAATTCTGTCAGGTGTGTGTGAACATATATGGTGCACGAGTCAACTCCGGAAAGTGAATTATAATCGTGCCAATTGGAATTACCTACTTAAAATAGGTTATCGTCACCGAGTGTTGAATTTCAAAGTATGTAATTTCGAGAAGCAAGCTAAATCTCTTGAAATGAAATCAACTCAATTTCAACTTACAAAAAATGTACGAGTATTCACTTGCATAGAATTATAGTAATAAATGTCCGGCTCCATGGATAAATGGTTAGCGTGCTGGCCTTTGGTTACAGGGGTCCCCGGTTCCATTCGCGGGAGGGTAGGAATTTTTAACCAGGATTGGTTAATTTCGCTGGCACAGAGCCTAGGTGTACGTGTGTCGTCTTCGTCATCACTTCATCCTCATCACTAAGCGTAGATCGCCTACGGGGGTTAAATCAAAAGACCTGCATCTCGTGAGTCGAACATGTCCTCGGACACTCCCGGCACTAAAAGCCATATTCCGTTTCATTTCATAGTAATACATACTGTACACATTGTAAGCAACCTCATGGCGTTACTTCTCCTCCATGTTCTAAGAGTCCCCCTTCCCACATTTCGTGAAGGAACATTTTCAATGTTCAGTTGCTTGCTCAAGGAACTGTGGGTGAAACACCACCTAGACCAACTACATCAGGACAACGCTCCGCCGCACACAAAGAGTTATTGCCATGGTAAAACTTCATGAACTGAGGTACGAATTGTTGCCACATCCACCTTATTCACCTGATTTGGCACCATCATACTTTCATCTATTCCCCAAGCTGAAAATGTTTCTGTTTATATCGTGAAAGTGGACATTATTGTCTTGTAAATGAGTTATTGACAGTTGGACATGTGAAGCTGTTAAATCTTATTATAGATCATCCCATGTTAAGAAAACAGTATTACTCTTATGGACCTACAATGAGTACACATCCCATCTTACACACCCATAATTCTTCGCGATTACTGGGCGAGTTGGCCGTGCGGTTAGGGGCGCGCAGCTATGAGCTCGCATCCGGGAGATAGTGGGTTCGAATCCAAGGTCGGCTGTACCTTAATTAAGGCTACGGCCGCTTCCTTCCCATTCCTAGGCCTTTCCTGTCCCATCGTCGCCATAAGACCTATTTGTGTCGGTGCGACGTAAAAAATAGCAAAAAAAAGAAAATACTTCGCGATTAAGGAATATTATAAAGTACTTTACATTGAATTATGAAAGAAAGAAAAAGAATGAGGCATAATTTTTCTCGTGAGTTATTAAAATTATTACTTATCTTTCTCTACTTCATACATATTGTGCCATTTCACTGTTCTATAGTTGCTATATTTGGAACAAAAATGGCGCTCCGGCTATTAACGGATCAGAATAAAAGCAATTAACAGCGATACGAGCTGAAGAGACAATAAATTCAACCGGCAATCACGGAGAGAACCACTTTTAGAAGGCGGTGCGAAAGAATGACGAGAGCGGATTATTTAAATCGATTATTGAAAAAAAAGTATTCCATTAGAAAAAATATCAATTGAGCACTGCATCGTAGAAAGACGGAATCGCGTAAAGAAACCAACTATTTAATCGGAGTCTTTAATCAACTGTTGGAGATAAGACAAAATTTACGATAACCCGCAAGACATCAGCTGTGATTGACATATACGTGAGATTAAAGACCAGCTGATAAGAAACGTCAAGTTGGAGTTGTACTACGTCACGGTTGGGCTCGGAACATTTTATTTGCCCGATACTGCACAACGTCAAGAGAGCTGAATTAAACGGAAATAGAGTGCAATTCTAAAAGCACGTAAATTTCACAACGTTTCGGCGAGCAAGGCAGTTTGAAATAAGACAATATTTAGAGTCTTGTAGGCAAATTAGACGGACCAGAAAACAAATATATTAATCACATTAACATTACTAAGCAGATTACCATGTGTAAATCAACTAATGCCTTGTGTTATTCTGTCCTTGACGCAATGAAGACCAACATGATGTTCTAAGAAGCTGAGGCAAGGACTACTCTGGCTATGGTGACGCTTGACGAGATGGATGATCCAGGAGGACAATAGTCAGCTGTGATGACGAGATGAACCCTTATTACTTAAGCCGAACCATGGAGCGAGGCCTACCATCCCATGACGATCAACAGCGAGATGGAAGTCAAAAATCCAATAAGCAAAGATAAGTCCCCATTTGAGTCGTGTCGTAAGTAGAAAACCTTATTCTTTTGGTTAATATATAATGTGCGTAGTTAATATACGAGTGTGCTATCAAGGAAATAGGTATTCATCCAAAGTTACCGTAAATTCCAAACATAGGCGTTAAAATACCAGTGAATGCCGTTCGTAAGTTTGTCAATATGATAGTGGAGAAGTGATTGATATTTTTCATAATTCGTTGTCAGTGAAGTGTTAGAGTATTAAGAGGAAGCTAATATTTATATGCGTGATGGCTTTAACAAATAGCAAGCGTAAAGATCGTATTTAGGGAGTGTTACAATGAAATATAATGGCACAATTTTAAGGTTACGATGTGCTGTTTCTTTGATACTATGACAGTAATGATAATGATTTATATGTGTGTAGGTTACGGCACATATGTTGCATATTTTGATGAAAGGAGTGCTTCGATTATAAATACTACGCGCTAATGGAAGTGTTAAATGGTGAATGTAATTAGCATATGAGTTGCTAGTGTATTTTGATGGTGATAGTTATTGTTATTTAGGAAGTTGGTCATAGTATTTCTTCGAGAGATGGTAGTATGTGTAGGTTGCACATGCTAAGGTATAGGTATTGAAACGTACTGTTTCTGATTGATATTTTATTCCCTAATATATATATGATACAGATTAGGATACGATCTCAATGCCATCACTATAGAATTAATTGAGTAAGTAGGATCTTCAGAAGAGCCGAGAGGTCACTTACGTCAATATTTAGGCCTTCACTGACATATCTACGACTGTTTTCATATATTCTCACTTACGGCAATTCAACTTATGATTTTTATGGGAGCAATATAAGACATCACTGGTAACTTAGACTTTCATATGTGGATTTTAGATGAGGATAGAGTCTTCCTATGTGTCAATTTTTCCACCCATGGTATTATTCGTTGGAATATTAGCCTAATTGTAATACATTTGGTAATGTTATGTTAAATCATATACGCACTTTAACTGAATTTTAACCATGAATTAAAATAATAATTGAATGATTTAGCCATATAAGCCTTACGATGGAATTAATTTGAGAATGCTTACGACTTAAAGTGGACTTAGATTTGCTTATATGGAGGCCAACTAGCACGAAATATGAAACGTTGAATAATTTGGAACCTCAAATAGAGAAAATCCCTAATGATCAGACATTAATCTTTTCACACGATTTTTCTACTTTGCGTGGACATTGATGTGAAGTGTTTCAACCGAGTGATATGCATTTCTGTAATTGCATGTGAATTTAGGTTCAGACGAATGAATTTTGATAATTTTGAGAAGCAACTTAGCTTAATATTGAGAGATCCCAAATCTTAATTAATTAATTAATTAATTAATTAATTGAATAATTATTAACCATTTTCTTTGCGTTTTCCTCATTTTTAATTGCAATTTGAACACTGTATATAGTAGGGATATAGCTTATTTTACTTAAATCTTTTGGATGCATCCAATCATTACAATCATTCTAATTATTACAATTATTACAATTATCCAAGTTTCACAATTATGTTGAATAATTTTACTTGATTATATAATTTATTTATTTTTCTTTTCATTTGAATCCCTTGGATACTACTTAATTATAATGCAAGTCTTTGACAGGACAGAACTAGGATACAGATGAATGAGGCCTAATTTCATTTATTTGTTTGAGATTTTCCTAAACCTATTTTCTTCAAGGCAACGTCATTATAGTATTTAGATGCTGATTGCATAGGAAACCAGCCATAATGTAAATGATTTTTTCGAGATAATCTACTTTTTTTTTCAACTCATACTTAGACAAATTTATGAATAAAAACTGAGTAGTGGAAACATTAAATTCTTTCAATGTCTACTTAGAATAAGTACTAGATATAAGCCTATAATGACTAATTTGATTGCGATTATGATGATGACATGTACTGAATTCTTGACAAGCCACGAGAATCTGAATTTTACGATAAATTCTGGTATCATACATGTACGGTAACCGACTAATAGCGAGTTGAAGACGTTCATCTACGTAGGTTGGGATTTACCGTAGGCCATCGGTGTTCTTTCTCACGCGGAACTCACAACCCAGGAATATTTGGTAGATGAAATTATTATTAAGAGCTAGTCTGGATACTCGTGTATCCCACCTGGACGCGGGTTGGTGCAATATATTCGCAGGGAGGAAGCACAGTGACGGTAACAGCCATCCCTTTGTTGCCCTCCTTCATTTTCCTTCTCAGTTGCTCTGGTATATGTAATGCGTAATACTTTAGATTGTACATCGTTGGCAAATTATCTCTGTTGAAGAGAAGTCATGTATGTTGGTGTGTGTTCTAGTATTCTCGTTATGTACAGCAGTTGTACTGAAGATTTTGATGCTGTGGTGTGCAGCGATACATCACAGCATGATTCGTACTGACACAGAAATTCACTGTTGATTTATCTGTGCTTGGTTTCTTTTTTGCTATTGGCTTTAAGTCGCACCGACATACATAGGTTTTATGGCGACGATGGGACAGGAAAGGGTTAGGACTGGGAAGGAAGCGGCCGTCACCTTAATTAATGTACAGCCTCAGTATTTGCCTGGTGTGAAAATGGGAAACCACGGAAAACTATCTTCAGGGCTGCCGACAGTGGGGTTCGGACCCACTATCTCCCGAATACTGGATACTGGCTGCACTTAAGCGACTGCAGCTATCGAGCTCGGTGCTTGGCTTTTTAATTTCTTAAACGCATTTCATTTTTGCCACTGTTTTCCCTTATTATTGTGAAACCAAAATGAGTCTCCTCTAAACCCGTCGTCCCCTCTAGTTCTTAAAAATAATTTTGAGCTTAATTTCTTCCTCCTTTTATCTTAAAATTAAATACTGAGTTTCCCCAATATATGAGGCGCTATTTTCCCGTAATGCTATAATCAGAACCGTTCGATATCGCAACCTTGTTGTCATAAGAGAAACACTGTTTAATTAACATGGAATAACCTATCACAAATGTGACTTACACTACTTTAGTTTTGACTGGTGCAAAAGTTACTTACTTTCAAGATTCAAAGCAGATACACTAATCAGCCGGAACATTATGACCAAATAGCCGGGACGTCCACAGCTGGCACGGATAACAGTGGCTACGCATCTTGGCGTGGAAGCATTGAGGCCTTGGTAGGTCGCTGAAGGGACATGGCACCATGCCACGTTCAATCACATCCTGGATGTGTTCGATCGGGATAACATCTGGTGAGGTGGGGGGCCAGCACATCAATTGCAACTCACCACTGTGTTCCTAGAACCACTCCAACACACTCCTGGCACATTTTGTTGAAAAATGCCACTGTCGTTGGGTAACATGATCGTCATGAAGGGGTGTACGTGGTCTGCAACCAGTGTACGATACTTCTAGGAAACCAAGGTGCCTTGCACGAACTCCACTGGACCCATGGATGCCCAGGTGAATGTTCCCCAGAGCATAATTGAGCAGCTTGTCTCCTGTCCCGCAGTACAGGTGTCAAGGAGCCGTTCTCCTGCAAGACGGCGGATTCGCACCTTCCCATCGGGACGATGAAGAAGGTATCGGGATTCATCAGACCATGCAACGTTCTGCCACTGCGCGGACGTCCAGTGACGATGGTCACGTGCCCATTTCTGTCGTAGTTGTCGATGTCGTTGTGTTAACATTGGCACATGCGAGGGTCGTCGGCTGAGGAGGTTCATTGGTGCACTGGGTGTTCAGACGCACTTGTAATCTGCCCAGTATTAAAGTCTGATGTTAGTTGCGCTACAGTTCGCCACCTGTCTTATCTTACCAGTCTGCCCAGCCTACGACGTCCGATATCTGTAATGAGAGGTGGCCGCCCAACCCTTCGACGTTCGGACGTCGTTTGACCTTGTTGAAGACACTCACCACAGCACTCCTCGAACACCCGACAAGTCGTGCAGTTTCCAAAATGCTCGTGCCGAGCCTTCAGACCATCAAAATCTGCCCTCCGCCTTCTCCTTTCTACACACGGACAGCACGTTCACTGAGACTACATGCACCGTGCGTGTGTCTGACTAGCAGTCATTCCTCGGCAGGTGATACTGCTACCGCCTGGACGGGTTTATATCTATAATAGGTAGGTGGTCATAATGTTCTGGCTGATCAGTGTACTTCATTAATACTTTGAATGAACATAATCGAACCAAAACCATTATTTAAAAATCTGATTGGCATAACGCAGAATAGTTTGATAACATTGGGTGAATCGGTGATTTCGTACTGTTAAAAAAATCTTCCCCTGAGAACTTTCAGTTTTCGATTTATTTTATTATTCCGTGGGATTCGTGATTTATTAAGTAAATATTTTGGGTACGACCTCCGGAGAGACCTGATGCAGGTCTTTCAAGTTGACGCATACAGCAGACCTGCGCTTCTGGGAGACAGTCCCCAAGCTATAGGATAAAGAACATTACATTCTCCGACCCAGCTGGGCATCAAACCCGGGACTCCATGGAACCGAAGGAAAGTAAACTCTTGACTTCGTTTCGGGGAAGTGCAGCTCTTTCTTAGGCACACCCCCAATGGAGGTATAATTTTAACCACGCACTAGACCTGCTAAAATCCAAAGCTCTCGGTGAAACAGCCCCTAAGTCCCGTGGTTTACCGAGTGACCACTGCTCAGCCCGAAGATCTTCAGATTACGAGATGTTGTGTGGTTAGCATGACGAATGCTTTCGGCCGTTATTTTTCGCCTTTTAGACCGGATCCGCTATCTTATGGTCAGAGGTGGTGGTGGTGGTGGTGGTGGTGGAGATTACTGTTTTACGAGTAAGTGCAACTAGCCAACCGTCCTCTATATGACACTAATCAGAGAGAAAAAATGGAAGGGATCCGACACTTCGAAAAATGAAGGTATCGACCAAAGAAAGTCAAGGGCCACGAAGGGCGTGAAAATGAAAGACTCCCTAGGCCTCGAGTACCCTAATACTCTCGGGATCGGAAAGGAACAAGAGTTGACCAAGGGAGGTCGGGTAGGTAGATGAAAGTGAGGAGCCTGGTACAAGGAATTGGAAGCAACGCCAGGACTCAGCTGAGGGCCTCTCGGTCGCCAACCCACGCTCCAAAGTACAGAGCCCCTGGGGCCCCATTTAGTTGACTCTTACGACAGGGTGTTATTCTACCGCACCCACCCACAGAAGAACTCTCACAGTCAGAGAGTTTCTCAATCTCGTAGGCTGAATGGACCTTGAACAAGCCCACAGACCCAGGTGAAAATGCCTATCCTGTTTGGGAATCGAACTCGAGGCTTTACGGTAAGGGACAAGCAAGCTGCTTCTATACCTCGGTGCTGGATTACGATCCCTCCTGCAAATTCTTAAATCTCTTGCCTTACCGGGAATCGAACCAGGTCCTCTGAAGACGGCAATTAATTGTGCCAACCGTTAAGCTACGGAGGTGGACTTAATGGGGTGATTGCAGAAACGATGACAATTTTTAAGCCTTAAACATCGTCTACCTAAATGACGTCTAAATCGAGCACGATCTGCCTTTGCATAAACAATGTTCAGTCGATGTTTAACTAAACATCGCTTAAAGTTTCAATTTTGGTTTGAAAATGGAGACAGATCTTTCATGCAACTCTTTGCTTGTCACAACCAATTAAATTCGTCGGTGCGCGCGCTGAACGCCAGTCAGCTATTTGTCTTCCTATACATTACTCAATTATTAGATTAGAGTATCGCTTTCGGTGGAAATTAAATCTCATAATATTATAGACAATAAAGCGACACGCCACCGTAGGAGGAAGTGTAGCTTTCACTACAGCGTTGTTACAGCGAGTGTAATCTACTCATAAATACGGTAGCTTCTATGAAGGGAAGATGAAGCAATAGTAATGTGTAACCATATAGATGTAGCTTGCATTCTGGAGATCGTAGGTTTGAAACGCATCATCGGCAGCCGTGAAGACTGTTTTCCGTAGTTTTCCTATTTTACACCAGGCAAATACTAGGGTTGTTATTATGGCCAAAGCTATTCTTCCCCAGTCCTCTTTAAACAATAATCATCACCACTTGCCTTTTCCTATCTGATAGTTGCCGAAAACTTATACGATTATATATATAAAAAACCCGTACAACCTACTTTTTAGTTTTTACTATTATGTGTGTCTACTTGGCAGTAAATATAGGTGAAATCCTCCCGGTTGATGTATGTGACAGCCCTATGACGATCGGGACACGTGATTCTTATACGTATGTAGTCGAAGTGACGTATAATTCCATGGAAATTACCCCATGTATGTAACAAAATATTATGACCTTTCAATGACCTGTAGCAATATGTCGGCCGGTCATTGAAAGTCATAAGTGAAATGAAATGTGTATCAATGACTTGGAAAAAGGTGTAACGTGTCAATATGCGGCTTACGCGCATATTGATAAAAAGAACCGATACAACTCGTAAGTGTAGAATAGACATAATGGATGAGAGCCGGTGGATCGAACTCAAGACCCCGTGGTACATGTCGAATTACGTCAAGATCAGCTTTATTTACAAGCAAGAGCTCAGTACAATGTCAGCATCAGCTGAGAAGAATGTGGCTAGACATGATATCTAGTTTGAAGTTGTATAAGGGGGCCATGGATTAGCATGAAACTTTATATGGCAAATCATCTAATGGGCCCGTGCTGATGTGTTTCATAGTAAGAAGAAGAACAATAGTGTGTGTTTTCCTTTAGCAACTTCTATGATGAAGGTTAGAGTTGTTATTCAGTTCCTCAAATGTCAAAAACACATGTATAGCTAGCATACGATTTCTCTGCTTATGGAAAGCAACTTATTATTATTGTAAATAATAATGGAAGGAGTTCGTGTTTTACTTACTGATTACTGTATGAAGGAAGATAATAGAAGCAAGCTTAAGGATCTGGTTCTGTAATTGATAAACATAAAGAATAAGCCCAGATATAAGTTATATAATAGCCAAAATCATTTGCAAACCTCGAATTATATGTTTCCTCAGGCCAGTATCAAACTGGAATAGTGAAAATACAATTAGTGTGAAATTGTATTCCTAATGATATTGTTCAAGTTTCAGGTGGCGGCCGGAGATGTTAAATCACTATCTGACCAGGGAATGTAAATGAACAACATGAAGTGCTAAACCAATATAGTGCCCTGGCGGACTCAGGCCTCTGCCGGAATGGACGGAATTACAAAAATGATGATTAAACCGCTGCGGAATTACCATGAAGAAGCCAGATAAGTTATTGTACTTGTCTATCTTTTGCTTTCCTAGAATGCTTTAGTAGCGTTAGTCCTTTTGTCAATGTCACGTAGGTGACAAGGGTGTGTTAACTTGAACGATCTAACAGATTTTCGGTTGTATTTGTCGGGTTGCGATTGATCATACGTGGGTAAATAGTGTATGCCGTCAATTACCGTGGATGAGACGTTTTACTGCGTTGTGTCCGTATTATTTATCGCTGTGAAACAAAAATAATATCATTTACTACAGGTAAGTTGCAGTGTGACAGTGTGTGTGAAATATTGGTGCGTGATCTTGGTATAATTCCCATGATGTGATATGGATGTTCATTAAGGTGTATTAGGTAATGTTCATGTATAATGTTGATAAGGCTCTTCCTTAATATTGCTTGTGCAGTTAGGATGTGATGATTTGTGCGGTATACAATGTGATGACGAACGTAGGGTCGTCATAAAGCGTGGCGGACACGAGATAATTTAGGTTGATTTTTATGGTTTGCGTGTCGAATTATATTGAGTTTCGAGACGTGTTAAGTTGTTAATGGTGTTGTTAATAGAATTTCCGCCGCATATTTTGTGAGATGATTGAACAAGCTAGTCCAGCGTTAGGCATTGGTATTGAAGAGAGTCATCAAGTACATGAATTAATAAATTAAGATTCGTAGTTGCAAGTAACGAAATGTTGGAATGTGCGCACGGTTAGGGTCTTAAAATGCAATTCAATGATAGTTATGTTTAAGATCAGAATCACCTATTGCGATCGATGTACATGTAGTAGATGCTTGTAGTAGATTCATGCTGTAGTAGCATTTCAGCTGATGGTGAAGGCAGACCTCGACGCAGTCCAGACTGTACCAACTTATATTTTCATGCCAGTAGATAAAGATTCATTTCAGGTGCAGCCAACAGCTCGATGGGTGGAAACGACGTGCATTTTACTCATTTATATGTATTGTGTTGCTATGTGTGATCATTTATAAATGCTGAAATCTGTTGGGGGGTTCAAGTTAACTGATATTTAGTTAGTCAGATAGGAACAATGATAACTATGAAAGGCAAGGCGGAGTGGACAGGTACAATTAACATTTGCGACGACGAGTGAATGACATAATATGACCCGATAGACTTTGATATATCCATAAGATTCTACGTTTCTGTGAATTTGTGTTAAATAATTGTTTCCGGTTTATGATGGACAATGCAAGATGGACTCGGTCCTTAGTTAATGTTAATGAATGCATATGATTTATTTTACGTTGTTCATTTCAGTTGTTCATATTCAATCAATTGATTTTTTTAAATTAAAATGTGATCCTTCCAATTTCTGTTGCGATTTATTTGAAAACTTTGCCTTAGTGTATAATTTACATTTTATGATTGGCAGTATCTATAGCTCAGTCGTCGTTATCTGAATGTGACCGAATACTCTTCGAAGGGCCATGCCCTGAGTGGAGTATCATGCGAACCTTCTGAATACTAGTCGGCAAATAATTTGATAGTTCATGGTTATCTACAAACCACGGCGTCCACGAACGGTCACATAGTGTATTAGTGTTTTTGGTCGCCCACCGTTGGGCTGAGTATTGACGAGTGAGCAGGTTAATATATTATATTTTGATTGTCAATCGCGAGGCATTGAACGAAAATAATGATGTATTTTGTCCGCTCGATGATGATGCGTATAGTAGGCAACGGAGCGATGATAGTAAAGACTTAGTTTGGCAATGGGAAGTTGGAAGGATAAATTAATCAGGGTCAGATTATTCGTTCATTCATGTGAGTATGGTAATTATTCGGTCATTTCGGTATGAGCTTGGGTTCGTCAGGGCTTAATCAGTGAATTTTGTGGCTACTAAAGCAATAGTGATAGGTTAGGTGATATTTGAGGAACGTAGGATAAAGACATTTACTGCTTGAATATCAGTGTTATTAGTAATGGCGTCATTAGCGCAAGTAAAGTTACTGCTAGAAGAGTTAGCGGGTAGATTGACGAAAGTGCAGGAATCCCAGGAAACGACCGTTAATGAAATGCGGAAAGAAATTAGAGAGTCGCAGGGAGTCGCATTAAAAGAAATTAGAGAGTCGCAGGGAGTCGCATTAAAAGAAATTAGAGAATCGCAGGAAATGTCGGCGAGCGAAATGCGAAAAGAAATTAGAGAATCACAGGAGATGACCGCTAATGAGGTGCGAAAAGAAATTAGAGAGTCACAGGAAATGGCAGCTATTGAAATGCGAAAGGAGGTTAGAGAGTCACAGGAAATTGCAGCTATTGAAATGCGAAAGGAGGTTAGAGAGTCACAGGAAGCAGTGGCAAATGAGATGCGAAGAGAAATACGAGAAAGGCAGGAGGAGACCAGTAGAGAGATTAAAGAGAATCAGCGTGTTGTTTCAGAATTAGTCATGCAGAACTCAAGGGTGATGCAGGAAGAAATATCAGCACTAGGGTCGCGAATAGCCGAAATACAGGCGGACATACAGGAGGACATGAAAAGCTTGAGAAGTGAGGTGACAGTAGCAATAAATGAGAATAGAAAAGAGATTAACGAGAGGTTCACCGAACTTCAAGCTGAATTGAAGGTCAACGTGAACGATATTCAAACACAAGTTGACCGTGATATTAATGAATTAAAAGAAGAAGTAATTATTATGCAAGGGAAAATTATCGAATCGGATACTAGTTGGGACGATAAGTTTAGGAAAGTGACTGAAAATATTGAAGAAATCAATAGAGGAGTTCATGAGGAGATGGATACGGCGAAAGAACACATTAATAGTAAATTTCAGTCCATTATTGATGAGACAGATAGAAACAGGACCCAAACGGATCAGCAGATAAAGAAATTAAGTGACGAGTTGGAAAATGTACAGAAGAACATCCAGAATATGAGGATTGATTCTGAAACAACCAAGAAACTTGTGTTGACGACTTTGGAGAAACAGTCATCGGTCGATAATGAAAGGAAAACTGAGCTAGACTATCAGTTTGAAATACCGGTATATAACACCGACAGTAGTGAGAATAGTGTTGCGCATACAGCGAACGGAACCCAAATAATAAATGTAATACGCACAAACGAAGATAGACCAAAAAAGTTCACCGGAAATATAAAGTCGGGAATGACTCCTCGAGGGTTCATTCGAGAAATCGAAGAGTATTTCCGCGAGGCAAAAATAATGCCGGAGAGGCAATTAAAGGCAGTGGAACGACATTTGGACGGAGCACCACTGATATGGTACAAAGCGTTCAGGTACATTTTTGAAGACTACGCCGGATTTAAGAGCGCGTTCTTAGAACGTTTTTGGGGAATTGACGTTCAACAAAATGTCAGATTGGAGCTGTATTCAAAAAAATATTCTCTCAGCGGACCGAGTTGTTTCTCGGACTATTTTACCATGCAGTTCCACCGTTTGAAAGAGCTTGACTCACCCCCAACAGAACTCGAAATGGTGCGAGCCATAATTAAACAATTTCCACCTGATGTTCAACGGTTGATGACAACAGCGAACGTACAGTCCGCGGTGCAAGCAGAGGCAATTTTGAGGCAGCTTGACAGCACAAACACGCAAGTCGGAAATAGAATAATAAGGCATGTAGATCCAGTGGTAAACGTCGCAACGACAGTGGAACAGGAAAATGAATGTCGGGGGAATAATCAATGCTACTGCATGAGGAGAGAGAAGCAGGAGAGACATGATAATTCAGAAGACAACCAACGCGACCGGAGATGGACATCATGTCAGAATGGTAATGGAAGATATCCACGGTTTAGAAGAGGAACAATGATAACTATGAAAGGCAAGGCGGAGTGGACAGGTACAATTAACATTTGCGACGACGAGTGAATGACATAATATGACCCGATAGACTTTGATATATCCATAAGGTTCTACGTTTCTGTGAATTTGTGTTAAATAATTGTTTCCGGTTTATGATGGACAATGCAAGATGGACTCGGTCCTTAGTTAATGTTAATGAATGCATATGATTTATTTTACGTTGTTCATTTCAGTTGTTCATATTCAATCAATTGATTTTTTTAAATTAAAATGTGATCCTTCCAATTTCTGTTACGATTTATTTGAAAACTTTGCCTTAGTGTATAATTTACATTTTATGATTGGCAGTATCTATAGCTCAGTCGTCGTTATCTGAATGTGACCGAATACTCTTCGAAGGGCCATGCCCTGAGTGGAGTATCATGCGAACCTTCTGAATACTAGTCGGCAAATAATTTGATAGTTCATGGTTATCTACAAACCACGGCGTCCACGAACGGTCACAATATATCGGTTGCCAAAAATTGTATTCAAGTTGACGGTCACCGGACTGTCACTTTGTCAGTGTCAAGAAACAAGTCTCTCTCGAAAAGCGAAACCTTATTTTAAGATCTATCTCCCCGTGCATGTCAAACGAATTGCTAAGATTTAGCAGCGGACGACCCACAGAGAGGCCGTCGGACTAACCTACCTTCCCGGAATCGTCTCAGCATGATAATACAAATTACATATTTCATGGTACATAACCTCTGACTGCGATTCACTCCTCGGCAGTGTTTAAACATGACCGGTTGAACATCGGTTTTAGACACTGTCTAAGTGATAAATAACGTCTGTGCAATGCGGCAGCCATGCTTAGGCATTGTTTAACCGTAGACATCGTCTAAATACCGTTTCTGCAATTGGCCCAATGATTTTGTAAAGACCTAGTCCACAGAACGAGGTATCTCACCTTATCATGGACCGAGCAAGTCTACATTCCTTTCTTATCAGATGTTTCTCCACTTTTTAGTGGACATGACATCCTTGCGTTTGTTAAAAGTCATTAAAACAATGTACTGGACGTGGACGCGTTTTTAGTCTAATATTGTTACATATAGTTTTTGGTAACCATGGTAATTCTCCAATATTAACAATATTTCGTGGCTAGCTAAATTTTTAGTTGTTTTCATGTCTTATCAAAATTTTCCCTCGTGGACATTTCGAGAAATTCTAAATTATGTTATATATTATAACACTCTTGGTTCTATTTGTGCTGATAGTTGGTATCATTAAACATGCAGTAGATTCCTTGAACTCCCCTGAAGTCATTCAGGTGAAGAACAAGGCGAATGGTCCCTTGGCGCCCGAAGAAATCGAGGTTATAGAGTTGAACTGAATTTATGGCGGATGACCGAAAGAGGAGTGGATAACGATTGATGTAAGAAAAACTGGGACACGGAACTCATCCAAGTCATGGTGGATATGAAAATCCTAGCATCCGTTGGAATTTTGGTCTTATTGATATTGATTGGAGTTGCTTTAAAGATGTTCGTTTTCAAGAAATGCGAAAGGCCTCCTACTCCTAGAGCACCTGCTGCTGCCCCTGCTCGCCCTGCTCCCACTCCTTCGGATGAGTGAGAATTTCGAGGAGAGTCGCGATGGACCTGATGGATGTTCTAGTTTTCATGGCCATGTGGGTGCTGTGTGTAGTTTCAGCTGGACTACTGGAGTATGTCATAAATATTTTATGGCCAGCCCCATCAGTCTCTGAGAAACAGCAAAATAAGCCAGGTACTGACAAATTAATCCTCTTTTCTTTCTTTTCTTTTCTTTCGCAGAGCTGAGTGGCTCAGACGGTTAAGGCGCTGGCCTTCTGACCCCAACTTGGCAGGTTCTATCCTGGCTCAATCCGGTGGTATTTGAAGGTGCTCAAATACGTCAGCCTCGTGTCGGTAGATTTACTGGCACGTAAAAAGAACTCCTGAGGGACTAAATTCCGGCACCTCGGCGTCTCCGGAAACCGTAAAACAGTAGTTAGTGGGACGTAAAACAAATAACATTAATTATTATTATTTCTTTCTTTCTTTCTTTCTTTCTTTCTTAATTCAGTCCTGGTTACCTACCATTTCTCACATTCTAAGGAAATAGAAATTAAAGAAATCTTACTTGGAATGAGTCTCAGAGGGGAGGAGATTTCATAGCGATATCTGAGAACCCACTGTCCCGCCTCCCACTTTCATTACCCAACGAAGACTATTACACGCCATTTTTATTGCTTAAGTAACAACTTGCATTTCTATTGGCGAACAGAAATTGCCGCGTGATGTCAGTATCGTGAATGATTTTACTTGGAATACGTTACCAACCCCAGCAGGTTAAAAGCACAAGTAAATGAAACGTATGAAGAAAACATTTTAGATTACAGAATGGAAATAATTAATTAATTGTTAATTATTTGCGTATGGACCCTGTTTTATCACGCATTACATTTATGATTCGCCTTTCTAACAGACCATATTGCTTTCATTCTTTCGCTGTGTGCCTGTTTTCTTTCTTCTGACCACTTAGTCCCCGATCTTTTAGGGACTTCATTCTCTGGCTTTACTACCCATCTATGTATCTTGTGACGGTAAATGTTTCTGTCCACTGTTTCTGGTGGTTCTATATGGGCCTTTTCCAGATCATTTTTGACATCTTGTATCCATGGTACGTTCTTCAGTTTTTCGGTGTATGTCAAAATCTTGTGGGTTAGCCTTGAAGACGATAGTCTGTGAACGTGTCCATAGAATTTCAGTCTTCGTTTCCTGACGTCTGCGGCAAGGTTAGACAGTCTTTCCGTAGCTTTGCGTGATTTGAGCCTATACCCTTCTTCCTTTTTATCTGGACCCAGAATTTTCCTCAAGATCTTCCTTTCCTCCTTCAAGATGGAAATAATGTTATATGAAACTTACCTTGATACAAAGGTCGTTACCAAGCGTCTTTTCCACAGGAAGCTAGAGGCTTCCATCCTTTGCGTATCTGCATATTACTGGTCTTCCAGATGGTGGTGGTGATTACTGTTTTGAGAGGAAGTACAGCTAGGCAACCATCCTCTAATAACACTAATCAGGGAGAAAAAACGGGAAGGGATCCTACACTTTAAAAATGAAGGTATCGGCCAAAGAAAGACAAGGGCCACGAAGGGCGTGAAATTGAAAGAATCCCTAGCCCTCGCGAACCTAATAGCGTCGGGGTCGGAAAAGAACAGGGGTTCACCAAGTAAGGTCGGGTAGGATAGATGAAATTGAGGAGCCTGGCACAGGCACGTGGAAGCAATTCTACTACTCAGCTAAGGGCCCCGTGGTCGCCAAACCACGCTCCAAAGTTAAGAGCTTCTGGGGCCCCCTTTAGTTGCCTCTTACGACAGGCAGGGGATACCGTGGTTGTTATTCTACCGCCCCCACCAATATGGGGATGGTCTTCCAGACAAACGGTCTTTTCCAGCCCCTACCCCAACCAGACCAATCGTCTTACCTACAGGGAGTTTACGCCCCCCAGACATCCTTTGTTTGTCCGCATAGTTCTGAACTACGCAGGTTGGCAGTCCTGTGCACCGCTCAAATACGTCCTCTGAGAGAAGGCCGCGAAAGAAAAACAAACGACAGTCGTTCCCCGCGTACGTGTATGTTTGTGGCAAATGGTACACCCCAGGGACTCGGACTCAGCCTCCGGAGGTCAACTGAGTAGAGGGGAGTTCAATTCCCACCTCAGTCATCCTCGAAGTGGTTTTCCGTGGTTTCCCACCTCTTCTCCGGGAAAATGCAGGGATGGCACCTAATTTCAGGCCACGGCCGCTCCGCATCCCTCCCTCTTTCTTGCCTATCCCTTCCAATCTTCGCATCCTTAACAAGGCCGCTGCTCAGCATAGCAGCCGAGGCCGCCTGGATGATGTACTGGTACTCCTTCCCAGTGTATCCACGATCAGATATCTCACGCTGCAAGGCACCATCCCTGTGGCGATAGAGGTGGGATATCTCGCTGAATCTGGAGGAAAACTAACCCTGGACGGTGAAGGAAATAAATAAATAAATAAATAAATAAATAAATAAATAAATAAATAAATAAATAAATAAATAAATAAATAAATAAATAAATAAATAAATAAATAAATAAATAAATAAATAAATAAATAGTGTGGGCAAAATAAAATTGGCCCCGGAACTATTTATATTACCGACAATGAACTGACCCCTCTTAATGAACAGGAGAAGTGCCCATCACAAAAAATGCTGGAAACCGTGTTTTCTAGGCATCAACCGGTTGCTGTCATATTTTTGTCCATGCGCATCTCTCACATGTTCTGTCCCGAATACGTCGCTGTGCCAATCAATACGTGTGTGTGAGGGAGAGGAGCAGACGTGTTTAGTGACCAGTTGAATGCAACACAAAATGATGCTCACGATAAAACAGCGCGTGTTCACTGTCGAGTGTTACGCGAAGCACGGTTGGTGGAAAACCTGTGCCAAACTCTTTGGGCAAGAGTTTAAGACTGGGGGCATTTTGGCAAAACATCCAGCGAAGTCTGCAATGCAAAACTTAGTTGCAAAACCGCGTGAAAGGGACTCTGTAGCGAATAAAGGTCGTAACTCTCCGAAAAGTTTTGGAACACCTTGAGATTATGCAATGGCTTTTCGACGTACTGATGGGTATTTTCTGATGCATAATTGTTCGTGTTCTATGAGGTCACATACGCTGACAGACTGAACCAGGTATTACATAGAGAAATGAATAGCTGTGGATTCAAAAGTCCTGACTCCACTTCACTCAGAAACTAACTAGCGGCAGAACTCAGAACCCGATGGTACGTCTCATGCACGCCGATTTATGGTAATTATTGGGGCATGATTAACACGAACACAGGAATGTGAAATGAAGAACAACTATCAATGCGAACATTCCTATATAATAACAATATTCACAGACAAACTGTGCAATAATAGAGCTTTTTTCTCAAATACATTTTTGAACGAGTCTAATGTACAGAGTTTTCAATTCCTATTCTCACCACCAGATGGGGTTTCATTCATTCCATTCCTGACCCGATCGAATGACTGGAAACAGGCTGTGGACTTTTCATGAAAAGTCATCAATTCATTCGTCTGTGATGTGACAGACAGACAGACAGACAGACAGACAGACAGACAGACAGACAGACAGACAGACAGACAGACAGACAGACAGACAGACAGACAGACAGACAGACAGACAGACAGACAGACAGACAGACAGACAGACAGACAGACAGACAAAAATTAAACTGAACCCGCCAATGGCTATTATTTGTTCTGTCCGGTGTAAAAACCAAGTAGCAAGTCAAAAACAATACAGACGAAAGGAGGATTATTTTAAAATATATATACATCGCACCACCTGTCCTGCTGGCCGCGCAGAAAAGGGAGCTTGCATCCGGGAAATAGTGGGTTAGAACCCCACTGTCGGCAATCTTCAAGATGGTTTTCCGTCGTTTCTCGTTTTCACGCCTGGGAAACGCTGGAGCTATGCCCTAACTAGGACGACGGCCACTTCTTTTTCACTCCTAGGACTTTCCTCTTCCATCGTCCGAATAAGACCTATCTGTGTCGGTGCGACGTAAAGCAATTGTTAAATTGGTCCTGGGAGATATATAATTAAGATGGTGTCATGTTTCCCCATGGGAAAGTCAAATCATCGTAAATATGTCTTTGTCTCTCGGCCATGGCCATTCATCAACGGCTGCTAATTTCAGATGGCCGCTAGCCATACGATTGCTAGGTAACGTTGTCTGTCCATCTATCCATTCTTTGCACCACAGCCTGAACGTTTGCTAGGTTACACTCCCGTCATACATTTTGTAGCGTGACATTATTTACTTACACAAATTTTCAGCTTTAGGACATATTTGTCAAAAAGTTAGATTTTGAGTTGTTGTGTACATTTCATTTTTCATTTCATTATCCGCTTAACTTCGAGGGTTGGCTTTTCCTGGGACTCAGCGAGATATCCCATCCTACAGGCTCAAGGACAGTGTTCTAGAGCGTGAGAGGTTACGTGAACGCTGGTGATCCACGAAATATCACTGTAGTGTTTGTCACAAATGGAAGGTAATCATTGATTTACTGAAATAAAGTCTCAAATCCCAGGTAGATTAAGAAATACCGTCGTTACTAGCAAGAAATATGAGTACGTACATACGAGCTGTAAACAGGAGTCCATGGTGTTACATTTCGCTGCTTGCGCCGTTTTTTGTTTCTTTCTTGAGGTCCAGGGCTGGCACCGATGAATGGGAGTGCTATGTCTGTGATCTTTGTTATCTTTGTCCATATGTCTTGCATTCCGCTGCTCGCGCCGTCGTTTGATTTTTCTTAAGGTCCAGGGCTGGCACCAACGAGCTCTAGCTCTCTTTCTAGCTCGTTGGCTGGCACCGATGAATGGGAGTGCGGGTATTTTGTTGAACCAAAAATAGCATGATCCCTGGACCAATACATATATATATATATATTAAAAGGAAAATAGCATGATCCCTGGACCAATAAATCGTGTAATGAATCAGTTATAGTGTGCTCTTGAAGTGACAGCCCATCAAATTATATCGAATGAGAAAAATCAATAAAACGACACCAAAGAACTTCAGTGAGCAAAGACATCACAGACGAAAGTGTTGGACAAACAAAACACTTACGGAAGCGCTGCGACGTAGCAGAAATAGTTGTAAGGCAGTAAAGTATGTATTCTCTAAAATAAAATATTTCGTATTATTTCTTAATCAACCTGGGATTTGAGACTTTATTTGAGTAAACCAAGTACTCTCTTCAATTTGTGACAAATATTACAGTGATATTTCGTGGATCACCAGCGTTCACGTAACCGCGTGGGATTTTCTGTGGGGGATAAAACTGGGGAGGAGGGCCAGAACATCGACCAGGCGACTTGACCTGCTATGCTGAACAGGAGCCTTGTGGGGGAACGCCTGTTTTACCTTGGTGCAAACAGAGAGTGGCACGTCGCAACAGAGCAAGCTGTACTGATCTGATAACGCTGAAACCTATCACAGACGTAGACAACGGTGCCATCTAGCTGCTGGTGAGCACAACAACGCTCTAGAGCCAACCTAAAGCCAATTAGAGCAAAGTTGTGCATACTGACTGACTTGCCCTCGTACATTATTCACGGGAAACACTCAGGAGCAGAACGTATCAATATATCACATGAAACTCGTCCTCACATTGAATGTTCCAAAACCCAGCTCGATAGCTGCAGTCGCTTAAGTGCGGCCAGTATCCAGTATTCGGGAGATAGTAGGTTCGAACCCCACTGTCGGCAGCCCTGAAAATGGTTTTCCGTGGTTTCCCATTTTCACACCAGGCAAATGCTGGGGCTGTACCTTAATAAAGGCCACGGTCGCTTCCTTCCAACTCCTAGCCCTTTCCTGTCCCATGGTCGCCGTAAGACCTATCGGTGTCGGTGCGACGTAAAACAACTAGCAAAAAAAATCTTCAAAATGCTCTGCGTTAGCGTTGGTACGTGCATCAGCCCCCATCCGAGTTTCAATGTGCGGGTGGATTTTAGCAAGTATTTCGACGTGCCCATATTGTCATTCTCTATGAACTATCGGATATTTGGGATCTGTTTACGAGTTCCGTTACCAGTGTTTTTTCTTTGTTTCCGAATTTGTCCACCTATGGACCGCACTGAACTTAAGTCTTCTTCTTCTTCTTCTTCTTCTTCTTCTTCTTCTTCTTCTTCTCCTCCTCCTCCTCCCCGAACGTCTTCATCCTTTCACTTCTGATCTTCCTTTCTTTCTCAGATATGACCAATTTGGGTCTACATTTTGGTGGTTTCTCCTGGAATGTTGTGATGCTGTCCACTCGGCTACTAAATTCTTTTCTGTTGTGAATCATATCCATCTTTTTACCTCTTCCACCCACTTCGTCGAAGCTTTCAGTCCAGTGATGTACTTGAATATTTTCTTAGTTAGCCGTTTCTCATCCATTCATTCTAGATACCCATACAATTTTAGCCTTCGCTTTCGCAAGTGATTTACCAGCGCTTATTACATGATTTATTAAAAAATAACATGTACAATAATTCCTCACTCCTCATCCAGTCTCTCAAATACCTGTTGACTCATCAATTTCAATCGCCCTTTCATTCACACATTAACAGGAAACATGCAGCAGTTCATTTGAATAATGGTTTTCTTTATGTAGCCGTACAATTTAAATGTCTGAGGTTTACAATTTATCTCAGTTTTCCTAGTTCATGATTAGTAAAATAACACTTGTTTCTTTTCATGCAAGAGGAATCACCAGTTGCCCCGTTCAGTTATCCATGCCATTATGAACGGAGCCGAAGTTCAGAACTATGGTATTCGTGGTTCAAAGTATCTGACGCAAGCAGCATGTACTGTATCTCATTGTGATCCTAGTCTCATGAGTGCTCTTCTTTTTCAGTGAATGCGGTGAGACCAACTCATGAAATACGGATTGAGCGACAGAACACTATCCACATCACCCCACCTCCTAGTTTAACAAAACCAGGTAAGGACTAATAGTATGATCTAAGGTACTGTACCTTGCACCACCTTTGTCATGTATCCAAGTATCAGTCGCACCAATTGGACCACAATGAAGCATTTACTGAAGCCAATATATGTTGCAGCCAGGGCCGCACCTGTCGTGGGGCAAGTGCACCCCCCTCCCGGCCAGCCCCTGAGCACGATGGGTCCCGCGCACACAGGAAGAAGTAAAGTATACCATACACTAACGTACAAAAACATTTAAGCACCTAGAAGGAGGGGAGAAAATTAAATGAAACTTCACGTGTTGAGATGTTATGTGATTTTGAGTCGTTATGAAATCAAGCGAAACAATAACGAAGTTGGCAGGTGGAGCACACTGCTAGTCCATTGTCACTAAGATGTTTGACCCCACTGGACCTGGTTGCTTGCAGGGATTCGGTAAGGAAGGGTGGCGTAGAGGTATTGTATCTTCTGCTGAGGCAAGTTACCTACAAGTGTTGTAATTGGCCCTCAGTATTCTGGATACTAGCACTGGGACGGAGTTGACATTTAAGATGGTCCTACACACGTTATATCGGGGACAGATCAGGAGATCGTGGAGGCCAACAAAATACTTAAGCATCAAACAGGTAGTTTCTAGAGACAGGAGCCATGTGTAGAAGAGTGTCTCACGATTGGTAACACTTGAGGACGCAAGATGTCCGTGACGTACAGTTTAGCTGTCAGTCTTCCTGAATGTCTACCTAAGGTGACTTCATGTTATACCCGAAGGATTCCCACTTCATGACGCCAGGAGTAAAACCGGTGGGTCTTTCCAAAACATTGGAAAAATATACCTACTCCCCTTGGCGCCGCCATGCTCGCAGACGATGGTCATCTGAGGCAGTGCAGAACGGAGATTCATCACCACTCGTCAGTGGTCTATGCTTCCCGTGTACAGCACCACTCCAAACGCCGCCGTGTGAGTTGTGCTGTTCATGGCAGTCAACTCATGGGACGGCGACTCAATAGTCCAGCATCTACAACAATTGTGCGGGATGACACGGGGTGTTGTAGGGAGCCCATTATTTGCACCAGGATGGCAGGCGCAGATGTACAATTTGCTCCGTGCACAATATGGTAATCCTCCCTTTGTGTGGTCAGACTTGATCAACCGGAATCTTGATTACCCATGTGGTTTCACCTCACGTTCCCATTCAGTCCCCCATCGGGCCACTGTTACATCTAAATATTTCACATACCTGGACATTGCCTGATTTGACCAGCCGGCCACAGGCACCCAGAGTGACGCCCCTTTCAAAATAAGGTAAATCCGGGACAGATGCCGCCCCGGTAGAGATGCCGCATACACTGTGGCTAAAGGTTCCCATCGTTACAGCTAGATGGCAATATTAGTGGTTTTACAGTTTCTAAGGAAAAACTACTGTCTGCGAGTGTGACGAAATTTGCTCGTATATTACGCCAATTATAGCCGATATCATGAGGCGAGTACATGTTTCCTCCTGACAAAGTTTTTGCGTGTGTTAATTTATTGTATATTAAGTTGGCTTCAAATGCTTAAATCAGACGTTTTTAGTACAGTAGACGTCAGAAACATAACTGTAGTTGAGAGTAAGCTAATTTTGGGCCATGATAGCCTTGAGATATGAAAACAGGAGGGTGCGGCGTCTCTCCCTGATAGTTGGCCTTCGGGCTGAGCAGCGGTCGCTGTGCAGGCCAGAGCCATTTCAAGGGTGTTAAGTGCCATGGGGTTTTATATAACACAGTGAAGAATCCATTGCACATGCACATTTATAGTAAATCGAAATTAAAATATGATTTTAATGTTGTAAATTATCAGATAGATTTTTTCCATTGAATGATTATATTATGTGGATATAATTGTCTTGTAGTAGTCTACGTTCTAGTGTTCGGTTATATTAAAGTTGAAGAAACTGGCTTAAATTTGATTTTGTCATTAATTATTTTACTCGCGGCATCTTTCCCGAGCAAAGTCGGCATCTATACCGGGATCCGGGGAGAGACGCCGCAGATGCAACAATTCCTTTGTTCACTCCTTTCTTCCATTTACTTTCAATTGCCAATATTTTGTTCATCCCTGATCAAATGTACATGTTTTCAAATTATGCTCGATGAATTTGCAACAATTTTTTAAATTAATATTCCGAGATATAACAAAAGACATAAAAAGTGCGGCAACTCTCCCGGAATTACTGTTAACGTTGTCTCAAACAAGCACGCGGCATTCTCTGGGGTACTTCACAGTGCTAACTTGCCAATTGACGAATCGAACCATTTTATTTATATTCCTATCCGTCAGCCAAACCAGCGGCACTTTGGCCATTGAAATGGAGGCAATGTTGGCTTATTGAATTTTGATTTTGGGTTGTATGTTTGTACATACGTAGATTGACCTTTTGTTTTCCGGCGCAGGAATCATCACGATCGACGGAGAGGCACCCCAAGGCGAATCCTCATCACACTGCACCCGTCATACTGGACTCCGCTATCCCTCCTTTTATTGAGAAAAGACGTTTTACAATATTTACATATTTAAAAGCAAGTACAAAATTTTATTTATATTATTTTAAGATTTATACTTAGGGCCTGTACTAAGACTGTCAGGTAAACAGCCAGATAACTAAGATGAAGTTTTGCTAATAGAAGTTAAATACTTTCTTGCGTACTACCAACAGATTTTAACGACCGTATTGTTATGCGGAAGGTGTAGTAATATTTTTAATGCGTTGGTAAAAAGGTTACTTAAAATATAGGGAAATTTAGCGCTGTGGTATACGTGTCTCCTCGTGTTTTCGTTTGTTTAGTGCTATTCCCTTTGAAATTGTATTACCCAATAACAGACTCTTATTAAGCCATAATGTGGAAGTTCAGATCAAAAACAGAATTAGGATTGAAATCTACACAAAAAGAAGAAATGCTAAAATTAATTAACTATGTAACTAAACTCAGAAATTGTTGTAGAAAATAACACGACTGAAAATGTAACACGGAAGTAAAAGTTAAGATTCAGGTTATGTATCTTATGAAATAATTCTCACCACACGTTACAAATTTGTTTTCTGTCTAATACTATTTACAAGGGTGCGTGTTATGGCGAAAGTAAAGTTTATATTCGTAATTAATGCCAGGTATGCGGCGTAGTGTAACCGTGTCGGTAACAGATATAACTGTATCGGTAACTGACTGTGGGAACTAAGGCATTTTCTAGCCTTCCTTGTCCGTATGGCGTAGTGTAACCGTGTCTGTAACAGATATAACTGTATCGGTAACTGACTGTGGGAACTGAGGCATTTTCTAGCTTTCTTTGTCCGTATGGAAGTTAGATTGCATGAGGTTGCGCAGCAACTCCGATTTGGTGGTGCCTACTCAAGTACTTCGTTGCTTGAAAAATATCCGGAGAGAGAACTCAAGCTAAGGAAAGAACAAGGAGGAATGATATATTCTAATAACCCCACCCACTAAAAACGGCTGAAATACGATAGTGCCAACTTGTTAACTTGGTATGAAGCTGGGTATTTCGAAATAATTGTATTACATGTTAAGTGAAAGATCGGAAAGTCATATGTGGGCATTTTAAACCTATGGAAAATTTTAAACAGTTATAATTGTGTTGCAGAAGAAGGTAAGCGTTCAAAGCGTACCAAGTTAGCTGTGTACCCGGAATCAGAATGGGAAATCACCGAAGAGGCGTCCCTATTCGATTGAAGATGTCCATTTAATTACCGATCGAATTGCTTTCCGCATATAATAAGACGTCATAGAATTATAAGCTACACATTTTGACCGCATCACCGATGTCAGAAGACCCGTAGAACACAAGATATGGAAACTGTAGTGTGGACGATCTGGTATTCGTTCTGCGAGCTGGGGTGAGTTTATTTAAGATCTTTTTTGCTAGTTGCTTTACGTCGCACCGACACAGATAGGTGTTATGGCTACTATGGGACAGGAAAGGCCTAGGAATGGGAAGGAAGCGGTAGTGGCCTTAATTAATGTAAGCCCCAGAATTTGCCTGGTGTGAAAATGGGAAACCACGGAAAACCATCTTCAGGGCTGCCGACAGTTGGGATCCAACCCACTATCTACCGGATGCGAGTTCACAGCTGTGCCCGGTAGTATATTTAAGAGATCGCCCTGTGGTTGAAGGAGGAATTGCCGTGGAGTGTTGAGAGGGGCAGACGTTCCGGTCGCGTCAAGTGTCTCCAGATATAATTCCTTTTTGCGGGAGTGGAAATTGAATTGTGTCGTAACGCAGTAGACGAAAGAATTTCGTAGTAAATATATACGTGGTATGCACGCTGGTTACGAACAAGGGTGTAAAAATCCCGGTGAAATGGAAATGATGTGAAAATTCGAGCGGGTATAGGAAGATTGTATCGCCGTATGACCGCGGAGGCTGAATATCGCGATATTAAAACGCGAGGTTGTTAGTTGTCAATAAACAGTACAGATATAGATTCAACCGAAAAGATAATTTCATAAACAGTGCCGGAGAAAATTTAAAGAGATTCCACAGTAAATTTGATATTTAATAAACAGTGTCGACGGAAGACGTGGTTAATGGAACGTTGTTTGTATTAGCAAGTTCCAGTGGATTCAAACTCTAGGCCATGGAGGTGCACACGATGAAGAGAAGAGGAAACATTGAACCAGTGATCCGTGCCAGTATCGTGCAGGCGTAAACATCTACCAGGGGCCTCTTCGAGGTTCGAACCATGGACATCTCAACATGATGATAAGTACACTGATTTGAAATATGATGTAGTATTGTAAATGCGGGGTTTAATTTCTTCTAAAAATGTAAGTAACTTAGGATAGGGTTGTCAAAATAAATATGAATTGGGTTTGAAACTAGGGAGCAATATTTAGTCGGTCAGTGTATTTCTTGTGTGATGAAAATTTAGATGGGGAAGGAAACTTTGTTGTAGGATATTAATTTCAAATATATGTAATTTAAATTGAGAGTAATGCATGAGCGTGGATTAAAGGTTAATATATCATAAATGTTGAAAGTGCTTTAGGTAATAAGGGTAAAGTTATATTTTGTTTTTATGATTTCAAACTGTTTATATTTTTTCTTGTATTGTTATTTGGGACATTTATTTCATACCCGTAATGCATGACGATAGGGTCATCTATATGCCTTTGCTGGTGTGTTGATCGATGGGATAGCAATGTACTCTGGTTTTAAAGAAAATTTGCAAGATCGTAGTATAGAGAATTGGCTGTATTATTTTGTGTGATGTGTGACATGCCTGGGTCTCGACTACATGTTCTACCAACTTAGGTTGGGATTTTCTTTTTCTGTTAAGCGGATAATATTTCTATAGACTGAAAATAATGGCCACGTTAATAATCTATTTGATGTGTTGACGGGCCGATGACCTTTGATGTTAGGCCCCTTAAAACAACAAGCAGAGTGATGTGTTGAGTATAAGTTAGAAGAAAACCGCGTTTTTAATTTCCATGTGTTCGGGTAAGTTGTGAGCCCGGGTACTTCATGATTACATTCTGTGATAATATATGGATATATGGATAAATGGAGGTTTGACTTGATATCAGATAGGCATATGTGCAGAGTACGTATAAATGAATGTATTTAATTGTGGTTGAAATATGATTTACCACGATATTTTTCCGAGGCTGCAGTATGCTTCGCTTTTAAAGTGGATTTGTTTTACTTAAAGAGAGTGGTCGCTATCCTTTTGAGATTACGCGGGACCAGGTGTCAAGTTAATTATGTTTGAAGGAGTGACCGCTCTTCGCCGAGTAACAGCTCTGGAGAGTAGAATACATATATTAAAACTTGCCACCGAAAGGAAAATGCCTGCGGTTCACAAAATAATTTCGCATTTGTGTTTTTCGCAATTACATTATGTTCAGTTCGGTATAGGAATATGTTTCACTGGAACCCTAGATTGGAATATTTGTTTCATCTTCTGTAATCATAACAGGTAGAGAATTTCAGTGACCCAAACCATGGGGCGTGCAGAAGATCTTCGGTTCGAGTCCCAAGGCAAACCCAGGATTTTCGTCACACACAAATCTCCGATGAAATACAGCCATTCTCATTCTTTCGATTTTTCAGAATATTTGTGTAGTGTGTGCTTATATTTCAGTGTACGATCTTCTTTGATAGCTATTTTATTTTTTTGTGCGTGTGTGTCAGACTTCGAGAGCGGGTTCAGCCTCATGGCTTGGCTTCTTTTTGTTCAGTGCGATATGGGTTCGATGCCGAACCCAACATCTGGTTCTTTTGTGTTGTCTGTTGTGTCTTGTCTATGTGTGCTTGAACTATTTGGCGTTATTTTTAAGATTTTATTAGTTCATTAGGCGACCACTAAAAGTTGTATCCAGAAGACGGGAGTTGTTTTTTAATATAGAAGAAATAGGTTAATGATAAATCATCGCATTTACAAACCAATACATGTATTAGGGTACCTTCAAATTAATGTTCAAAGAATTGGTGTGCTTTTCGTAGGTTCCAGAAACAAAGAAAAGATCGTCATTCGAATGTGGAATTTAAAATGGAACGGAGTAATACCTCTCATTTTGTTTATTTCGTCCGACATGTATAGTTTTATATTATTCAATGTTTTATTTAATGTATATGTTTTAACAAGAGGAATTAAATTTGTTGAAAATTATTTTCTTCTGTTATTATCATTTGCCGTAGTTAAGTGCATCCTAGTTTCCTCCATTCTGTTATGCCTATAAGTTAGTCTTAGAACTTATTTATGCCGCGAACGAACTGCGGCCCTGCGGATGTTGTGTTACAGGAACGGAGGGATGTGCGGTCGATCCTCATATGGTCCAAAGGGTATTTGTTCACTCATCAGTTTCGATTTAGTTTCTTGTTTTTTCCAGATGAGGTGGCATTTGTCTCTTGACCAAAAAGGTCCAATACTTTCCAGCAAAATGGCGTATGGTCCATGTGGGTCATTTGTCGTTGCTGTGGTAGGGTTCCCGTAGGGTCATTAATTTTATTACTAAATCAATTTATTGTTGCTAATTGAATAAGTAGTTAGTTTTTTTCCAGGACGATGTTAGAATAGTAACTGGCAAGCATTTATCTCACTTTAGTAGTAGCAAATTGTTATGAAGTCAAATAAATATAACCTTCTGAACGTCGTCATTCGACGGACAAATCACCATGAACAACGTTGTATGATTTTACTCCATATGTGCGTCACGGATAGATTTGTAATAGAACCCAAACTTTTGACGCGCACTCTAATGATTAGGAAATGTGTATTATCACCTCTAGTACCCTACCGACTGACATTTAGAAGGTGAAGAAAATGGAATATTAGGACTTCAACCCATAAATAACTGCGTGTCAACATCGAACGATACTGCCATAACGACTACGGCTACCTACGAAGCTTGCTAATTCATTGCTTGTGTGCAACTCATACAGTCAGTAGCAAACAGTTTTTAGCTTGGGAAATCTTTAAAATTTCTGTGATAGCTGGACAGGAAGTATGTTTATAAATATGTTCATAGATTGCATTATAACAACTTATTTTTCGTATAGCATCATGCAGATATAGATTTAACTTGATGTATAGCTTTCTTGATTCTTAGGGTAGCATCCCCGATAGCAGCTAAATCCCAGATAAGAGCGTTAACTGTCTCTCCAACTTCAGCATAGCTTAACTCGAGAATATTCTCTCAGATTGCACATAAACGGAAGTTGTAGTAGGCGTTTTCAACCAATCTTCCAGATAAATGTGGAAACTGCCACATAATTCTGAAGCGCACTTTTATCTGGCTGACGTAGTACAGGCCCTTAGCATGCCTTTTTCCTCTTCCTTGGCTAACTCACACGTTTGCATATACATACAGGGTCTCTCATAGAAAACCAGACCTAACGCACGGTGTTTGTATTCTCCGCTACGGCAGCTGCAGAATGGGAGCTGTACGGACCTTACAAGCCGCCTGCGCGTGTCCGACCTCGCAAGCATTTGTCGCCAGTCTGAATCTCGGCTGTTAACGTGGTGAGACAGTTATAATTGAAACACCGTATTTTCGTATGTAAGAGTTACTGGTACACGATGCATTTGTTCAGCAATTTCCTAGTGAAATGCCACTTTAACGAGCACAGATTCACGTAAGTGTAAATACATTTGAAACTAGTGGCTCAGTGCTCAATAAAAAACATGTGCGCACATGAAAACAGTTTTATCAGAGGAAAAGCTACATGACATTGGTGTGAATCTTGAGCGCTCACCAAATAAATCACTCACAAAATTAGCGGAACAAGTAGAGATTTCTGTTCCTTCTGCACACAGAGCTACAAATCTGTTATACAACAAACTGTACAGGTTTACACGGGCCCATTGTTTAAAACCTGCTGATCCAACCACAAGAGTGAGACATTGTGAGTGGTATCTTGCATCATTGAATGATCGTTTATTCGACCCACAGCTTGTGCTCTTTTCCGATGACGCTTGGTTTCACCTTAATGGTCGAGTTGTAATTCTCGCTATCGGTGTGCAGAAAATCCTAATTGATGTTTGGTGTTCTATTAGTGCAAGACGACTACTTGGGCCTCCTTTTTTCGAGACGACAGTAAATGCTGAGAGGTGCCAAGATGGCATTTTGACGCCATCAATTAACGGAAGAAGAAAATCGGGTGGGTGGTCTGAACAAGATTCAGCCCCAGTTCATACAGCAGAAGATTCCCTTCTTACAATCTCAGATGTGTTTGTAGACAGAGTGATCAGTGCTGGTCTGTTTCCCCTCGTGCTCAAGATGTAACAGCGTGTGATTTTCACTTGTGGGGTAAACTGAAAGAAAAATAATATCAAACGAATCCTCGTACTTCAGAAGAGCTGAAAGGAAAAAATTATGAATTCAATCAGAAACATTACAGTGGCAATACTCACTCACGTCAGCCAGAATGTGGTTACCAAATACGCTTCCTGTATAACCCAGTTAGGACGACACTTCCAGCATCTTTTATAAGCTAATATTTCATATAAGGTTGCATACACGCATCAAGCAGGGCGGCCGCTCGGGACATAAGTTCGGCTGAAGCAGGTGCCATAGCGCACAGTACAAACACCATGCGTTCGGTCTGAGTTTATACGAAAGTTCCTGTATATACCAATATGTTATTAGATTATATACAAAGTAATTCTTGAACAGATAGTGTATAGGTGAGTCTCTAGTGCCTCTTCATCGGCATTGCTATTTGTACAGAATGTGAATTTGGCAAACATTTGACTTTATATACTGTACATTCTTATACAGTATTGACAGTAAAGTATTGTTAAAGAAGATATAATTTGAAAATTGAAGTAGAACAAGAAGAATAAGAAAGGAAAAGAAAAACAAAAAGGAACGAATGAAATAAATAAATTTAGCTTGAGTTAAAAAGGGAGTTTGTCAGTTAACGTGTTTACATGCTGCGCACGCCAGTTTTATTTCCCATCAGTAGTAATAACGTGATTATGTGATGACAGCACTAATGGACTGCCGGTGAATCATTAGGCAACATCCATAAGGTACCAAAAAAAATATAACACAACTCCGACATTCATAAAACGCATCCACACATGCACACGTAGAGACCAGATGCGCAAGGCAACATAAAATGCAGAATCAGGAAACACCGCGATGAAAGAACCAGTAGCATGAGAAAACTGAGTCAAAGGCTCATGAGCTCGATCTGAGTGTCCAGGTCAAATAATGAGGGTGGCCCAAATACAGGGCAAGGCTCGCCTAGCATTGCAATAACCAAAACCACAAATACGCTATGAAAAGAAATGTCGTATGGCTTTTAGTGCCGGGATATCCCAGGACGGGTTCGGCTCGCCAGGTGCAGAACTTTCTATTTGACTACCGTAGGCGACCTGCGCGTCGTGATGAGGATGAAATGATGATGAAGACAACACATACACCCAGCCCCCGTGCCATTGGAATTAACCAATTAAGGTTAAAATCCCCGACCCTGCCGGGAATCGAACCCGGGACCCTCTGAACCGAAGGCCAGTACGCTGACCGTTCATCCAACGAGTCGGACACAAATACGCTATGAACATATCCATATCGCCCGCCCCTGGTAGCGAACATGAATTATACGGGACTAGCGTTTTAAATACAGTACACATCTCAACATGAGCTCAAGTAAGACGTCGCAGTAGGGAAGAAAGAAATAGGTCTCAAATGAAAAATCTTCATAATCAAACAATATCACACACACCTCTAACAAAACGGGTCAGTGTTACCTTTCTTGATTTTTTCCCTACGTAGGAACAAACATATCAAGTTAATTATAAAGTAAAGGGAAAAGAGAAAATGAATTCGCCACAATAAAAATAAAGAACAAAGAACGTGAACGGGATCAGAAGGAAGACCAGCCTAGCGCAGCTGTGGCAAGCCAACAGAAGGAGTAAGATATATAAGTACCTGGAATAAGAATCCACACACATTAACAGATCATGTACGCTGACTCACAGCAGAGAGCCACGTATGGAAAAGTATAAATCTTTTAAAAGTACCATTTAAATGATACGAAACCCATTTCATAGCTCTGCCTCTCCATCTTTTTAACCCTTTCACTCCGGCATAGCAAGTATGGTGGCGTGACCCTCTGGACACGAGGAGCGAGTGGCTCACCGAGCCCGCTGTAAGGAATACTCGTCTCCCTCCACTCTCCTTTCCGCAGTCGTCCGCTGACATAAGTCGAGGACAGGCAGAGCTTAAAAGTATTTTATTTGAAATGCACATTCGGTGAAATTCTTATGATAATATTTTTAGACCTTATGTTTCTTCAAGTTCTCCTTTTTCCAATTTAGTTTTCTGGTTGATGGTTCAGGCACCTGATCGTCATCCTTACTATCTTCATCTTCAGTCGAATCGTCAGAGTATGACTTAATTTTAGATGACGGAAGAGGTTACTTGAATAGAAAACGAGTCTGAAATAGAAGGTGTGATTGAAGTCGTTCCATCAGCAGAATCAGATGACAAATAACTCGTCATCTTCTTCAAAGTCACTTCCCAATATGAGAGCAAGAGCTTCCTCCGCTGTGTATCTTTCCTCCGTCATCAGGACTTTCACAGTTTCAAATCGATTGAAAGCTAAGTCAAGAGGCACAAGCACGTCAGCACTGGGAAGCAACTAGGCGCGAAGTGAGTAGCATACTGAACACATTCCTTTCGTCTTCAAACTAGTTACTCCTGTCATCTGGTGATCACAGCCTTAAATATAGACTCCAAAGACAGTCCTGAGAGACCTCCAAGGTCGAACTTCTCCAGCAGTCCATCGTAGTGAAATGGAAAACAGCCGAAAGACACGCGACTTCTACAGCAGTCGACCGGCTATGAGACACGGCTCCAGCACGATTTCTACAGCAGTCCACCGGTTATGAGGCACGGCTCGAGCACGACTGCTACAGAAGTCCACCGGGTACGCGTCAAAGCTACCACCTGACTGCTACGGCAGTCGACCGGTTATGAGGCAGGTCTCCAGCACGACTGCTACAAAAGTCCACCGGGTACGCGGCAAAGCTACCATCTGACTGCTACGGCAGTCGACCGGTTATGAGGCAGGTCTCCAGCACGACTGCTACAAAAGTCCACCGGGTACGCGGCAAAGCTGCCACCTGACTGCTACGGCAGTCGACCGGTTATGAGGCAGGTCTCCAGCACGACTGCTACAAAAGTCCACCGGGTACGCGGCAAAGCTGCCACCTGACTGCTACGGCAGTCGACCGGCTATGAGGCACGGCTCCAGTACGATTTCTACAGCAGTCGACCGGTTATGAGGCACGGCTCCAGCACGACTGCTACAACAGTTCACCGGGTACGCGGCAAAGCTGCCACCCGGCTGCCACAGCAGTCGACCGGCTATGAGGCACGGCTCCAGCACGATTTCTACAGCAGTCGACCGGTTATGAGGCACGGCTCCAGCACGACTGCTACAACAGTCCACCGGGTACGCGGCAAAGCTGCCACCCGGCTGCCACAGCAGTCGACCGGCTATGAGGCACGGCTCCAGCACGACTGCTACAACAGTTCACCGGGTACGCGGCAAAGCTGCCACCCGACTGCTACAGCAGTCGACCGGCTATGAGGCACGGCTCCAGCACGACTGCTACAACAGTTCACCGGGTACGCGGCAAAGCTGCCACCCGACTGCTACAGCAGTCGACCGGCTATGAGGCACGGCTCCAGCACGATTTCTACAGCAGTCGACCGGCTATGAGGCACGGCTCCAGTACGATTTCTACAGCAGTCGACCGGTTATGAGGCACGGCTCCAGCACGACTGCTACAACAGTTCACCGGGTACGCGGCAAAGCTGCCACCCGGCTGCCACAGCAGTCGCCCGGCTATGAGGCACGGCTCCAGCACGATTTCTACAGCAGTCGACCGGTTATGAGGCACGGCTCCAGCACGACTGCTACAACAGTCCACCGGGTACGCGGCAAAGCTGCCACCCGGCTGCCACAGCAGTCGACCGGCTATGAGGCACGGCTCCAGCACGACTGCTACAACAGTTCACCGGGTACGCGGCAAAGCTGCCACCCGACTGCTACAGCAGTCGACCGGCTATGAGGCACGGCTCCAGCACGACTGCTACAACAGTTCACCGGGTACGCGGCAAAGCTACCACCCGACTGCTACAGCAGTCGACCGGCTATGAGGCACGGCTCCAGCACGACTGCTACAACAGTTCACCGGGTACGCGGCAAAGCTACCACCCGACTGCCACAGCAGTCGACCAGAGTGAAGGGGTTAACCAAGGCTCCCATTCTTTTCTCATGGAGATCATACAAAGCAAAGTTAGGATAGAAAGAAATGCTTTGGAAATTCATAGTGACATGAGGCGCATTCTGTAGGAAGTAGATTTCAAGTCAGAGAACACTTACCATATTCCGATAACAGGCATATGATATAGATAACAGGGAACAGAATAACAAGACAATTAGAGGAATAAAATATTAAGACCACTAGGTGTGGCATACTTCGCTTTCTCCTCAGCTTGTGCCACCCACCGTACAATGTCACAGGGAATGTGCATGCGTAAGTTGCATTGAAGCGGTCAACAAGAGGCGAAAGTTTTCACATTGGAAAAATATTACAATGTTGTTCGGCCAAGCTCTAAGTCATTTATCTTAAAATACTATCTGAGCTACAAACATCACCTTTTCAACTTCAATTTTTAATTTTGGAAGTAGGTCATTATTTTGACGTTATATGGCATGTATACAGGGCCATACAAATTAACAGCAGAAAAGGTGAACTTACCTGTCAAACACCCTATGCAGTGTGTTATAGTTAGAAGTGTGTTAACGTGAGTTAAACATGCATGTAATCTTGGCATTTGATAGCTTTTACATTTCAAACATGTTTATCGATTTTAATTCCCAAAACGAATATAACTATTTTTTGATTTTAGATATGAACACCGCCGTACCCCAAGGGTCTTTGGATTCTTCGGGGTGAAAACATCCCCAACCGAAGGTTTTTGACCCAGAAGGTTGTGCATTAAAAGGTAAAACCTGAATTCAGACAATTATTGGCCTTCGCATTAAGGACAATGTCGTACAAATGAGTTGGGATAAAGTTAAATTTTTACGTGTATGAAGTGCCTTATTTTTCCTGATGGTTTCAATCTACATTGTGATGAAATATAAAAAAAGCGTTCGAACATTCATAAAGTGTTTTATTCAATTCCAGTAGTTTATCCGAAAGCTTAAACTCGAAGTTCGTACTTCAGGAGATGCGATTATTTTAAAGATGCTATTACCAGCGCTACTAGTACTGCTAATAATCTTATTGGCCTCAGATAACTTGTTGAGGACATTTTCATTTGATGCCACTTAAACTGCTTGCGTATCAATTTGGACGTCCTATTTTGCTCTACTAGATAGTATTGCAAGCCGCGGTTCCATTGGCTGTTCTATAGCTGAGTGTTTTACAGTTGATTATATGGAGTAAACTGCATACGTGTCACGAGAGATATTTTACATGCCTACATCGTGCGACATGGAGCATCGAATGGACTTTCTTTCTCCCTTTAAAAATCGTACTGCCTCTGGAGGGTATAAACCTATGATCTTGGGATTCGGAGGCCGACACTCTACCACTGATCCACAGAGAAGGCATGTTGATGATCATGGTGATGACGTTTGAGTATTGAGATTTACCACCATGATCATTAGTTTTCTAACTGTAGAATTAAACGCCTAATTTCTTGAAGAATGAGAAACTGTTCGTCACTGGTGGATGGTGGGTTTGAAGCTTGGAGAAGTCAAGGTAAGGTGATATTATTATTATTATTATTATTATTATTATTATTATTATTATTATTATTATTATTATTATTATTATTATTATTATTATTACTGGAAAAATTTCAGTGAAAAGCAGCTCGATTTGTTCTGAGTGATTTCCGATAAGAGAGTAGTGTTACAAAAATATTGTAAAGTTTGGGTTGGGAAAATGTGGGAGAAAGGGGACAAGCTGCTTGACTAAGTGGTATGTTCCGAGTTGTCAGTGGCGAGATGGCGTGGAAAGACATTAGTTGACGAATAAGTTTGAGTGGCGTTCTTAAATGTAGGAAAATAACGATATGAAGATAAAGTTGTAATTCAAGGGGAAAAATTGGAGCAAATATTTGTCTATACTAAGGGTAGTTAGGAACGGGAATAATTTACCAAGGGAGATGTTAAAGGAATTTCGAATTCCTTCGCAAACGTTTAAGGAAAACCTAGGGAAACAACAGATAGTTAATCGGCCATGTGGGTGACTGTTATAAATGCAGATAAGTAGTGACTGATTGTGATTTTTGGAAGTCTTTCTTTGCAGCCCAGATTTGATGCATTCCTTCCTTGGCAGCGTGCCGCGTCTCCATCGTCCAGTCACTGTTCTGCTTTTGTTCTTCATGTAAGCCATTCAAGTTGTTGATTTGTAATCGGTACTGTGCTCTATTTGAGATTATTATAATTATTGATTCGTTATGTCCAACTAAGGAGCTAATTTGAGCTTATTTAATATAATTTTTCGTATTTTCTTCCCATATTTCTTCATTCATTCACTGGGTTCCGTTTTTGCGTTTACCTGCCTATACTTTATATTTTCTTTCGGGTATCTCTATTTATGTTTTCTTACCTCCTAAATTTTGTTCTATCTTAAATGGCTTCTTCTGTAACACGAATTTCTTGTAGATCTTCGTTTATTTCCCATTTATATTTGTTGCAATTTTTCAGGGAGAGTGATAGGTTTAGAAGTTTCCTTATCAACCTGTCCTTATCCATTCTGTGTAGGTGTCCGTGGAATTTTGATTGCCTTTTTCTGGTTGTATCTGTGATTTATTTCCTGTGGTTTGCTCTTGACCCAAATTCCATTTTCGTATTTTGATCCTACGGCTTTTCTTAAAATGTTACTGTCTTGTTTATCGATGTTCTTTTATTTGTGACCTGCTACCAGTTGTCAGGGTTTTGGACGCATGATGTACCTCTGGTTTGTGACTGTGTTTTGGGGTCGTACTTTTGCATGATTTGATACAGTGTTTTGGGTATATCTGTTCCAGATGATTTCGTAAATTCTTCGTTCACTTCCGGATTTTTCCCTGTTGGTTGAATAATTTCGCCTAGACACTAGATTTTTTCCGATGTTGGTGATTTATGTTTGGTTGTCGAAATTTTCTTTTGTGTTTTCCCAAATGTAATTTGGAGTACATTTTTTGCTTCTATTGCATAAAATTTTACTATGGACTTGATTGCTTTTTGTCTGTTGTTGGAAAGGATTGTGAAGTCATCTGCAAAAGCTGGCAATCAACGTACATCTTATTTTTAAGAAGTGTGCTAATATCGTGTCTTTCCAAATGAAATATGGAGTCCAGTTTTTGCTGCTATTTCATGAAGTTTTTGTATGGATTGGATTTTTTTGTGTGTTGTTGGAAAGGATTGTAGGGTCATCTGCAATGCTGAATCAAGGTGAATCTTATTTTTAAGAAGTCTGCCTTTTGGATTTTTCACGAATCACTTTTACCAAATCTATATTGAATAGTTGTGGATGGAAATAACCCAGATTCTTGTCCGACACCAGTTCTTTTTTTCCAAGAGTTAAGAAATTTCTCCCAGAAATTTAACCTTTGATAGCGTACTGGTTATAGTTAGTTTAATCAATTTCATTGTTTTCCTATCGACTTGGAATTCAAACAGCGGCTATCTCTCTACAGAGTTACGTTCCTTTATTAAGTCAACAAAAGGTGATTACTGTTTGTTTTGTGAATTTATAGGATGATATTTAGGTTTAGGATTTGTTCTGTGCAGGATCTTCATTTTCGGATACCTACCTGTTAATCTGCCCAATTAGGTGATCAGTTTGTTTTTCTAATCTATGATTATTATTAGAGCCCTGTATTTTAGGCAGCGGTAAGATAGAATGCAAAGTAATTTGCCTAGTAGGGAGAGTCAACTAGCCTGCTCCTCCGGAAAGTAGTGAGAGTAATATAAGTTCTCATAGGCCGTACACGTAAGGTTTATGCAAATATCGTAGCATAACTGTGGTGCACGATAGAATTCTGTCGTTACTCCGGGCTCTTATAATAATAATAATAATAATAATAATAATAATAATAATAATAATAATAATAATAATAATAATAATAATAATAATAATAATAATAATAATAATAATAATAATAATAATAATAATATTGCATCGGGGTACACCTTCTCCGTCCAGTTAAATTGCGCGCTTCTATAAGGCTTTCTATGTTATTGAATTCATCCTTAAGGGAAAGTTGAATTTCAAAACTGGATAACTGAAGATTTTGAAGATGGTTTTCTTCATGTATCAAAGTAGCCAACACTCCTACTGCTTCCTTCTTCCTTACTTACCAACCAATCAGGAATTTTTGCAATATTTTCTTTAGCCAGTTATAATTGGGGGTGTGGTCAGGCATCCAGCCAATCTGTAAAGAGTTCTAGAAACTTCCCCTCGAAATGCTATAAAAGCGGGGCGCTTTAAGGCCGTGTTATCTTCAACTCTCCCGTTGATCGTGTGCGGCGTGCTTTTAAGGAGACAGCGGCCTTCAGAAGGCCCAGATAAACAAGGTAATGGCAGAAATTCATAATATGTAATAGCTCCAGGCAGATAGCTTGAGAGGAAGGTTTCAAACTTCTTTTTTTCAAGTAAAATTTTAATTTCATGGTTTAAATGTAGATTTTCGGTATGTCTGACGACTCTATTCAAATCCCGGCTGGGAAACATGTAGACTAAGTGAACAAAGTGTGATTACCCTCTGTTGATTCCCGTTCAACTTGGTATGGGGTGACTAAAATATGCTTAACATATACATTCTTAACTCATTTTGGTGTTTAATATTTCTCGTTTAGTCACCCCTCTGTAGAATACGCTTAGCTTCTGTAACATCGGCCCATAAGCCCACTTAGGTTTTTGAGAGTTTTTCTAAAGGCAGTGCAAATGTTTCCCCTCCTAGCCTTCTGTTCATGGTAATCGTGTTAAACCTCCCTCTGGGGTCACCATGGAGACGAGCCTGTTGTTCACTTGGAGTTGCCAGGTCTTTCACTTCCCAGCAACAGCCCCACCCTCCTGCACTAGCTGTCACAACACTTTATTAACATTGAGACTATAATACTTGGTAAAGATACAGCGTATTTCTTTTTGCAACTATATTGTATGCCAGCTAAATGAGCAGTGAGAATACAGACAAGAAATCAGATTTGGAGTTGAACAAGAGCGAATCATATTCATGCCAATGAAAAAACTAGCGTGCAGCAAGCGACTCAAACATGATCTCGCAGTTCGCATTCTGAAACACTGCTGTATTGAATGAAAGAATCGACTGTTACACAGAGGGATTCTAAAGAGAACATTCACTCCTTGTAGTGTCCTTTATTCCCTTTATTCAGGATTCATGTAGCATATTTCGGACATCAGCAAATCAAGAGATAATGTATAATTACTCATATAAACTCACCCATGCTGTATTTTGGGAAGAAGCAAAGTCTTGAATGAAGCATCAGATGCCTGTGTTGAAAATCCTTTCTTGTTTGTAAGGAAGTTTTCTTTTCATTCAGTATTTTAAAGAAGATCACTATATGTACTTGAATACGTAGTAGTTCGTGGACTGCCCGTCTAGTGTCGCTGTGATGCACTGCAATCGAGATCTTGTACAACAGGATGCTGCCGTGACAGTTCTTCGCTAGTCCCAGCGGAAGGCTGTTGCGAACACGTAGTGTAAGCAGAACGAAGGTCTCTGTTGTGAAGGGTAGTTGGATGTCAATGGCGGAATTTGAGAATGTCGTAGTTTGACCAACAGGCAAATTTCAAGTTGTGTCAAAAATTACTCAGATTCGCTAGGGAACTTTTGAGATTATGAAACCGAAATCGTTCGTATCTCCACGACAGGAAACAGTCGCGAAAAGGTAGATCAAACTACTATGTGATCCTTGAACTGATAGCGCAAGTCCACGAAAATACTGACTGTGGTGCCTAGGTGTATGCTGAGTTGTCTGCACTGTAGGCGCCAGCTGAAGAATTTTATCGACTGCAGTACACGAGTGTACGCCATGTTGCCTGCACTGTAGGCGCCAGTCCACGAACTTACTGACTCTAGTAGTATGTACATGTGCTAGGTATGGCTGTTTGTGAGTATTATGTGTGTGTTGTTTGTTCTAATGCCCAGGCACTTGGATGATAGTCCATCGATCGTGATGGTGGGTGGTTTATGATCTTCACACCTTTGTATGCGCCACCTTTGGTCAGTGAGTTAGGTAAGGTTTGCCTCAGAAGCAAATATCATTATCCATACACATTATGTATTCTTCTGTCCAGTGTGACGACTGTATGTTATGGACTGCGTGTATTTGGTTATGATAGTAATAATAACACCAAGGGGTCTACTGGAGGCTCAAAGTCTCAATCCGACGGACGAATCAAGTTCAAGGACATCGCATGGCTTGAATCCATACGAGCATTTTAGAAGTGTCTGGAACTGTTCCTACGTTTCTGACTGGCAATATAATCACAAGGAATTGCATACCGCCACTTCTCCGACCCTGCCGACCACCGTTCTAATGACCTTTTCCTTTTACCACCAAGAAGACTCGAATCGTTGATATGCGATGTTAGACCACAAATATTTGACTCTTTAACAATCATGGTCACCAGTTCGTCAATAAATTGATACTATGATACTATTGTAAGGTGAAGTTCCATAATATTATGCGTGTACATGAATTGGTTAATTTCTTTTGTCTTTTTATTTAGTAGTGTGTTGTTTCATAATATTAATATAAGGCTCTTCAGCGTCTAGAAACATACATTGATATTTGACATCGTAGGAGATTAGGTTAGATAAAATTAGAATATAGTTTAGATATAAATACCGCCGTATTAATTATAGTTTATATAACGTCATTTCCACTGTAATTGGGTAATTGGGACTCTAAAGTCCTGTAGTATGAAATAAATAAATAAATAAATAAATAAATAAATAAATAAATAAATAAATAAATAAATAAATAAATAAATAAATAAATAAATAAATAAATAAATAAATAAATTTCACGCTGCCATTATTGTCATCCTGGGACACAAATGATGGGAATATCCTGATTTCATTCAAAAGTTCACGTACTCCGTAATATATTACGTTGACGAATGTACTTCTATTAGAATGTCCAACACAATTTAGAACGATTTCATTAAAGATTTAATCTGATCGAGCGGGTTAATTGTACAGTTTTGAACTGTGAGAATCAATTTCATCCCATTTTGCATTCCAATTGAAAAAATAAACCACCAACACTTGTTTGTAATTCAGTATAATGAGCACAAAAACAATGTCTCGAAATATTACAGCAATACAATTGACCTGGTACAAACAAAGATATTACACACACATTCAGGCATGACAGACCAATGTATTAACATCCATTGTAACTATAAATTGTCCGTTACTCTATGTACATAATGGAATGCCTTTACACACCGTTGACTTTGCAACATTGACACATTAATTAGAAATTGTATATTTGGAGCTGATGAGCCGACATTTCTTATGTCAAAGAATAGAATCTGTTTGATACTTCACATATACAGCAAGTGTGCGTATGAGTAAATCAGGTAAACAAATATATGTTTTACACATTTTCATCACATAGTGTAATGTAACAAGAGTTAAATATTTTATATTACACAAATATGCACAATAACATTCCTGCTGTAAAGTCCATCAGAATGCAAGATGTACAGTTCAATTTGCAACACCTTAAATTTTCCGGCAAGATTAAAACTAAGCACCTCACCTCAAATAATATTTCTACAACGTGATTCGAGGTAGAGATGACGATTCGTCAGTTCTGATCTCCAAAAACATCCTCTTGTCGTCACAATAAGTTTTTACGCCGTGAATTTCTTAGCACGTTTTTCCCTTGGCGGACACTCCGATACAGTTTTGTTTTTCGCACTATGATCCAGTACTATATGAAATGATTACCCAGAGAATGTTCATTGTTAATACTATCGAATAACGTCTCATTTATTCCATGCCATCTTTAATTATAATCTCTAAAAATTGGTACAGTATACTAAACTATTTATTTCACAAGGGACCAAAGTCTTTTTTATTAACATAGTGTTTATCTGTATCTTAATTACAAGGCATATGAAAAGGAACGTCATAGTACATTATAGTGCCATTATCATTACTTAGGCCTAGAAGAACAAATACCCGCGATTAAATATCACATCTAAAGACCAAAGATACATTGTTTATATACATTTCTAGACACCAGATTGATTTCATTGTCATTCAGATATTAATCTACGGTGAATGTTGTAGTCAGGAATTTTGGTGGACTTCGCCGTGCTGCCGACTGAGTTGGCAACTATTATTTAGTTCCAGCGATGCTGGTTGCATACAAATATCCTGTAAGGCGTTATGTGAAAGAGTTTTTCAGAGATAAATGAAATGGCGAATGGCTTTTACTGCCGGGAGTGTCCGAGGACAAGTTCGGCTCGCCAGGTGCAGATCTTTTGATTTGACTCCCGTAGGCGACCCGCGCGTCGTGATAAGGATGAAATGATGATGAAGACGACACAGACACCCAGCCTCAGTGTCAACGGAATTAACCAATGATGTTTAGAATTCCCGAGCCTACCGGGAATCGAAACCAGGACCCTGTTACCAAAGGCAGGTACGCTAACAATTTAGCCATTGAGCTCGAATTTTCAGAGATGAATAGTGTAAACACGTTTTATTTTTTTGCTTCGATTATTGAGACAGAGTAATATCGTAGAACATATTGACACTTTCCTTTCTCTATACTAGCTTCCACCGTTTAAGAATGTACACATTTATTGACGAACTGCTTCAACAAAAAGGAATAAATATGATTTGTGATTTATGTTTGATAATTATGATGATGATGATGGTGTTGGTGATGGTGGTGGTTGTTGCTTTAAGGGCACACACCTCGAGCTCATCGTTCCAAATTTCTCGTTACTGATCATCTTATAAAGTAAGTTTGTTAATATATTAAGGTAGAACGTTTAAGAGAAGTTTCCTATATGCCCCTATGGGACGATCCTATCAGCACGGAAGTCCGTGCCAAAATCCTTCCCCTGGAGAAGATTATTTCCTATACTGGTGCTGTCAAGCCGGTCTTATGCTACGTACAGATTTAGCGATCGGATAGACTAAATTCAGCAGCTGATAAAATGACAACGATGTATGACATTGAAATATTCTTTCCAAATTATTCATCAGTATGACCAACCCTCTAACGCTTATATACGCTGTATAAGACAGTAAAAAATTGAGGAGTGAACATTAGGAGAGGATTAGTCTCATATAACCTTGGGGCTCATAACTTATGAGATTTGATAGGGCTGACCTGGAGTTCCCCTGCAGAATCGGGCATGAATTCCTCTTCATCACATTTGAATTTTCTTGTCAACTTTCATGCAACTTTGATAAATCAGTCATTATTAGGTATGAAATTGGCTCTCAAAGCTCCAGTGAAAATAGAAAATGTATAAAAGTGTTTCCAATGACTCCAGAAGCAACTAGGTTAAGAAGAGTGGGTGTGTCCAAGTTCAGTACCGTTTGTCTACGGGTGGAATAGGAAGTGAGATGAATGCTCGTGGCGAGTTTTTGCAACCAGATGCCCTTCCTTAGGTCAATCTCATCAGAGGAGTTAATGAGATGAAATTGATGATTTACCATATGGTAGTAGGAAGGGAGAGGTACCGGCACATACTGTAGTCTACTCCTGTCGAATAGCACGAAGTGGGGTCTGCTCAATGCTTAACGTCTCCTTATGACGGATGAATCACCATCAACAGCGTCATATACCCCCACTCCATATGACCAGCAGTGCCTTCCGTCTTCTTAACTGCTATGACACTAGCCATGCCTTTTCCAAAATCCTTATTCTTGGAGAGCACAAAACTCTTCTTCCCTGAATTACGGGAGTATATAATCGTATTGATTCCCTTTGAAACCACAGCCATAAACTGGTCAGTTTTGATTTGGCTGAAGAGGCTCGTGCAGTTTGATTAAAGTGTTAAATGTATAAACATGTATATTGATGTTATACTGTTTTACGTTCGTTCAGCTCACAAGACATCTAAGAGTTGCTAGGGTACCGGAATATTGCCAGTTGATGTGTTCATATAGGATTGTCATGAACGTTCTTAAATGGATTGTGGAAGATTCGATTCCCTAACCTTGAGCGTATGAAACGACCACCGGATCATCAGAATTAAACAGTGCAATACACAATGATTGACGACAAAGTCATATATAAACGAAAAGTGATTATCCTTATCTGATGCAGCTTATGAGGTGCATTCGTTTCACCACGATGACTGTTGTCCCATCAGCTGGCTTACATAATTTTTGGAGGGTTCATGGTCAGCGTAACATGCATTGCTTGCTTTAATGACAGGATTCGTCACCTCTCATGTTCAGTGTGTCAGTCGATCTCACGAGGCTGAGTGAAGTCATTTGAAAACTCGAACCAGAATTTTAAATATTGACGAGCAAAATATTGACGCCACCTGTGCCTTACCACATGGCTAATTGTGGGATGAGCAAATATGACAATAATCATACCGTTTTTACAGGTATAACTGTTGGAGGCCAATGATGAACAAAGTTGCCGCCATTCATGCCGGTAAATTCAAGGTTCACCTGAATAAAACTTTACTTCCACTTTCTTATGATAATTTGAACAATTTCATCAAAACTGACCCTCCTCGGCCAACTTGTTCTTTGACAACCTGACATTGATTGATTTGCTCTTTATAGAGAATTTTAGAATTTGGCACGTTTTATTCAGTATATGTCAACGGCCGTAGCCGTGTTGAAACACCGGTTCCCGTGAGATCTCCGAAGTTAAGCAACATTGGGCGTGGTCAGGAGTTGGATGGGCTGCCACGCGCGCTGTTGGTGGGGGTAAGGGAATGGAGGAGCGGAAAGGAACTGGCCACCCTAACGCACGTAAACTCCGGCTCAGGAACACCTCTGCGGAGGTTCGGACCTCCCTTCGGGCAGAATAACCCTTACCTTACCTTATTCAGTATATACTAGTTTCTGTGGTGAGATTTTGGCTCTTTCCTGTTTATTATTCGATTAATGCAATAAAGGATTTGAAATTGTTTTGTTTTATCTTCAGCACAATCAACACCACCACCACCACCAAACGTTGTGGAGATGGTAGCGACAAATGTAAAATGGAACTGGAGATATTACTTAACCCTTACTGGATAAAGGAACGGTGTAAATTTGAGGTCTGTCTTTTGTTTGCTCAAGTAAAATGGAAAATAGTCTACTCCGCTCAGGCCATGAATGCCCTTGGAGGGGTGGAATGTAAAGGCTTTCACTATGAGTAACCTCGGCACCTGATGGGGTAGAGTGGTTAGCTCTACGTCCGGCCGCCTTTGTTCTCAGGAGTGAACTTGGTACTCATTTCTCGTGTGGGTTGAATGACCCCCAAAGCCAAGTGAACCGGGGGAATTTAAAATTTAGTTTCTTAAATGTTTCGAATTCATGACGTAGAAGAGAACCCACGTCCTTCTAAGTGAACTGAGCCCGCATTTACTGCCTTTTGTCTGTATTTAATTTATTTCTCGTACTAGTACTGTTTCTTTAAAGAACTGCATTTCTGAGGCTTAACCTTCGCAATATTCTTGGAATGTATTAAATCTTGCGTGGGTTTTCGAGCTCATAAACATCTAATGAGAAATCTCATTTTAATCTGGGTGACTTCAAAGTTGTAAAACGTACTTTAGAAACGCTGGGAATGAATATCACTTGCCAAGATATTTGTAATAAAAAGAGAAAACAGGAAATGAGAAGGATCCAAATTAAAATTGCTGCCTTGTTCATTCATTCTTAGAATACCCGAACCATCCTTTCTTTCTGAGATGAAAATTAATTCATGCCGAGGAAATTTTATATCCTCACCGGTTATAAGTTCTGTTGTGATCCACCGCGGAGCTTCTTAAAATTATATGAGGCATTAGTAAAGTAACATAATGAGTTGGTATGAATTTCTAGGTGCATGTATGTATGAATGGACGTATCAGTAGTAATCTATGTATTAAAAAAGTTTACTGACAACAACTTCATCCACTCCGTCCGGCTGTTTTACCGGACCGATTTTCTTCATTCTTTTCTTATTCCCTCCGGAAGTACCTGCCGGTTAATCATTAGGCACTGCTATGTCTCCAGGTTCAGTCAAATTTGAGTAACCCTAAAACAAGTCATTACATGACTGTACTTTACGGGTTCCACACAGTTATGGAGACGTATCTTTACGCAAAGAAATCGGCGAAGATAAACGACAATAGGCGTCTATAGGCAAATATGCAATTTGAAACAAAATTGGTACATTTGACTTAATTATATTTGGATAGAAGATATTGTGTGTGTGTGTGTGGGGGGGGGGGTAAGACATCCGTAGCACCCCTGAGGGTGGAGGCGGGAGGGAGAGACATGTAGGAATAAAATGTGTTAGTGTTGAATCCATAGTTGTCGTGGTGGCTGAGTTGAATACTGATACTCTGGATGCCGTATAGGTCTCTATCGGCATGGGGGGGGGGGGTTTGTTGAGGAGTGGAAAAGTGTCCAAAATGACCGATATCGTAGCTGCATGTTACAGCGTAGCTCTCAACCAAACATGGCACACATATGACTTAATACTATCTGGAGAAATTTACTGTGGGGGAGGGGGGGGGGGGTAAGGCACTCGTAGCACCGATACGGTTGGTGGTTGGTTATGAGGAAGTAACATGAAAAAAAATAATCGTAAACGACCAATATTAGACTCTCTGGATGCCGTTTAAGTTCCAGTTCAGCCTCCATCGGCTTGAAGATTCAGAAGGGTTGAAGGAGAATAATTCCCATATAATATCGGATGTAACAAGGACAAACTTCCACGCGAAACAAGCTAAAACTTCAAAAACTTAAAAAATAAAATTTTAAATTAAACCCACAACAGTAACTCTCTCTCTCTCTCTCTCTCTCTCTCTCTCTCTCTCTCTCTCTCTCCAGTCGTTCCACTCACAATTGAGTATCGTACCCCAAGGACTTTGTTGTTTCTTTTATAAGCTGATACCAATCTGTACGAGATTGCGTTTTCCATGATCTCTCTTACTTGATCAACCCACCTTTTTGTGACCCGTCCTCGTGACCTTGTTCCAGAAACTTTTTCTTGGACAATTACTTTTTCCACGTTGTCATCCTTTCTCCTCATAATGTGAGCAGAGAATTGCAGGATTCTCTGGTACACTACTTGGCATAGACTTTCTTGTATTCCAATTTCCTGGATGACAGAATCATTTGTTCGCCTGGCTGGCAACGGTATTTGCAACATCCTTCTCCAACACCACATTTCAAAAGCGTTGATTTGGTTCCTGTCTTTAGCTTTTATGGTATAAGTTTCGCATCCGTACAGGAAGATCAAGAACACAAGTGAACTGACTAATCTTTCTTTCGTATTCATAGAAATTACTCTATCTTGCCATATCTTCTTAAATTTTGCCATAGCTGTACGTCCTAGAATGACGAGACGTTTGATTTCTTTTTTCGCAGCTATCTGTATTCTCGATTATTGAACCAAGATAAGGACACTGACAGACTCTTTAGAGATTGTTTAGGTGCTGTGACAGCTGTATCTTTCCACCTTTGTTGACCATCGTTAGCTTTGTCTTGCTCCAAGATTGTCACTTTCCTGTTGTACACGATCCATTATCTCGACAAGCTTCTGTACACTGCTGACTACAAGTGTGATGTCATCCGCAAAACGAAGGTTATTAATTCTTTTCCCACCAATCAGAAATCCTCCTTCCCAGATATCGAGGGCATGCCTCATGATATATTATTATAATAATATTATTGTTTTTACGTCCCACTAACTACTTTTTTGGTTTCCTGAGACGCCGAGGTGCCGGAATTTAGTCCCGCAGGAGATCTTTTACGTGCCAGTAAATTTACCGACACGAGGATGACGTATTTGAGCACATTCAAATACCACCAGACTGAGCCACGATCGAACCGGCCAAGTTGGGGTCAGAATGCCAGCGCTTCAACCGTCTGAGCCTCTCAGCCAGGCCCTGATGATATCTTCACCATAGATGTTAAACAATTGAGGTGAGAAGATGAATCCTTTTCTCACACCTTTGGAGACTTTGAAACTTGATGATAGATCACGATCAACTCTGAATTTGGCCAAGTTGTTATGATATAAGCTTTCTATAAGTGAAATGAGATGAGATGGAATTCCCATTTCCTCTAGAACACACTAAAAATTCGGCCAAAAACACAATGAAAGGCCTTTTGGTAGTCAATGAAGCACAGAAACAAAGGATTGTTGAATTCAAATGCCTTTTCAACCAACTGACGAATATTTAGAATCTGTTCTATAGTTCATTTTCCCTTGACAAAGCCAGCCCGTTCTGATGGGAACTGATATATAATATAAGGCTTCAAACGTTCATTAATGATGTGCAATAATATTTTACATGCACGTGATATTAGGGAGATGGTTCGATAATTCCAGCAGTTCCCTGTTGATCCCTTTGTGTGAAGTGGAATAAAAATGGAAATGAGCCAGTCTTGTAGCCATACACCACTGTCCCATATCTTGTTACAGTGACTGTAAAAGTTCAAGAATTTCCTAAAATATAAATCAGAGTAACAATAAAGAAATCTACATATAATTAACAGGACATATATATCCTAAAAGAAAACTTTCCAACAAGTACCAGGGCAACGCATGGAGCAGTTTCATATCAAGACACGTTAACGAATGGAAGCGTCCATGGCTCAGGCGGCAGCGCGTCGGCTTCTCACGACTGGGTTCCGTGGTTCAAATCCCGGTCACTCCATGTGAGATTTGTGCTGTACAAAGTGAAGGTGGGAAAGATTTTTCTCCAGGTACTCCGCTTTTCCCTGTCATCTTCCATTCCAGCAACACTATTCAATATCATTTCGTTTCATCTGTCAGTCATTAATCATTGCCCCAGAGGAGTACGACAGGCCTCGGCAGCCGGCACAGTTCATTTCCTCGCCGCAAGATGGGGGCTTCAGTCATTCCATCCCTGACCCTGTCACTGACTTTAAAACAGGTTGTAGGTTTTCATTCACAACGAGTCCTGCGGAACAGCACGCGTCTTCTAGTATTATTAATGTTACTTCCCACTGAGTACTTCACGGATTTTTGGAGTCGCCGAGGAGCTCGAATTTGTCCGGCACGAGTTCCTTTACCTGTCTGTAAATTTACTGGCACGAGGCACATTCAAATACCATCGTGCTGAGGCGGGATTGAACTGTCAGCTTGGGAACAGAAGTACAACAATATACCGTCTGAGCTACTCACTAGACAAGTGACATATCGTGAACATAAACTGTCTCATGTACAGTCTGCATAAGTAAGACTTTACCCGAAACAACTGGGCTCAAAATTCAAGTAGATATTAAAGACCAATTTTTAGTGGAATAACCCATTGTGTTATTGAGTTGCAAATGACCCACGTTAATACTTAACTGGACACGAATTTCCCAAGTTATCGATGAAGGAGGTTACTGGATAAACCAGATATGAGTATGGAAAGTGAAAGTTCCGGACTTCTTAAAGTTTTATTTCTGATTAGTATTAACAACGGTTGATTACCTACTTCTTTTAAAAGAACATTCACTAACACGTAATTATTTGTATTAATAAGTTCATATCCGTAACATAACGGTTACTTGGCTATGTCGCCGTCGTCCTTGGAGGTACACAAACGAATCCCTGTACTGCCAGAGTTTTAAAAATGACAGGAAGGCTGATATATGGTTTAAAATGTACATAAAGTCATGTATTTTCATCCATATGGTTTAACAGAATCTTAGTAAATCTTATAGATCACTTAATTATTGAGATGGAGTTCACAGAAGCAGTTCGAATATTTTTGCTTATCTTGATAAGAATGTAGATAAGGTAGAAGGTTTAACGTTTCATTTATTGAAAAACATATTTCCTCCCAGCTTCCCAGCAGAATACCATATCAAGTCATACTTATAGCTTCAAACCCGACAGAGATAGCTGGAGGTCTGAAATGTGGATGAAGTCCATTTGGTTCTGCATGTCCTACGATATAGGAACGTAAGGAGTATCTAATGACAAGACCAGTGTTTACCCAACAAAATATATTAAAACTCAACAATAAATCACGGAGAACTGTTCCAGTTTCTCTGCCACCTTTCCGGGGGTAAAACAGGTCGTCAAAATTGGAACAAGATATGCCGAAATTTCTTCACATCAAAATACCTGTACATGGTAGATTTGGCTGTACACAATAATTATTATTTTCCGCCTGTGGGTAGCAGAGGTAGAATACATTAACGGTACCCATTCCTGTCGTAAATGTCAGCTGAAAGGGGCGACAGGGGCTCTAATTTTGCGCGAGTGCGGGTTAGCGACCGCGTGTGACAGTCTCATGAATTTCACCTATCCTATCCAATCCCGCTTGGTCAACATTTGTTCTTTACCGAGCCTAACATTATTAGAGCGTTTGAGGCCTAGGGACTCTTTAATTTTCACGCCCTTCGTGGCCCTTGGCTTTCTTTGGCCGATATCTTCATTTTTCGAAGTGTCGGATCCCTCCCATTTTTTTATCTCTGATAAGTGCCAATAGAGGTTGGTTTCCAGGTTGTACTTCCTCTTAAAACAATAATCACCACCACCCACCACCAACGCTCCAGCGGCTCTCAACTTGAGGGAATGTTGGTTGGTGACCGCAGGGCTTACAGCTTCCTTGCTTCTACTTACTTGTGCCAGTCTCCCGACTTTTATGTTTCCTATCCTTAGCTAACTATTGTACTTTTCCTACCGCTACAATATTATATTACCGGGGCCAAGGGCGTCTTTAATTTTCACGCCAATTTTGCCGATAAATTCATTCTTCAAAGTGCAGGACCTCTTAGATTTTTATTTCTGATTAGTGTTAACAACGGTTGCTTTCCTACTTGTGCTACTTCTCAAAACAATATTTACCATCACGTCGTTATTTGCATAATGGTTACTTGGTTAAATTTGCCGTCGTCCTTGGAGGTCCACAAACGAATCCCTGTACTGCCAGAGTTTTAAAAATAACAGGAGGACTGGTATATACTTAAAACGGTACATACAGTTCACCTTAATTGGGAGGACGGGTGTCTGTACAAAGCTGCATCACCTCAAGGATAAGCGGACACGAGTAAACTTTATTATTATTATTATTATTATTATTATTATTATTATTATTATTATCATTATTATTATTATTATTGTTATGAGGGGGCCAAGGCTGTAAAGGAGTGCTTGGTTCACGCGGAAGGTTGTGGGTTCGATTCCCTGTCAGGATATCGAAACATTTAAGAAACAAGATTTCCGGTGCTGCATATGATCCTATGATTCACTCAGTCTACACTAAAACATTAGTACCAGATAAATTCCTGGGTGCAAAGACGGACAGGCGTAGAGCTAACCACTCTACCCTATCAAGTGCCGAGGTGTAAGTCTTTACCTTCCACCCCTTCAAGGGCCTTCATAGCCTGTATTTCGGAGTGTACTTTCTTCCGTGCATTAGAATGGAAATACTTAAATCGAACCTGTCTGTGTTTGATTGGTGCTCGGAGTTGAATGTCTATTTCTGTGATTCCATATTTTAAAAACCTTATCGATCTCCACCAACCTAGGAGGAATCGTATTGAGACTTCTGAAGTAGGATAACAGACGTTTATTCTTTCAGCTGGCAGTCCGAAGAGGTGAGCGTAATAATGCATCCTTCTTTTACGGATTACGCTTGATATCTTCTCGGTGTGAGTGTATATTTCTAAGTTGCTCCGAAGTCTGTAAACACTATCTTTGAGGTTGGGAACAAAAATTTTTCTGATAATCATCCTTCCTTTAATTGTCAGTTTTTCACGCAGGATATGTGTTCGAAGTGAAGTGAGTTTTGCTGTAGGGGATTTTGAGGACAATCCTAACCGCGAATTCATTCAGGTAATTGGTTTATTTCTAGCTTCATGTCTGAGTTCTCAATGTCTTGGACTTCAATTTCAGTTCTTGAGGTGACGGGTTCCATTCCCTCAAAATTCGTGAGTTTTTAATCTGATAATGGTTAATTTCCTTCGGTCGAGGACACATTTCTTCAATGTTGTTTGAAATCACTGATAGGGAATCTGCCACCTGGGTGGCAACCCTAAATGCAGATCAATGATGATTGATGATTTGATGATGATTGAATGGTGTTCGTGTCATCTGCAACATTTCTGGAACAAGCACACCACACTCAACATTATTCTTTAACACCATACACAGCAGACGCCACCCGAAGTCATATGATACAGAAGGAATATAGGAGGCTTATACGGGGAAACATCTCCGAACCTGAGATCAAAACCAACGTAAGCCCACTGTTATTTTATTTTTATGGCACTAGAATAATAAGATACAGGTAAACCCCGTTATATGCGAATTCGTTATCGGTGATTTCGCATATACGCGATTTTGGTTTCAAGTCTAGTGCTGCGATCTGTTAACAGTGCGTGGAAGCTGTAATACGTTAAGGTGGCTACAGACATGCGTGCCGAACTCTGTAACGTACACTACGTCGCGCGCCAAGGTTAAACGGGACTAACGCACCTCTACGCACATCTTCTGTCGTGTTTATCGAAACTTGAATCGTCAGTTCCGGTCAGTAGAGCTGTGAAGTTGGACTTGACAAGTTTTGTAATAAAAATAAAATAAAAAAGTGAAAGGAAATAAAGTGTACCTGTCGAGGGAAAGAAGCGTGTGCGAAAGTTGTATTCGTTAGAAGCAAAGTTACAAGTTTTGGATCGCTGTGAGAAAGGTGAGCATATTGTTGATATTCAGCGTGCTTTGGGACTTAGGGAATCTACTGTGGGAACTGTTCGTGACAATGCAGAATCAGTTCGGAAGGCTGCTCGATCTTCTACTACCTTAAGTGTGACTGGAGTGGAAAAATCTTGCCCGGAAGCGACGGAAAGAATGGAAAATATGCTGAGCCATTGGATTGAGCACCACAACAACGCATGCCTCTCTCTGGAGCTGATATGCAGCAAAGAGCTTGTATGCAGAGTTTAGTTTATTATTGCGGGTTTCAGTGTTCATTTTTTTTAACGTATACATTTTGAACCAAATGCGTTTCAGAAACATAATAACGGTTACTTTTTGTAAGAATACTAAGAATCTCTGCTATTTTAAACTTAATACGTGAGTAAACGGAAACCTAACTCTATAGTTTACATATAAAATGACTCTTGATTTACGCGAATTCGGTATGCATGGCAATTCCGCGGAACGTAACTATCGCGTATAATGAGGTCTACCTGTATCCATTTCAAAATAAATTATATTAGTGAATGTGCTCAGTGATCAAAATTACACAAAATATAATGGAGCATACTTCAGAAAAATGGTCTATGAACTGACGTTTTCCCTCTTTCCTGTGCAATGATTAAAATATAACTCTCAGGTACAGAGTGTACAGATCTGCTAACAGTGGGTTTCGAACCTACTATCTCCCGAATACAAAGTGGCAGTTAAGTGACCCAAACATTGGCATTATTATTATGATTATTATTAATAATAATGTTAAAGAAGAGAGCAACTATATACATGTATATTCTGTTCCTGAGAGTTAAAACAACGTAAGTAACATTTTAGTAATTTTACAGGAGATAGGAAAAACATCAGTTGAAGAACATTCATTGTTCATTGCTTCATTGTGACTTAGGCAATAAATGTTCACCATTGTTCTTTATGTATGTTGTGTAATTTTGATCACTGAACACATTCACTAATATAATTGACACTTATAATGGTTAATTAGTACGTTACTGCCATAAAAATGAAATGACAGTGGACTAACGTTTATATGGCTCTAAATTTTATAAAATGAATAAAATGTGACTTACTTTGGCTTACCTTTCAGGTACGGAACTTATTTCGGCTCCTTGGCTAAATGGATACCGTTGTGACCTTCGGATCGGAGGGGATTGGGTTCGATTTCCGGCCGGTTCGGAAATGGGTGTTTGTGTTCGTCTCAATATAAAGTTTCATCTACATACAACACATCGCACAGCCAACCGCCACAGAAACACCTAATAACCGAGATATCTACCTCCACACTGAGTTGTCGTAAGGAAGGGCATTCGGACCTAACACTGGTATTAATCATCACTGAGGCCGACCCCAAGCTGGAAAAAGACCAAGAAGTAGAAGATAGGGGAGAAACAACTGGATACATAGGTAATAATGAACGAGTGAATGATTCGTATGCATATTTTTGAGAATGGGACAAGAGAACAATACTGATATACACAATAGGGACGTTGAATTATTAAAAATATGCATGGATGTAACACTAACATTCTTTCCTTTCCATAGCGTTTTTCCGTAAGCAAAGGCCCAAGTGGGACCTCACGAAAATAGAACCACCGTTAAATGAAAGTATAGATTAGATTTCCTAAACGAAAATAAAAGAGAACTCTCTCAAAGTTCGATGCATATATTACGTGACACCGTGATGAAGCCACCGGACTACCAATAGTAAATGTATGCCTTCCTCACACCTTTGATCGAGTGATATATCTCGAATATTTCAGTTAAAAGGAATGTCATATAAATAAAATCGATAGGGAAATTTAATGCAATTTTGTTGTTTTTAAATTTCATGAATACCAAGTTAATATATGTACAGTGTGGCCGTCTTAATTACAGAGGATCTATACAGTATCTTTCTTCGTGAAAAAATAGTTCAGTTGACCACTGAAATGCGTGTAGCCTGACTTATGGACGCTACTATAGAAGGATTTCTATTGTAGTTAATAAGATTTTAAGTTGTTCCTTTTCTTTCATTTAATATAATATTACTCGTCCTATATCTGTTTCTCATTATTAGGTTTGTACACTTTGACTTAACCAGAGATTTATTATAAGGTGTCTAATAAAACTTGAAGGCGTATTTTACAAAACTTGTATCGTGATGAGTTTACCATGCACTTTACGCTGGATGTTACTCCTCGACAATGCTGCCTATTGTCGGAGGATATCTGTGGTAAGTGATGGCATGATACGTACGTCTAGGGTTTTAAATATTTCTTTGAGAATCACAAGATCAGTAAAGTTTAAAATTGCTCTCAAATGCTTGAATTGTTCACTGTGAATAAAGTAATCTAATCACTTAAAATATTTTCAAATTGTGATTGCACAAACTTTTTTCTTAGAGGCAGTGAAAGGAGGCTGTTCTCTTAATCAATTCACGAAGGCCAGAGAGGAAGGAACTGTCACTATAGCATCATCACTAGAGATTCAGCTACAGATCCTTCGCAGGGAAAATATTATCCACAATAGAAACACTTGTCTGTGAAATATTTTAAAGAGGAACATCCCAATTATTTTCACGATTCCTTAATTTCTTATGTCTGTTACACATTTCACAGTGAACTATAGGTAGGAGGACTTCTTGCAGTTCATATTGTGTTCAGTAGCTGGCGTTGTTGCCGCGCATGGAAATACTCATGCGGCGGTCTGCACGTCCCTGATGGAACTGTCCGGCGGGTACTGGAGGTGGATAGCGCCAACGACGAGGGCGAGACAATAAGTGGCCGTCGGTGGAAGCTCGTCCTCTGAATGGTGGCAATGGCTCCCCTGTCGGAGGAGACTCTCCTTGTTTCACCACCCCTTCCTCCTCCTCTTCCTCGTCCAGCTCCACCTCCGTCCATCGTCGACCTGCAGACACACAAAAGGAAGTTAATTCAAGTCGAAGTTTTCGATGGGGGAATTAGAATATTTTCCACCAACAGAGAATTTCAAAAATTAGATGTTAGGCTATGCAGGCGTTTGCTCTACAAACCAATGTTTCATCCTAGGCCTGACACTAGTCATCAGACTCTGGGGTGTACGCAAGTGATTTATTTTAGTTTTCTTTCCCCTCCCTGAAGGGGAGGGGCGGGCCACCTTGAAGGTTACGCCTTAACCCTGGCCAGGAGTTTCGGCGGGCTGAGGAATGAACAATGGCATTAGGAAGAGGGGAATTTGAAGTGAGAAAGAGGGAGGTGCACGGGGGAATTTTTTTCTTCTGTTTTTTATGTGCCTTTTAGTTTTTTAATACAAGTGCATAATAATAGGGTAACGCATAACATTTGTTTTTTCTTTTGTTAATATAAGTGCAGGCTCATAAATAGTATAATAATAATAATAATAATAATAATAATAATAATAATAATAATAATAATAATAATAATAATAATAATAATAATAATAATAATAATATTTTTTCTATCTCCCTTATGTCGCACCGACACAGGTCTTGTGGCGACGAGGTGATAGGAAAGGCGTAGGAATGGAAAGGAAGCGGCCGTGCCCTTAATTAAGGTACAGCCCCAGCATTTGCCTTGTGTGAAAATGGGAAAGCACGGAAAACCAATTTCAGGGCTGCCGACAGTGGGGTTCGAACGTACTATCTCCCGGATGGAAGCTCACAGCTGCGCGTCCCTAACCGCACAGCCAAATCGGCCTGTAAAAATAATAATAATATTATAATATGCTTTACAATACATTCACTTCCTTATCAATAGGTACACATAACAATTTTAACAAGTACAATACTATATTAACATAAAGTAAACAAGAATAAGTTAGTAATTTGATTAGGGTAATAATATTTTTAATTATTCTTCAATATGTACTGAAACAATATATCTTAATAAGCGGATCATGTTTTTGTAATGGATAATAATATGAGATGTATACTGTGAGGAGAGGGAAAAGAAATCATGGAATATACAATAGATATATAAATGAACTGAATGATTTGTGTACATAATGTGATGATATGGAAGGCGAACAGAGAGTATGACATCCTAAACCCCCACGGTTGTCGGAAGCGTTTGGTGAGAGACCTGGAGTGTGAGTGCTGTGAGTAGGGAAACTGAATTCTATCTATCTATCTATCTATCTATCAAATGCTTTCATTCCCCACCCTGAAGGGGTGGGGTGGGCCACCTAGAGGGTGTCGCCCTCTCTCTGGCCAAGAGATGCGGGCGGGTTGGGGAGATGTGATGGAAGAAGGAGGTGGGTAAAACTGAATTTATCAGAAGCCCATTAGTAGAGACACTGTGTGATAACTGCATACGGGAGATAAGTCTCCACAATGGAGTTAGTGCCCTCCTAGCAATTACTACCCCAGAGTGAGTGGATAGGGCCTGATACATCCTGAGTTTAGTGTGAGGCCTAACAAGGAATCCCTTCCAACTGTAAGTCTCTGATCTGATTTGAGATTTGGTACAATGACTTCAGTAGGAATGTTTCATTGAGCCATATCAAAATTAGATGCTCAGTCTGATATTTAGCTCCTGTTTTGGGGTGTCAAAGTTAGCTCATTTAAACACCGCGTAGACAGGAGTAGCGGCGGGAAGCATGTAGAAACTACTATGAAAATCCACAGCCTGTTTCCAGTCATTCGACCGGGTCAGGAATGGAATGAATGAAACTACCATCTAGCGGCGAGGATAGGAATTGTGCCGGCTGCCGAAGTCTGTCGCACTCTCCTGGGGCAATGATTATGAATGACAGGTGAAATGAAATGATATTGGAGTGTGTTGCTGTAATGAAATATGACAGGGAAAACCGGAGTATACGGGAAATGAACCACGGAACCCAGCGGTGTGAGGCCGGCGCGCTGGCGCCTGAGCTACGAAGGCTCTTAATTCTACTATAGTCACTATAATGTTAGTATTTATTGCCGTAAATGTAGCGGTGCAAATTACATCTAAAAAAGTAAAATATTTTGGCCCTGTTTTACGGCCGTATTCCCTTCCCGACACCAACCCTACATGGAGGGATGTAATCTCTATTGCGTGTTTCTGTGGTAGTTGGTAGTGTGCTGTGTTGTCTGAATATGAAGAGGAGAGTGTTGGGACAGACACGAACACCCAGTCCTCGAACCAGAAGAATTAACCAGGAGTGATTAAAATCCCAGACCCGGCCAGTACTCGCAATGAGGCGATAAAGGCGTCGATGATTGGCTTATATGAGGCGAATGGAGGAGGATAGGTCACCTGGGAGGATAATGGACGAAGACGACGATAGCTGATTCATTTTCTAATGATTTAAATATAAGAGCTATGGAAATGAACGAAGTCCCAGATAGTAACAGATAAAGCATTGTGAGGCATTTAATAAATTCACAGAGGCTTGCAGACTGAACATTTAAAGGCGTAACAATCTATAATTAATATGTATGTAATTAACTTCGCAAAGTTTACTTCGCATAGTCGGTATTATTTGATCACCTTAAAATACGACGGGACTGAGCAAATATCCTGCCAAGTTGGGGTTTAGCCTCTCAGCCCGGCTAATGGAAGTGATTGTGCGTGTGTGGTGCGCGCATGCACGGGTGTCATTACAAGGACATTGGTACAAATGAAATATGTTGATATTCAGATTGCAATACAAGATAAAATCTTACATTAGAACGAGATCAGTATGATAAAGGTAAACAGATTTACAGTGAAAGATATGTTCAGATTAAATCTAAAATCCAACTTTCGGGACTTCTTAGAAAATAAACTGAGGAGATCTGTTGGTTCCTGTAATATAATGTTTCATGGCAACTCTGAAAATGTGATTGTCATCGATTTAGCATCTCCACCGTTGTCCGGTCCCAAGCTCGGAATGAGAAAGGAGGGGGGTTAGTTGGGTCGGCAGCCAGCTTATAAAAACAGCTGAGTGTTAAGCGGCGGTAAATAACTCGACCCCCTAAGGTAGGCAAACGGCTTTGGGCGGAGGAACCTCCTTAGGATAGGGTGATGGTCCCCCAGGAGAGGAAATGCCACCGAAATCCAGTGTGTTCTGACCTAACAGCAAGGCAGGCTGAGAAGGAACCTTTTATTTCTTAGTTCCCAACGGCTGTGGATGTGTAAGAAGTCGTGCCAGATGGATTGTCTGTATATGAGCAACTCAATTGTACTCTGAGCCTATGGCAGTCCATTGCAGTTCTGGTGCTGGAAACTGCATGTCTGATGCTATGTGTGCCGCAGTGAATGGCTCCAGGACCATAGCAAGTTTCTATCCACCTTCAACAAAATCATGCCTATGGCATTCTCTCCTGCTGTTATCTAAGCGCCCAACGGCGATAGGATAAGCATGACGGAAGCAGGTTTGGGTAAACTGGAAGCTTCTAGTATCGACCTGCACGTTGGTGGCAGATGTGTGACGGTAGTCTTCCTGACACCCTGTGACTGCTCAGTAATCCGGTCCTACATCTGTGACTATACTGTTAGTAATAAGAGTTGGTGTCTGACATTTCTTAGAGGGAGGTCCGTTTACTGCCTGCCGAGGCGGGATAAAAGAAGTGGCTGTGTGGTTGCCATGGAAACGAGGGTGAGGCGACTGCGGTTACCATGGAGATAAAACTTCAGGGCAGCTCGCCTTTCTGGGAGTTGCCAAACCTCTCACTGTCACTGATAAGAACCTGATTGTTTGTATAAGAGTGATCGCAAATGGGACGACACCGCCTGGCCAGGTAGTCTACAACAGATCACAGCGGTCAGAATGAAGGAGGGAACAAGTGAGCCGGAAGCGAGGGGTAAGAGCATGTAGAAAGGAATGCTGGAATGTGGCAACATCGTGAAATGGCACGTGCAGTGCTCCTCCCTCCAACCTTACCTGTCAGACGCCAACTTAAGTTAAGTCTAGTATAGGCATACCTACTTAGGACCACCGCTGCCCACCCTGAATGGGGAAAGGCCATAGAAAATGTGGACTAAACATCGGTAGTCACTTTCAAAACCTGTCTGGGAAACCGCTCTCAGAGGGTTAGCCCAACTTGCTGTCTAAATAATGAAAGAAAGAAATCTACGTTGATCACTATTGGTGCATGGAACGTCAGAACATTATTAGACAACGATAGAAAATCAGGAAGAAGAACAGCTCTCATCAGCCATTAGATAAAGAGACTGTTGCGACCGAAGAAGCAACATATCGGACCCAAATAACAAAGTTCATTTCCATAGGCGCACAAATAGAATTTTGAAACAAGTCAGATGGAGGACCAGACTGCCCTAAACGAGCAGACACAAGACATCACTCAGAAGGTTATTTAACATATTTATTACACATGAATAAATACCACATATTTACGTATATGTACAAACACTGTAGAGATACATCAAGATGCGTGTACTGCTGCGGTCGCCATGTTCAGTCTGACGATAATAATGGACGTGGCAGCACGTTGCCAACTGTGAAAGTGACAAATGAAATGCAACAGGCGAGTTGCCAACACAAAAGCCGCAACATACCCCCACCTTCGAGGGATCTCAACACTCAAAATCAATTTCTAGTGTCTTATACACAGTCACAGACAAATGAACGAAAAAATCTTCACATACAACATATACAAAATATACGAATTACAAAAAATCTTTGGGTACTGGGCACAATTTTACTATGGTACGGTGAAAGAGACCATTTTTTATTTTCACAATGACAACACGAGTAATAATATCACAATCAGGATGGAGCTTCTCGATTATGATAGTCATCCAAGCCTGAGGTGGAAGGTTATCCTCCCTTAGGAGCACCAAGTCATCCACAGCTGGACTCCATTTTCCAATGGAAGACCATTTACGTCTTTGTTGAAGTGATTGTATGTATTCCTGTGACCACCTCTGCCAAAAAACGTGATACAGATGTTGCAGTAAATTCCATTTAGTTAGACAGGAGCGGGATTAGTTGGATATGTCTGGAGAGGGGACAGAGGTCAATCGTCTCCCAGGTGTCAAATAGCATTAATAATTGGGGTCGTCAGTCATTGAACAGAGACGTCTCTAGTTCAACACAGACTCAATTTGATACAAAAGAGTACTCAGCTCTTCAAAATTAAGAATACATTTTCCTGTGATTTTGCGGACTTTATTCCAGTCTTCCAATGCTCACCGAAATGAGGACTGTAGGGTGGAATAAACTTCCAATTCATATTAAAATTAGATTAATATTCTTCTATTTCAGTACAGCTATCCTTAAAAAAAATTAATAACTCATTGTTGTCTCGAACAAAATTTGTGCCATTATCACTCAAGATGAGATTTGAAAATCCTCTACGGGCCGTAAATCTTCTAAATACAGCGAGGAAGTCCTGTGTCGTTAGATTCTTCACAGTTTCAAGATGTATTGCCTCAGTGGCAAGACAAACAAAGAGTGCAATGTATGCTTTAAATTTTATCTTACTCCTCCGTTTATCACTCTTCATAATGACTGGGCCACCATAATCAAGGCCAACCTTAACAAAGGGTAAAGGGTTCAACTCTATACGAGGGTGACTGGCCCATTATGTGAGTGGAGAGTGGAGGTTTGCTTCTAAAGCACTTGTAATACGAATGGTTAACACCACATGGAATCCTAAAACTGTTACGCAAAGAAAACAATACAGCCAGACGGCCGTAATGCAATAGCATCTCATGTACATGTTAAACAATCATTTTAGCAGCAAAGTGTTTCGGAGGAAGTATGATAGTGGGTTTCTCATTTTATTTCAACTGAGAATTCAAGAGTCGACCATCGACTCTCAACAAACTCTAATCATGCAGGAATGGGTTAAAAGTTTTTAATGTGCTCGAAGAGGCAACTACAGTACATTACTAAACCTCAAGTCATGAAGTTCCTTCCCATATTCACTAACTTGCATCAGACTTATTATTTTTAATTTCACTAATCCTCAGTTCGTCAGAGGTCAGTGGACCAATGAAATGAGCATTCTTAGTGGAGTGGACGTTGGTAATAAATCTCAGAACATAGCTATAAACTCCCTTAAGTATGAGAAAGGAAGAAAACTTCTCTAACTCAGATGGGTGCACGTTAACTAGCAGGATTCTCAAAAAGGGTTTCGATTCTGCTGTGGTGTATTACTGACAACAAAATCATGATACACTGGGGACAATTCGTGCAACCAGGAGGGACCATGTCACCATACATCAAGAGAAAATATTTGTGAGGGTAAAACACCTCGAGACAAGTGGTCATCTGGACTGCTGTGGGTAGGAACATGTCTCCAATCTGAGAATGAAGTGAGTGATTGAATTTCAGCAACTTTATTAGCAACAAAGATTTTCCAACAATTGGCGGGTTTCTGTAACCAACGCAGAACTATCGTGCTATCAGTCCAGCAGTATGTGGAGAAAGGAATGGGCAATTTCAGAGATTCAGTGACCTTACTCATAAGGCGAAAAAGAAATAGGGCACCACACAGCTCTAAAGGGGCAATATATTGCTGTTTCAATCGAGCAACTCTTGATTTAGAAGTCAACAGGATCACTGATAGCTCATCATTATCACATACTGCCCTAGCATACACGCAAAGCACCATTGGCAGCTTCTGAAGCGTCAGAAAAGCCATGGATAGCAATAACCTTATTCTTAGAAAAGGGCATTACATTTCTTTGCACTCTGAGTTCATTAAGAAAGGGGAGCTCACTGTAGATAGCATTCCAGATTTCAATAATTTCAGATGCAGATTCTAACGGATCATCCCAATCGATTTTCAATTGCCAAAGAGACTGAAGGATAAGTTAACACTTTAATACGCCACATCCTAACAATCCAAGGGAATCAATTATGGAGGCAATAATAGAATGCTTCTCTTCGTGACTTCCTTAGGTACTTTCTTCAAATTTATTTGAAACTGAAACTCATCACATTTAGGATGTTTTAATAACTTCATCCTTAGTGAGGTTACAAGGGGACAGCATTTATATATCCTCTACAGGGACATTGGCAAGAGCTCCTGGACAATTTGACGTCCACTTTCTAAGATGAAAATGTGCACTATCAAGCTCCTGAGCTTCTTCAACTAAACTAGTACCTGTCAGCAGGTCATCTACATAAAAACAAGAATCAATGATCTCTGATTCAGTGGGGTGAGAATATTTTCGTTCTTCAGCAGGTTAACTAAACGTCTCGTAGCAAGAAAGTGGGCAGTACTTATACCGTATGTAACAGTAGTAAGACGGTAGTCCTTGATCTCTTCATCAGTAGATTCACGCCAAACAATTTTCTGAAGGTTTCTGTGGTCAGGATGAATTAGCACACATCTGTGCATCTTAGTAATGCCAGCTGTAAGAGCAACAAAATAGATTCTGAACTGTAAAACAGTGGACAGAAAGTCAGGCTGAATAGTAAGACCAACCAATAACATAGAATTCAATGCTATCCCATTTGATGATTCACAACTTCCGTCAAAAACAACTCTCAGCTTGGTTGTAGCGCTAGAATCCGTGAGCACACAATGATGGGGCATGTAAAATCTTAATGCGTTAGATGTGTCTGAAGGTACAATTTCCATGCGACCCATTTCACTCTATCCATGTATGAAATCTACATACTTCTTTTTCAAGTCTGGAAGTCTAGCAAATTTATTTTCAATCTGTTTGAGCCTTCTAATAGCATTATGATTAGACTCAGCTACATGTGGCACTTCAGCATGAATAGGACGTTTAATAACAAATCTACCAGAATCATCTCTTTGAACACTATTTCACCAAGTGTTCTTCACAAGTCCTTTCTTCAAGAGTAAGAACTGGTTGTTGAAGTTCTTCAAGATCCCAGAACCTTTGGAGTTTAGCGTCAATAGAATCAAGTTTTTCAAGATTGGCACGACGGGGCTTGGCATTTTTCTTAATGCACTACTCAGGGAAAGTGTCTGAAAATACCAAATTCGGTATCTAACAAGGCGGGATAACTTTTTATGCAAAATATCAGAAGACACAATTTAGTTGCAGACATAAGCTCCTAGAAAGATATCGATAGTAGAAGACGGATTAAATGTCTTATCATTCAAAATAATATCAGGAGGAATAACCCAATTGGAACAATTCCTGTGGAAGACGTGGACTTGTGATTGTGTTCACAACTGCACAGTTCAACTTCAATGTATAATCTGAGACATTAGAGAACAATACAGCGTTGCATGAGGAGCTTACAGGTGACATATTCGCATCGCCTATATCAACAATAGGTAGACGACAAGTGCTTGTACGGATGCCAAGCTTCTTGACAAGATCAGAAGTCACAAAGGGTAACTGACTCGCAGAGTCTAACAAAGCTATAACTAGTACAATCTCTCATGAACTAACTTATACTATTACACACGCTGTGCTGAGCAAAACAACCATCATAGCGGTGGGTGAAATAATTGCAGACCTTGTAGCATTTGTATTATTATTATTATTATTATTATTATTATTATTATTATTATTATTATTATTATTATTATTATTAGGAGCTGTTTGTTACTTGTAAAACAATAAATTGTGGAGTACATTACACTGGAGGCACTGTTTGGAAACATGAGAAGCGGAAAAACACAAGTAACAATGTTTTCCCTCACAAACTTGCGACGATGATCAATGTTCGCTTGTTTTAACTTTCTACAATCGGAAATGCTTCGCTCTACGGTTCTAAAAGTTTAACCTATTCCACCCGGGTCACAGAATTGCAGTATACAGATAACAATGCTTATCCAGCCCACACACCAGAATAACTTCAACAATCTGTCATCTGCCTCAATAGAGCTTATGAACGTTTAGGCCTAACTGTGAACATTCAGAAGACTAAATAGTTACTCAGCCTGCTTCTGGATACCCCCACCCTAGATTTTGATACCACCATATCTGGCACAGCCCTGGAAAGGATGGAGCACTTCTTGTACCTTGGGAGTATTCTCTCAACGCGCTGTACCTCTGAGAAGGACGTGGAAAACAAAATGCAGGCTGCCCATGTGGTCTTTTGACGTCTCTCACATCGTGTATTACAGAGCAAAGGTCTAAGTATCTGCACGAAAATAATGGTGTACCAAGTTGTTGTTATTTCTACGTTACTCTACGGGTGTAAAACGAGGATCCATCATGAATATAAAATGGGATGACTATATAACTAATATAGCAGTTCTCGAGAGAGCTAAACAGAATCGAAGCCACCAACGTTGGTCATCGGCTTAGATGGGCAGGCCATATCCATCATATGATTGACAGTAGACTCCCTCGGCAAATCCTGTCTGGTGAACTCAGCACTGGCAAGACGACTCGTGGTGCTTCTCTGAAGCGATATAAAGAGCAACTTAAGCAGACTGTGAAAAGAGTAGATATAAACCCAAATACTTGGGGTACTCTCGCATTGGATCGCCCTCGCTGGCGTGCTACCATCTCAGCTGCATTTGCACAGTTTGAGCAGGAACGTCGAAGACAGGAAGAGGAAACTCTCCAGAGAAAGAAGCTACTCAAGCACTGGCACGTCACCTACCTTTCATCGGATGCAACATGTGTGGCCGCATATTTTATGCAAGAATTGGTCTGATAAGCCATCAGCGCCACCTTCATCGTGTGTACTAAGGATTACGGAACTGCAGGTGAGAAACGAAAACTCGGATAGGAGTATCGGCCGACGACGATGAGCATCTGGTGGGGACAGAAGTCCCTTTGTGTCTACGTTTAGAACGCCAGGATGTCATGTACACCCACTTAAAGGCGTGGAGGGACAAGTTTCCGGCTTAAATACTAGCCATTCCAGTACAAGGACACTTGTGTTATCGCTACGGTGAAGAGGGTTTTCCCCCGCCCCGCTCAGGTGGAATATTTCTGATGGATGGATTTCAATGCCAATGGACTTACGTCCCCATAGTTTATTAGAAATAGGCAATGCACATTACAATGAATATATCAAATACTAGAAATCGAAACAAAAATAATTCATTATGAATAGCCACACAAACAGAAAGGAAATTTCTCCCTCTTTCCTGGTCCTTATTCCAAATCATATAGAGCCGACTTTCATGTGAATTAAACGCAGTTTTACGGCCGTAAGCCCTTCCTGACTCCAACCTTATGCGAAGGAATATATTGTACCGGTTACGACCTGTACATGCCGTATTTTTACTATTAATTGTACTTCATCATCATGCAAGACGTTCAAAGCGAATTTGGTTTGTTTACGTTCAGGGGAGCGAGCAGGCGAGCCAGCGACAGCTGTGTGTGTGACGTAACTGCAGGGACAGGATAGACTACCCACCTGACGCCACGTGTAGCCTGCATGACCTGGTATGTTCTGGATATGAACGTCACGCCTTCGCGAACATTCGATGTTGAAAAATTTCGAAACTTCTATAATAGTAATCGCAGCTACTTGAGCGATACGTCATTTTGAAGAGGAAACGTTTCAAATTGTGAATCTCAAGTAAATCCGTCGAGGGATTCGCGAGATAATCAGCCTCAAAGAGATCACATTATCTGATGACGTAGGAGCCCCAAACTGAATATAAGCTGAGCTCACTGGACCTGATGACACAGTCATAGCTGGGTGTCCAGCCTGATTCTCCACGCTGCAGTTTTCGTCGAAGTGCTGACAGAGGCTATCTTCGAATATTCCAAGTCTTCATATGGGACTTAAACTCTGACAGTCGTGTTGAAATTATAAATTGTGCGCGTGTGAACTCTAATGTATAAGAAAGTCTTTGTAATGAACATTGAGTTTATCAGTTAAGTTGAACTTGTAATTTTTGCGTGTGATGAAGATCAAATTATTCAAAGTCTTTATACCGGGTGGTACAGCTGCCACTATTTTTTCCCGAATATATGCAACCAGCTAGGACGTAAATGCATCTTAGTCCCATCTTGTGCAACACCTTACAGCAATGTTACGTGCAGTTAACCCGATGTAGACTTCTCCGCACAATGGAAAAATGGTACAAGAGGCAGTAAGTGAGGTCCATCTCAAAAAAACTGTACCATGTATGTAGAGCGGTGTCCAATACTCTACTAATTTTTACGAAATGTTACTATACTGTACAAACCATAAACACGCCTATAGCTGTCGGTAGAGAATTGCGCACCTGATTGGTCCAAGAGGCCATTTTCTTTTGATAGAATGGGCGGTCGTGGTATCATAGAAAACGTGATAGGGTAAGACCAATTACAGACATGTCAATGCACCACCATTTTGTACAGTCTCATCACATCGAAATTGATAGAAACGTGTTTTGCACTGTAGTTTATAATCTGTGGCACGCAAATGCTGTACAGCAGATGTGATAACTTACGCCATGTAATTGCTACCGTTAGAGCGATCAAAAAAGGCATAAAACGGGACCATAAGGCTGTAACTCATCAGTAACTTGTCGAAGCGGGAACTTCCGCTCTCCTTGTGAATACAGAGTTACAAGGATGGCGCTTGTACGTTGCAAATAGCTGCGCGGATTTACGTATGGAAGACGTACCTCGATAGGTTACTTGAAGCAGGAAGGGTTCCAACCATTCTTGAGTCATGCATTTTTTAATGTCATTTCGTATTCGCCTAGGCATCGTTTACGAAGACCGTTCTGAAGTCTCCGATACTTCTACGGAAGTTATAATAAACAGGTATCATAAATATCGCCACATACGCACCGATTGTGAATACCACCTGAAACATAACGCTGGACTCATTCAACCAAGTAACGCGTAGAAAATGGTTGCAACTATCTGGGCGTAAGAGAGACGCGATTCTTTAGTTCACTGTGGTGTTTGCACATTCGAGTTCAGAACTTTTAACATCAGCTATCAGTATCGAAGCGATAGCCTAGGTAATTCCATTAGTACAGAGCTACGAGACCAATTCTTTGTCGCTTGCAGTGGCTACATGGCGCCAATCGCAGCGAGCATACGATATGTTAGCAGGCATTTAGAGTTCGAATCTAGTTACGAGCTTTTCAATTTTATTTTTATATTATACTTGTAAGGCCATTCGTAATAAATATTTAACGTTCTTAAGTCTCAAAAGTAATTTGCCACCTTTACAAAGAAAGCATACATACGAAAGGAATAATAACATGCGACTTCCATATGGCAAACGACCACAGGGAATGAAGCGCAGTGCACGTGTTGTCAACATTCTGACCCACCCATTCAACCAAGCAACTGCGCACGCTCGACTCGAAGACCAACTAACAGCGGTCTACACTTCATACGTAGGGCACATGAAACAGCATATCGTAATCCTAGCAGCAACGTGTGAGCACGTACTGTACGGTTAGCACGAAAGCAAACATTTGTATTCACGGGATGATTATGTGAGTATGGTACTACTTTATGGAGAAGCAAGGCAAAATGCACGGGAAGCCAGACGCTTGTATCAAGAACGATTTCCTGGACGAAGGCTGCCAACTGCAGATACATTTCGACGTGTTGAAAGACGGTTGCGTGCAACGGGGTCATTTCATACATTACCCCCCGTTCGGGATGCTCCAGTGACGTCTGGAAATAACGACGAAGCTGTTCAAAATGCAATTGCATACAACCCGCACACAAGCTCACGGGCCATAGGAAATGAACTGAACATCAGTCATGTATCTGTACTGCGAATATTGCACCGCCATAAATTCCACCCTTTCCATCAACAGCTGCACCAGGAACTTCACGGAGATGACTTTCCAAAACGGATAGAATTTTCGCAATGGATATTACAAAGAGTCCGCCTCTGTGGTGTAGTGGTTAGCGTGATTAGCTGCCACCCCCGGAGGCCCAGGTTCGATTCCCGGCTCTGCCACGAAATTTGAAAAGTGGTACGAGGGCTGGAACGGGGTCCACTCAGCCTCGGGAGGTCAACTGAGTAGAGGTGGGTTCGATTCGCACCTCAGCCATCCTGGAAGTGGTTTTCCGTGGTTTCCCACTTCTCCTCCAGGCGAATGCCGGGATGGTACCTAACTTAAGGCCACGGCTGCTTCCTTCCCTCTTCCTTGCCTATCCCTTCCAATCTTCCCATCCCTCCACAAGGCCCCTGTTCAGCATAGCAGGTGTGGCCGCCTGGGCGAGGTACTGGTCATACTCCCCAGTTGTATCCCCGACCAAGAGTCTGAAGCTCCAGGACACTGCTCTTGAGGCGGTAGAGGTGGGATCCCTCGCTAAGTCCGAGGGAAAAACCGAACCTGGAGGGTAAACAGATCATGATGATGATGATATTACAAAGAGTTGAAGCTGATGCGAATTTCTTAATGGAAATTCTCTTTAGTGATGAATCCAGATTTCACAACAACGGAACTGTTAACCGTCACAACTTCCATTACTGGAGCGTTGAAAATCCTCACTGGATCAGGGGAGCTCGATTTCAGGTACAATGGGGCGTCAACGTGTGGTGCGGGATACTAGGTGACAAGATAATTGGACCATATTTCTTCGAAGTAAACCTCACGGGACGACGCTATCTAGAGCTTCTTCGTGAGGATGTGCCCCTTATGACACGGTTACGGATGTGGTTCCAGCAGGATGGAGCTCCCCCACACTGGTCGTTGGCAGTACGGAACCACTTGCATAGGGCATATCCTGGACGATGGATTGGACGAGGGGGTCCGGTCACATGGCCGGCTAGATCACCTGACCTTACTCCACTCGACTTTTTCCTCTGGGGTTATTTAAAGGAAAGAGTCTATGAGCAGGAGCCTGAGAGCCCGAATCATTTACGGCGGCTCATCACGGAAGCCTGCAGGCAGAGTCCACCACATATGTTGCAGCAAGCAAGAATGTCTCTCCTCCACCGTGCTCAGATGTGCATTAACGAAGCAGGTGGTCATTTTGAACATTTGCTTCATTAATCGAATGGCCATGCATAAGCCCATCGCACCGCTGTCGGTACAATCTCACTTTATTGCAAATAGCTCTTTTAAGAGCTCCTTAAAAAACAAACATAGCCGAGTACCTGCAATATGAGAACTGATCATGATTTAGATTTGTCGTCAACAACACGACTCTCACGAACATCAACAACGCAAAAAAAATATTCGTCGTACACAAGACTCGAACCGCCTACTAACGAACACCGGTACTCCCCTCTAACTTTCAGCAAGCTCGGCTATCACGGGTTGCTGTTTAGCGCTGTTGTGTTGCTGCTACTTCTAGTCATTCACCAATAATATTCTCTGTACAGGACGTTTCTGCGACACATAATTTTCACGATTCTTTACCCTCAATCGGTATTTTATCATTAATGCTGATTTGCTTGACACAAATAAACGAATTATGGAAAGAGTTGTAAGAGCAGACATTGTAGTGAGTAGTCAAGGTCAATATTTTTAGGTTCGACTATAATCTGCGGGTTGCATAAAACTGCGTGAATAGGGGCAGCTGTACCACCCGGTATAGTAGACTCGGATTATATCCGTCAAGTTGAACTTAAATTTTGCGTGTGTTGGAACTCTGATTATGACAAGTCATGTATTGGACTTCGGTGACAACAGTTGAGTTGAACTTATATTCTGTGCGCTTGTAGAAACTTCGCGATATAACTTACCTTCGTTCTTGTGGAACTGAGTTTATTCATAATTTCATTAATAAACACGGGCCTGTATGAAAGTGTCCGAACTTTCACATGAATGTTAACGCAAGTGATTACCATAATCCTGTGCTACGACACCAAGGTTTCACTCCGAACTCAAACTGTGTTCTTTATCCAATTCAAACCAAATTGTGTATTATTTCTTCTGAACAGTGTGTAAATTATTTGTGGGTGACTGACAGCAGTGTCTTTGATAAACTCTTGAACAGTCACCAATTTTTTCTATGTCAAGTGCGCCTAACAACGAAGTGTGCTTTTCATTTCAACCTTATTTCTTCGTCAAAGTGTTGTATTATTTCATAACTAATAGCAGGGTCGTTGATAAACTCTAGAGCAGTCATACATTTCTTTCAAAGTCAAGTGCTACTTTATTTAGTGGAAAATCATCACGAACTGTGCCAAGTGCGTGAACAATTTTCAGTTTCATTATTTCTATTCATGAACTATGCTTTATTTTCTTCCAATTTCGATGCTACCCGCATCTTCATCTTTAGTGACCTTATACATTCTATCTACAAGATTAAGATATTTTACAACCACATTAAATGAAACTGTGCTGTTAAACCAAAGTGTCGGGGGACTGTGTAAATTTGGACACTCGTGTATGCTATGTGACGAGTGATTACCCCGCAATTACGTCGGAGATCGTCGGAGAACGTCGGAGAGGGTCGGAGACCGTCCAGAACATCGAAAGTTCGAGACTCAAACCCATATCAAACCGACCTGGGTGTTCCGGCCTTATCTATATGTAATATTGACAACTTGCAGAATGTGTTCTAGTCCCGTTCAGCCTGGTGGACTGGGGGCACGGATCATCAAAAGGCGATGTTGAAGACAGCGACTATCAACACTAAGGTGATGTGCACTTTAAAATGCATTTTCTGGATAAAAAACTATTATTCAATCTATGTAAAAAATTTCTTGTAGATAGGACCCTGCCGCCTGTACCAAGCCCTAGCTAGAAAACATCCAGAATAGCCCTGAGACCTACTTCGTGCTAACTTTAAAATTAGTTCGTAAAGTTGGGCTATTTTATCGGTACAATATTCACTATAGCGACTATTTGTGCTTGTGGCAGAGTGACTTTTATATATTACAATCAGAAACCCTCAGATCCCGAGGCAGATAAATGAGCTATATGCAATTAAAATCGTCAGCCCGACCGCGAATCGAAGCCTGGGCCCTGTGAACCGAAGGCCATTACGCTGACCATTATGCCAAATGCCTGGACCGTAATAGAATTGATATCGCTATTTAATATTCATGGTCTCTTACTTCGCAATCCTAGCATCGTTTATTAAATATTCACACTCTAGCACAAACACACCACAAAACGTTATCACATTCAAACTGTATACACAAGATTAACGAGTAAGATGATCGTTTCATGAAACCAAAAGAACAACAGGACAGCTTTCAGATTGTCTTCGGGTAAACTTCCGTTTGACCACACAATTCTATATGTCACGTAGCTGTGAGCTTGCATTCGGGATATGTTGGGTTCGAATCCCACCGTCGGTAACTGTGAGGGTGATTTAGACACCAGAAAAACATTGGAGACATAGTGTACTTTAATTAAGGACAATGCCGCTACTTTTCCCATCCTTCCGTCGCCATAAACCTGCGATGTGCTAGTGCGAAGTTAAAAGACAAAGAAGAATAAAATACACTCTTGTATCTCTCTGGCGAACGGAACTCCAATGTTTTTCCGAGTTTCACTGCCAACAAATTTGTGAAGTCATCAATGCTGGCTCAAACGCTACGGTCGTAACAACTTCAGCTGATATCGTATGCAGTAATTTTTTTTTTGCTAGGGGCTTTACGTCGCACCGACACAGATAGGTCTTATGGCGACGATGGGATAGGAAAGGCCTAGGAGTTGGAAGGAAGCGGCCGTGGCCTTAATTAAGGTACAGCCCCAGCATTTGCCTGGTGTGAAAATGGGAAACCACGGAAAACCATCTTCAGGGCTGCCGATAGTGGGATTCGAACCTACTATCTCCCGGATGCAAGCTCACAGCCGCGCGCCTCTACGCGCACGGCCAACTCACCCGGTCGTATGCAGTAATAATTATACCTGTCACTATACTCCGCGCTGCTTTACTTTACTTCTTTGTGGTTTGGCCGATTTTGGCTCCGTCTGGTGGTTATGTGCTGGAACATAGACATCCAACCAATCCCATGTTGCCATTCATATCAACATATATCGGCGGAGTGCGATCTCTAAAGCTATACTAGACTTAACCAAAGTTGGCGTCTGACAGGTAAGGTTGGAGGGAGGAGCACTGCACGTGCCATTTCACGATGTTGCCACATTCCAGCATTCCTTTCTTACATGCTCTTACCCCTCGCTTCCGGCTCACTTGCTCCCTCCTTCATTCTGACCGCTGTGATCTGTTGTAGACTACCTGGCCAGGCGGTGTCGTCCCATTTGCGATCACTCTTATACAAACAATCGGGTTCTTATCAGTGACAGTGACAGGTTTGGCAACTCCCAGCAAGACGAGCTACCCTGAAGTTTTATCTCCATGGCAACCGCAGTAGCCCCACCCTCGTTTCCATGGCAACCACACAGCCACTCCCTTTATCCCGCCTCGGCAGGTGGTGGTGGTGGTGATTATTGTTTTAAGGGGAAGTACAACTAGGCAACCATCCTCTATATAACACTAATCAGAGGGAAAAAAGGAAGGGGTCCGACACTTCGAAAAATGAAAGTGTCGGCCAAAGGAAGACAAGGGCCGCGAAGGGCATGAAAATGAAAGACTCCCTAGCCCTCGTAAACCTAATAGCGTCGGGGTCGAAAAAGAATAAGAGTTGACCAAGGGAGGTCGGATAGTATAGTTGAAAGCGAGGAGCCTGGCATAAGTAAGTGGAAGCAATGCCAGGACTCTGCTGAGGGCCCCATGGTCGCCAACCCACGCTCCAAAGTTCAGAGCCCCTGGGGTGCGCCTCGGCAGGCAGTAAACGGGCCTCCCTCTAAGATATGTCACACACCAACTCTTATTATTAGCAGTATAATTACCAAGTCTAATATTTACATTCACGACGTGGTTAGCCTATCTTTTTCAGCGTGTACGGTCCACGATTTTTTGCAGTTTTCTGCAGTAATTAGTGTTATTCATGTTAGTCTTCATCTCTCTAGTATAGTTTTTTGCAATTTGCTTTACGTAGCACCGACACAGATAGGTCTTATGGCGACGATGGGATAAGAAAGGCTTAGGAGTTGGAAGGGAGCGGCCGTGGCATCAATTAATGTACAGCTCCAGCATTTGCCTGTTGTGAAAATGGGAAACCACGGAAAGTCATCTTCAGGACTCCCGGCAGTGGTGTTTGAATCTACTATCTCCCGGATGCAAGCTCACAGATGCGCGACCCTAACTGCACGGCCAACTCACCCGATCTCTAGTATAGTACAGTGCCGTATAGCGTAGTTTACAGTTTAGCATAGTATAAGTTAGTAAAATACAGGTTTTAATAGTTCGGTGTATAAAAATACATGTAGTTTTATTTACGTCCGTGTAATAGTTAGTGTACTTAGTTCGTGCGTGTTTAGCATGTCTTAGTGTAGTTCGGGAAAGACAAGTGGCAAGAATGCGACTCTGAGCTCAGTGGAGTGTTCACTTTGTAGGCCATTACCTCCTTCCTGTGCCAGCCATTAGCGGTGAGTGATTAGTTATTTCTTCATTCTCTTTTATTCTTACTAATGTATTGTGTCGGATGTTGTTAATAAGTGTAGTTTTTGGGAATTTGTTTCCAATCCAGATTCATTAGCTTTTCTGAGTACGGTATTACATTTTACGGGGGCTGCTTACGGTGGTCGTATTACATCGGCTGTTCTTTCGGCAGTAGCGCGCTGGCAACAGACGTAAGGTGATGCTCATTTGTTTGCGAAACGTCAACTTAGAAGTAAAGCCATCCGGAGTATACCCTAAGACTCTTAATGAAGTGACAATCTATTTCGTTAGAAGTCTTTCAAGTCAACTCATTGATACAGTTAGTTAAGTGTGCACTTAGTATTTAATGCCATCCCCGGTTTCTAGGGGTGGCGATGCTGCATCTAACTTGGGGGGACCGGGTTCGATTCCAGGCCAGACCAGGGATGTTTACCTAGATCTGAAGGCTGGTGCGAGGTCCACTCAGCGAATGCAAAATCAATTGATTTAGGCACGAATAGGTTAGAACGTATGTGAACAAGGGGCACGTATTATATAACCGTTCTACCGTTATGTTCGGTGAGTTGCATAAATATTAGGGGTTCTGTTAGTTTAGACCGCAAATATTTATGCAAATCTCACTGCAGAACTGTTGTGCGGGTAGAAGACACTTGCGCCGTTCTCAAATTCGTTTGCATTCTAACCTATTAGTGCATAAAATAATTTCCCTGCTGATGAGCTACCTGACGGTGAGATAGCGGCCCCGATCTGGAAAGCCGACAATAATGGCCGAAAGGATTCGTCGTGCTGACAGTGCGTCAACTCGTAATATTGAAGCCTTTGGGATGAGGAGCGGTCGCTAGGTTGGCAAAGGCTCGGTAGTTCTGCAGCACCATGGGGTTTGCTTTTTGTATTTAATAGTGCTTGAATGTGACTAGACCAGTCATTAATTATTCATTTTTGCAAATGGTTTAAAGTCGTAGTAACATATCCAAGGTTTTCGGCGACGTAATGTTGGGAAAGAGCTAGGATTAGGAAGGTAGCGGTCATGCCCTTAATTAGGGTACAGCCCCAGCATTTGCTTGGTGTGAAAAGGGGAAACCACGTGAAACCATCTTCAAGGCTACTGATGATGGGATACGAACCTATCATCTCCCGAAAATGCAAGCTCTCAACTCCGCGACTCTAACCGCGTGGCCAACTCGCTCGGTGTCAGTAAATCTAAGACACGTAATGGATTTTATTAATAATACTAATAATAATAATAGACGAAGAACAGTAGGGTACTCGGAACAAAGAAGATACAGGTTAAAACCGGAATTAATTACCTGAATGAAAGCGTGCTAGAGTGGTGAGGTCATGAGACGTGAATGGATGAAGATAGCTTACATAGGTGAATAAGTAACTTGGAAATAGAAGGCAAGATTAGCAGAGAAAAAAAGAGACCAAATCGATGCTATGTAAACTCAATATTTAAATGATTTAATGTGGAACAAAGTGCTACAAGTCTAGATGCACTTATGGATAAGCTTAGATAATTGACGGAGGCTTGCAGACTTAACTTCCAAAACATGTTGTTATTGTCGTTGTTTGGGTCATTAGTCCATAGACATATTTGATGAAGCTCTCCATGCTACCCTACTCTAGTTCAGTGTATAAAAATAGCTTTAGTTTTATTTACTTCCGTGTATGGTTAGTATACTTAGTTCGTGCGTGTATAGCATGTGTTACTACATCCTACATTTGCTCTAATCTGTTTGCTACATTCATGATTTGGTCTACTCTTACAGTTCTTAGCACCTAAACTTCCTTAAGGAACTAACTGAACAAGTCTTGGGTGTGTTAATATGTGTCTTGTTATTGTACCTTCTCTCATATTCAAACTTCACCAAGTTGTTCTCCTCTCATTAATTTGGTTCAGTATCTCTTCATTCGTGACTTTATCTACCCATCTTACTGTCAGCATTCTTCTGTAGCACCACATTTCACTCTTCCTTTCTGGGGCAGTTATGCCCATTTGTCACTTCCATACACTGCCATGCTCCAGAGGAAAATTTTCAAAAACTATTTGTAATTCCTATATCAATGTTCGGTGTGATCAAGTTTAATTTTTAAGGAAAGGCCTTCCTAGCTTGTGCTTGTGTGTTTGAATAAATCAATACAATTTATTTCTTATCTAATGTATGAAAATGGTGTTCCAATTTCGTCAGTATTAAAGCTTGTGTCATAATCTGGCCATTTTGTTTTGAAGATAGATACTGAACGTGTAATTCGTTACGAAATGTTAAGTACATCTACGGTTGTCGGTTCAATTGTCGTAATAAAAAAATAATTTCACGAATATCAGTAGCGATGTTAATTGTTATCTGCTCCCTGCGGTATTCAGAGTAGGCATACATATTCCTCGTCTCCAGGATTTAATTTCCATTAATATTAGTAGGGATTAGATTCATAAACGTAATAAGTTGCTTCCTGTCACTCACTGTATATTCTATTTCGCTCTCCACTAGAGTTTGGGACAACATGGAATGGTATTCCTCTCGAAATCAGGATTTTAATGCACAGGATAATTTTTATTGATATATTCTCTTTATCTCTTCTGAGAGCAAATTTTCGTCTATAAGGTATTTCATAGAACTTATTTCTTCGTGTTTCATGTAAAATATCACAAAAAACACGTTAGTTTATATTATAGGGTAACGAATTACTATACTCGAAGATAAATAGGCGACTTTTGCACATAACTGAAGAGAAACTACTGCCAGTACTATTACTACCACTACTACTACTAATAATAATCATCATCATCATAATCAGCAGAATGTTTGAATACATTTTCAGATAGAGGAGTAAATAAAACAGAGAAGACAATTGTAAGGAAAATTATGGGACCCATTTGAGAGATTATCACATACAAACTGAGACCACAACAAGGTTTATAGAATGCATCAGAAAAATAGCCCATGCTTTCAGGAAAAGGAGGATTAGTCAACTGTACAGAATGGGCAAAAATAGATTAACAAAACACATTTTTGAACATTTTTGAACACTACGGAACAAAAAATGCTAAAGCAGTTTTTCTTAATGAAGCCTAAGAAAACTTGGAACTACTCTATATTAAAAAAGAGAAAATTCTAAATAGAGAATAATTCAGAAAAACAAAATTTGATAGCGAATTTCCAGAGAAAGTCAAGGTGAAATTAGGCCGTAAGGGACGGGAGAAAGAAAACAACACCGAGGAAGGATGACGAAGTTTTGGGAAGACAAGAAGTAGAAGAAGAAGAAAACTGTTTCATATGATCCTAAGATCGCTTAATCGAATGAATAAACAATAATTCTCTTTAACTACATTTTGGAAAATGTAATGAGAGAATGCAAATTTAGACTTCAAGATAAATGAATCCAGAAATCAGATTAGGATATAAAAATGTTGAAAATGAAACATAATTAATGTCTAAAACGTTGAAATGAAGGGCAGTGGAAAAGGCAAGGGTACATAATTCTTTCATGAAGGCAGAATTTTTTATAATATCCGAAGCCATCTCTTTTCAGTTTGGAATCAGTTAATTTATAAGTGTTAGTTTCTTCAGTCTTCCGAAACTAGTAGTAGTGATAAAAAGGGGACTCTGGGCCAGGGGCTAATGCGCAAGATGGCCGCCGCGCGCAATCTACCTCTAGGGCTACCGCGCAAGATGGCCGCCACGCGCAATCTACCTCTAGGGCTACGCGCTACGTCCTCGGACACCTTCAGAAAATAGGATGTCGTTATCTTATGGAATACTGTCGAAAGAGGCTACTAAAAGGAATACCTGACTTGGAAGAGCAAGTGTTAGCGAACTAGGGGTCATTAGCTGAGCCTAGGTATGATGTATGCTAAGCTGTTGTGTATAACCTCCCTTGGCCAACTCCTGTAGGTCACTTTATTCCGAGGGGGCGGAGGTTGATCAGAGTAAAGCTCCTCCAGGGGCACCGAGCAACCTGTGCTGTTGTTGTGTCTGCAATGGCGAACTTAGGTTTTTTACCTGAGTCTAGCTATGATGTGTGCTAAGCTGTCGTCTGTTTAACCTCCTTGGCCAACTCTTGTAGGACACTTCATTCTGATGTGGTAAGGTTCTAGCAGAGTAAAGCTCCTCCAGGGGCACCCTTGCCTTAGGTAGGAGCCGAGCAACCTGTGATGTTGTGCCTGCATTAGCGAACTCGGGTTTTTTAGCTGGGTGTAGGCATGTTGTGTGCTAAGCTATCGTCTATCCAACCTGCTTGGCCAACTCTTGTAGGGAGTACTTCAGCCCTAGAGGAGCAGAGTAAATGCTACTCCTAAGGATTCGAACGTGGAGTTGACATAAACTCAAAACTAAAGAGCTTAAGTGCAATTCAAATATCCTCACCCTGATTGAAATATGTGTACGATGTGTACTGACTACAGTAAATGTGGAGACATGTTCATCTCAGCAGAAAAAGAATGACTTTGCGAGCTAAGCTGTATTTTCCCCTACCTGGTGTAGTACTAAAAAATGTTGACAATATGTTATGATGCGAGACACTTGACTTGAGAGAGAACGCGGAGTCTTCAGCTACAGGTCATAGCTTGTTCGCGATGACGGAACTACAGCTCTTGCTACCAAGATAACGGTACCTTACTTAGATCTGAATTGTTTTATGAGGTAGGGGGGGGGGTATATTTTTATTAATGGTATACTGCTAGTCGTAAGGGTAACTAACAGGGATGGGCTAACTCAGGAGAGAGCTGTGCTAGGACACAGAGGTAATTAGACATATACAGAGCCTTATAGACGCATTCTCTAGTTTTCTTCTTTCTTTCTTAACCTGCTTACCATCCAGGGTTGATTTTCCCCTTGGACTCAGCGAGGGATCCCACCTCTACCGCCTTAATGACAGTATTCAAGAGCTACAGACTCTGGGTCGGGGGATAACAGTACCTCGCCTTACATGGCCTATCGTTAACTTCTTAAGACTTAGCTGCTTACCTGATTATGGTTAAGAGTGCTAGGTTAACCTATGCATATGACGCCAGGCTTAACTTTACAAGGGCGTTACAGTCTCAAATTTGAGATTCGATCTTACGCTCAACCCAACTAGACGAGATAAGACATGATCCAGGGACTTTGATGCTGAGATTGGTGGAAGGACTAGGGATATGGTGCGAGGTGTAATACAAATGCTTTATTTACAGACAGCGTAATATTGGGGAGCATCTTCGAAGTTCTAAAAACGGAGAGCCTAGCATAACATAGAAGAAATAACTGCACGTGCAAGTTGACTAGCTTTCGATGTATTTGCTAACACATAGAATACAAAGTATTTTTTCCCTACAAGTTTGCATCTTAGGTACAATCACGCAGGAAGACCTTACCTATCCTTGTACTGAATACCCAATGTAATATGTAAAATTAATGTGGTGCCGGAATATAGCTCTGCAGCATTTCGCGTATTATCAGAATTCCCGAATACAGAATAAAATCCTTACTTACACTTTACGTTCGATACCCCTGCAGGCCTGACGTTGCGCTGACCACGCGTTAACCTCCTAGGCGATGGTGTAAGCCTTAATACATAACATGCTTCATTCATTGAGACGTAAGGCTGAAAAGCAACCTTAGGTCCAGGGGAGATGAGCGACCGCGCAAGGTATCAGCCAAAGAAAGACAAAGGCTACGAAAGGCGTGAAAATTAAAGATTCCTTAGCCTTCGTAAACCTAATAGCGTAAGGGTCGGAAAAGAACAAGAGTTAACCGAGGAAGGTCGGATAGGATAGATAAAAGTGAGTGACCTAACACAAGTAAGTAGAAGCATGCGTATACATGGGCTCTTATGGCACTAACCCGGTGGAGGCTGTGCTAGGGCTTTTTGCCTTGTATCTAATAAAATCCATGACCCAGCCTGGAATTACCCTAATTCGAGGTTCTATCCTACTAACCGGATGCCCTCCTAACTTGCAACTCTCGGTGGAGTGATGTAGGAGGGTGATGGAATACTGCTGTAAGAAACGACTAAAAAAGGGGTGCTCGAGGGCTTTTAACTTCCGAGCGTGGTATAAGCGACAAGAGGACCTCAAGCTGAGTCTGGCATTAATTATAGTTGTTTAACATTTTTGAATAGGGAATCGAAGGTTTAGTGACTCGAGAACAATCTTCTACTCACAACCACGAGGCTTCAGGAATCTGCTGACAGTGTAGCCGGTTACGCTATGTAAGCAACTCAGCTGTCGCAGAGATGCATGCCGTTACAATTGACATGAATGAAATATCTGACCCGCACACACTTCGACTCTTTGAATACAACTCTGCATCTGTTGGCACAAAGGGGTCTATAGCTGAGTCTGGCATAAGTCTAACTCTGCAGAGCTACTACAGGGTTTACAACTTGTAACTCATAAGCTATTAGTTTTTATTAGCTTAACATTCGGAACAAGGCTACTATGCAAGATAGCTGCTATACTTTATTCGTTTAGACTTAACTAGAGGGCTGTCTCATAGGCTGACAACTTGTAACTTAAGACCTCATGCATTACAATTGTGTCAAACACGGAATGTAGCGTACAGGACCTGTTATTTATCTTTCTTCTTCTCCTCCTTAACCTTTTTCTCAATATATTTGGATTAACACGACGAAAAGCATAGTTCGCAAGCCAGAAAACGTAATCATGCACAGTTATATTTATGACCCAGCCGAAAATTAAATCTAAGCCCTTGTTGGTGTAGATGAAGAGAAGTTTATTACGACGGAAACACTTAGTTCTCAAGCCACAAAACATAATCATACGCAGTTAAAATCACAACCCGTCGGGGATCGAACCCAACGCCTTGTAAACTTAAGGTTAGTATGCTAATGATACAACCGAGGAGCCTTGTATCTAATAAAATCCATGACCCGGCCTGAAATTACATCAGCCCTCGACAATACAAACTATTAAGTGAACTACGAGGGGTTATTAACTGTGTGTCTCTTATTACTCTTAGAAAATGTACATTTAAGCTCTACTGATAAAATGTTAGTCTCTTCTATCTTTAAAGTCGCAATGATGTCGCAACGTCCATTGGTTAACACTTGGTTTCTTTCGAGCTTAACATTTAAACTATATAGGCTATACTCGTATATATAACCTGTAGTGTGCCTGCCTCTTACCCGGAGGCCCCGGGTTCGATTCCTGGCTAGGTTAAGGATTTTTACCTGGACTTGTGGGTTGGTTCGAGGTCTACTTAGCGTACGTGATTAGAATTGACGGGCTATCTGACGATGAGATAGCGGCCCCGGTCTAGAAAGCTAAGAATAACGGCCGAGAGGATTCGTCGTGCTGACTATACGACACCTCGTAATTCGCAATCCTTCGGGCTGAGCGACGGCCGCTTGGTAGGCCAAGGCCCTTCAAGGGCTGTAGTGTTATGGGGTTTGTTTATGTGTATATAACATTTTACTCTTACGTCTAACTCTATTGAAAAATTGTCGTTCTCTTCTGACTTCAAACTGGTTACCTATCTGACCTTTATTAATCCAAATTTCGTTTCTTCTAATGTTTAACTGCCTGCTGTCATTTCTTGATGGATACAGTACTTTGCATCCATCTCTTGGCACAGGCCAGAGTAAAGTGTAGCTTCCACCGAAGTCCCAGTCAACATTCATGGCTGTGACAATATTGAAATTGCTGGGGTATGGGTAGTGCTGAGTAATGACATTCAGAGCATGACTAGTGCATCTGAGTGTTATGAGAGGTGCTGCTCATAGGGTCAGTCGTGCTGCAATAATACTTTCTGACCCAGTGAGGAAAGCAATGACAAACTACCTCACTCATCATCTTGCCTAGTACGCCTCATTACGGTGCTGCCATTGGTTTTTGGGTTTTCCTTACAGCCGCATAACCTTTGGTGGTGCAATTTGCGGATCCAACCAGCCTCTGGGCTGATAACCTAACAGACAGACTAATTTTTAAACTTGCGACTCGACGGAAGAACATTTAACGATTCAGCTGAAGTTGGTACATTTTTGATAGCAGCAACACCCTTATCGATTGTTATCTGCAAGAACGCTTCTACTTTGTTAGGAATAGCAAATTAATCTCTATTGGTAAATGGTTTATCTCTTCTAACTTTAAAACTCGTGACGATGTGTAACCTCTGTTGTTCATGATCAATGACTGTTCACAATGTACCTTACAGTAATGTAATCTATTCGTGTTGTGTATATCTGTGGTTATTCTTCAATAAACAACTGCACTGGATGATCTACTAGACTTATGGTTTTGTTATAGTCCTTTACTATAAGCAGTTACAACCTAACAACCTACAACAGTCATTGATCATGAACAACAGAGGTTACACATCGTCACGAGTTTTAAAGTTAGAAGAGATAAACCATTTACCAATAGAGATTAATTTGCTATTCCTAACAAAGTAGAAGCGTTCTTGCAGATAACAATCGATAAGGGTGTTGCTGCTATCAAAAATGTACCAACTTCAGCTGAATCGTTAAATGTTCTTCCGTCGAGTCGCAAGTTTAAAAATTAGTCTGTCTGTTAGGTTATCAGCCCAGAGGCTGGTTGGATCCGCAAATTGCACCACCAAAGGTTATGCGGCTGTAAGGAAAACCCAAAAACCAATGGCAGCACCGTAATGAGGCGTACTAGGCAAGATGATGAGTGAGGTAGTTTGTCATTGCTTTCCTCACTGGGTCAGAAAGTACTATTGCAGCACGACTGACCCTATGAGCAGCACCTCTCATAACACTCAGATGCACTAGTCATGCTCTGAATGTCATTACTCAGCACTACCCATACCCCAGCAATTTCAATATTGTCACAGCCATGGATGTTGACTGGGACTTCGGTGGAAGCTACACTTTACTCTGGCCTGTGCCAAGAGATGGATGCAAAGTACTGTATCCATCAAGAAATGACAGCAGGCAGTTAAACATTAGAAGAAACGAAATTTGGATTAATAAAGGTCAGATAGGTAACCAGTTTGAAGTCAGAAGAGAACGACAATTTTTCAATAGAGTTAGACGTAAGAGTAAAATGTTATATACACATAAACAAACCCCATAACACTACAGCCCTTGAAGGGCCTTGGCCTACCAAGCGGCCGTCGCTCAGCCCGAAGGATTGCGGATTACAAGGTGTCGTATAGTCAGCACGACGAATCCTCTCGGCCGTTATTCTTAGCTTTCTAGACCGGGGCCGCTATCTCATCGTCAGATAGCCCGTCAATTCTAATCACGTACGCTAAGTAGACCTCGAACCAACCCACAAGTCCAGGTAAAAATCCTTAACCTAGCCAGGAATCGAACCCGGGGCCTCCGGGTAAGAGGCAGGCACACTACAGGTTATATATACGAGTATAGCCTATATAGTTTAAATGTTAAGCTCGAAAGAAACCAAGTGTTAACCAATGGACGTTGCGACATCATTGCGACTTTAAAGATAGAAGAGACTAACATTTTATCAGTAGAGCTTAAATGTACATTTTCTAAGAGTAATAAGAGACACACAGTTAATAACCCCTCGTAGTTCACTTAATAGTTTGTATTGTCGAGGGCTGATGTAATTTCAGGCCGGGTCATGGATTTTATTAGATACAAGGCTCCTCGGTTGTATCATTAGCATACTAACCTTAAGTTTACAAGGCGTTGGGTTCGATCCCCGACGGGTTGTGATTTTAACTGCGTATGATTATGTTTTGTGGCTTGAGAACTAAGTGTTTCCGTCGTAATAAACTTCTCTTCATCTACACCAACAAGGGCTTAGATTTAATTTTCGGCTGGGTCATAAATATAACTGTGCATGATTACGTTTTCTGGCTTGCGAACTATGCTTTTCGTCGTGTTAATCCAAATATATTGAGAAAAAGGTTAAGGAGGAGAAGAAGAAAGATAAATAACAGGTCCTGTACGCTACATTCCGTGTTTGACACAATTGTAATGCATGAGGTCTTAAGTTACAAGTTGTCAGCCTATGAGACAGCCCTCTAGTTAAGTCTAAACGAATAAAGTATAGCAGCTATCTTGCATAGTAGCCTTGTTCCGAATGTTAAGCTAATAAAAACTAATAGCTTATGAGTTACAAGTTGTAAACCCTGTAGTAGCTCTGCAGAGTTAGACTTATGCCAGACTCAGCTATAGACCCCTTTGTGCCAACAGATGCAGAGTTGTATTCAAAGAGTCGAAGTGTGTGCGGGTCAGATATTTCATTCATGTCAATTGTAACGGCATGCATCTCTGCGACAGCTGAGTTGCTTACATAGCGTAACCGGCTACACTGTCAGCAGATTCCTGAAGCCTCGTGGTTGTGAGTAGAAGATTGTTCTCGAGTCACTAAACCTTCGATTCCCTATTCAAAAATGTTAAACAACTATAATTAATGCCAGACTCAGCTTGAGGTCCTCTTGTCGCTTATACCACGCTCGGAAGTTAAAAGCCCTCGAGCACCCCTTTTTTAGTCGTTTCTTACAGCAGTATTCCATCACCCTCCTACATCACTCCACCGAGAGTTGCAAGTTAGGAGGGCATCCGGTTAGTAGGATAGAACCTCGAATTAGGGTAATTCCAGGCTGGGTCATGGATTTTATTAGATACAAGGCAAAAAGCCCTAGCACAGCCTCCACCGGGTTAGTGCCATAAGAGCCCATGTATACGCATGCTTCTACTTACTTGTGTTAGGTCACTCACTTTTATCTATCCTATCCGACCTTCCTCGGTTAACTCTTGTTCTTTTCCGACCCTTACGCTATTAGGTTTACGAAGGCTAAGGAATCTTTAATTTTCACGCCTTTCGTAGCCTTTGTCTTTCTTTGGCTGATACCTTGCGCGGTCGCTCATCTCCCCTGGACCTAAGGTTGCTTTTCAGCCTTACGTCTCAATGAATGAAGCATGTTATGTATTAAGGCTTACACCATCGCCTAGGAGGTTAACGCGTGGTCAGCGCAACGTCAGGCCTGCAGGGGTATCGAACGTAAAGTGTAAGTAAGGATTTTATTCTGTATTCGGGAATTCTGATAATACGCGAAATGCTGCAGAGCTATATTCCGGCACCACATTAATTTTACATATTACATTGGGTATTCAGTACAAGGATAGGTAAGGTCTTCCTGCGTGATTGTACCTAAGATGCAAACTTGTAGGGAAAAAATACTTTGTATTCTATGTGTTAGCAAATACATCGAAAGCTAGTCAACTTGCACGTGCAGTTATTTCTTCTATGTTATGCTAGGCTCTCCGTTTTTAGAACTTCGAAGATGCTCCCCAATATTACGCTGTCTGTAAATAAAGCATTTGTATTACACCTCGCACCATATCCCTAGTCCTTCCACCAATCTCAGCATCAAAGTCCCTGGATCATGTCTTATCTCGTCTAGTTGGGTTGAGCGTAAGATCGAATCTCAAATTTGAGACTGTAACGCCCTTGTAAAGTTAAGCCTGGCGTCATATGCATAGGTTAACCTAGCACTCTTAACCATAATCAGGTAAGCAGCTAAGTCTTAAGAAGTTAACGATAGGCCATGTAAGGCGAGGTACTGTTATCCCCCGACCCAGAGTCTGTAGCTCTTGAATACTGTCATTAAGGCGGTAGAGGTGGGATCCCTCGCTGAGTCCAAGGGGAAAATCAACCCTGGATGGTAAGCAGGTTAAGAAAGAAAGAAGAAAACTAGAGAATGCGTCTATAAGGCTCTGTATATGTCTAATTACCTCTGTGTCCTAGCACAGCTCTCTCCTGAGTTAGCCCATCCCTGTTAGTTACCCTTACGACTAGCAGTATACCATTAATAAAAATATACCCCCCCCCTACCTCATAAAACAATTCAGATCTAAGTAAGGTACCGTTATCTTGGTAGCAAGAGCTGTAGTTCCGTCATCGCGAACAAGCTATGACCTGTAGCTGAAGACTCCGCGTTCTCTCTCAAGTCAAGTGTCTCGCATCATAACATATTGTCAACATTTTTTAGTACTACACCAGGTAGGGGAAAATACAGCTTAGCTCGCAAAGTCATTCTTTTTCTGCTGAGATGAACATGTCTCCACATTTACTGTAGTCAGTACACATCGTACACATATTTCAATCAGGGTGAGGATATTTGAATTGCACTTAAGCTCTTTAGTTTTGAGTTTATGTCAACTCCACGTTCGAATCCTTAGGAGTAGCATTTACTCTGCTCCTCTAGGGCTGAAGTACTCCCTACAAGAGTTGGCCAAGCAGGTTGGATAGACGATAGCTTAGCACACAACATGCCTACACCCAGCTAAAAAACCCGAGTTCGCTAATGCAGGCACAACATCACAGGTTGCTCGGCTCCTACCTAAGGCAAGGGTGCCCCTGGAGGAGCTTTACTCTGCTAGAACCTTACCACATCAGAATGAAGTGTCCTACAAGAGTTGGCCAAGGAGGTTAAACAGACGACAGCTTAGCACACATCATAGCTAGACTCAGGTAAAAAACCTAAGTTCGCCATTGCAGACACAACAACAGCACAGGTTGCTCGGTGCCCCTGGAGGAGCTTTACTCTGATCAACCTCCGCCCCCTCGGAATAAAGTGACCTACAGGAGTTGGCCAAGGGAGGTTATACACAACAGCTTAGCATACATCATACCTAGGCTCAGCTAATGACCCCTAGTTCGCTAACACTTGCTCTTCCAAGTCAGGTATTCCTTTTAGTAGCCTCTTTCGACAGTATTCCATAAGATAACGACATCCTATTTTCTGAAGGTGTCCGAGGACGTAGCGCGTAGCCCTAGAGGTAGATTGAGCGTGGCGGCCATCTTGCGCGGTAGCCCTAGAGGTAGATTGCGCGCGGCGGCCATCTTGCGCATTAGCCCCTGGCCCAGAGTCCCCTTTTTATCACTGCTCTAATTTTCAGCAGCAAATTTATAAACTACCTGAAAAGTAAACAACTCAATTGAAATACAATGTTTTGTTGTTGAAATAACATTATCAGGTTCAATCATATCACACTCAGATATTTAGATGATAATATAATATAATATAATATAATATAATATAATATAATATAATATAATATAATATAATATAATATAATATAATATAATATAATATAATATAATATAATATAATATAATATAATATAATATAATAATTATATTATATTATATTATCATATTATAATATTAATTATATAATAATTATAATTAATAATAATAATAATAATTATTATTATTATCCGCGTCGTTGCTGTTCATTGTAATAATATACAACATTGTACTTCGAAATAAACATATAACTTTCCTTATCATAAAACGAGGGTCTCACTTTTAATTACTCCGGAGGGGGGGCGAGCTTCTAAGCGCCGCTACTGTATGCAAGGTTTCTTAATGAGCCCCTAATGTGCTGCCTATTATACTGGTAATTTTTGCTATGTTATTTTTTCGCTTATTCTCTTTTGGGACTATACATGCAGTGTATTATTTTTATTGTCGTTTTTTGTTATTATCAGGCAATAAATGGGCGGAAAAAAGCACAGAGAAAGAATGAAGAAGTTTTGGAAAGAGAAGAAGAGGAATCCTCTTTCACGAGGTCCTACTATGGCCCAATCGAATGCAATAAAACAGAAATGTAACTTAAAACATTCAAAATGCTCCAAGATTCTAAGCACAGGATACGGCAGAATCAGTACTGTGAATAATTTCTAGTAACTAAGAGAAATCTTCCAGTCAACCGGTCTAGATACAGAAGCGAGCTCAGAAAATGGAATTGAAGACCTGGTTGCAATAACCAGATAATGAGCATTTCCTGGTAAAATGAGTTTTTTTGTTATATACGTAGCTTGCTATGAATGGTGTGAAAATGTTGCTCATAGGGTGTGTTGGTGCATGCATTTCAGTGGGCTTGGCAGACTGATATGTAATAGCAACTTCTGGCTCGGTGAGGAAAGCAACGGGAAACTACCCCACTCCTCATTTTCCTAGTACGCCTCTTCAGTGATACCTAGGCCGTCTATGACAGCTGATGGCAGAGCTGTTGAGGATCCAACCAGCCTTGAGGCTGAAGACTGAGTATACATACATAGGCATGCACGCTCTCTATTGGACAAATATGCAATTTTTCCATAATTAGTTCTTATTTTTGACATTAGATTGCATCAAATGTTCTAATTTGTATTAATTAACATAAGTTAATAATTTCAGCATATTGTTAAGAAATAGTACCAAATAGAATGTATTTCGATCCGTGTTTATACCTTACAGCTCTCACTTTTTAAATGTGTAGGATTATTTTCTCAGGTATTTATTTCTTATTATAGAGAATAATTATTGGGACTTACCCTGTTAAAGTTTATGAAAGAACAGGAGATGAAGAAAAATGGCAAGAAATGTGAGAAAAAGAAGTATTTTAGGTGATGATGCATATGTCTTAACAACGGACGCCTTCATCCAGATGCTATGACGTCCTGAAATGGGTTTCTGGACCATTTTGGATCAGGAATACTCTGTATTCCACTATCTATACTTCACTGGAATATTTGAAGACATGGTGGTAACTCATTAAATGGAATGATCGAAACAGACAAAGCAGGTTTTAGTTATACCAGATTCTTGACATCGTGATGATTGCCATGGAACCTCCAGTTTTGGGTGGAATCCAAACCGCATGGATGATAATATTCATTTCGGAAATTCCACTTGTTTTATTCGGGATTTGAACAAGAGCGGCCTTGATTAGAAGCCAGTGATTAAGCCATTCGGCTATCACGTCCGCAATCGAATGATTCAAGACTGTGCATATATGGATAATACCGATTGAAGAATACATGATCTCTAAGAAAAACTAAGCAGATTGGAAATATATGGGTCTGAACTGAGCAATTAAAGCTAAATCAGCTAATAAATAAACAAAAGTCATCATAGGGTGGGAAGACAACCTTTGGGGACATAATTATTAATAATGATTGAGATTTAAATATCATGATTCCAGAGAATAATATCATTAGGGAAGAGATACGCGCGACGATAGCAGCTGATAACGAGAGATACCATACGCTGTATAAAATAGTTCAGTGTATTTCAGTGAAAAATCCAAAGGAAAGCAGCACGGTTTGTTCTGGATGATTTCCGACAATTGGGTAGTGTCAGAAAAATGTTGCAAACTTTGCGCTGGGAAGACATGGAAGTAAGGAGACGAGATGCTCGACTATGGAGGATGTTAGTGGAGAGATGGCGTGGAATAATATTAGTAGATGAACAAGCTTGAGCGGACCTTTTAAAAGTAGAAAAGGTAATACTGGAATTCAAGAGGACAAATTGGGGAAAATATTCATATATAGGGCGAGGAATAAGGGATTGGAATAAATCATCAAGGGAAATGTTCGATAAATTTCCAAATTCTTCGAAAGAAGATTAAGGAAAAGCTAGGTAAACATTTGATAGGGAAACTGCCATCTGGGCGACATTAGATCGTTGGTAATCGGTTATTATTTATTTATTTATTTATTTATTTATTTATTTATTTATTTATTTATTTATTGATTTATTTATTGATTTATTGATTTATTTATTGATTTATTTATTTATTTATTTATTGATTTATTTATTTATTGATTTATTTATTGATTTATTTATTTATTTATTTATTGATTTATTTATTTATTTATTTATTTATTTATTTATTTATTTATTTATTTATTTATTTATTTATTTATTTATTTATTTATTTATTTATTTAAGTCTTCAATACGGTAAATCTTATTAGAAACCTACAACAAGAAAGTATCGTAGTTAAGAAGAAGACAAAATAGAGAATATTGGAATCCATATTCTCGTCCAAATTCTGTTGCAAATTTTTGGACAGAAAAGGCAGTAACTCAGCGACTAGTTGTAAAATATTTTACAGCAATTGTAGAGTGATGAGACCTTTGGTTACTTGTAGTTCAGTGATTTGGACCGTATCAAGTAGGGACTGTGGATGACGAATTGTTAAGGTGGTGGGCAAAGGAATGTACTAACAAATACCGTGGCTTTTGAACATTTGTATCCAGAAAATGGTTGGACGGATGTAGACAGGAAGGTAGACACAGTCTGAGATCCATACATACCAAGCATCATGATAGGCGACACAGCGGGCTTGCCGTTGGCGATTACGCTGTTGGAGGCAGGAGTACCCATACACAGCACCCTCATGGTGTCTGGACTGATGGTGTGCTCACTGTGGAGGTCACTGGACGAGCGCTTCAGCTTGGGACACTTGTTGTGGACTTTCCAGAACCGACAGACGTCCCTGAACACCGACCACACCTACAAGGAGTAAGTACATTAGTTAACATGAAGACAACCTACAGAATCTTTGAACCCGTATTTCAGCCACAGTTCGGTAGCAACCCTATGGTCAAGAATGTCAGCGACCAGATACGAGGAAGTGCAGATTGTGGGATGATTCGGGAATAGGTTATTAAAAAAAAGACCCTCTTGGGGGGGGGGGGTTGGACTCTGTGCCATTACTACTTCAATGTTATTAGCTGCCGTCCTCTGAGGCCCGGGTTCGACTCCCGGTACTGCCAGAAATTTAAGAATGGCAGGCAGGCTGGTATGTTGTTGAAATTGTACATGCAGCTCACCTCCATTAGGGGTGTGCCTAAAAAAAAAGAAAGAGCTGCACCACCTCGGGATCAGGACATGAGCTTACTTACTTCAAAAATTGAACAAACATTTCGTAAAATTAATTGTGAATAACATCCATAGGAATTTTATCAACTTTTCAAATGTATGAAACACCTATTAATTCGTATTTGGAAAGTGGATAAATTTTTGTACTCAAAATAACTTTATTGCGTTAATTTTTATTTATTAGATATTTCCAAGTACTTTATGAAGACCTTTGAATTGATGAATGATTGTTGCATAGTATTCTTATGCTTCTACTCTTACTTGCATTGAAACCAACCACTTGTATAACATTGAGCTGTCCATTGTCCATTGTTCTGAATGTAATTCACAGATCGCTGAGTGAACTTCTTTGTGATTTTGGGCGAATAGTATTAGTGTGTTTGTATGCTTTATTATTATCATTATAGCTGGCTACATCCTGAAGTTATAGGAGACACAAATGAACTATTAAATGCATAATTTGAAACTTCTCTTTAAGAGAAAGGCTGATATAGTAAAGAGACTAGTGATTATTTAAGATATATGAGTAGTATTAAGAATAAATGTGATAGGGGAGAAGTTTTCAAGCCAAACAGAGTATACTTGACAAGACAAAAGTTTTCTGTTTTGTAAAGATTCGCTGTAACTTGGTATAAATTGAAGGTAATATACAAATTGAATATTTTGATCTGGCTACTTCTACAGCTGTACAAGTTGTGATGCATTGCAACACATATTAAACACAAAGGATAATGACTTTTACCTGAACACCATAACCTCAACTACAACTTATTACATGTGCAACCCATCTATCTGAAATATTCGTGTTCTCTTTAATTGCCTCTTACGGAATCCAAGAGAGGTAAGATGGGAAGACGAAATGTATGATGTGAGGTGTATTCCCGTCCTCAAAGGTCAGGCTATTGCAACACGTCGTATGCAGTGCACTTGTAAATAATGGATTGCTCATGAATGTGGTACTACATGTGTAACATGCCTCACACAATTCAAATAAATAACTATTGTTATACGTTTCAGTTATTTGTGAAACACAATTGGTTGCATAGGAACTTGTCTAACCATTCACTACGTTTTTTGAATTCTTCTTCAACTATAAAGTATGAATTTCAGGGAGTTACCTAGTTATATATCGTCCCTGTTCTGCCAAAACGGCGAATGTAACAATGCTCTTCCTATCCATTAATTCCCTTAAGACTGGTCACGCCTTCCAGCTATATATTGATATGCGGTCCATCAGAACAATTTTCGTTGAGTTCATTTTCCTATGAGCGTGTGTAAAGGAAAATGAACCTTAAATACATCGCACTCTAGGAGTGGGTAAATGTCATGCAAACATACATTCCTTCAGTATGATACAGTAAGGTTCATTTTCTTTTACACACGCACATAGGAAAATGAACTCAACGGAAATTGTTCTGATAGACCGAATATCAGTATGTGGCTGGAAGGCGTGACCAGTCTTAAGGGAAATAATGGATAGGAAGATCATTGTAACATTGGCCGTTTTGGCAGTACAGGGACGATATGTAATGTATCTAGAACGATCACTGCATTCTTCTTTGGGTAATTATTCCCATTCATAAGATGTCCAAATCTCTCTACTCCATGCTATGCAGCCCATAATTTTTGGATTTGTCTGAATGATTTTTTTACACTGTTTGTAATTGAAAGGTGGTTTCTATGCTTAAGAAACGGACTACAGGAGCTCTATAGTTAGACCTTTTTCTGTAATTATCGAAAATTGTGGGTAATTCCATGTTCATACTTCGTAGATACGAATACACATTTCTAAACGAATGGACGGGGGAACAGCTAGTTGCTTCAAGATTAATTATTGAACCATTGTACAAACCTGCTTGTCCAAATGTCCCTGTACCGGGCGGTACACCTCTACGACGCAAGTTCAAATCTTGCGCCAATTTAATCTACTCTACGGGAGAAACCCTGAACTTTAAAAACCGAACTAACTCTACGGTTTATCAGAAGATGTCAATGAGTGTTTTTGATTTTGCTTTTGTTTTTCAGTGATCTAGAAGTGTGGACATTCTCTAACAGATGTCTCTACTAAAAACTATGACTACGCACTCTGGTGCGAAGGAATTAACTTTCTTGAAGAAATTTAGTATTCAAAAGTTGTTGTCTTTACTAAATTTTGTTCTTTTATTTTTTGGGTTGGCAATATTAATCCTTCCTTCCGCCAGTTTTGAACTTAGCTAATCCCAAATTTCTTTAATTAATTTTCAGCCAATCATGTATGTCTTCTTCGATATGGATATGTAGCTCTAAGCTAATTTTTGTATTTGTCTGAACGATTTATTTACACTTTTTGTAGTTGAAAGGTGGTTTCTATGCTTAAGAAATGGACTACAGGAGCTCTATAGTTATACCTTTTTCTGTAATTATCGAAAATTGTGGGTAATTCCATGTTCATACTTCGTAGATACGATTACACATTTCTAAACGAATGGACTGCTGAACAGCTAGTTCCTTCAAGATTAATTATTGAACAATTGGACAAACCTGCTTGTCCAAATGTCCCCATACGCCATTCCAGTTCTTCTGTCTTCTGAGGGTGATACTATGACTTTTAGAACTCCATGCCATGTACACCGGAATCATAATTGGACATTTCCAGTGAAGAAACGTCAGGACTGATTAATCCAGGACATAATTTTTTTTAAATGATTGCTATACACACAAACAAATCCCTTGACGGGAAACATTTTTATGATTCATATGCTCATCTTCCTCTGTCATGTTAATTTCAAACTTAGTCTCTATCTATTCATTACAAATATAATCGAGCCGCTGTTCTCCTCCCCTCCTTTGGATTGCTAAACATTTCGGCTGCGTTCGCCGTTACCGTTTTTAATTTTAGGTTTTTACCCCAAAATTCTGTCATTTTAGACCTGATGATACCGATTTAAATATCATGGTGTTCCATTTGGTTTTGACACGTCGTGTAATCCAACGTTCTACCGTACGAAACACTCAGGCCACCTGTTTTCACATGTAATTAAAATATCTTTTCTTATACATCCCGTGTATCTTTTCTGAAATTATCATTTCATAATCGTAAAATTTTTGATGTATTTTCTGGACTTGATCTAAGTCAGAGATACTTGATATGCCGCGTCAGTGCTAACTCTAAGAATTGTTCCTCCCTTCAGCTTTATTCGGCTGTCTTTAGAATGAGTTATTACATAGTTTTGCTGTAATCTTTACCTGTTCCATTATCTGTTCAATAACGTAACAAAAATGTAAGGAACATGTTCAATCCTAAAAATATATTTCCTTCAAGTCCACAAATTTCGGTTCTTATTGACATGTTCGACAATTTAAGGTACCGTTACAAACAATGGGTGAGATGAGAGGGTGCGCCAATCCAGTTGCCGTCATCACTTTGAAATTTATGGTGACTAGAGACCGGATTTTTAGACATTAATCAGTTAGAATGCGCGCCTGAATTGACTAACGAGCCCGTTAACTAGAAAAGAGACGGTAGGTGTCACGAGACGGATGCACAGTAGACTGGTGTGATCGTGACGTCACTGGACTCTACCTCCCTTTACGTTCTGGATTGTTTCGCGCGTCATTGTCGCACTATACTCTTTGGTGTAAGTGTTTTAATTCTAAACAATGAAGTTCAATGCATTGCTGTTCGTCTGCGATCTGCTCATTGTTTCTTTAATTATTTAATTACTTTAGAGTTTTCCGAATGTTTTGAAAGTCGTGAACTCTTGCGTATCGTTTACGAGTAAAGTGAATTTCAGTGTATATGTCGTTTTAGTGCTGTTAAAATGCCGTGCTATGTGGTTGCAGGCTGTACAAATTATCCCAATAACTCAATGAAACGTAAGTTGTTCCTTTCATAGTTCCCAAGAGACCCAACTCCGCACAAACAATGGATAGGATTTTGTAAAAGAAAAGATGCTTTTAAAGCCTAATATCGCATGTATATGTTCCGAACATTTTCCGCCCTCTGATTTTGAAAGAGATTTACAATCTTTACTGTTAGGCACTTGTTGAAAAAAAGACTAGTTCCTTCCCAAAACACTGCCACACTTTCTGCATCAACAGAAAATTGAGAGAAATACGCGTGCAGGTGGTATTTATTTTAAACTCTTTCACGGGAGTTGTAAATACTAACATTTCTGGTATATTGGAACACATAAAAACATATTTAAACATATTAGCAAAAATTTCACTATTCTGGCTTTCAAAGTAGGTTTGCAATATTTACAAAAGCACACAAATAAAATAAAACGAACAGTTTTATGCAATATCTTAGTAGCTTTCATATGAAGACATTACTTTGTATTACAAGGTAAACGTATTTGTGATTAGGAAGATAAGCGGGGCGCTTGGCAGACTGGAGTCCACTGACGTCACATGCTCCTGGCAGCCCGCGCGTGACACCTACAGTCTCTCTTCTACCTACCGTGACTAACGAGTATACACTAATCTGCACAACAATTATGTTATAAGGTTTGCATAAACATTACTGTTACGATTCATCAGAACCCCTAAAATGTATGTTAATCTAGCTACATTATTGAAGACCGGGCTAGACGAGACTTCTTAATAAATAATTTATAGCTTGAATTTTAACAAATGAGATTATATATGTGACTTTCAATCACACTCAGTACCAATACCTGTTCTATGCTCTCCCGGACGGAGATCTCATGGAAGCAGACGCAGCCGATTTCTTTACTCCGTCGCTGGCCGTCTTCCAGCGTCACCATGCGGTCTCCCCATTGGTCCGTCTTGTTCCCCACCAGCACCACAGGTACATCAGTCACTGCTTCCTGGAACACCACCCGTTCGAAAGTCAGAAAACAAAGAGATATTCTGAAGTCGTTCACTGCCTTGAATGCTTGCCGCTTAGCAAGGATCAAGTTGAACATCTCGAAAACCCTCGTCCCAAGCTTATCCGTGAAGATTACTTTGGAAGTTGGTGCACATTACCATGCAAGGGTAAGGGAGTAAGATTCTTTTTCCTAATGGAAGAAAGGAAACGTTTGGGTGTGTAGTAAGGTATGACATGCGGCAATGGAGAGAAGTAAACAAGGTGAGCGATACTGTCATCCAAGTTCCATCTCTCCCTTGAAGGAGACGTTGCATACGATGCGACGAGTTCGAAATTTTAACTCATGTAATAGGGATCTCTCGAAAGGGAGAGCTGATAAAAATCAATCGGCAAAATACAGCTTGGAGGTCTATAAAGAAGTTGGGTGTCCTTGCACAAATGGACCCACAAGAGAGCTGATATTATTGTCACGGACCGGGCAAAAGGTACGATTGTGGTGACTGTTCCCATTAAAAGATTCAAGAAAAATGAACAGCGACCTCTATTAGTGTGTGAAGAGAAAAATCCTATATGAATCAAGCCGTGAGGATTTCGTAAAGAAGCACGGGATTCAGAAATGGGAAGTCATTGGGCATACGATTGGAGCTAGAGGGAAGATTCTTGAAAAGTCGCTGGAATTCTTAAGAATAACATTTCTAGATACCATTATTTAGAACATAGTGGACTTTGTGTCGAAAAATTCGTTGGCGATTGTTAGGCACCGTTTGTGCTCCCCGACCTGAAATATCTTGTATTGGAATTTCTTTATTCCAATACAATCAGAAAGAGAAAGTTCACCTGATGTCCGACAACATTTACACAACAGATAAAAGAAATATTGTTCGCGTGAACTATTTAGGAGACCGATTACTTCCATTTCCTAATAGGGATAGGTGGATTATCTCTCTTCATCCTCATCAACTTCATGTAAGGTGTACAAATTTTAGGAGGTAGATATAAAAAGGAATACCTTGGAGCTGTTGGAACCCAGTCTCCGCCGTCGTTTATTATAGTTTATGAGGAACTTGAGTCTGTTACACTCGTCGAACGAGCATTTGTCTGTCACTGAGTACATGAGGATGAACGCCTCGGCCCAGCGGATGTTGGCTTCCAGCGTGAGACACTCGCTTTCCTGCAAAGAGATCGGAGGACTAGCAGTTATTCGACCAGATATGATACTACTACTACTATTATTAATAATAATAATATACATAGGATGATGCTGGATATTATTATGTCTGCCTTTATTTGTAGTGGCGAAATGAGGACTCACAGTCCTCTCTTACACTTAACCACACTTCATTAACAGTGTGCATCAGAAAAAAATATATTCAGAATCTTAAAACTACCATTAGAAACAATGAAACAAAATAACGTAATATAAGCAATATAAATATTCTTATTCATACCTTAAAACTATCATTACAACTTAAACATTGATGACACAGTAAACGTAATTCACCCATTCATCCCACAAGATCCATTCAGCCTGGCGACACACATCGAGGAGATGGTTACGGCAAGACGACTTAAAGGAATTTAAGCTTTTTATGGCTCTAATATTATGTCTGTCTGTCTGTCAGGTCACCAGCCCAGAGGCTGGTTGGATCCTCAAATAGCACCACCAAAGGCTATGCAGTTATAGGGAAACTGCAAAAACCAATGGCAGAGCCCAAATGAGGCGTACTAGGCAGGATGAGGAGTGAGGTAGTTTGCCATTGCTTTCCTCACTGGACCAGAAGGTGCCACTGAAGCACGACTGATCCTATGAGCAACACCTTTCGTAACACTCAGACACTAGTTGTGCTCTAAATGTCATTACTCAGCACCACCCATACCCCAGCAGCTTCCATATTGTCACAGCCATGGATGAGACTGGGACTTCGGTGGAAGCTACACTTTGCTCTGGCCTGTGCCAAGAGACGGATACAAGAATACTGCATCCATCAAGAAATGGCAGAAGGCCACTCTAATATTATAGGGGAGAGAATTCCACATTCTAGCTCCATTTGCAACACAGCTGTGTGCTGCTGACCTGCTGAGGGGAATAGCAAGTCTACTGCCGGAGCGTGTGTTATGCTGGTGGAAAGAGGATAGGAAATTGAGTTGTGAAGATAGGGATATTCTCGTTGAATACTGCTACGTGGAGGCTTCTATATCGTTCAACATTTTAGAAGGGAAAATTGACGATAATAAGGTGTTACATGAACATCATAGCGTAAGGAGAAGATAAATGTAATACAAGAGTTCAGAGCAGGTTGTAATCAGTTTAATTGTTCTCTCGTGGCATCAATTAGTACCACGTCACAGTAGGAAAATATAGCAAGGAGAAGAGTATTTATAAGCCGAATTCTCATATTTAGTGGCTGCATATTTTGATGATATTTTAGTGGGTAAAGAGAGATGTACACTTTATTACAGACATTGGAATGTTCTCTCCCCAGTTAAGATTCTCGTTTATAATTACACCAAGATCTCTTACTGAGTATTCGTACGGAATAATTTTATCAGGTACAGTTAGTGGAGGAATGTTTTTGTTTCTTACCGCACTGATTTGATTCATAATATTATTAGAGCCCGGGAATTCAGGCATTTATTTTTACTAAAATAAGTAGGCAAGTAAGCACTTAACGTTTAGGAAACAGGTAGTAAAATAATTAAAATAGGCATTTATATTGTCAAAAATGGGCGCTAAAATAATAAAGATGCTCTAATGTAAGCTACGTAACGCACATCTGCATCACATTTAGTACTTAATCGTACATCGCTCTGTAGGTGGGGATGACAGAATAACGTCAACGATATCCCCTGTCTGTCGTAAGAGGCAGCTGTAAGAGGGACAAGGGCCTCTCAGCTTGGATGTGTGGGTTGGTGACCACGGTTCCCGTAGCTGAGTGTTACGTTTCTTCCACTTGTGCCAGGCTCCTTGCTCTTACCTTTCTTGTCTGACCTCCCTTGGTCAACTCTTGTTTTTTTCTGACCCCGACGGTAGTAGATTAGTGAGGCCTGGAGAGTCTGCCATTTTATTGTTCTTTTTTTTCTGCTAGTTGCTTTACGTCGCACCGACACAGATAGGTTTTATGGCGACGATGGAACAAGAAAGGGCTAGGAGTGGGAAGGAAGCGGCCGTGGCCTTAATTAAGGTACAGCCCCAGCATTTGCCTGGTGTGAAAATGGGAAACCACGGAAAACCATTTCAAAGCTGCCGACAGTGGAATTCGAACCTACTATCTCCCGAATACTGGATACTGGCCGCACTTAAGCGACTGCAGCTATCGAGCTCGGTATTATTATTGCTCTTCACTGGCCTTCTTTTTCTTTTTCCGATACCTTCATTTTTCGAAGTATCGGACCTCTGATTAGTGTTAGTAGAGGATGGTTACCAGGTTGCTCTTCCTCTTAAAACTATAATCACTAACAGCACTAAATTTTACGTAGCAAGGACGGGACCTGGCAATTCTCTCCGTCATTTGGCTTGTGGAGTTTTCCGTAGAGATTTGTGTAATATGAAAATATCGTTCGTGTAAATGTTACTTTTTTATCAATTAAGCTAAAATGATTTTTCTTATGATTATTAATACAGTACGTTGGAATTACACTTTTTCTTATGGTCATGATACTGTATAGGCTTTTGGGCTTATGCCGTGTCAAGAAAATAAGGTGAAATTCTGTACGTTTCGCAGAGAACTCTGCTCTGCGTCATCAGAAGAAAATGTCGACTGTCATTGTTTAAGAAGTCCTTTTTGTGGACAGTCGAGATTTTCTTCTGATGACGCAGAGCACAGTTCTCTGCGAAACGTAAAGAATTTCACGTTATTTTCTTGACACGGCATCAGCCCAAAAGCCTATACAGTATCTTGTGTATAAGTACGGGCCATGAAAGCTTAAATGGCTACAATTTCTCTTTTCATTGATTAATTTTTAAACATAAATAACAGCCAAAAAATCCACAAAAATTAAAAAGGCAAAAAGGCATTAAACTATCAAATAGGATACAGAAGCTAAAATAGGCAAAAAAGACAGAATAATGACTGGTCTTTCCGTTCCGAAACGTAAGGAAACATGTTTATTTCTATGTGACACTTCAACATATCCACCCAGACAAAAGGAGGATTTTCTCTAACTTGCGGGCTCTTATTATTAATATATACATCGTAAGTTGGGGAACATCCCGGTAGCAATGATCACATACAGTAGGGTGAAAAGGCAAAGGATTCTATTTTTAGTTGTTTCCTTTGCAGCTAAAATTCCGTTACCATATGTTATCTTTTTCAGGTACCGGTAGCTTATAAACTGATTTATTCTAAAGTGGTTTTGGGAGCCTGAAGAACTTAACAAGGTATAAATTTTTTTGCTAGTTGCTTTACGTCGCACCGACACAGATAGGTCTTATGGCGACGATGGGACAGGAAAGGGCTAGGAGTGGGAAGGAAGCGGCCGTGGCCTTAATTAAGGTACAGCCCCAGCATTTGCCTGGTGTGAAAATGGGAAACCACGGAAAATTATTTTCAGGGCTGCCGGCAGTGGGGTTCGAACCTACTATCTCCCGAATACTGGATAATGGCCGCACTTAAGCGACTGCAGCTATCGAGCTCGGTAAGGTATAAATTAAGCAATTTATTAACAAATAAATGAAATTAAAAAATACTTTATCTGATGGTTCTAAATTATTATAAACTAAAGTATTTTATTAGTAGAAGTTTGGAATTTATGCATTTATTTCTCCGAGTTGGACACATGATATTTCTGCTGTGCATAGATATCGTTGATGCTCAGAACATATTTACGAAAAATGAGCTTTAATTTGATGCATCTGTTATTCTACTACTAGATTTAGATGCACTACTTACATGAGGCTGCCCTGCCGTATCCAGGATCTCGAAGAACACCATCTCGTTGTCCATGACTGTATGGAACGTGTAGACCTTCTCCAGGTTGGGGTCATACTCGCCTATGTACCGCCGAGTGATGAATCGCACCACCAATGCTGCAACATAATATTTACAGTAGTTGGTAAAGAGTGAGGCTATGCAGCTCTTATGTCATGCAATCAAGGAGTGTTACTCACAGCCTGTATGATGAGCTGTGTAGGTGGAGGTCCTGCATTTCTACGGCCACGGTGTCTATGGAACTTTAGCTCAACTTGGATCCTCAAATAGCACTACCAAATCTTATGGGGTTATGGGAAAACCACAAAACTATGGTGACGTTGAAATTAAGGTTACTAGGCAAAATGGAGCGTGAGGGTGTTTGCCACTGATTTCCACACTGCGCCACAATGTGCTATCGCAGCCACCAGCCCTCTGAATCGCACCTTTCGTAACATCCGGACGCATTAACCTACTCCAGCTGTCATTACTCAGCACCTCATATACGAGTCTGCCTGGTAGTCATAGGTTCTGACCTTTCCCTCCCCTCTCCTTCCTTTTCATTTGAATTTCACAACAGTTAGTCTGAAGCACACTCAACAATGGACCATACACCTCATGCTGTATTGAGAGGTAAGTCTCATATAACCTATGCCATCTAACTAACACATTCTCTCATTCAGTTCATTAATTTAATTTTATCTAATTTATCAGGTTAACTTCATGGGCACCGCAATGAATCGCAAAAATTTTATACCAGACACAATGATCTTCATGTGCTGTCCTGACAATGTCCAACAACATTTCAGCAAGATTTAACAAGCACCATGAGAGCATCTCATTTATTATTTTGATTGAAGATGAAACAACATCTAACAGTTCCCTGTCAGCTAGTGGTTATTTACAGCAGTGTCCAATGGATTAAATATAGCTAACACCACACAAATAGATTTGATGACGAACTACAGGATCAACATTTACCAGTTCCCATTTACTATTGAAATATTAATGATCAGCAGTATTAGAACTAACAGTTCTGTGTATATAAATTAATACTTAATACTTGAAATTATTCTCAATGATGAACATACTCAAGATGTTAGAACCTAGTTCATTTTCAAATTTATTCATATTCCATCCCAGTTTTTAATGTCACTTTGTATATATTTGTTTTCATTTGTTTTTATGTCAATTGTGTGCATGTACATTTGTTTAGTTATTAGGTGTTTTACATTAAGGCTGAAGATGGCCAGCCCAGGCCGAAACTAGTCCCTAATTAATGTAATTTAGAATATTACATATTAAAGTATTGAAAGGTGGACCATTACTACATTAATTTAATAATTACATTGTATCTGCCTGGTAGTCTTTATCGTTAAGGCGTCAGGTCTGACAGCGTGGTTTGCTGGTTCGACTTCCGTTGGTGGAAAACTTCTCCAATATCAGGCATGGTAGGAGACGTGGTCGTATGCATTCTATATTCACTATATGGCGTACCAAAAATCTGGGTTAAGTTACAAACGTCTCCACGGTGTTCATATGGATTACGTTGTTGATGGCGATTCGTCTGTCGGATGGAGATGTTAAGCCTACAGCAGAATACTTCCCCTGCCGATACCAGGTTCCACTCTCTCCATACCTCATTATGAACGTACTCCATAGTCGTGCAGGGTGCCCATGGGCGTGAAATAGGAAGATCTGCACTAGGCTTCTCCGGACGTCACACGCCATAACCATCAGCTTCCATACAGTCACAGCGATAAAGGAGACTGATACATCAGTTTTGTTCTGGTCTCTTCCAGGAGATAGATGCTACAAATTAAATCCTCAGCCTGTTTCCAGTCATTACACCGAGTCAGGAATGACATGAATGAAGCCTCATCTATTGGCGAGGATAGGAATTGAACCGGCTGCCAAAGCCTGTCGCACTTCTCTGGGGCAATGATTAATGACTGACAGATGAAATGAAATGATATTAGAGAGTGTTGCTTGAATGAAAAAGACAGGGAAAACCGGAGTACCCGGAGAAAAAATCTGTACCGCCTCCGCTTTGTCCACAAGACATCGAGATGGATGCTAAAATACTGTATATAACATGAAACAGATCTAGACAGATCTATGGAAGGTAGCACGGCATTATTATCTTGAAATGTACTTCTAAGATATCACAAGGTCGTAAATTGAATCCGCTTCAATCCCCAGTAAGGCTCGCGAGGCAATACCTACGAAGTTCTTAATCTTTGTATCAGTTTTATATTCGTGATCGAGTCAATCATCGGATATAATCCGACTAGGCAAGCTTCAAGATCACGAGACAAATTTTTACTCTAATTTCCATAGCCAGCTCTGTGGATCGTTAGTAGTATGACGGCCTTCGGATCCGAAGATCGTGGGTTTAATCCCAGCACAGGTAGTCGGATTTTAAAAGAATGAGAAATGGTCATTAAGCAGTCCATATCGTACGTTGTCGGCATGTAAAATATCTGTGGTAACACATTGAGAGTTTACCCTACAAAACTACAAATTGCTCATCAGACAGATAGATTTATTTATCACCAATATGTTATTTATCCAATTATGATTCAGTAAAATATTATATGAAAAATACACGATAAATACATATAGAGGAGAGTCCTACAGTACCGGCCAGTTACTATATTCTAAGATATACATGTCTAATAAATTACTAACATCAAACAAGTACGAGATAAACTCAAAAACTCATAATTATTGCAACTGACATCCAATAACTTCAAGTTTGGTTTAATTTTTGCAATAATTACAAATAAAATACAAAATATACCCTTAGTCTACACATTCAACATGCGTCCAGTCTTTGCGTTTGGTACACTGCACCCATTCTTCATCCATTGACTCAACAAATAATGCATAATATGTTTTCCTCCATTTCCTTAGTATATACATAATAATAATAATAATAATAATAATAATAATAATAATAATAATAATAATAATAATAATTGTTACCGTGTTTTTGTGGTAGTTAGGCGTGAAAGAAGGTGCGGGTGTGAACGGGTCTCAAGCTACGAAAGTAAAATTAATTTAAAATTTAACAAGGTTATATTTTCTTTTCAAAAACAAAGAAATAACAAGCATGGCAGGTACAAAGTAGCAAGTCAAAAGGGTAGTTACAATATTTACAGGATTTGGGCTTCGCGCCCTGACTTCACAATGCTTAGGCAATCAGCTCAGTTTTACCCCAAACACAAGTTTCAACAGAGGGGCAGAAAACCCCATTCATGCCTAGGAGCCCTTGCTCCAAATTACACTGAAAAGCCTCCACGAGGCATACAACACTCAATTTTCAAAAACGAGCCACTCGCTCTCAACTTTAAGCCTCTCAAAGGCCACACCAAACTCCACCTTCAAGTTGTCCTCACTGGACATAGACACAGGGGTAAAATACCCAACCTACTGCGGACTATTAAATGAAAAGGGGTAATTAAATGACCTCTAAAATAACAATTAGAGAGGAGGCGATCTGCACTCCTAATACACTTGTTTTTAAAACCTAATCTGGCTCTAGGCCACTAATGCAAGGGCTAATCCCATACTACAGAGGTGACTTTAGAAAAGAACAATTTGTTTTACGTTAACGAAGAATAGGTTGAGAAAATAAGTTCACCTCAAAACAATATGAGTGGGAGCTTGAGAGGGTTAGCACTCTCTATCCCAATATGCAGCTTTAAAAGAGAATAGATGAAAAGAGTAGTTACATTTTAGGAAAAGGTTACATAGTGGAAACGCTTCGAACCCGCCCCGAGAGTTAAACTGCCGACCTAGCAAGAAAAAAAGTTATTAAGAGGCCATTACCTGGTGTTGAACAGCTGGAGAAGAAAGAGGCGCTTCCCGCCCCCTGCTATGTACTTTACACACTGAAAGATGGAACAGAAGTGGCGCAGAGACCCTGAAATCAGCAGTTTATATACTCTCGCGGAAGGTTCTAGGCGTTAGGGGAATGAGAACACCCGCCCACAATCACTTTATTGGAGAATAAAGAGAAACCCCTACACAAGATGAAGAAGAAACACATTATTGGTGGAAAATTAATTTCAGAAATTCGGGATTGGCTAGATTTAAAACAAGGGGAAAGAAAGGGGTAATATTGCCAACTTAACCAATAACTGAAAAAAAAGAACAAACTTTTGAAATAAAATTTTCTCCAAAGAACAGTTATTTTTCTTCGCACTAGGGTGCACTATTGTAGTTCTTCAGTAGTGTCCTCTAGAAGAGAAAGTTCACACTTCTTACTTCAAGCAAAACAAAAACACATCAAAAATGACACAGTTCTAAAACTCCAAAATTTACAGGTAGTGACATCTTCTGAGAAAGTAGAAAATTAATACCGTCAATAAAGTTCAGACTTCCTCCAGCAGAGGAGTTTCAACTGGCGCACCTTTTGAATTAGCGGCGTGGAGGTGTACCGCCCGGTACAATAATAATAATAATAATAATAATAATAATAATAATAATAATAATAATAATAATAATAATAATAATAATAAAACTTCTTTCCGGAAGTTTTGTTTTCTTTGTTGAACTGGTGAGGTACTTTTGAATGCTCGGCCAAAGCGAATGTTAATTGTAAAAGTATTTCCTGCTCAGGGACATGAAGATGATCTAGATCCTTCATATAAGTAACCAACTAATTTTACATGTCGTAATCAAAGGATCTTTTAATTCTTCCCATCTGAGGAGTTAGATCCACAGCCACGCCAACTCTAAGTGCTCTCAAACGATTTCCTAACGTACTTCTTGGCGCACAAAACGCCTCAGCAGCCTGTCTTGCATTCATTTTGTTAGAAATATTTTAGACTAGTGCCATCTTCATCTCGTCCTCGGTCCACTTTCATTTTATTTCACCCCTTTTCTCGGTCATTTCACTCTGGAAAGTGGTAAGAAGTGGATATAATGTTATTTATTTTAATGTCCTATTGGCCGGTAATGGAAGACATATGGTTGGCCGGTACTGTATGAAACTCACGTGAAGGAACTTCCCCAACTGGATATTGTTTAATAGGTGATGTGAAACTTCTACCAGCTATAGCATCCTCAAAGATTGTATATAATATATAAGTAAAGATAAAATCAACAGCTTACCTGGAAATGGAGTACCTGTGGCATGAAAATAACTTTTAGCGCGCGATCGTAAGCCGGCCAACGTACAATACTCACATCTCACACAAGGCTTAACGCTAAACGAAAGCCCCAAAGTATGACACGCGGGAATGTAGCATCCTTCATATGCCACCTGTAAGCTACTGCCATATAGCACCTAAAACGAGAACCAGCAATGGCCGGTACTGTAGGACTCTCCCCTATATTATCATTATAGACCAGTATGCCTTTCCACGTTCAGTCTGCAAGCCTTTGAGAATATTCTAAACGTCGCCACAATATTAATTTGCTACTAGTGCTGTGGCCTCATTTAGTTCTACGCCTCTTATCTATAAATGGTTAGAAACGGAGTCTAACCATGGTCATCTTGGTCTCCCTCTACTTCTCTTACCTTCCATAACAGAGTCCATTATTCTCCCAGGTAACCTATCCTCCTCCATTCGCCTCACATGACCCCACCACTGGAGCCGGTTTATGCGTACAGCTTTCCATCGAGTTCGTTTCTAACTTAGCCTTCATCTCCTCATTCCGAGCACCCTTCTGCCTGGTTCCCACCTGGTTGTACAAGCAATCAACATTCTCGCTACTTTCATGTCTGTAACTTCTAAGTTATGATTTCCTGAGTCCACCCAGCTTTCACTCCCGTAAAGCAAAGTTGGTCTGAAAACAGACCGATGAAAACATAGTTTCGTCCGGGAGCTGACTTCCTTCTTATATAATACTCCTGATCGCAACTGCGAGCTCACTGCATTACCTTTACTGCAACTTGATTCAATCTCACTTACTATATTACCATCCTGGGTGAACACACATCCTTAATACTTGAAATTATTTACTTGCTCTAGCTTTGTATTACCAATCTGACATTCCATTCTCTTGAATTTCGTAAATACCGACATCAATTTAGTCTTCAAAATTTTCATACCATACTCATTGCACCTATTTTCAAGTTCCAAGATATTAAACTGTAGCCTTTTCGCACAATCCGCCATTAAGACCAAGTCGTCAGCATAGGCCAGACCGCTTAATATATTTCCAACTAACTGAATCCTTCCTGCCACTTTATATAAAACGAATTTCTAAAATAAATACCAAGTTTAATCTCAATCTATAGACATTTATGTACACATATTGATGCAAAGATCACCCTATGTCCTTGATGTCGTTAGGGCAAGTCTAATTTTATAGGCTGGTGAGTGAAGAAGGTCCACTGATTCACCCAATTTATTCAGCGATTTGATTGCCCTTAGAAGCCATGAGTTTGCCCGAGCCGCAGTTTACACTTTAGGCGGATGTAAAATATACATTTGCAGAGGAACATGTAATGGAATCAATGCCAATCCCAACAATATTGAGCAACCCACTCTATTCGTCTGCCAATTGTAAAGAAAGAGGGCAATGGTAGAGTGAAACAGAACGTCGAAATTGGCGCTCAGGCAGCCTAAACGGCATCAGTGCCTACACATGCTAGTTGAGTCTATATCATTATTACTGTTCATTCTATTATTATTATTATTATTATTATTAGTATTATTATACTATAGGGGAAGAAGCAAGAGAGAGAGAGAGAGAGAGAAAGAGATTTTCAGAAAGGAAGTGTTGAAAATGGAGTGATTACAAGGTCGGAAGGGAAAGTAAACAGGCTCAAAATATCAATTGAGGAGAGGAAAAGGCGACATGGTGAGAAGACGAAGGAGTATTAGAGGAAGAAGGGACAACAAAGGATGAAGCATTGAATTGATACGTGGTATCTAGAAGACCCTAACGGAGAAATAATAATAATAATATAATAATAATAATGAAAATGATAATGATTATAATAATGATAATAGTAATAATCTTTCTTTCTTAATGAGTTCACCCTGCAGGGTTGATTTTTCCATCGGCCTCAGTAAAGTATCCCACCTCTACCGCCTCAAGGGCAGTGTCCTGGAGTGTGATAGTTTGGGTCGCGGGGGATGAAACTGGGAAGGAGGCCCAGTACCTCACCTCACCTGCTATGCTGAACAGGGGACTTGCAGGGGAATGGGACGATTGCAAGGGATAGACAAGGAAGAGGGAAGGAAGCCTCACAATTTGTTTTACATCGCACCGACACAGGCAGGTCTTATGACGACAAAGGGATAGAAAAGGCCTAGGAGTAGGAAGGAAGCGGCCGTGGCCTTAATTAAGGTTGATCCCCAGCATTTACCTGGCGTGAACATGGGAAACCACGGAAAACCATCTTCAGGGCTGTCGACAGGAGGGTTCGAACCCACTATCTCCCGGATGAAAGCTCACAGCTGAGCGCCCCTAACCGCACTGGCAACTCGCCCGGTAGGGAAGGAAGCGGCCGTGGCCTTTAATTAGGAGGAGAAGTTGGAAACCACGAAATAGAACTTCGAGGTTGGCAGAGGTGGGAATCGAACCCCCTTTACTCAGTTGACCTCCGGAGGCTGAGTGAACGCAGTTATAAACCTCGTACCAATTTTCAAATATTTTGGCAAAGGCGGGAATCGAACCCGTGTCGTCCGCTACACCAAACAGGCAGGCATAATCACAAAACAATCTTAAGAACACAGTCGTCAAACAAGGCAAACAGGCATCCGAAGCCCTGATAACTGGTGGCCTATCACAAACGAAAAACGTCGAAAAGCAGGAGAAAAACATTCTCAACTAAGTCTTAGGACCATAATATGAAAATTAAAATTGGATGAAAGAATGAAACCACAGGAAATTTTCCAAGCGACAGAAGGAAATCTCTGATATAATTAGAAAAAAAAAAGCTATATTCTGCAGACATCGAGACGGATTGGATAACAACACGTTGACAAAGAAACTTCCGCTTAAATAACCCGAGACAATTGGTTAGCGGAAATAGAAGAAATATATTGCCTACCCCTTAATCCTGTTTGCTGATACGGGCTCGGTGATGATCTGGGATAAATTTATTTGACATGTGTTTACCTGACTCCAACCTCAGTTGATGAACTGATGAAGTGAATGATGGTGACTGAATTTGAGCAAGGAGTTGGAAGCATTATACTCTGGCATATGCATAGGAAATGCCCGGCATTTGCCGGAAAGCTAAAATAGAAAAAGGGAAAATAACAAAGATCTACATGAAATTCGTACTACAGAGGAACTCATTCAAGATAGAACAAATATTTAGAAGCTTAGTAAGCAAAAATATTTGCAGAGAAACCTAAAAGAAAATATGCAAGGTGGACAAAAGGACGCGAAACGGAACTCTGTGAACGAATAAAGATATATTGGGAAGGAAAGAAGAAATATTGTACAAATTAAGTTCAAATTCACTTCTTAGTTGGGCATAACGAATTAAGAAAATGAAGAAGAAAATTAATACTGTAGGCTTCTGCTATTGGGGGCTCATAATAGCGTTATGTTTTTTCTTCTTCTTTTTCTTCTCTTCATCTCAGCCTTTTCTCACATCACGTATGGTCAGTGCTGCTTTGGTGGATTCTTCTCTTCCATAAATGTCTATCCAATGCTTGTTCCACTTTATGAACCTTTATCTCTTTGATCCCTTCTACCTTGCATTTCCATATAATTTCCCGTTTTCCTCTCTTCCTTGATCCTTCAGTTTCCATATTTCTAACTATTTTCCCCACGAAGTCCTCCCCTCTTCTCTGGACATGCCCATAAACTCTTAGCATACTTTCTTGAATCTTTTCCATGGGTCCCATTTTCAGTGATCCTCCTTCTTTATCCGGACTTGGGACCGGCAACAAGAGTTAATGAGCTATTCCATGCACTGCTGCGTTGTATGTCCCGTAAAATTAATTAAAAGCCAATCCCTTTAGCGTTATTGCCCTGATGGGCCTTGGGTTACGAAGATACCGCTGCTACTTAGCTCCAAGGCTTCCAGATTGGGAGCTGATGCGTGATCAGCGTGACGAACCTTCTCGACCGTTATTCTTGGTTTTCTTGACAGCCGCCGCTACCTCTCCGTCAGATAGTTCTTCAATTGTAATCCCTTATGTTGAGTTCACCTCGAATCAGCCCTTAGGTCCAAGTAAATATCCCTGAGTCTCGCCGTATGAGGCGGGCTCACGACGCCTAATCCAAGGGGTTGCAATGCCCACTACTAGCGAATTTTATTCGAAAACCGTGCTAGGAAAATAGCTAGACGCTCATTTCAAAATCTCATTCAGGCTACTAATCTTCATCCATAACTTATTTCTAATTTTTATCAATTAATATCGCTCTACAAAGAAAATAATTTTACGTCAACAGTTTCCAATTAGCTAAGAAATTCACCAGAGTTTGTCAAGGCAAGTTCATGTTTCTGTCATGAACACAAGTGAATATAAAACAATTTGCCATTGTGAAAAGTTCAGAGAATAGACTGTTATTGAAAGAACTGTGTTCCATCGATTTATGTAAGTTATTTAATATTTACAAGCTGATATTACTAGGCATTTAATATCCTTTTAGAACTTTGGTGTTCGCTCGCTTTCTCCTTGACAGATGTCAGTTCACTCGATATGCGACAGTCACACTATTAACAAGATCAAACAACATGTTTGTTACCTGTCTTATTTATAGACAGCAGCTCTACATGGCGGGTTATTTTTACTATCTCATATATCACAGCAAAAGCGCTGTGAATGTACATGAACGAGAATTGGAAATAATAATAATAATAATAATAATAATAATAATAATAATAATAATAATAATATATGGCGTAGGGACGTGGCGCACCCATCGCCCAGTGGGAAACCATTGCAATCAGCCACCCGAGTACCGACGGGAAAACTGAAGCGTTGGGTATGGAGGAAATGCCAAAATGCCATCCCTAGCCGAATATCAGGCTCTCTCCAAGGCTTACAACCTTGGCAGTAACTTGGTCGATGTGCAATACCATCGACCCCGAACTACAAGTTTTCAACTGTAAAGTATGGAGGAAAATTCAACTGGAAATTGTACCCCAGGTGGTAACCAATCCACCGTCACCTTGAGTGATGCATGCGAGGCTTTGGATTCTGTGGAGCCCGCACTGACATACTTGAGGGTATCGGAGACTCCTGCAAACAAGATCAGCCACAAACACCAAAACTTCTTTGCAACCTTCAATGTTAACTCCCTCTTGAAGGTTGGTAAACTAAAAACAACTCACAGACATCCTCTCTCATTATGAAATCATAATCGCAGCAATTCAAGAAACAAGGTTTAGTGATGAACATGCCTTTGAGTCACAAGTTTCAAAGGGAAAACTGACAAACGTGTGATAGAAACTGTTCCACACCTCGGCACAGGATTTATTGTCAACAAGAAGATTCTAGACTCGGTTATCGACTTCACCTCTCCAAACAGCCAAGTATCGATGTTTAGCTTTCGAAGCACGAACAAAGTCTACAAGTTCGTGAATGTACATGCGCCAATCAACCAGGCAAGAAAGAAAGACACAGATGGAACAGATAAATTCCGGGAGGAGCTGGAAAATGTCATCTCAAAAATTTCCGATAAACACACGATCAATTTTCTTGGAGACTTGAATGCTCAAATTGGCAAAGAAAGGGAATTCCAAAACATAGTTGGAAACTACCCAGCCCATCGACGAACCAATCGGAATGGAGAAAGACTTATAGAACTCTGTAAGGCTTTCAGTCTAGCTCCAAAATCGACAGCCTTCAAACATCTCCCAAGGAACCAAAAGACGTTGACATCCCCAAATCCTAACCTGGGTGAGTTTCAAATTGATCATGTCATCATTGCCCGGAAAGTAATACGAGAGATTAAAAATGTGAAAGTCCTGAGAAGCGCTAACCTTGATTCGGACCACTATCTCTCCAAGATCAAAATCAAGCTTCTTCCAAGAAACAAGAGAAGAGTCCGGGCAAAGGAAACCACTAAATTTGACACTGAAAAGCTGAAAACTGACAGAGAGTTCGCTCATAAACTTGAGTCTTTGGATCCAGAGAATTGGGATCAACTGAAAAACACCATTGTTAAAACGGCTGAGGAGACGGTCTTACTAATAAAACCAAAGAAACACCCGTGGTGGACTCAAGAATGTGATGAAGCATTAGCACAAAGCTCGCCTGGCAAAGATGGAACTCACAGAAGAATCAAAATAGGTATGAGGATTTCCTGGCAGCGAGAAAATATGCAGCAAAGGTCATCCGTGGGGCAAATCACTCTTTTTACAAGAACCAAATGACACAGATCGAACACGATTTCAATAAGAACAACACCAGGTATTTCTATAGAACGTTCAAACGCAACCTCACAAAATACATCCCTCCAAGTCTACATTTCAGAGACTACAAAGGAAACTTGCCTACAACGACAAAGACAACTGTCAGATCTTGGCAAAATATTTTGAATCTTTTCTCAACTGTGAAGAACTAGAAACACAATTTGCTTTAGAAGAAACCACGTGTCGCAACCCAGACTCTTCTCCACTTACGAAATAGGAAATCAACCAAATCATCAAGTCATTAAAGAACAAAAAAGCACCTGGAGAAGATGCTGAACTCTGGAAGGCCGCAGGTGACAAGGCGATCCACAAACTAACAGAGATCATTCATGAGATCTGGGAAACAGAGACAATTCCAAGTGACTGGACAACAGCCCTGATTAATCCCCTACATAAGAAAGGTGGCAACGCAGATGTAAACAACTACCGTGGCATCTTCCTCCTTTCGATAACGTACAAAATTCTCTCGAAAGCCCTTCAAACCCGGGCAGAAGAGCAGCTGGGTTCACAGTTGGGTGAATATCAAGGAGGGTTTAGAAAAGGTCTATCATGCGCAGAGTAGATCATGAATCTTAAATCTGTTCTTTCCTATCTGAATCTCAAAAATAAGAAGTTTGTGGATTCCTTCATCGACTTCAAAAAAGCCTATGATTCTATACATCGACATACACTCCTCAAAATTTTAAAAGGAGATGGGTTTAGACAACAAAATAAGAGCAATTATCGAACAGACTCTAACCAACGCACCATCTGGAGTGAAATTCATGGGAGAGATTTCGGACATCTTCGAAATCAGGACAGGTGTAAGGTAGAGAGGCGGATTTTCGCCTCTACTCTTCAAATGTGTACTGGAGGAAATAATTCGCGAATGGCGCAAAGAGATGTCCAAGGAAGAGATCGGGATAGGACTTCAAATAGGGTACAAGAGAACTGGCCTGACGACTGATTCCCTACATACCACTGCAAAACAAATCAACATACTTAAAACCTAAGCAGAAAAGGATGGCCTTCAGATCTCCTTTGGAAAAACAGAGTTTGTAACGATTATCAAGCCAGATCCTAGAGAGTTAATTTTAGAATAGGGTAAAATAAAACGAGCAGAAAAGTTTAAAAACTTAGGCGAGTGGATAGCAACTCTGAGAAATTTGCAATCACATCTAGAGTCAACAAGATGGAAGTGGCATACCAACTAACTAGAAATATCTACAACAAAAGGTCAGTGTCCATCAAGGTCAAGCTTAGGTGTTATTGTTCAGTCATTCGTCCAGAGGCCCTTTATGAAGCAGAATGCCTTGTATTGAACAGGGAGGGTTTAATTGAAAAGTTAGAAGCCAAAGAAAGAAAAAATCCTAAGAAAGATTCTAGGACCAGTCAGAGAAAATGGTGAGTACATGAGACGGCATAACAATGAACTGTACCTGCATGTGGAAAGTATAACGGACACCATTCGGAAACGGAGGATTCATTTTTATGGCCACATAACACATATGAGCTCGCAGAGATTGACCAACCGGACCTTACCATACTTTGTAAACAAGAAAACAAAGGGACCCTGGTTCACCAAAGTTGGAAAAGACCTTCAAGAAATATGGATCACACATGAAGACATCCAGGAACGTGTTCCTCTCCAGAAGAAAGTTCGCGCATACCAGCGATTCCAAGTGAAGCCGAAATTGAAAACAGGCAAGAAATGGACTAATGAAAGAAAGGAGGTTCACAGAAAGCGAATACGGGAATACTGGCAAAGAATTAAAGCTCCACAGCCATCCGAAACGAATAATAATAATAATAATAATAATAATAATAATAATATACATCTTCCTTATAGACCGTTATGCCTTTCGGCGTTCAGTCTGCAAGCCTCTGTGAATTTACTAAACACCACCACAATTATCTATTTGTAACTAGTTCTGTGGCTTCGTTTAGTTCTATACATCTTATCTTTAAATCGTTATAAACTGTTTCTAACCATCGTCGTCTTGGTCTCCCTCTACTCCTCTTACCCTCCATAACAGAGTCCATTATTCTCCTAAATAACCTATCCTTCTCCACTCACCTCACATGACCCCACCACCGAAGCCGCTTTATGCGTACAGCTTCATCCATCGAGTTTATTCCTAATTTAGCCTTTATCGCCTCATTCCGAGTACTCTCCTACTATTGTTCCCGCCTGTTTGTACCACCAACGCTACTTTCATGTCTCTTACTTCTAACTTATGGATATGATATCCTGAGTCCATCCAGCTTTCACTCCCGTAAAGCAAAGTTGGTCTGAAAACAGACCGATGTAAAGATAGTTTCGTCAGGGAGCTGACATCCTTCTTACAGAGTCCTATTGATCGCCAACTGCGAGCACACTGTATTCGCTTTAGTACACCTTCATTCAATTTCACTTACTATAGTACCATCCTGGGAGAACATACATCCTAAATACTTGAAAATAGCTACCTGTTCCAGGTTCGTAACCCCAATCTGACATTCACTTCTCTTGATTTCTTACGTACTGACATCAGTTTAGTCTTTGAACGGCTCTTTTTCATACCACACTCATTGCACCTATTTTCAAGTTACAAGATATTACACTGCAGTTTTTCGGCACAATCAGCCTTTAAGGCGAAGTTGTCAGCATAGGCCAAACTGCTTACTACATTTGCACCTAACTGAATCCCTCCCTGCCACTTTATATCTTTCAGCAAATGACCCACGTATGGTAAACTGTGAACAACAAAGGTGGAATAATAATATATCTAGCCAACAATTGGACATTTCAAGGAAAATTATAATTCGAAAGATCTAGAATTTGGGGGGTCAGTTATAAAATAAATAAATAAATAAATAAATAAATAAATAAATAAATAAAAGATACACTCAAATTGTCTATATCTTGCTTCTCAAATGTGATGTGTCGCGCTCAGAGGGTCAGACGGCTGAGGCGTTGGCCTTCTGATCCGAACTTGGCAGGTTCGATCCTGGCTCAGTCCAGTGGTATTTGAAAAGGCTCAAATTAGTCAGTCTCGTGTCCGTAGGTTTACTGGCACAAAAAAGAACTCCTACGGGACTAAATTTCGGCACGTCGGCGTCTTTAAAAACTCCTAAAGTTAGTTAGTGGGTAGTAAAACCTATATTATTATTATTATTATTATTATTATTATTATTATTATTATTATTATTATTATTAATATTATTCGCCTACGGCCATTTCTTGATGAATTTTGTGTATGTCTCTTGGCAAGGCTAGAGAAAAATGTAGCTTCCACCGAAGTCTCAGCCTCATCCATGGCTGTGACAATATGGAAGCTGTCGAGGTATGGGTAGTGATGAGTAGTGACATTTAGAGCACGGCCAGTGTGTCTGAGTGTCATGAAAGTTGCTGCTCATAGCGTCAGTCGTGCTGCAATACCACTTTCTGGCCCAGTGAGGAAAGCAGTGGTAAACTACCTCACTCCTCAACTTGCCTCGTACGGTTCATTTTGGTTCTGCCATTGGTTGTTGCGATCTTCCCCGAACCGCGTAACGTTCGGTGGTGCTATTTGTGGTACCAACCAGCCTCTGGGCTGATGACCTAACAGACAGATTATTGAAAAATGAAAATCTACAACCTGTTTTCCAGTCATTGACCGGGTCAGGGATGTAATGAATGAAGCAGATATAGGCTATTAGTATGATGGGGTCGCCACTCCCAAAGTGATTTATTAATGACTGATAGATGCTATGAAATGAGAATGGAGAGTGGAATGAAAGATGGAAGGGAAAACCGGAGTACCCGGAGAAAAACCTGTCCCGCCTCCGCTTTGTCCAGCACAAATCTCACATAGAGTGACCGGGATTTGAACCACGGTATCCAGCGGTGAGAAGCCGACGCGCTGCCGTCTGAGCCACGGAGGCTCCCAACAGATTATTATTACTACATATTAGTCTGCCAGTCCCACTGAAATTCACGTGGTAGCCGAGTGGAACAGTTGCAGGCTTCCCATTAAGTTTTGAAATCTTTGCCCATACACGTGCAATTTTCTAAATGAAGTAGGCCGTATCAGATTCCAGCGATTCCTACTTTACATAAATTTGTAGACAATAGTATCAGTCACGTGAAACTAGAAGTTGCTTTGCATTAAGACGGGACCAACACCTTTCGGAGTAACAAAATATAATTATTCACTTTTCCCTTGTGCTATGAAATTTTCTTATTGAATCAGTTTTGGAATTTCGTCCATATCACTATGATACTTTCCACGTTATGACCTAAAGAACACAGGGCCGTCACTCACCTTAGCCTTTTATATTCTAGAAGCTTTTCAACACTTGAGTGAGCTTGTGGCTCGTTTCCTATAAAACATGCTTTCAAATCTGTTTCTCTGATAATTTCCGGGATCTTCTGTTAAAATTTTGTGCTTTTCTGAAGTATGCGGAGAAAAACAACCTGTTGTAGAACTAAAACTAAAGAAAAAATTCCCTTTGGAGGAAATTTGATCAAAATTTTTGTGCTTAAATCAATTTCAGTTTAGTCACCATTTCCGCTGCTGAGAAAGAAAATGTGTCAATATGTATGGTTTTTAGTCGTTAAAGGTATTGGTCTTCCCTTAATCTGTTGGTACATTGTAACTAGGGCAATCAACATTGTCGTATACTAGGTATAACAAATATAACAATTTAAAAAAAAAGTAAATTAAAATCACTTGCTGAAAATATTCGCATTTTCGGTATCTTATTATTAAAACCACCCAACACTAAAATATATGCTTACTGCAGGTCAGTAATATTTAACAGAAATGTTTTAGAAGGATTATATAGGCTATATATAACGTATATAACGTATATAACGTATATACAGTATATCTTTCGCACAATTCAAGCTCTTAAACCGGGGGGGTTAAAATGTGCGGTTTGTACCAAAATCTTCCAAATCGTGTCAATAGTACAGGAAAAATCTTGAATTTCTTGCCAAGTCAACAGAAATGCATTTATCTTCAAGATCAAGTCACTAAATGACCACTCCAATAATTGCAGGCGAAGGCTTACCCTAACCCGCAATGCATTCTGTACTTAGGAGGTTGCTAAGCGACTAACACTTTCATTAATAATTACTACGTGCCATGAACACTATTCTCTGCTAGATACTCTTTGATTCTCTGAACTTCCTCAGCTTCTGAATATACTCAACAGATGGCAGAGCGTTCCTAATAACTTACTTTCTGCTAAGAGAAAATAGTCTTTAGCCTCCTGTATGACCATTAATAAAACGCAGGGACAAATGCTTGAAAATGTTGGTAGTCTACTTACCAGTCGAAGATCACATTTTCAGGTAAATTTAAAAAAACTTTACACTACGAGGATGCAAGAAGATATGGTGAGGGTGTGGAGCACAACCCTACATCATTTAAAACTACTATCCAACGTCCATGCCGCTACTCCAATACATCATTTGGAGACTGATGAGACTGATACACCAACGTCCTCCTTCCATGTTGAGAAGACAGCGAATGCAAGCTTCGTTTCCCTCTCTCACTGGAGACAGTCTATTTCAAAATGGCCGATACAAAGCGCTGATTGGCGGGAGCGAGGCCAAGGAGAAAGACGACGAATAGTTCCCACAATAGCCGAAAGATAGCGGTAACAATCAGAACTTACATGCCCTCGCAAAATCAAACATCAAAAGTGTGAGAACATCTTTTAAGCTGTAGAAAAATAAGGATACAGATTTCTATGCCGTAAGAGGCTATCCCAAAACGTAGATGGAGAGGAGACTAATACGAAACCTCGGTTTCAAAATGACCACTCCAATAATTGCAGGCGAAGGTTTACCCTAACCCGCAATGCATTCTGTACTTAGGAGGTTGCTAAGCGACTAACACTTTCATTAATGATTAGTACCTGCCATGAATGCTATTCTCTGCTAGATACTCTTTGATTCTCTGACCTTCCTCAGCTTCTGAATATACTCAACAGATGGCAGAATGTTCCTAATAACTTACTTGCTGCTAAGAGAAAACAGTCGTTAGCCTCCTGTATGACCATTATTAAAACGCAGGGACAAATGCTTGAGAAAGTTGGTAGTCTACTTACCCCAAACAGGATTCAGCCACGGCCAATTGTATGTTGCATGCTCTATATTGGGAAAATTCCTTTGAAAATGTTAAGATCCAGATACGACCGAATGGTCGAAGCACAGAGAATGTTGTATGGAAAGAAGTGTTATGAACTAAATTATGAATAAATCAGTTATTATATATCGGTAGATGAAATGAAATGGCGTATGGCTTTTAGTGTCAGGAGTGTACAAAGACATGTTCGGCTCGCCAGATGCAGGATTTCTGATTCGACTCCCGTAGGCGACCTGCGCGTCGTGATGAGGATGAAATGTTGATGAAGACGACACTTACACCCAGCCCCCGGGCCAGCGAAATTAACCAATGATGGTTAAATCCCTACCCTGCCGGGAATCCAACCCAGGACCCCTGTGACCAAAGGCCAACACGCTAACCACTTAGCTATGGAGCCGGACTATGTATTGCCATTAAATGTTCATAAAACTATTGGAAAGGTCAAGAAAAACAATGAAATGAAATCTCGTATGGTTTTCAGTGCCGGGATATCCCAGGAAGGGTTCGGCTCGCCAGGTGCAGGTCTTTCTATTTGACGGCCGTAGGCGACCTGCACGTCGTGATGAGGATGAAATGATGATGAAGACAACACATACACCCAGCCCCCGGACCATTGGAATTAACCAATTAAGGTTAAAACCCCCGATCCGGCCGGGATTCGAACCCGGGAACCCCTGAACCAAAGGCCAGTACGCTGACCGTTCAGGCAACGAGTCGGACAAGACAAACAATAAGACTACGACAGGCGTATCAAGGCGAGTTATCCGACCTACTTTGAATGAATCGTGCGGAGCAGTACGGGTCCAATTCTTCTTCTTCTTTTTCTACCGCTTTTCCCACACCTGTGGGGTCGCGGGTGCGAACGGTGTCGCACATGTGGATTGGGCCCTGTTTTACGGCCGGATACCCTTCCTGACGCCAACCCTATATGAAGAGATGTAATCACTATTGCGTGTTTCTGTGGTGGTTATTAGTGTAGTGTGTTTTGTGAATATGAAGAGGAAAGTGTTGGGTCAAACACAAACACCCAGTCCCCGGGCTAGAAGAATTAATCAGAGACGATTAAAATCCCCGACCCGGCCGGGAATCGAACCCGGGACCCTCTGAACCGAAGGCCAGTTACGCTGACCGTTCAGCCAACGAGTGTTATAATATTTCGTTAAATCAAGTTTAAAGGTTTTGGGAAAATATCTTTCAAATTTAATTAACGTTTTTGCAAGTTGTGACATCCTTCCCCTTTAAAATCTCTTCTAATAAATCTATTATCTTCATGCGAGTTACTTTGAACTATACAGTATTCTAAAGGATGACTTCATCTCTCCCAGCCACAAGGAGATGGATCGATAGTCATTAATGAAGCGCTTCATCTGAGGTGTCATGTTCCAGATTTCATTAATGAGCTAATAGATGCCCTACCATCTGATTTCTGCCTTGAAGTCTTCCAGTAAAACGTGCAGTCGACTTGATAGCAGGAGAACAGGTGAAGGCATGTGGATGTCACAATGATGTATCTGGCTGTAGAAAAGTCGGACAGGCAATTGTGCTGGAGCATTTTCTCTGGGGGCCGATGACGTTAGATGTTAGGCCCCTTTAGACAACAAGCATCATCATCATCATCATTATCATCATCATCATCATTTTCTCTGGAGCACTTGTGTAATTTTCACCTGGACTAGGAGGAGAATTTTCATTACTTCACTCTCTTGCGGGTAATATTGTTATAGCAATTGTCTGAATATATAATTTTTTACTACCGGTCTAATTACGTAAACCTTATTTATGTAGCTCCATATTTAGTATGAAATTCCCTTTGGTACACTCATATACAATTATTTATTTTACCTTCCCTTGCCTTTCCGGATTTGTGTCTGAAGCCGTGCTGAGTGGCTCAGACTGTTGAGGCGCTCGCCTTCTGTCCCCAACTTGGCAGGTTCATCAATCATGGCTCAGTCCGGTGGTGTTTGAAGGTGCTCAAATACGTCGGCCTCGTGTCGGTAGATTTACTGGCATGTGAAAGAACTCCTGCGTGGCTAAATCACGGCACCTCACCGTCTCCAAAAGCCGTAAAAGTAGTTAATGGGACGTAAAGCAAATGAAATTAAAATTATTATTTGTCTGAACGATGAACATAGTGACCTTTGGTTCATAGAGCTCTGAATATAAACCGAGGTTGGGAGAACAATTTTAAACTCGTTTTGTTAATTTCTATGGGTGTTAATGCTCGTCATAACATGAAAATTCACTTATCACACAATCAGCCACCGCAGAAACACACAATAGTCAATACATGTCTTCACATACGGTTGGCATTAGGAAGGGCGCTCGATCACATAACTTGGCCTAATCCCCGCAAGTAGATGAAAGTAGCCGAATATGGGGTACTTTTATTGTTTATTGAATACTTTCAAGATTATCATAGATTCCTGTCTATGAATAGTACAGACTGGTTCTGAAACTATTTCTCTACATTGTGGAATGTAATTCATATTTATAAAATTCACGTTCCTGATTGTAACTCAATTTTTAATTTGTTGAAATTGGTTTCCTAATATGGGTAGATGCTTAGTATGGGGAGATGAAGGTTCCTAATATGGGATTGGATTTCTAAGGTAAGTACATAAATAACTACAAGTGCAGACAAATATACAGAATCCAACAGGATGGATGTTTGCACAGACTCAACGTTCTGGGTTCAAAACCCGACAAGGTTACATTTGCTTACTGTCAGTCGTTGAGCATTCTTATTTTATTTCTGCCAAGTTTTCTTTGCCCACACACATTTCGCAGAGGAATCTGACCGAAGTATCACTTGCACAAGCAGTGCGTGCCCATTTCAAATATTCTTCCTGTCGGTCGTCCGAGAAAAGGCCTATAAAATAGAGACACTCCATATATTAATCATCTTCATTTTCGTTTCCCCACTCGCCCTTTTCTTTGAGGTGGTAGTGGCATTCTTTGATTTCTGCTGAATTAGCTGACCTTTGTACGGTAAACTTGTTATATCACAAGATGTTCCATCTCTGGAAGAACCTGTGACTTCCAATGTGCTCGGCTGCTCACTCAGCGTTGGTAATGAAATATAAATGAATAAAAACATTGAATTAATATTATTATTATTATTATTTCGCTAGTATTTAAATATCTTGCACAATATTAATAAAATAAAAATATTGAAATAAAGTTCATACCAAAAAAACGACGCGAGTTTCCATAAATGGCGTACCCCATAATACAACCTCTTCACTATCCAGTGATAGGGAATATGCCATATTGCGTTACTCAAGTTTTCAGCTTAAGTAAAATTGCAGTTAGACCAAGATCGAAAGCAGCAAATAATAGCTTCATGTTCTTACTATAGCTCAAAAAGGAGTTTGTTGCGAACAAAAATTGCCTTCCTATGGGTGTGGGTAAAGACGTCAGGATCAACAAATTATCTCGAGGAGCGATTTTTTTTCTTCAGTTGACTATAGAGGTCTTTCATGCAAGAATGCGGGAGCGTACTGGTAGAACGTATTTCAGCATGCACTTATGTAGTTCTTTAAGTCTCAACGCTCTTTCTCGGCGGAGATACTTAAGTTCTCCATAATGGGAAACACCCCACATAACCGCTTCATTAGTCACTAATCATTTTGAAGGGTATAGAGCTGTACAAGTAATTTTAGATGGATAATCCTACATAATAAAATCGCGATATAAACAAAGTCACGTTTTGATTCTGAGTTAGGGAGAAATTAAATTAGTCAGACACTGTAATTCTCTGTAATGACATGCACTATATAATATTTACGTCCAGTATATGATCATAGTGGTAAGAAATTGTATAATTTCCTCGCGCGTTCCCAAAGAAGTTATATCTTGACGAATATACTCTTCCTGTCTCAAAAACGAAGCAGGATCATCTGTGTTAGACTTCGAATACATTATTCCGTTCTCTGGTCTTCCGTTACAAATTATTTCTCGCCCTGTTCATTAATGTACACTTGAACAATATACATTTTATTGATAAATTTGCATACTTCTATTTAGTTAGGAAGCTTATAAGCAGCGTGTACGGCTATTTGTAGCGAAGGCATCATTTAATTACTTTAAAAGAATAGAGATTGACAACGTGTAGATAAGCGTCCGTGTTCTAACTCGCTAGAAAGTGTACTCTTTCCTGTCGATCGTGATCGTTTTCGAGGACGGTATGATTTAGCGCAGAGAGATCGATTGTAGCAATTTCATATCTGACACAATGCTTCAGTCTTATGTTAGCCTATTATCATAATCCTTACCTTCCAATGGATATAAGACAAATAAATTTAAGGGTTGTTGAAGTAGAAAGCGTAAATTCGCAAATATCTCTAGAACCTGTGATTTTCTTCGAAATAAATATTCATCCAGTGCTGACTCACAGTGAACACACGTCCTTAAATGAGAAATCTATATTTATTCCAACTTCCATTTCATACAGGAAAGAAGATATTCCTCCTTCTGACTAGACAGACTACGTGTGCATGGAGTGTCAATCATTTTGCTCAGATTGTCATATCGGCTGCTTCTTCATGAAACCGAAAGCCGTTGCATTAATATTTTCCATCCTCCCTATATTCCACTCGATCCCTTTTAGTCCTGTGTGAATCGCTCTGGACAATGTATTAGGAGACACACTTTCTAGTATTAAAATAATCATCAATATTCAGGAAAGTATTTTCAGCTGATTATTAAAAATTCCTATTGACACATTTTTGTAAATCTGTGAAGAATGAGAAACTATTACTGATATGCACAGGAAAATTCAGACTACTCATTATCGACACAGAGTTATAATTTAAGAGAACTTCAAGCATTTACACTATGCAAGATGCGTGTTCCTTCTTCTGTGGTACATACACTACATTATTTATTATATTGAGTTGTAAATCAATTTCATTTCGCTCAGCAAGTCCAAGAATGAACGCCTACATGAGTCTAATGCAACCCGCTGCACAATGAAGGTAGTTGAGTGACCTATCCAGCACATCATCAGGGGTTAAGAATAAAGACCGATCCATCAGGATGATTAGTCACTCTTCTACAAGCCCCGTATTCTTAGACTTTTTAAAGATATTCCGTGGCAGCCACGAATCTCCATCTGAGTCTGGCATTGCTTCCACTCAAGTTCATAAGTTCAGTCCCGGCCGAGATTTTTGCTTGCGTGATAATTGGAAAATCCATGCCGCATGTCAGCATACAAAACATTAACGATCGTATGTTTATTCTGAGAAATTACTTCGACCTCTTCATTCATGACTCTCTCTGCTATAGCGATATCTATGCTATCTGTTAGGTTAAACAAACATCAAAATTGACACACAGATAAGCTATAATAATCTAGTCTATTATTAACATTATACGAGAGTAAGTCAGGAAGTAATTAATTATTACTATTGCCAGGCTGAGTGGCTCAGACGGTTGAGGCGCTGGCCTTCTGACTCCAGGTTCGATCCTGGCTCAGTCCGGTGGTATTTGAAGGTACTCAAATACGTCAGCCTCCTGCAGGACAAAATTCCGGCACATCGGCGTCTCCAAAATCCGTAACAGTAGTTAGTGGGACGTAAAGCAAATAACATTTATTATTATTATTATTATTATTATTATTATTATTATTATTATTATTATTATTATTATTATTATTATTATTATTATTATTATTATTATTATTATTATTATTATTATTATTATTATTATTATTGCACTGGAGCAAAGGAACATATATGCCTGAAACTAATGTTAAGGGATAGCACACAGGTGCACAAGTCGGTAAACCAGAACCTTGCCACATTGACAGCTGTTAAATGGTGAAGTTAATGAATTTTAATCCATCTTCCAGTGGCAAAATCATGGATCTTGCAAACATTCATAAATGTAGGTTTAAATGAAAAAGTAAAGAAGTAGGTATTCGAATTCTTAAAATATTCCCTTGTGTCATGTGATTTCTAGCGCTCATTCAAAAGTGGTATCCATTAAGTCCTACGAGATTATTTTAGATACTGAATTTTCGAACTTGTATTTTCTTTCCTCCGGAGAGAAATTTCGCTTCGGTAAAATGCATTGTTACAATTTTAGCTGGACACCGCCATTCCACAAGGGCCATTTCTTAATTAAGGAATAAAGAGGTGGCCACAACTTAGTTAATTCCTAATCGATTCCATTCTACATTCCTTCATATATTCTTCTACTTGATTTCATGCTTATCTAAACTTTCTTTGTTGCGTAGAATAAGTTTTTGCAGACCCTCGTCGTAGAAATCTGCCTCAGGTCAGGAAAAGTTTAGGCTGTGACAAATAGTGCAATATCTTCGGTGATTGTATGAAAAACTAAGAAAGTGTTGTATAAGTAAAGCAGCATTCATCAAGGATCTGATTTTAACCGTTTACTAGGAAGAAAATCAGCAAACATTAATTTTAGAAGTCTGTAATTACAATTCAAATCATCATCTACGGTATTTAATAAAGTTAATTAATACTAAAACTGAGTTTTGCTGCTAATATTCCCGGTAAAAGCTTCAAAGTCGAAATGAAATTGATTCACTTTCAGTACATATAATGCGTATAGAAGAGATGTCAAGTACCGATACATTGGCCAACCAGGCAGCAGTGATATTGGAACGTACATCAAACCGATTTTACATCGGATGCTCTTGCCAATTAAGCTCTGATGGCATGGGCCAAATTTGTTCTGTAAGAAACGATCTGTGCTATATACACTACTGCCATCATAGCGCAATAGGTAATCGCATGCGACATTAAAATGGAAGGTTGTGTGTTTAGAACCCATTGTTGTCCGGAGGTCACCATTTTTATATACTTAACGTCTCTTTGATATGCACCACATATCATGGAAATGTAGATGCCTTACCGTTTGCGATATTGAGGATTGTACGCAATTGTTGTCATTTGGTTTACTTGAATCCAGAGTAATTAGGTCACGGAACAAAGAATGCGGAGTAAGCGGTAGTGATTACAAGGGCGTGAGCCGAAACTGTTGTGAAGTACAGTCAGTGGTTCTTGCAGCATAATCTGTTGTGACGGTCATGTGGTGTGTAGAAGGTCAGGCTGGGGCTAGATTAGTAATTTCTATACTTCTTTATTATTATTATTATTATTATTACCATTCTTAAGGTTATTATTTTTATGACTATTAGTAGCATAATTATTATGATTATTATATTATAAGCCTGTATTTGGGCTGGAGGCCTGTTATGTTCATTAAAATATAATAAATAAATAATAATAATATGCACCACATGTACTGAACTTGAGCTAAAAACCAGGAACGTTTATTTCGAGTACAATGTGGTCACGAAAATTAAATATTCATTACAAACGTGGAAGACTCTGTATTGCTACAAAAATGGAACGTTCTTTTATATCTTTGTTCAACTGTAGTGGTGAGTCTGACACTGCCTTTTATCCTCTCTTGGCGTGACACCCATCTCATGGCTCAAAGTGTTTCTTGTACTTCACAAGAGAGGAGAAAGATGGGCGTTCTATCCACGTCAAACACATAGCATAGCTCACTCCCGATCAATACTTACTTCATAGGATGTCGTGATAGTTAAATAGTATCGCTACTCCTTCACACCAAAATGGCTGAGGCTCGAATCCTGCCCATTGCAGGTGAAATGTTTGAAATTAGGTATCATATTACGGTTGATATTTTCTAGCATACGCGGTAGACTGCACAAGATATAGCCACTACACTTGTGTAGGCGAAACTTTGATCTTATATTAGAGTTAGAAATAATAAAAAGTTGAAATGTTCACATTATTTTATTTACTCATTTACATTTCAGTACTTTTAGCAATTGTAAAAATATTATTGATCAAAGATATGAGAATTAAGAGCTGTATTATTCGTCCGTTATTATTAGACACTATATTTTCAGGCTGTAGAGGTTAGAATGCAATCTCACATTTGAGTGGGAAAGAAATGTCGTCTAGACCGCTCAGCGAGTGTGTTGTAAGGTTAACATAAACGTAAGGGGTACGACTCATTAGCACCCCTACATTTCATGCAGCCGATCCTACATAGTCGACGAGCGGGGTGCATATAATTTGCTACATCCTTATAACCTATCAGAGTGTAAACATTCGGATTCTACTTATTATATGAGCTCAAAAATACGACGCCTTCGTTGTAATCTAATTCCTTCTCCAGATGTTCTCCTTGTCTAATATGATCGCTTATTCAGTCTAGTTTCCTCCCACATAAGTTTTCTAGAGACAATTGTACTGGATTTTTAGACACATTCTTGCACAGTTGTTTAAAAGGTATGCCGCAGTTCGTACGCACAATTTCTATTTAAACAATCTCCAATATTTTCTTTCATTTAGGATCGTATTTTAATTTGCAGGCGTAAGATCATGTCTTCTTTACCCCTCTGAAAGGGGTGGAGTGGGGCATCTACAACGTTACGCCTTCTCTTTGGCCAGGTATTTTAATTCTTCTTGGGTGTTCTAATAGATCTCCTCGAGGTGAATTAAATGTCCCCTCACTCACCTCTGCGTGAAATATACCCACCAAGCTACATCACGCGGTAAATGATTTTCAAGCGCCCCTGGGCGATAATCTGGTGATGTTTTGATGCACATTACGTGAGTTACCGTGGTCATGTCTTGCGAAAATATCCTTCTAATGAAAAATTATATACAAACTATTCCGGTATATGTAATACATTTTGACCTATAATCACTTGTAATCACTTCTTTACGTTGCATTAAAAGCGTCTCGTCGGATTTTTCGCCGAAAACCAGTGACCTCTATCTGATTGACACTACACATCAAAATGAAGGTATCGTGGATATAATCACTATATTACGAGTCATATAACTTTTTTTATGGACAATTTGTATATTTATTCTCTTCGTGCTCTTTCCCCCAATATCCTTGATGTCGATTAGGCCCAATTTAGAGGAATGTAATCACAACTATTTGTTTCTATGGTGGTTGGTAATGTGGTGTGTTGTCTGATTATGAGCAGAAGCATATTCAGACGGAGAGAATCACTCAGTACCCTACCCAGAGGAATTAAACATACGCAATTAAAATCCCCGGCTTGACCGGGAATCAAACCTGGGGCTCCCTGAATCTCATTTGCTGAAGCACTCTTGTATCGATTGTGTTGATCACGGCCGCCTCGAAGATGCATGACTTGGGTAACGAAATGCCAAAATTATTTATAATAGCTTACGGGAAAGTGTGAAATAATGAAGACGAGATGGCCTAAGTATCACTAAAGAGGCGTACTAAGGAGGTAGTTTCCCGTTGTTTTCCTCCCCGATCCAGAAGTTGCTATTACATATCAGTCTGCCAAGCCCATTGAAATGCATACATCAACTGTCCCTATGAGCAACATTTTCACACCATTCATAATGGGGACTGGCTGCATAAGCATTGCTCATACCTCAGTCACTTTCATATTGTTAAAGCCACGAATAAGACTGAGACAGATCAATGAAAGTAACAAAGTTGCTCTAGCCTATACCAGAAGATACAGTGCACTGTAAACACTAGGTCCCGCCAACAAAGGCATACTTTTCTTCTAAGAATTAATATGTTTGTGTCATAAATGGAAAGATGAAATGCTCATTTTATTACTCACACCAATTTTCACAGGATGTATGGCATTTAATTATATTTTCTGTGACTTTGATGGCAAGACCTAGTGTTTACAGTGCACTATATCTTCTGGTACGGACTAGAACAATTTTGTAACTTTCATTTTCATATCGGTGTCGTTCTTGGCTTTGACAATCTGAAAGTGACTGACGTGTGAACAATGCTAGAGATGAGTTTCCTGATTCAGTCAGTCTTGTTATGGATGGTGTGAAACTGTCGCCCATGGAGTCAGCTGTTGAGTCTATTTTCAGTCGTCTTTATAGACTGACACGTAACAACAACTGCTGACTCGGTGTGGAATGCAACGAGGAACTACCTCACTCTTCATTTTCCGGGAATACTCTTAAGAGACGACTAGGCCATCGATGACAGTTGATAGCGGAGCTTTTTAAGATCCAACCAGTCTTTAGGATGAATCCTAGACATATACGTACAATTATTTTCCTCTAATGATGTTAAATAATTAAAACTGACATTCAAAAATATATCCAAGTCTGATATACGGATGGTGTATGACTGAACGTGCCTGTTTCTTAAGATGAGGCCAGTGTTCGATTCCAGACATGGCCAAGGATTTTAAAACATTGAGCCTATATATAGTGATAATTTTCTTCTAATAATTAATATTTTTATGTCATAAATGGAAGGATAAAATGAACATTTTATTACTCACGCCACTTCTCACAGCTGATCACTCAGCCTCGTGAAACCATTCAAGAAGTAGTCTGATACGAGAGTCAGTGAATGTAGCCCTCAAATACAACCAATACAACTGAGGGTGCCGTCACACTGAATTGGGCGGTTCAATATATGATGCTCATCAATCTGGGCAGCAGTCGTCGTGGCAAGTCAATGCCTTATGTGCTTAATGTCCCGTGGGTTTGTTTGTTTTGATTTTGCTCTTTAAAATGTGCTTACGAAATAGTAAAAACCGGGCGAGTTGGCCGCACTGTTAAAGGCGCGCAGCTGTGAGCTTGCATCCGGGAGATAGTGGGTTCAAACCACACTGTCGGCAGCCCTGAAGGTGGTTTTTGGTGGTTTCCCATTTTCACTCCAGGCAAATGCTGAGCATGCACCTTAATTAAGGCCACGGCATCTTCCTTCCCACTCCTGGCCCTTTCCTATCCCATCGTCGCTATAAGACCTATCTGTGTTGGTGTGACGTAAAGCAATTACAAAAATACGAAATCCATTAATGGACTGGAAATCATGTTAAATGCGTTTATTGTTCAGTTATGAAGTAGGGAAGTAGGTGAACTAAGTGTTGCAAACACATCACATTCGCTAGCACGGTTCCAGTTCACGTCAATATCTGATAGTAATCACATAGTCCATATCAGAAAGAAGCATGCTAGAAGGTTTCTGCTTACAAGGATTTTATGCACAAGAAATTCATATTGGAAGTAGAAGCGCTGAATAGGAATATATCTATGTAAGAAGTGCTGCGCATCAATGCGAGTCCATTCACCAAGACCTCATGATCTGCAGGCGGTAAGAAGATTGAGCTACGCGTGCATATTGTTAGCCTCGCAGCTTGGTCCTCGTCTGGAAACAGCTGGACCATGCTGTAATAAAAGCTTCACCCATATCTAGTGCTTCTTACGTTACGCCTAGGGTACTGCATGACGGAATATTAAAACCGTGGATTAAATTGAGAGAGTCTACACTATGACGGAGTATGAATTATCGAGCTGAGTATGTTTACGTTCAATCCTTTCAGTTCGCTAGAAAGTAGTCTTTTCTGGTTTCCCTTGTTAGCCGTATAATCGTACCACCACCACCAAGATCAATAGGATGAAATGGCGTATGGCTTTAAGTGCCGGGAGTGTCCGAGGACAGGTTCGGCTTGCCAGATTCAGGTCTTTTGATTTAGATAGGTCGATATATGGATAGACGGTGTATTTTAACTGGCAAAGTTATGAACATGTGTTCCTGTCTCTGTGTTTATTACTTTTTTAAGAGCTAATAGAACGGTTAACATTGTTAAAATCGTCATATTTTATGTTTTATATTTTATGAATTCCTGAAGTATGCCCTTTAAAATAATGTATAATACATAATAGTTTAACCATTAAAATTGCCATAAATTTAATTTAAATATGTGCTAGCAATAATAATATTGTCAGACATGCCAGCAAAAATGAGATGAATTACATTGCCATATCATGTGCAAATATCTAAAAGCAAAAGGAGAAAGAATTCCCTATGTCCTTTACAAACACACACATCTTCCTCTTGCCTGTATGAATGAAATAAGCCCATTTTTAGAGGTCTGTCCAGACCCCAGCTGTTGGAGAAGTGTCTTCATGGCAAAAAACAAAACCCCAATGAATCGGTAAACAATGTTACATGAACCCGCATTCCTAAAGGCACTTTTGTGGGCATAAAACATTAAGATATGGAGTTCTGGATGCGATGTCCAATTCAGATAAAGGTAACATTACAAAATGTCATGTATTACAGGATTTAAGACTAAAAGTAGGGAGGAATTGTGTCAATGACATGAAGGAGTTGGACCGAGAGAGACTACGACAAGCTCAGGAAGTGTAAGAAAAGCTAGGGAATCGAGACACAAGGCTAAACGAAACTCAGATAACTTGTATGAATGAAAAGAAGATCCAGATTCTCTTTCGTATAGGACAGGGATTCACTGAGATATGAACACACGTGAGAAAATTTTTAACTGCAGTTTTCTCAATTTCTTATTTTTTTAATGTATGTTCCTTTTCCTACGTGACTGTTTATCACAGAGCTAGGCAATTTTCACCCTCAAACTGTCCGACTCGTTGGCTGAATGTTCAGCGTACTGGCCTTCGGTTCAGAGGGTCCCGGGTTCGATTCCCGGCCGGGTCGGGGATTTTAACCTTAATTAGTAAATTCCAATGGCTCGAGGGCTGGGTGTTTGTGATGTCCTCAACATCCCTGCAACTCACACACCACACATAACACTATCCTCCACCACAATAACACGCAGTTACCTACACATGGCTGATGCCGCCCACCCTCATCGGAGGGTCTGCCTTACAAGGGCTGCACTCGGCTAGAAATAGCCACACCAAATTATATTATACCATCAAACTGTATTAAAATGCTTCATATTTCAACGGAGGAATTTCTTCACTTATACACTATTCTTTGAGATTTCGCTGTTTATTTTACGATAAAGTAATTAAAATTTAACACTTTAAAAACAATATATTTCCTTACTCGCCTGAAGCCCAATCAAATACCGGATGTGTTAATATGTTAAGTTAGCTATGAAGAATATATGTCAGAAATTTAGTATGTTAACTTTATTAGATCCTGAGAAAAAGGAACATGAACTTAACAAATTTAACATTCGTGAGATAGGCGGATCTGTATCCCCTTAATTGTTGTTCGAATTGAGAAAATATTTTGTTTCAATTACTACACAATTTACTCATTTCCGAGTGTCATTCTCCACTGGCTTTGCTGGTTACATCTCTGCTTTAGCTTCGCTGTTCCGAATGATCTTCGGTTGTTCAGTCCGCTCCATGGCTAAATGGTTAGCGTGCTGGCCTTTGGTCGCAGGCGTCCCGGGTTCGATTACCAGCAGGGTCAGGAATTTTAACCATAATTGGTTAATTTCGTTGGCACGGGGGCTGGGTGTACGTGTCGTCTTCATCATCATTTCATCCTCATCACGACGCGCAGCTCGCCTAAAGGAGTCAAATCAAAAGACCTGCATCTGGCGAGCTGAACTTGTCCTTGGACACTCCCGGCACTAAAAGCCATACTCATCATTTCATTTCATTTCATTTCATTTTTTTCATTTCATTTCATTTCGGTTGTTCACATTCGAAAGATAAACCGGCGACAGTCTTCACTTGTCCTATCCATCCGGTTGCAGTCCTCCCCGTGGTCTACTTCCCTCAACCTTCCTTTCGAATATTAACTTCTCTAGATTTTCTCCAGGTCATCTCGCAATTTGACCAAAGGACTGCAGTATTCTTTCATTAATACGAGAATAAGGCAGTTTTAGAAACTTCAACTCTTGAAGAATGGTGGTATCGGTTCGTCTTGCGGTCCAACGAGCTCGTAAAATTCTACGCCACCACTACATTTCAAAGGCATCGATGCCTTCTCTGTCTAAAGTTCTTACTGTCCCACAGCGATATGAGAAAACAGAGAATAAAGAAGTCTTTGTATTACTAGTAATTCTTCTGTTCTTTCAAATCATCTTTAATATCATCACGTAACTCATCATAACAAAATCCTTCTCCTCATCTCTTTCCCGGAACTTACCGTATCACTGGCAGTTGTCCCAAGATATACGAAGTCGCACACTACATCCAACTCTTTCAAACGATCTGTGCTGCCTGCTCTATCAATCACCATGAGTTTGGACTTCTGAGGATGAGCTCCAGTTATTTCTCAAGACTCAATTGCTTCACTCTTGTTAGCATATCTGAAAGCTCTTCCTCACTGCTGGCAAGCAAGGTGGTGTTATCAGAAAAACCGCAAGTTCTTAGTTCTTCTCCCACAAAATTAGATAGCCCCAATCCAATCACCAAATGTCTTCTTTATGATATACTCGGCGTGATGTTTTAAAGTTGAGGAGAAAAGATGCAGCCTTATCTGACGCCACGGGATACACATAATAGTCCGAGAACTCTACACCTACAGTGTTGTATTCATACAGACATTTCATCAGTGAAATAAGATGAAGTGGTACACCAAATTCATCCAGCTCGTGCCACTACTTTTCCCAAGCAGTGCAGTCTAAATCCTTTTTTAGTTGAGGAAGTTTAGTTGAGGAGTGATAATCGGAGCATATGAGAAGTCACGAAGAGGATAGCCATGGCAAAGAGAGCATTCCAAGATAAAAGGCATCTGCTGGCCAACAAACATATAGATATTCAAATTCGGAAGGCCTTGGCAAAAACCTTTGCATGGAGCGTGTTTCTGTATGGCTGCGAAAGCTGGACATTAGGAATGCAAGAAAAGAAAAAACTAGAGGCAGTTGAAATGTGGATCTGGAGAAGAATGCAGAGGATAAGTTGGACGGAAATGAAGAGCAATACTGAAGTCCTCAGAGAGATAAGAGAAGAACGGAGTCTGATAACCGAAACTGAAAAACGGAAAATAAAATTTATTGGTCACTTTCTGTGGCATGAGGAGTTCCTTTGTAATATCATTGAAGGAAAAATTGCTGGAAGAAGAGGAAGAGGATGATCCTGAGTGTCGTACTTCAAGAACCTGCTTCTGAGGATGAAGTGCAAGACCTACGCTGAGTTGAAAAGACTGGCTCAAGATATACAACTGTGGCTGCAGCGACAAGCCTTAGCCTTTAGAATATGATGATGATGATGATGAAGTAAAAAAAGACATAAACACAAAACTCTCAAACTACTGTATTATCTGCGTCAGGTTGAGAATCTGTTCACGTGATACTTTACCGGAGACAAATACGCAATGAAAGATTGTTAATAAAATTGGGTATGGAAATGGGAGGAATAGGCTGTGGCCTATGAATAGGAACTATCGCAGCATTGCAGCATTTTCTTGGAAGTGAAAATGGGAAACCAGAGAAAATCATTATCAGAATAGCTGTATGTCGAGCTTGGCTGCAAAACCGTAGCTCGTTAAGGAGTGAAATGACTGAAATATTACGAATTTTGACCAAAAAATCGAATTTTCATTTTTAACCTTAAAATTCCGTTATCACTTTAGCTCTAACGCCATTTTTAAAACTCCAAACCACAGATTTAAAGGGTTGCACCACGGCGTATATAAAGCAAGAATACGACCCTTTCTCTCAAGTACCGGGCGAGTTGGCCGTGCGCGTAGAGGCGCGCGGCTGCGAGCTTGCATCCGGAAGATAGTAGGTTTGAATCCCACTATCGGCAGCCCTGTAGATGGTTTTCCGTGGTTTCCCATTTTCACACCAGGCAAATGCTGGGGCTGTACCTTAATTAAGGCCACGGCCGCTTCCTTCCAACTGCTAGGCCTTTCCTATCCCATCGTCGCCATAAGACCTATCTGTGTCGGTGCGACGTAAAGCCCCTAGCAAAAAAAAAATATTCTCTCAAGTTGTCAGACAATATTGGCTTCAAAGTTCTTTCGGACTACAATTTTTCTAAGTTGTCTGAGAATAGTTATTGGCTTCAAAGATCTTTCGGTTTACCATTTATCTCAAGTTGCCAGACAAAATTTGCTTCAAAGTTCTTTCGGACTACCATTTTTCTCAAGTTGTCTGACAATAATGGCTTCAAGGGACTTTCGGACTACCTTTCTTCTCAAGTTGTCTGACAATAATGGCTTCAAAGGACCTTCCGACTACCATTTTTCTCAAGTTGTCTGAAAATATTGGCTTCAAAGTTCTTTCGGACTACAATTTTTCTCAAGCTGTCAGACAATTATCGGCTTCAAAGTTCTTTCGGACTACCGTTTTTCTCAAGTTATCAGACAATATTTGCTTCAAAGATCTTTCGAACTACCATTTCTCTCAAGTTGTCTGAAAATATTGGCTTCAATGATCTTTCTAACTACCATTTCTCTCAAGTTGTCTGAAAATATTGGCTTCAATGATCTTTCGAACTACCATTTCTCTCAAGTTGTCTGAAAATATTGGCTTCAATGATCTTTCGAACTACCATTTCTCTCAAGTTGTCCGATAATACTGGCTTCAAAGTTCTTTCGGGCTACCATTATTATCAAGTTATGAGGCAATATTGCCTTCAAAGTTCTTTCGGACTACCATTTATCTCAATTTGTTAGATAATACTGGCTTCAAAGTTCTTTCGGGCTACCATTATTATCAAGTTATCAGGCAATATTGCCTTCAAAGTAGTTTCGGACTACCATTTTTATCAAGTTAAGAGGTAATATTGGCTTTAAAGTTCTTTCGGGCTACCATTATTATCAAGTTATGAGGCAATATTGCCTTCAAAGTTCTTTCGGACTACCATTTATCTCAATTTGTCAGATAATACTGGCTTCAAAGTTCTTTCGGGCTACCATTATTATCAAGTTATCAGGCAATATTGCCTTCAAAGTAGTTTCGGACTACCATTTTTGTCAAGTTAAGAGGTAATATTGGCTTTAAAGTTCTTTCGGGCTACCATCATTATCAAGTTATGAGGCAATATTGCCTTCAAAGTTCTTTCGGACTACCATTTTCTGAACTTAACAGACAATATTGGCTTCAATATTCTTTCGGACTACCATTTTTGCCAAGTTATCGGACAATATTGGCTTCGAAGTTCTCTCTGACTACCATTTTTCTCGAGTTGTCAGCCAATATTGGCTTCAAAGTTCTTTCGGACTACCATTATTCTCAAGTTATCAGACAATATTGGATTCAAAGTTCTTTCTAACTACCATTTTTCTCATGTTATCAGACAATATTGGATTCAAAGTTCTTTCGGACTACCATTTCAATAATCTCTCTGGAATATATTCACCTTCTAGTACTCCTAGGCCGTGCGTAAGAGGACACAGAAATCTGAGGGAGTAACTTACAATCCAGAGCAGTTTTAATGCAAGTACGTTTCTTAGAATTTTCAATAGCATTTTTCTAACTTAAAATATGATCAGCTCATTGCCGAGTATAACATATCCTTTGCGGCAGACAGCACCAAACTAAAGTTTTGCCTACTGGACGAATAATCAAAAATGGAAAGTTTATATCTTCAATAGTGTATACTTAACTACGAAAACCAGAGTTATTATTGAATATAGGAGTATTTTTGACAAGTCTGTCAAATAATAACCCCAAAATAATGAAAAGTGTACTGCAACGTGCTTTTCCCATGCAACATATATAAACAAATTTTATTTGATAAATAATTTTAAACAAATTAACTAATCAACTTCGAATTATGTGGCGCTCTCTCTATCTTACTAATAAATGCTCTTGTTTTAAATTTGGTTGTGTTAAGTGGTAAGTTGAAGAAGTTCCAAATTTCAGTCATGGCTTCCCTTAACAAGAGTCTCCGTTGCTCAGGCGAAAACACGCCGCCCTCCTACCGCTGGGTTCCGTGGTTTAAATCCCGGTCACTCCATGTGAGATTTGTGCTGGACAATGTGGAGTCGGGACAGGTTTTTCTCCGGGTACTCTAGTTTTTTCTGTCGTCTCTCATTTCGGAAATACTCTCCAATATCATTTTATTTCATATATCAGTTATTAATCATTTCGCCAGAGGAGTGCGGCAGGCTTCGGCAGCCGGCACATTTCCTATTCTCGCCGCTAGATGGGGCTTCATTCATTCCATTCCTGACCCTGTCGAATGACTGGTAACATGCTGTGGATTTTCATTTTCACTTCCCTTAACATGCGTAACTAATCTGCTCAGTCAAATTGGTGTAAAGTACAGAAAGAACGGCCAACTGGTTACCGCTGGGAACCAAATCCGCAAGCTGACGATTTCGCGTCGCTTGTTCTTTTTATTGAGCTATGGTGGTTATGTGCTGCGGGTCTGCATTTCTCCCACAACATTATCCCATAGCTGATTTCGCAGGCGCAAGCGACGATATGAACTGATCACCACCCAACTGGTTAGAAATAATCGGTAGATTGTATTGTTGACACAAATTTCAATAAACAATGTACACTGACTGAACTGCAAAGAGACTGGCTGAACATATAATTCCTCGAGTACAAGCAGGCCTCCTGAATGCAAAGGCCATTTTATCATAGAAATTCTTGGCTATTCTTTAAGTGGTTAACAGTGCTCCTACAATGACAGGATTTTTGAGGACGATGATAGCGAAGGGACTCGCAAGAACGTGATCGGAACCTTAATATAAGGTAATCAAAATTCGCCTAGTGAGAAAATTATAAAACACAGAAAACCATCATAATGGCAATGTCTAGTGCTAGTGGAGCTAGAACCCATCACATCTTGAATGCAAGTTAAGAGGTACATGAGCCTAACCACGCAGCTAATTCGCTCGATCTCTTGGTGAGATAATACACTAAGGTTTACCTGAATTTTGTCCATAAATTGATGGACCTTTAAGCTTTTAAACGAGTTTTGATTTCATTTCCCTAAACCCTGCTAATCCCTTTCCTAATTGAGCAGAACTGACGAAGTGGTAAGAGTACTTGACAAATTAAAGAGTAAGACACGAAATGTTTTAGTAGACATGAATTTTAGGCTATTTCAATCGTGAAATTACCTGCACTTCTCCCTTGTGTGAAAGTGGGCTCGTCACTTGGAGTGAATTGAAATTGAATTATGGTATCCATCTGGGAATTAATAGTGAATATGTCCTTACGAAAGAATGCAGCACGGGACGAAGAACACAAATTTTGATTCTGATTCTTCCGTACGAGAGTGCGCTCATGAGGAATAATTTAGTGACACCACATCGCAAATTTTGTTGAAAGAATGGATATCGTACAAGAATATCCAGCACCTAGAATCAGCTGGGAATTTTAACTGGAAGGTCCTGAAACTGCGCAACACCGCGGCTTGCCAACTGCATTGGCCATCCCTGCCTGCTTGGTGACTGGGGACGGTGTGCCTGAAGGGAGTGTTAGCAGTCAGCTTACATCTGCTATTTGCTCTCAGTGACGAAAGAATCCCGCAGCTTCTCTGTCGTGTTAGCATGATCTACTGCTCACCGTCCGGCTCTTACAGGATCTGCCCGAACCATCTGATACGAATAATACTTCTTACCATGCGTATTCCATATATTTCGATATCAGTTTCGGAAACCTCCACATAAAACTAGCAGCTAAATTTTAGTAAATGATAATTTCATGGTACGTAGTACAAGTAGCAATAGTAGTATTTATTCACCCACTACACTGTTTGCCTATTTACAGGATTGTGTTTCTTATACACATGGCTCGTCTATTTATATTAATAATTAATGCTTAAAATAAATTAACCTCTTAACTATCTATTTCATATATCCACGAAGTTTATATCTACATTGCAGGTGAATTATATTTTGTTAATAACTAAAATTAAGTATAATAAAATATGGAATGTAAGGAACATTTAGTAGGAAGTGCTCATTCATTTTTTGAGTGACTCTATCTCTCGACTTCGTGTTTTCTGTAGTCTGTATAAAGTGAGTAATATTCAAGATATTCAAGAATATGTATTTCATTTTGCTTACCCACAAATACATATTGAGTATATTACTTCATAGAAAGGAAAACTCATGTATAGAAACAAATGTCAAGGTTCAAATACTACTTCATTCAATTAGTTCGTGGACTGGCGCCTACCGTGTAGGTAACACGGCGTACACTCATGTACTAAACTCAACGCCTACTGTGCAGGCAAAACGGCGTACACCTGCGTACTACAGTCAGTATGTTCGTTGACTGGCGCTAACAGCTGTTGGGATCACATAGTCTTTTGACCTGCCTTTTCATGACCTTTTCCCGTCGTAGTGATACGGACGATTTCGGCTTCATAATCTAAAAAGTCTCGCTGGCAGATCTGCATAATTTTTGGCAGAATTAGAAATCTGCCTGTTGCTCAAACTTCGATATTCTCAAATTCCGCCGTTTACATTCAACTACCCTTCACAACAGAGACCATGGTTCTGGTTACACTGTAAGCACGCAGCTGCCTCTTGCTGGGACTAGCGAAGAACTGTCACGGCAATATCATGTTGTGCAAACTCCCCGCTATAGTGCACCACAGCGACACTAGACGACCAGTCCACGAACTGAATGACTCTACTACGTATATCTCTAAATCCGCACCTTGCTATTTAACATTCCAATATGCGCAAAGTCTCAGCTAAATATCCAAATAGCTAGCTCGTTACTGCTCCTCCAATCGACCCTGGCGTATTATAATGCAGCCGTGCACAGATGCGAGCTTCCACCGGAAGTTTTTACCTGTATCCGTGTAGGTCCCAAACGGGACCATTAATCGATAAAAGACGTCACTGCAGCGCTAATCGCACCACGTAACGTCTCTGATTGAGCTACTATATTTAGTGAGCTTCTTCGTACTCCTCAATCTATCCCGATATACGGGCTCAGCATTTCTAATCATCAGACACCACATTTTCCTGTCCATCGCCCTTTCTTCTTAAAGTTCAAGGGTCTTCATGTCTTTCTGGACAGTTTTTAGCAAGGTCTGCCCCATGCAATTTCGCTAATGGTAATAGGGAGGCACTACTTTATTACATAATTTAATAATAATAATAATAATAATAGTAATATTAATAATAATAATAATAATAATAATAATAATAATAATAATAATAATACACATTAATCAAACCAGAGTGTCTGTATGCCATAGAATGAATGTTCTCTATGAAAACCGGCAAAATACAGGAGAGAGAGAGAAAAAAAGATAAGAAAATATTGAGCTAAATCTGGGGACCATTGAAAACAGAGAAATAAGAGTTGAGACATAGGAGGAAGAATGATCTATACAAGGAAGGAAAAAATGAAGGAATGGCAGACACGACACGGAAGAGGAGATTTAATTTGTTTTGGTCAAGTGTTCACCCCGAGGAGGTGGAGCACTTTTCAGGCACACCCCCAGTGAAAGTGAGCTGCAAATACAATTTCAACCACATACCAGCCCTCCTGCCATTTTAAATTTTCTGGCAGACTGGGAATAGAGCCCGACCTCCCGATGATGGCGGCTAATAACACTAAGCGTCACGTTACGGAGGCGGACGTTTTGGTCACATAATGAGGTTGGATAACAGCAGATTGACAAAACAAGTGTTTTACAGATTTTAAAAGAGCAAGAATGGCAACCAGCGGATTCAAGGAGTAAAAACATGGCAGACTGGAATAACAGACGATATGGTACAGGACAGAACAACTTTCGGAAGATTGATACAAAATTTCAACGCAAATGAATTGCCCTTGCGGTTACGGGCGAGCAGCTGTGAGCTTGCGTTCAGAAGGTAGTGTGTTTGAACCCCACTGTAGGTAGGCCTGATAATTGTTTTCTGGGGTTTCCCATTTTCACACCAAGTTAACCTTAATTAAGGCACGGCCGCTTTCTTCCCACTCTTGGCTGTTTCCTGTCCTATCATCACCGTAAGAACTATCTGTGCCGGTGTGACGTAAGGCAGATTGTTACAAAACTTCAAATATTTCTAGGAGAAGGACAGGAGGAAAGGACAAAAGAGAGCAGTGGCGAAGCGTGAGCTAAATAACTGGGTAGACAGATATTTTTAAAGCTATTTAATCATATTATCAATATTATATTAATGACTCTGAAACTAAGACAAGTCCTATAACAACCTACTGTATAACCCTCCGTGCACTCCTTTTATTTCTGTGACAGTTATTCATAGCGTTCTACGGAGCAATATACCGGTTTACTTGAGAGATGACCTTCAGTACCTATCATCCAGAAATAATCGCCAAACAAGGTCATTAGCTAACTCCTTGCTAAGTTTTCCTACTCACCACACTACAGTGATTCATTCTTCCCCGCTACTATCCACCTGTGGAATTGCCTGCCGGCTGAAATTAGAAACATTCCTAGTACTCAGCTGTTCAAAAGAATGTTGTTGCAAACATTACTTATATATCAGAACATAATTTATAGAACATATCTAAGATAATGTACTTTCTTCCTGTAAATATTAACCGTAGGATCTATGGGCTATGCCATGAGCTTTACCAGTTAGTCTATAAGTTGCACAGTTCTAGTATGTTGTAGAATTTAACATAAATTAAATAGTGTATTATGGTTGGGCATAATAGCAGGATCTATAACCTGAGCTACGCCATAGGAAACACGACGATAATAAATAAATAAATAAATAAATTGGCTGCGGCGAACTGTCAAATAACAACGTACTTTTAGAATTAAAAATAGCAATATAAGTCATTGTTGTGTAAATTTAATGAGAGGTTAATAATAGATTTTCGTACAACTCACCTTAAACAATATTCTTGTAAATGAGTTCAATCCGCCTGTCCTTCATTTCAGCAAATATGTCTATTACTCTCGTCTTGAAGTCAGGCGTCTTGCTAAGATGCCATAGCAGTTCCTTCTCTATAGCTAGAGTTCCCAAGTTGGGCAGTCTCTGGTTGGTCATCGAATTCCTTAAATAGGTTTTAATTCGTTTCAAGGCACTCATAGCGCGTTCGCTAGAAACTGACGTTAACGGAATACATAGCATCAAGTTAAGGAATTTTTTTGTTTCCGTATACACACTCTGGAGTTCATTATTAAGAATGTAAGCCAATAGTTGCTGGGGTCGAATATATTTATCAGAATCAGAGTAAATGTTGATAAGTTCGCTCTTAAGTTGATCCACATGGAAAACTTTAGGGTACATGGCCACGAGTTCGTTTAAATGCTGTTGGGGAAATTGTGAACGATAAATATTAAATTTAGTTTCATCAAGTAGTTCTACGAAACGAAGGCTTTCGTAATTACCGAAGCGTGTTTCTAACTGAAGCAACACTGAATCAAGAACCTCGTAGGCAACTCTTCTTTGACCCTGGTTAGTATTCACGACAGTTGAACACAAAGCAGAACATTCTTCTTCAATTTCTTTAATTACTTTATCACTTCTGAGCGATCTGATGTTAGTAGTAGCAACCTTCACCTCTTTAATACAAACATTTACATCAGAAGACGTTTTCGACTGCAGAATGCTAAACAAGAAGTCGGTGTAGACAAAAATTCGAGAAAAGAGACACCGGAGGAACAAAAATTTGTGATTGTTCAATATATTGTCTATTCCTATTGCTGTCTGGATTGATTCTGGATCCCAGTTGTCAGAATTTATGATATGATCCACTGCTCTTTTCAACTCGGGATAATATTTTTTCACGGTCATAACAGCCCGAGAATGGTAATTCCATCGGGTAGGGGAAGGATGAGGAAGCTGAAAACCTTGCTCTCTCAGCAATTCTGCACGACGTGAAGAACGAGAGAAGAATGTGTTGAAGATAGATAAATTGCATATGAACAATTTCACCTCTTTTATAGTTTTCGCAGAATGAAGAAGAACCAAATTGAGCTGATGGGCGTAACAATGTACGAAGATGGCATGAGGATAAGACTGTCTGACAATTGCCTGGACACCTCCTTTATGACCAGACATTACTGTAGCTCCGTCATACGTCTGACATACGAGTCTGGTATCATCAATGTTCCATTCTTTCAGAACTGAGATTATGACATCAGCTAAACCCCTAGCAGTCTTATCAGCAGACACGTCATAAAAGCCTAGAAACCGCTCTTCGACTTTACCATTAACACAATACCTCACAAAAATACTTAATTGTGATTTAATGGAAACATCTGTAGTTTCGTCAGCTTGGACAGAAACAAATTCAGCTAATTCTATCTCTTTTCGAATACGTTCCTGAACGGCAACAGTAACAGCTTTAATCAAGTCATTTTGTATGTCACTAGAAGTACCTTTGAAGACATTTTCTGATTCTAAATGGTCTTTCATGAAAGATTCCTCCGAAGCCAGTAAGTCAAGAGTAGCCAAGTAATTCCCTTTATTAAATGAACATAAAGAAGAACATTGACTTTCTCGATGACCCCTGAACGGCAATTCCTGAATACTTAAGTGGCAAACAACGTCTACTAATCTGCTGACAATTTTCCTATTTTTTGAAACCATTTCATTGTGTTTAATGGCCTGTAGTCTCTGTCCCTCTGAAACGGCGTGATCGATACGGCACCGCCCCAGCATGTGAAATTTCTCGGCGCACTTTATATGATTCTCAGATGCCGCGTGCTTTTTAGCTTTTTTCTCGAAATTTTGTATGGTATTTACACCCGTTCTGCGCCAAGAATCTTCCCCGTCAACGCCAAACATCAAGCAATAAAAACACAATAACTTTTGTTCACGACCTTTACCCGTTCCACACAACCACTGATATTTATCATACCAGCTTTTCTGAAATTTTCGAACAAATTTTCCGTCCTGTTGTGATAATGTTAGGTCAGGCCGTTTTTGTAAAGTTTTTATCGTTATCTTTTGTTCTAACGACAAGGAGGAAATACCATTGTTAAGTAAGTACACAACTGAATCGAAGTCAGGACTGGTAAATTCAGAAGCCATGATAGGCCTATCATCAATAAACACAAACTGCCACACGAGAAAACAAGAATTGCACTTTATACGTTATCACCAGTAACTATTCACTATTCCTTTATAAATGAAAAATTAACACTTAGGCCCATCACTTTATTGTAAGACACTAGCACACGCATAAACTATTAGCCACCTTGCTCTCACGTCTCACACCACATTCGTAACTTTGAAACTGTCTACTATTCCTTCCCGTTATAATGCCGTACCGTAACTAATATTGGCGGGCAAGAAAATGCATGTACTTGAAGGGTTTTAGTGCTATCATTCATGTATTAGGTGTAAGTTTGCTATATTTCGTATATGAATATTATTACCTATATCATTATTTTATTTTTAGACGTGTCTTATAATAAATTAATTACATTTAAAGCATGCCTGAGATGGTAGCCAATAAGAGCACCTTTATAACTGAGTTCCAAAATACTAGCCAATGAGAGCAAGAAGAGACGCTGGTAAATCTGTCTACTGGGCGGAGCTATCTCGCTATAGGAATCTAATAGTTCCACAGTCAGCACCTACAGATAGCGTTAGTGTTGCTCTATCTGAGAGCCTTGAAAATCAAAGGGAAAATACACAGAATGGACAGCGTCTACTTTTGTCTACGTGCTTCATGTAACTGACGCGAGCTCGAGCATTGGCGAAGTGAGTCCAAATTAAATAAAGCGGGGAATACAATAATGTCTTGTATTTGGAAATAATTAATGTATATAGATAATTTAATTTACTAGACAATCTCTCGTTCACAAAACGTTAAGGGTAGACGCTGTCTACCCTGTCTCCCCTGACGCTTCGCCCCTGAAAGAGAGCAGGAAACAGCGAAGTGAAAGGATGGAGAACTATTGGAAATCAATAAAAGAAGGATCAAGATGAATGCACAGTGTCTTTACGTGGTCATTAGATGGCCTAAATCTGAAAGAAGGAGAAGAAAAAGTCAATAATAATGTTATTGGTTTCGGGCCCTATTAACTGCTTGTACGGTTTTTGGAAACGCCAAAGGCCGGAAATTTGTCTCGCGGGAGTTGTAAATCTACCGACATATGGCTGACATATTTGAGCACCTTCAGATATTACTGGATCGAACCTGCCAACTTTGGCACAGAAAGCCAGAGCCTTAACCGTATGGGCCACTCAGTGTGGCACATACCAATCTCTATATGCGTGTGGTAAGTACTTAATGGCAAGGCAGGTTCGATCCTGGCTTAGTCCGGTGGTATTTGAAGGTGCACAAATACGACAGCCTCGTGTCGGTAGATTTACTGGCACGTAAAAGAACTGCTGCTGGACAATTCCGGCATCTCGGCGTCTTCGAAGACCGTAAAAGTATTTAGTGGAACGTAAAGCAAATAACATTATTTCTTAATGGCAAGTGCTGAAAACAAATATGTCCATAGCAAAGGAAGGGGCATAGCATCTGCGCGTTCAATGTCTACTTTCGCATACTCTCCCTGCTCTCTCTGTCACACCAGCTGACGGAAATAGCGCATAGATAGTTTGCCTTTCAAAGTCTTACTTCAGCTTCTTGTGTTATCTATATATATAAAAGCAAGTCGGGCTGGAGCGATGTATATATAAATATTTAATAATGAAAAAAGACGTGAATTAATGAGGCACTTCCAGAAATGTCAGAAATTTGAAACTTGGTACGAGGGAAACTGATGACCCCAGGATCCCTAGAAAAATCGGAAATTCTCAAAATTCCCTGAAGGGGGCACGCTGGGGGGGCTCAAATTTTGGGCTCAGCATAAGAACACAGTCGTATAGTATATCCAAAACGATAACCTATAGGTTTCGTGGGCTTAAAAATTTTCGGGAATTTCCTCATTTTTATCCCCTATCCCCCCAAATCAAGATGGCGGCACAACCTGCCAGACGAGGTAGACAATTGAAATTTGGTGAAATTATAGCTTTTGGTCCCTAACCGACGGAAAAATTCCAAGATGTTCAAATTTTTCACTCTTTACCCCCAAAGATATCGAAATATGGAGGCAATTTTAATGACTGTGCAGACATTCCTTTTGAGCTATTTTTTGGCTAAACGGTAAGTCGTATCACAAAACGGATGGCACAATGTCCCTTCAATTCGGAGTGATCTACAACTTTGGTCCTGTGACATTTTGTCGTATCTCTCTCCCTTATACGTTTAATTTGGCCGTATTTCTGGATTGTTCGTAAATTTGGTGATTTTTACAAGTATATTTCATTGTTTGACACACTTGTAAGAATGATAGGATCATCACGTTGGGTGCGCACATTGGCACGATTAAGGGACATATGTGTACCAAATTTCATAATTCTAGCTTATACATGAGTAGGCAAAACGTAATGTAAAATGTTAAAAATGCCCCCAAATTTCACCCTATTCAAACTTTGAACTCAATTTACCCCCTTAATATGGGAGATACGAGGATATGGATTAGAAACAAACATGTAAAGCGATAAATGAGGCGTCTGATGGCGCAAGCCGTTTCTTAATACCATAAACCGTTTAGGAGATATGAAACTCGAAGTGGAAGTCTGCACTTTTCAACGTGCTCATGCTTATCCGTCATCTATATAAATAAAATCGTAGCGACTGTGTGTCTGTACATTGATTATTTTGGCGAAGTTTCCGTACAGTTATCCGTTTCGGGTGTAATAATGACCATCTGCATCATTTTTAGCTGTGGTGTCTGTTTGTCTGTTTGTTTGTCTGTTTGTCTGTTTGTCTGTCCTTCTATAACTTGAAAACTACTGGATATATTTCCACCAAACTTCATATTTCGAATCCACCTGTCCTTGGGTAGGTTTTAGCGCAAAAAATAAAATCGTAACGACCGTGTGTCTGTACATTGATTATTTTGGCGATATTTCCGTACAGTTATCCGTTTCAGGTTTAATAATGACCATCTGCATCATTTTTAGCTTTGGTGTTTGTTTGTCTGTTTGTTTGTCTGTTTGTCTGTTTGTCTGTCCTTCTATAACTTGAAAACTACTAAATATATATTTCCACCAAACTTCATATTTAGAATCCACCTGTCCTTGGGTAGGTTTTAGCGCAAATATCGTTTCTAAATCCCTGAACTGAGTGTGGATTTTTACGAAACCGAAACCGTGATTTTGCACTCCCTCAAAGTATACACAACCGAACTTAATTGAAATCAACCCGCTTAATGAAAATTAATTTCTAAACCTTTTCTTCTCATGTGCATCATTTCGATAACAGGATTTAGTAAGGGAGATATCATTAACGGACCGTTTTTCGGTACAAATCCCAGCGGACTTAACGCAAGAGCGGGTGCGTGTAAAGCGTACTTCTTACAACTTGAAAACTAACAAGATATTTGAACCAAACTTTATATATAGCATCCATCTGTCCGAGGGTAGGTTTCCTTGGTGTCAGTTAGTTTGTTTGTTTGTTTGTTTGTTTGTTTGTTTGTCTTTCTCTAACTTGAAAACTACTGGATATATTTCCACCAAACTTCATATTTAGAATCCACCTGTCCTTTGGGGAGGTTTTAGGGCAAATATTGTTTCTAAATCCCTGAACTAATTGGGGGTTTATACGAAACCGAAACCGTGATTTTGCACTCCCTCAAAATACACACAAACAAACTTAATGGAAATCTACCTGCCTTAATGGAAATTAATTTCTAAACCTTTTCTTCTCATGTGCATCATTTCAATCACTTACAGGAAAGATAGTATGATCAAACTCTACACGAACATTGGCCCACCCAGTACCCATATGTGAGCCAAATGCTATGTCACATAATTATCCGAAAAGTAATGCAATGTAAGATATTCTTACACAAATTTCAATCTATTCAACGTTTCTGATTCAATCTGACCCATGAATAGATTAGATGCGAGAAAATATCATAGGACCAGCCATTTAGATCGCTAAATACTGCGCCTTACGGTACAATCCTTTGTCGATATGACGTACCGTTTATCAGCAGTTAATCTGTAAATGAAGGTCTGCAATATTGTAAACATTCATATACTTTCGTATGTCCATCTGTATATATTCACTGATGTCGATTTGTAGCGATCGAGAAAGGATGTGTCTGCTATTGTAATCAGTACTCCTACACCGACTTTGACTGCTGGCAGTAGGAATGAGGTCCTTCTCCAACTCCTGCGTAACTGGCATTAGTAAGGAGGGCCTACCATTTTAATGAATAATTCACTTTTCGATTTGTCTTGCAGAAGGCAAGGGATCATGCTGTTTTGTTCGAAAGTCCCCTACTCTATCGTGTTTGGCTCTAGGCCAGGGTGCCCGCCATTATAAACAAATGTTCCAATCTAAAATTTGAATAGCATTAGGCATAGTGGCCTGCTATTTTCATGGAAACTCACTAATTCTGTGTGACTGGCAGTAAGCTGGCTAGCAGCAGTAAAAAGGGACTGTCATTATAATGATAACTGCACAACTCAATTTTGATTGGTGGTAGGGAAGCTGCCTGGTATTATAATAAAAACTCCTCAACTGTAACCTGTCTGAAAGTAGGAAATGGGTCTGCCATTGTAACTAAAACTCCCCAAATCGATTGTGACCGCGCAGTAGGCATTGGGGCCTGCAATTATAATGTAAAATTGCCAACTCGATTGTGAATGGCAGTAGGCAAGTGAGCTGCCGTTATCATCACAACTCCGCAACCCTCACTTTACATTGGAAACAACGTATGTGGACCTCCCCATGCTATTTCTCGGATAAGGCTAAGAGACATGCAGTTTTAAAACAATCTCATTTGCTGCACGCACAGTTACATCGATATCCGTATACAATGTAGAATACCGTAGCGAAGCACGGGTACATTTGCTAGTATACAGTATATGCCTATACCTCCCTAAGCTCTTCAGTGATGGTTGTGGCATTTAAACTTACCCGCACATTCCAGTTTCTTACTTGATCTTTCAGTGATATTCCTCCTGACCAGAGCAGCTCAGACATTTCATGCATGTGCATTCTTAACCCCCAGCTGCATTATGTGAACATGACAAGAAAAAAATCTTGTGAAACATCAATATTTACTGCTTTGAGGTAAAGCACGGCACTGTTTTCGTTCATTGACGTCGTTTCGGCCAGCTAAGGACCACGTCATTTCAACTGTCTTCTTCGCCGGGCTTTAGCATTTGCCCGACACTCCCGCATTCGTTGCCGATGTCTTTCTTTCTTTCTTTCTTTCTTTCTTTCTTTCTTTCTTTCTTTCGGTCCACGCCTTGCAATTTTCAGCTTCTGCTTTTCTTGGAAACTCATGTGATCTTGAAGTTTCCTCTTAAGTGGTTGACCCTCCAGGATATCATCATGTGTGATGCCTACCTCTTGTAGATCTTTTTCTGCCTCACTGAACCAGGCCCCTTTTGTCTTCTTATCTTGGAAGGAGAAGTTCCGTTTGGTTTTCCTTGCAGGGCTCATTCTTGTCACGTGATCACAGAAAGCAATCCTTCTCTTATGCATCGTGTCGGTTATCTTTCCCTCAGGGAAATACAGCTCATGGTTGTGCCGTATTCTATATTCACTTTTGTCTTTGATGGGGCCGAACATTTTCCTCAAAATCTTTCGTTTTGTGATCTCAAGTTTTTCAATAAGGTCGTTTATTTTTCAATGTAACGCACTCCGCTACATAGAGGGTCTCCGGGCGAATGAATGCGCTGTAGTGTCTCATCTTGGCGTTCAAGGATATTAATATTTTGTGTTGTACACCCTTGATTAGATAGTATGCCATTTCCACTTTATTCATACGTGCTGAAGGCTTCTTTCTCAGGCATGTTGGGTTCTGTCTACTCACCTAGATATTTAAATTTTCGTAACCGGCTGATTTTTCTCTGTTCCATATTTAGCTCTTTTTGTGTGTGTCTCATGTTTGTCATAAGGCTTTCTCAAAGGAGATCTGAAGACTTTCACTGTTTTATTATGCTATTAAACATTAAATGCAAGTAACTAAGGCCACTTAGGAAAGCGTTCCTTTAATGTCCCGTGTGGATGGGGGTGGTAGAAAAACACCCACGATATCCCATGCTTTCGTAAAAGGCAACCAAAAGGAGACTTAGGTGCACATAACTTAGGAGCGTCGTTTGACGACCATGGGACCTTAATCTGAGTCCTAGCATAGCTTCCACTTGCTTCTACCAAGCTCCTCACTTTCCCTTGGTGAACTCTTATTATTTTCCGACCCCGGCGGCATTACGTTTCTGAGAACTAGGGAATCTTATTTTCACGCCCTTCGTGCCCGATACCTTCATTTTTCGAAGTGTCGGCCCTCCTTTTTCCTTTTTTTAGTGTTAATAGAGGATGGTTGACTAATTGTAATATATTCCTCTTGACACAATAATCACGACCGTCGCCAGTATTTGAAAATTCTGCAGTTGATATCAACGGTATCTTGCAGGAAAGAAGTCAGAGTCAGGATGAAACCGTCCTTACATCAGTCTGTCTACAGACCGATTTTACTTGGAGGGTATAAAATCTGGGTGAACTCAGAATACTTTATTCAAAACTTGGAAGTGATGGACATGAAAATGGCGTGAATTGCTGGAACAAGGGAATGGGAACATTGTTTGCAGAATACTCGAAATGAGGAGATAAGGGGCATGCATTTGATGGATGTAACATGACGTATAAACCGGCTTCGTTTCTGGGGCCATGTGAGGTGAATTGACCAGGGTAAGTTACGTAGGAGAATAATATACTAAACCATGTAGGACCGAGCTCGATATCTGCAGTCGCTTAAGTGCGGCCAGTATCCAGTAATCGGGATATAGTGGGTTCGAGCCCCACACCAGGCAAATGCTGAAACTGTACCTTAATTAAGGCCACGGCCGCTTCCTTCCCATTCCTAAGTCTTTCCTATCCCATCGTCGCCATAAGGCATATCTGTGTCGGTGCGACGTAAAGCAAATAGAAAAAAAAACATGTAGGGTAAGAGAAGTAAAAGGACCAAAGTAATTCACGTTTCCAGTAATGCCTTCCAATTCAATATGTCATCTAATCGTTACCCGCTACGAGCCCTCAAAGCATGTAATAGGAATGAAGGTGTGCCCTTTAGAGTATATCCTCAATCATATGCAAACAAACATATAATTCAAAGAAGTATGGAAGAAATTCTAGGAGTTATTCACATCAGTCTCAATGAAATGTACATAAAATTATAAAAGATGAATAGACATATGTAATATCGTGTGAAGCGCAATATTGGAGTTAGCTTCGTATTTCAAGAGAGAACTGATTGTTATCGGTGCCAGCCGTGTCTCAAACATCTGTCAACGCAGCTCATTTCTAGCTTCACAATTCTAGTGAGAAAGAGTAACGAGGTACTACATCAGAAAACGACATTTCATATTGTAACAAAATGGTGAAAACTTCCGCTGAGGAATAAATTAACGTATGGTTCGGTTTTCAAGTAAAATAAAATACAGATTTAGGTGGCAAATCTCCGCTACGTGAAAATATCTCCTGTATAGTCCTGTTCATGACCCAAAGTCGCCATACCTATATCTACTGTACAAAATAAGAGATTTGTCTGTACATTGCTCAGAATTTGAAAATAATGGTATTTCTGTATCGGTCAGGTCAACAGTAATAAGGAAACGCACTTTTTATTTTTCCGTAATGTCTGTCTGTCTGTCTGTCTGTCTGTCTGTCTGCCTGTCTGTCTGTCTGTCTGTCTGTCTGTCTGTCTGTCTGTCTGTCTGTCTGTCTGTCTGTCTGTCTGTCTGTCTGTCTGTCTGTCTGTCTGTCTGTCTGTACGCGCATCACGAGAAAACGGCTGAGGAGAATTTAATAAAAATCGTTATGTAAAGAGGGGGGATGAGCCAATACAATCTAGACTATACACCACTTTATTCACGCTGAGTGAAATGGTAGTTCAGGGGACGGCCTGAAATCTAATTCTCAAATATTTATATTATTAGTGGTCCTATGGATAAATACTATATAACTAAAGTTATATAGAAAATTTATGCATTTACACATTTTTACTGTACCGGCAATGATAACACAGATATTCGTGAAATTGTATTTCTGTTGCTAAGTCCATATCAACGTCAAGCCACGAGAAAATGGGTAAACAGAATTTAATGAAAATGTGTATACAGTGTCGGGGAATATGAAACTACAGTCAAAGCTATAATCAATTTTATTCACCCTGGAAGAAATTGTAGTTTAGGGAAGGCACCTAGTATTTCATTTTTAAATAGGTATGTTATCGGTCCTATCGAAAGTACTACATAACAAATTTATAGATAATACAATTTCCGATCATTTATATTTTACTCAGTTTTACCGTACCGACTATTTCAGAGTCGGAAGAAAACTAAATGTGAAGGCCTTCAATATCGAAAGCACATAACATTGATCAACAATAACATTACATTGGCCATTGTTTCTTGTGATGTTCTTTGTCTCTTATGCTACCACTCAACTCCGATAGTTGGGATTACTGCTGAGTACCGAGTATAACAGTCTGAATGAATATTGGCGGGAAATTGTTTGGGAGTTAGTAAAATTTCTTTTTTAGCATGCTATTCTTGTGGTTCATACATTTCCTGATACTGCTGGTACGTAAGACATTGGTTCCTCATAGTATTCCAGCTATTCGATCCCTACTCTGACACGCCGTTTTGAATGAACAGTGTGCACACTTAAGGCAGAGGCTCCCTATTACTACTACTGCAATTTAAGCCTATTCCAAATTGTGCTACCACAATTCAATAAATAACTCAAATTCAACCATGAAAAGAGCCATTTTTTAAAGAAAAGCTTCTTTCTTTTCACCTTCGTTAAATTCTACATTCATTTCATTCCAAATTAGCAGTGAAGAAGGGGCTTGTCCTCTGGCTTGGGGGAAAATTTTGCCTCTAAGTCAGATAGTTTTTTTTTTTGCCGCCAGTGTACTGAATTGAGATTTTCCGACTCATCGGGTACTCCTAGAAAAGAGATTAGCAATAGCGCATAGTTTTTGCCTTGGGACTCTCCACTATTAGACCGCCCCCTCTCCACCACCGAAAAAAGACGAAGAGTGTTCACGGAGTACGGCTATCTGCAGCAAGGTCATTCCAGTTCTGGAACTTTGGACTGTTAGTGAGAAAATGTGTGGTCTTTCATTTTATCGAGTATTTCATATGAAGGCATTGCATTTAATCTCGCCGTTCCTACTGACGCCATTGTAATGACCTATGTTCATTCCAGTTGGGAAAATTACTGTCTTTCTCAGGATATAAAAAGGCAGGTGGAGAGTGAGTGTCTGCCATTATTATGAAAACTCCCCCAACCTTATTGTGACTGATGGTAGGCAAGCGGGCCTACGATTACAATGAAAATTCCGTAACCCAGTATTCATATGAGAAAGGCCGTTTGCTGACTTCCCGGTCACGTTTCTAGGGTAACGTTAAGAGCTAAGCAATTTAATACAATCTTGAACACAACGTGTACACTACCTCCGTAGCGAAGCACGGGTACATCAGCTAGTAGGTATATATTTGTCACAATGATGACTGAAAGGCAGTTCCACTATTACCATTACCTCGTAGGAATTTGTATACATTTCCGTCTGACAATGTGAAATCCAGGGGGCGTGATTATCTCATTGGATTAGCTGTTGGCTTCCCACCCAGAAAGTCGATGTTCGAATCCCGTTAATCCTGTGTCGAGATTTTTATCTCAAAAATCACGTGGCCTAAATAATAGGGTTGGGCACTATGTCCCTCTTTCGGGACACTGTGCCGGTGCACAGCTATGTATCGCTGTTCCGGAACACCGAGTATCAAGACAGAGACTCGGTGTCCTGTCAGAAGCGCCACTGTGCACTGCCCTTCGCCGACTAGCTGACTGTCAATACCGGCTGTGTGCCGCCATTTGCTAGAGTGTTCCGTGTTCCGTGTTCTGTCACGCCCTCTTTGTTCTGTGAGTTCCGTTGCACCGGCAACTGGCCTTCGGTACATTCGAATAACGTAATGGGCTCTATTTTCTTTTCAACTGTTTTGTAAGAGTGTTTTCATTGTTGCTTAGTAATATAACCGCACGAAAGACGGTAAACTTTGCATAATGTCGCATCGGAGTCCTATTTAAGAATTTTTAGTAGAATAAAACCGGACGGAGTGAAATGCAATTTATGTTCTTCTATTTTGTCTGCAAAGGGATCTTCAACAGTCACAATGACAAGACATTTCACTTAAACATCCTACAATTTTTATTTTCGTGTTCTGTTTTTATAGTTATATTTTAATCTCCTGTTTCGTCTGTATATAGTGTTTCATTTTTATCTTGGTGTTTTGATTATATGGGTTAATTTTTATTTTCGCTTTCCGCTTGTATATTGTGTACGTAAATAGAGTACAGACGACTGTTTCTTCAACTGTGCGAGTATATTTTTAATTGATGAAAATAACATCGTGACATTTTTAAACACATCTACCGCCAGTGTAATTGTGACAGGTGTATTAAAGAATGAATGAAAACATTCTTATCCTAAAAAACAACGTTTATACATGATTTCTTGGGTGGGTATTTCAGAGTTCCGACTGCTTTTTCACGTGCCGTTAAGTTTTATCCTGGCCCTAATTACTCACAATACAGGTAGATACATTCCACTGGTGAAAATATCTTTAGATCAGTTACTTTTAAACATCTGTACTGCCATTGTAACCGTTATGTGTATTTCATATTGACCGAAAAATCTTAACCTAAAAGCAGCCTTTAAACGTGATTATGGGCACTAATTTCAGTGTTCCGACTGTTCCTTTCCGGCCCATGTAGCTTTATGCTAGCCGTAACTACACACAGCACGTCCGGTACAGCAGCAATTTCTCTCTACTGCGCAGTTACAGTCCCGTGTGCCGTGTGTCGGCACACTGTACCGAAACACTCCACCTCAGACTCCTAATTTTCCGGAACAACTGACTGTTCCGGTCTGCTCAACCCTAGTAAGGAAGGGCATCCGGTCTTAAATTTCTTGCCAAAACAAGAAGGAAAAAAGCCTGGGAAGACGTTTAAACCAAGCGTGCCCAGAGATCTTGAACATAACATTGAGAGCCATGATTTTTGACCACCCTGCAAAAATCGACTTCAGCGGGAATTCAACCCACGAACTTTGGATTTTGACAATTAAGGCGTTCACAGCCGTAAATCGTAGGAAATGGATCCGATTTCCCGGCAGGAATTCGTAACATTTAAGAAACGAGATTTCCACTTCCAAAGTTAGTCATGGCCCTGAGGTTCACTCAGCCTACACCAACAATGAGTATCAGATTAAATGACTGATTGATTTAGTATTTTTTAAAGAACAAAACAGGCTTCCAGCCCAAATACATGTTCACAAAGCAATAATCCTATTAATATAATAATAATAATAATAATAATAATAATAATAATAATAATAATAATAATAATAATAATAATAATAATAAACAAGAATCCACCTACAAAACAACCAATCCAGCCCTACCCTGACCTTGCCTTCACCACATGAGCGTCACAACAGATAGTTCTGAAAAAGGAAAAAGAAACCGCTGACCTTACGCTACAACAGATTCCACTTCAGTCCTTGTATACACAGTTGCTTACTTCGCAATCCTTATTCCTTAACATACTTAACCTGGATCTAAAGCACACCAAATAACAACAATCGCATACTGACTTGCAATCTCGCAATCCACATACCATATTATTTACATACTCAATTACTTCGCAATCTGCATACCCATCGCTGTCACCCGGTCTTACTTCACCTCCAGGCTCGCATTCTACATCCTTCACTATGACCACATCACCTACACTTCACTTACTGCTGAAAATACCTAACCAACTGAAACCACTGGGTACTGTTATACAACACCCTCATAAACATCAAAAACACCGTGCACATTCCAACACTTACCCCCTTATTCCCTCCAAGCTAAACTCACAACCATCGCCCAATGAAACCCCTTCTTCCATTTTTATCACACATGCATTTTTAATATCAGATTAATTCCTGTGGGCAAGGGCGGCCGGGCGTAGAGTTAACCTCTCTAACCCACCAAGTGCCTAGGTTACCCCTCCAAGGGCCTTCATGGCCTGTACGGATATTGCTTTGCTTTGCTTTGCTTTTTACAGCCGCAGATTGAAAGGCGGACCGGTCCAATTGATGAGAACAAATGGCACACCCTGTGTGAAGCGCTACACACACGCACGGCTTAGTCATTCAAAAACTCGGTTTTATTTCTGTGATTATTTTTTTTTGTCACTATTCGGCCATCCCACTGCTGAGCCACCAAGGCGGCTACTACTCTACAGAAAAGCCATTAATCAAATTACCAGTTCACTAAGTTGGAAGCAATAATGTTCCACTTCCGGTATTCGCTAAGCCGAGAGCAGAGTGTAAAACTGTGCGTTTAATTGAAATGTTTTTGCTGCGAACACTGAAGCTGAGCTTTGTGCTACATGTGGGGTAGCACTCGCATTATAGCTTTGTGGGGATTATTTCGCTCAGAGTAAAGAGCGTGTTGCAGAGATTGTCGCTAGTCGCCGATTTATTTTGCGAACTAAGCTTAAGGCAAAAATCATTCAAACAGCTGGTAAAATACAATATATAGTGGATATATATTTAACGATTATTTAGCTACTGCACACGTTACATGCACCCTAAGATAATTACATCTTTCTTCAACCCTTAGATGGCCATTCTAGTAAGTACAATAATTTGAAAAACCGGGCAGTCGAAAAGATCATGCATGAAGGAACACCAAAAGACGTAACCTTATTGAATTGTTTCTGCGCCAGATTGCTGCACTACGGTTCCGTACCCATCCATACAAAAACTGGCGTCTCTGCATTCCCAGTTCAGGTAATCTGCCGCCATCACAATTTTGACTAATATATAGGTTAACCCAGAGCCTCTCAGGATGCATGCGCCTGCTGCATGCACTGTGCACGGTGCAAAAGACGACTTCGCTTGGCTGACCAGAGTGCAGACCCACACTCCTCGATTTGGAGCAATAGCACTGTCTCTCTCTTTCCCCACGCCTGTCTCGCTCGCTCCCCCTGTCTCTCTCTTCTTCACTTGCTCCGTAGCGCTCCAAATCCGAGCTGAGTTGAGCCGAGCTTAGCCGAGTAGCCCAGAGACGAAGCGTTGGTCCGAGCCGAGCCGAGCCGAGCCGAGCCGAGCCGAGCGGGACCGATGCATTGTGCACAGGAACTCTGCTCCGCTGTTTGCACGCGTGAGATTTTTGGCGTTTGAGAGGCCCTGGGTTAATCTATTTCCAACAGATATATGGCTTATATCACAGTACGAATCTAAGAAATATTAGGGATGTTCCCACTGGTTTCTGAGTGAAACCGTCGATATATATTGAACCGGGGGTACACCTTCTCAATCCTGATGAACTGCGTGCCTTCTAGAAGTTCATCTGTGCTGTGAATCCTAAACTATGTAACATAAGATATTTGGACCTTTAATCTTTAGATGCCTCTACTTCGATTACGAACAATTACCATTTAAGTGAATTTCAATTTTCAATGTTTCTAAACCTTAAGTATTTTTAGATTGTGTTTTTATGTACTAAGGTCATCAGAGCTTCTACGGCTTCCTTCTTCCTTAGTTATTATCCAATCATGAATGGTGTGTATAATTCTCTAGCAAATTAAAATTGGAGGTGTGTATAGGCATTCTGTCTAGCTCAAGAGAGTTCTGGAACATTCCCCTCTGAGTTGCTATAAAAGCTGGACGCTTTAGGGCCGTACTTTCATCTTCATCGGCCCGGTCTAATGTGCGTGCACGACGTATTTAGGGAGCAGGGGCCTTGCCATCGTTAGAAAGCCCAACAACTTCTTTTAACATGTGATAGCTCCCGGCAGGTAACTTGAGGGGAAGGTTTCAAACTCTTATTCTTAATTTAAAATTCTAAGTCATGGTTTAAATGTAAATTTTCGGCAAGTCTGACTGATTTGTTCAAATCCCAGCTGGAAGATATGTAATTAAGGGAATAAAGAGTATTCGCCCTCGGTTAATTCCCATTCACCTTGGTATGGCGGTGACTAAGATTTTCTAACTATTTAAATTCTTCACACTACATGGAATTTAATACTTCGAATCTCGTCACCCTTCTGTAGTATAGGATTTGCTTCTACAACTTCGGGCCATAAGCCTATTTAAGACTTTAAGTGTCTTTCAAGAGGAATTCAAGTGTTTCTCCTCCTAGCACTTTTTCCATGGCCGATCGTCTTAAACCTTTCGTTTTGTACATTAAGGCCTTTTAGATTAGGCACTTACTGCCCCTGTTTAAATTGTCATAGACGGCTGTGTGAAAGTCTGTCAAGCAGAAATGACAGTAAGTACAGTTTCTGAAGTTTATAAAGTGTAATTGTGTTAGAAGCATGTATCTCTGAGAGGCTGGACTGTAGTAACTTTTGAAGCGAATAAAAATGTGTGGAGCAAATACGCCCTTGTAAAATAGTGTACATTTCGAGCATCAATGCACATTTCTTGTAAGCTATTGTGTCTATGATCTTCTCGATTGTACCTGATTTTTGCCTTTAAGTCATAGTTATTGCGGGATGACGCGCTCATCTTTATATTTTGTTGCTTATTCAGATTACCTATAATATTTTGAACTCAAATAAAAAAGGAGAGAAATAAAATTTCAAAAGTGCTTTAACTGATGCTCTGGTCATTTTTCAGTCCTCCCATTCAGCCCAAGCGCTTCATACATCCCTGCGTACCACGAAATCTCCGGAATATATATTATAGTAAATTGGGAGAATTTTATGGCAATGCATATCCAATCCTACGCAAATTAATTGAAAATGAGAGTAGATGTATGAAAAAATAAGAATACATACCACTCAACGGTAAGCAAGGTGCTAAATTTTATCTAAACATTCCGTAGCGCAGCAGGCAGACATCACACATGATCAAAACAACTGGGAAAAAATATTTTGGCACCAGAAAACAGGTTTCAGTACGAAACCAGTAGGGCCGAAAGGAACTACTGCTCTAAGATGGGAACTGGCTGTTTATGTTAATTACAATAATACGCATCTCTTTATCTGCAAAGAACATTCTCAGAAAACCGAAATAATAAACATGTACCTCCAGTAAGGATTGGTGTGAGAATGGGAACTCGTCCTTAAATTTAGACCAAACTGATATGAATTGCCTATGTTAATACGTTGGGCAATGGCCAGAATTAAGACGATGATATAAATGCGATATACTTTACATTATTTATTTATTCACGTATTAATCAATGAAATAATTAATTAACTAATTCATTGATTTACAGCATTGCGTTTTGCTGTGGCAGCTGGTAGTGTGGTGTGTTGTATGTTACATCAAGGTAAGTGTGTTAACACGAACAACAAACAACTAGTCCCCGAGACAAACGAACTAATTATACAAAAAATATAAACAATCCCCAGCCCGATTACGTATCAAACCAAGGACAATACTATGATCATTCGGTGAATTATTCCGTCATTTATTTATTGCAGTGGTTCATGTTTGTGGGTTACTGTAGTCACGTCCTAGTTCGTGAACCATGGGCAACGGCTGAGTGGCCTAGTAAGTGGTCCTGAGATTCGGGATACCAGTTGCTATTGAAAGGGAGTGGGCATCTCGGACATATTCTGAGTCATGGCCCTCCTTGTGCTCAGGCGGCTAGGACTATACAATTTACCGCTGGTCCATAACCCGTTAGAGGAGAGATCCTCACTTGGACTATGTGCAAGTAGGGTAGCATCCTGCTTCATGAATTTACCGAGCTCAGAACATTTTAAGCAAGCCTCGGACCTATGGGAGTAATGGAGTCCCACTCCCATTTGACAGGCGAGGGACTCCTTGGAAACAACTTGGCGAACGAAATGGAATTCGATGGGGAGCTATCAATATTAATGGGGCTTATGGAAGAAAGAAGGTATAACTGGCTGAGTCAGCAAAGAGGATGCATCTGGATGTGCTAGGAGTAAGTGATATTCAGGTAAGGGGAGATAACGAGGAAGAGATAGGAGATTATAAAGTGTACTTGACGGGTGTTAGAAAGGGAAGGGCAGAGTCTGGGGTAGGGCTCTTTATCAGGAATACCATTGCACGCAAATGAGCGAATGATGTGGGTAGATTTATCAGTTGGAGGAATTAGGACTAGAATTGTGTCCGTGTATTCACCATGTGAGGGTGCAGATGAGGATGAAGTTGACAAGTTTTATGAAGCATTGAGTGACATCGTGGTCAGGGTCAACAGCAAGGATAGAATAGTGCTAATGGGCGATTTCAATGCGAGAGTTGGGAATAGACTGAAGGATACGAAAGGGTGATTGGTAAACGTGGGGAAGATATGGAAGCTAATGGGAATGGGAAGCGTTTGCTGGACTTCTGTGCTAGTATGGGTTTAGCTGTTACGAATACATTCTTCAAGCATAAGGCTATTCACCGCTACACATGGGAGGCTAGGGGTACCAGATCCATAATAGACTATATCTTAACAGATTTCGAATTCAGGAAATCTGTAGGAATGTACGAGTTTTCCTGGTATTTTTTATGATACAGACCACTATCTGATCTGTAGTGAACTAAGTATCTCTAGGCCTAGGGTAGAGAAAGTGAAATCTGTCTGCAAAAAACGAATAAGGGTAGAAAATCTCCAGGACGAGGAAATTAGACAGAAGTACATGGATATGATTAGTGAGAAGTTTCAAACAGTAGACTGTAAGCAGGTTCAGGGTATAGAAAGTGAATGGGTGGCATATAGGGATGTTGTAGTTGAAACAGCAAAGGAATGCCTAGGAACAACTGTGTGTAAAGATGGGAAACGACGAACATCTTGGTGGAATGATGAAGTGAGAGCAGCTTGTAAACGTAAAAAGAAGGCTTATCAGAAATGGCTCCAAACAAGGGCCGAGGCAGACAGGGATTTGTACGTAGATGAAAGAAACAGTGCGAAACAAATAGTTGTTGAATCCAAAAAGAAGTCATGGGAAGATTTTGGTAACAACCTGGAAAGGCTAGGTCAAGCAGCAGGGAAACCTTTTTGGACAGTAATAAAGAATCTTAGGAAGGGAGGGAAAAAGGAAATCAGGTGAACTCATAATAGATCCCACGGAATCACTGGAGAGGTGGAGGGAATATTTTGAACATCTTCTCAATGTAAAAGGAAATCACCCTGGTGGTGCCAAGCTCATGGGGAGGAGGAAAATGATGTTGGTGAAATTATGCTTGAGGAAGTGGAAAGGATGGTAAATAAACTCCATTGTCATAAAGCAGCAGGAATAGCTGAAATTAGACCTGAAATGGTGAAGTATAGTGGGAAGGCAGGGATGAAATTACTTCATCGAGTAGTAAAATTAGCATGGAGTGTTGGTAAGGTACCTTCAGATTGGACAAAAGCAGTAATTGCACCTATCTATAAGCAAGGGAACAGGAAGGATTGCAACAACTATCGAGGTATCTCATTGATTAGTATACCAGGCAAAGTATTCACTGGCATCTTGGAAGGGAGGGTGCGAGCAGTCGTTGAGAGGAAATTGGATGAAACCCAGTGTGGTTTCAGACCACACAGACGCTGTCAGGATCAGATTTTCAGTATGAGCCAGGTAACTGAAAAATGCTACGAGAGGAATAGGCAGTTGTGTTTATGTTTCGTTGATCTACAGAAAGCATATGACAGGGTACCGAGGGAAAGGATGTTCGCCATACTGGAGGACTATGGAATTAAAGGTAGATTATTAAAATCAATTAAAGGTATTTATGTTGACAATTGGGCTTCAGTGAGAATTGATGGTAGAATGAGTTCTTGGTTCAGGGTACTTACAGGGGTTAGACAAGGCTGTAATCTTTCACCTTTGCTGTTCGTAGTTTACATGGATCATCTGCTGAAAGGTATAAAATGGCAGGGAGGGATTCAGTTAGGTGGAAATGTAATAAGCAGTCTGGCCTATTCTGACGACTTGGTCTTAATGGCAGATTGTCCCGAAAGCCTGCAGTCTAATACCTTGGAACTTGAAAATAGGTGCAATGAGTATGGTATGAAAATTAGCCTTTCGAAGACTAAATTGATGACAATAGGTAAGAAATTCAACAGAATTGAATGTCAGATTGGTGATACAAAGCTAGAACAGGTCGATAATTTCAAGTATTTAGGTTGTGTGTTCTCCCAGGATGGTAATATAGTAAGTGAGATTGAATCAAGGTGTCGTAAAGCTAATGCAGTGAGCTCGCAGTTGCGATCAACTGTATTCTGTAAGAAGGAAGTCAGCTCCCAGACGAAACTATCTTTACATCGGTCTGTTTTCAGACCAACTTCGCTTTACGGGAGGGAAAGCTGGGTGGACTCAGGATATGTTATTCATAAGTTAGAAGTAACATACATGAAAGTAGCAAGAATGATTGCTGGTACAAACAGGTGGGAACAAAGGCAGGATGGTACTCGGAATGAGGAGATAAAGGCTAATTTATGAATGAACTCGATGGATGAAGCTGTACTCATAAACCGGCTTCGTTGGTGGGGTCATGTGAGGCGAATGGAGGAGGATAGGTTACCTAGGAGAATAATGGACTCTGCTATGGAGGGTAAGAGAAGTAGAGGTAGACAAAGACGACGATGGTTAGACTCGGTTTCTAACGATTTAAAGATAAGTGGTGTAGAACTAAATGAGGCCACAACACTAGTTGCAAATCGAGGATTGTGGCGACGTTTAGTAAATTCACAGAGGCTTGCAGACTGAACGCTGAAAGGCACAACAGTCTATAATGATAATGTATGTATGTATGTATGTATGTATGTATGTATGTATGTATGTATGTATGTATGTATGTATGTATGTATGTATGTATGTATGTATGTATGTTATTTAGTGCAGCTTCTATAGAGTTATTTATTTCATCAGTATACCAGGAGAGTTGATCACAAGCGTTGTAGAAAGGAGTGTGTGATGTGTGATGGAGAGTAAATTGGATTTAAATCACTCCCGTTGAAGATCACAAAAGGAGCTGTCAAGACCAGGTATTCAAAGTGTATTACGTAATTGAAAAATGCTACGAGATGAGTAGACAGTCATGCTTATGTTCCGTAGATCTAAAGAAGTCATATGACAGACAGCCATACTGACGGATTATGAGATCAGAGATATGTTATTACAGTCATTCAAAAGCATTTATATTGGCAACTGGGCTACAGCGAAACCAAAGGCAGAGTACAAAGTAGTTAAAGTACGTAAAGTACCTATAGAGTTCCGAAAAGGAAGTAATTGTTCGTAGTTTTTAATCATCATCATCATCATCTGTTTACCCTCCAGGTTCGGTTTTTCCCTCGGAATTAGCGAGGGATCCCACCTCTACCGCCTCAAGGGCAGTGTCCTGGAGCTTCAGACTCTTGGTCGGGGGATACAACTGGGGAGTATGACCAGTACCTCGCCCAGGCGGCCTCACCTGCTATGCTGAACAGGGGCCTTGTGGAGGGATGGGAAGATTGGAAGGGATAGGCAAGGAAGAGGAAAGGAAGCGGCCGTGGCCTTAAGTTAGGTACCATCCCGGCATTCGCCTGGAGGAGAAGTGGGAAACCACGGAAAACCACTTCCAGGATGGCTGAGATGGGAATCGAACCCACCTCTACTCAGTTGACCTCCCGAGGCTGAGTGGACCCCGTTCCAGCCCTCGTACCACTTTTCAAATTTCGTGGCAGAGCCGGGAATCGAACCCGGGCCTCCGGGGGTGGCAGCTAATCACGCTAACCACTACACCACAGAGGCGGTTCGTAGTTTTTAATACGATATAAAATGTGTGTAAACATATTTAGTTGGTTGGCTTATTCTAAAGACTTGGCCTTAATACTAGAGTGTACTAATATAATATATTGGATCGAGCGAGATGATCATGCGATAAGGGACGCACAGAAGTGAGCTTGCATTAAGGAGATAGTTAGTTCGAACTCCATTGTGACTATTCTGAAGATTATTTTCCATGGTTTCCCATTTTTACACCAGGCAAATGCTGGCTGGAGTTGTACCTTAAGGCTATGGCCGCTCCCTTCGTACTCCTAGCCCTTTCCCACCCCATCATCGCCATAAGACTTATCTTCACTGGTGTGACGCAAGTCTAATTGTAATATAAACTTAATAAATAGCCTACGTGGATTCCTGCACGTCACAGACTTACTGTGCTATGCTTTGCAAGAATCTATGCTTTGCTGTATCTACGATGAATAATTGCAGAGAATATAATAATATTATTGCGAGCATTATACGGACTAATTCATTTCTAGGACAATTATGGGAATAATCTGGATTTACATGTGAACAACACGCATACAGACGAGTTCGCGACAATTCCATCCACACAAGCAAGAGGAAATGCCTACTGCCTGCCTCCTTTACTGTATTTGATTTCGTGTGCTTTCACGATCACATCGGGATGGCACGGCTGAATGTCGAATTATGTGATAACCAGACAACAATGCTTATCGTAGATTAACAAGATGTCTTCTGATATAACATTGCGTAAGCTGGAACGATGAGGAAAAAATTATGTATTTGAATGACTAACAGTTATTTTGATTTTGTAAACTTACTTTACGTAGCAACGACACAGATAGGTTTTATGGCGACATATTCATTAATTAATAAGGTAGGGGGTAAAATTCCATCCATGCACCTAATTTCGTCCCCCTAGGGATTTCCAGTTTGTACGGTTGGTACCTAATGTTTAACCACGCGCTCATGCGTAGCCTCATCCCGTTGTCTTGTTGTGAGAGTTGGTTGTGTGCACTAGTAGTTTACGTGTACAAGGAGGATTCATTTGTCATGCTGAGCTGAGTTAGTGCAGCATTCAAATTGAGAACCTGTCATTCCTAGAGTGAGCACTGATATGTGCATGAAATACTGGACTGCATTTCAGTATTGTGGTGTAATTCCTGGCGTGTAATCACTGCAGTGAGGTGGTTGGCGTGAGTTACTGTAGCGGCCTTTATAATCAATCTCGGAATGCTCGTAATTTCGTCCCCCTTCATTTTATTTGTTATTTATGACGTTTTCAGATGAGAAAACGCAAACAGTGGAATAAGGTTGTTATAAGGAAGGCTATTAAGGCAGTGAGACACAAGATAATGGGTTACAAGCGTGCAAGTAAAGAGTTTAACATCCCACGAGCAGCGCTGAAAATATATGTAAAAATTAATACCAAGAATACATTTTTGATACATGCCCTTACGTAATTCTTTATAGGAAGTGTATTTGGTAAGATTAGAAAGGAAAAATACACTGACTGACAGAGCAAATGCAACACCAAGAAGGAGTGGTCAGAACTTTATGCCAATTGCAGGGTAGACTGACGTCACTGAGGTATGCTCATGATGTGAAATGCGCCGCTGTGCTGCGCACGTAGCGAACGATAAATGGGATACGGCGTTGGCGAATGGCCCACTTCGTACCGTGATTTCTCAGCCGACAGTCATTGTAGAACGTGTTGTCGTGTGCCACAGGACACGTGTATAGCTAAGAATGCCAGGCCGCCGTCAACGGAGGCATTTCCAGCAGACAGACGACTTTACGAGGGGTATGGTGATCGGGCTGAGAAGGGCAGGTTGGTCGCTTCGTCAAATCGCAGCCGATACCCATAGGGATGTGTCCACGGTGCAGCGCCTGTGGCGAAGATGGTTGGCGCAGGGACATGTGGCACGTGCGAGGGGTCCAGGCGCAGCCCGAGTGACGTCAGCACGCGAGGATCGGCGCATCCGCCGCCAAGCGGTGGCAGCCCCGCACGCCACGTCAACCGCCATTCTTCTGCATGTGCAAGACACCCTGGCTGTTCCAATATCGACCAGAACAATTTCCCGTCGATTGGTTGAAGGAGGCCTGCACTCCCGGCGTCCGCTCAGAAGACTACCATTGACTCCACAGCATAGACGTGCACGCCTGGCATGGTGCCGGGCTAGAGCGACTTGGATGAGGGAATGGCGGAACGTCGTGTTCTCCGATGAGTCACGCTTCTGTTCTGTCAGTGATAGTCACCGCAGACGAGTGTGGCGTCGGCGTGGAGAAAGGTCAAATCCGGCAGTAACTGTGCAGCGCCCTACCGCTAGACAACGCGGCATCATGGTTTGGGGCGCTATTGCGTATGATTCCACCGTCACCTCTAGTGCGTATTCAAGGCACGTCAAATGCCCACCGCTACGTGCAGCATGTGCTGCGGCCGGTGGCACTCCCATACCTTCAGGGGCTGCCCAATGCTCTGTTTCAGCAGGATAATGCCCGCCCACACACTGCTCGCATCTCCCAACAGGCTCTACGAGGTGTACAGATGCTTCCGTGGCCAGCGTACTCTCCGGATCTCTCACCAATCGAACACGTGTGGGATCTCATTGGACGCCGTTTGCAAACTCTGCCCCAGCCTCGTACGGACGACCAACTGTGGCAAATGGTTGACAGAGAATGGAGAACCATCCCTCAGGACACCATCCGCACTCTTATTGACTCTGTACCTCGACGTGTTTCTGCGTGCATCGCCGCTCGCGGTGGTCCTACATCCTACTGAGTCGATGCCGTGCGCATTGTGTAACCTGCATATCGGTTTGAAATAAACATCAATTATTCGTCCGTGCCGTCTCTGTTTTTTCCCCAACTTTCATCCCTTTCGAACCACTCCTCCTTGGTGTTGCATTTGCTCTGTCAGTCAGTGTATATTAAAATTAATTGTACTTTTCATAAATTTGTTGGACGAAATAACGAACACATTTTTGGTAGTTGAGTTTTGGCGGTATTTATGTTTATGTCAAATATTGACTACCTTACGTTATAACAGTTTCATTCTAATTTGCTTGTAAATATATATGTAAGTACATATATTCAGTAATATATATACCAATTTCTAGCCTTGTTCATTATATTCCTGGTATTCTACAAGTCCAAATCTGCTAAAGGGACGAAATATGGGTCCCCCTACCGTATTCAGGAATTTTTTTTGTTTCTAGTGTTTTGGTTTCAATTCAGCTCGGTATGTGGAGGCCCGTTTGTGTGACCAATGTTCGTGAAGTTTTGCTCCGGAATTTTTCTGCTCGTAATTCATATTATTCTAAAGTATGCATTCAATCGACGATAAAATATTTTATTACGATTATATCTACTCAAAGTCTTTACCGATAATGTAATATATTCCTGTAATAATAATGGTTTTCAAAATTATGATTATACTCGGGCGATTCAACCGGACGTTCCAGTGAAGTTTTATGCAACCCTTCTTCTTCTCTTTTTCTTAATTTGCTTACCCTCCAGGGTTGGTTTTTCCCTTGTACTCAGCGAGGGATCCCACCTCTACTGACTCAAGGGCAGTGTCCAAGAGCGTGAGATTTTGGGTCGAGGATACAACTGAGGAGGCGGCTTCACGTGCTATGCTGAACAGGGGACTTGTGGGGGGATATGAGGATTGGAAGGGATAGAGGGAAGAAGCGGCCGTGGCCTTAAGTTAGGTACCATCCCGGCATTTTCCTGGAGGAGAAGTGGGAATCCACGGAATACCAACTCAAGGATGGCTGATGTGGGAATCGAACCCACTTCTACTCAGTTGACTTCCCGGGGCTGAGTGGACCCCCGTTCCAGGCCTCGTAACACTTTTCAAATTTCGTGGCAGAGCCGGAAATCGAACCCGGGCGTGGCAGCTAATCACGCTAAAAACTATACCACAGAGGCGGATAGTTTTATGCAACCCGCAATATTAATTCCGTCCTGAAAACGTCTGACCTGCCGATATGCTCAAACAACACAACGGGATATTTTGGTATTGACCGCCTCACCACGATAGGATGCCGTACTATACTCGTATTAAACACTGGAAGGCATGCGTGTGCCTTGTAGATCATATGAACCTGACACGCGGGCGAAATACTAAATTGATACTGTGACTGCAGTAAACCTAATACTTGCTATAAGGTGCACAGTGTGCCGTATAGAACCGTGCCGTAAATTTTAAAGGCACGCACGAGAGGGCTTACGTTTGAGGTGGGATGTTCGAGTCCGGGGTGAAGATGCCATATTTTTTAAATATTTGTTTAATACATACCGCACGTAATATAAGTTCAATACCCGCCTTCATGCAAATTGTGAGTGAATCAAAATGTTTATGACCCTAAGAAGGGCCGATTAATTAGGAACTAATAGGAAAACAACTGCCCTGACAATGTTTTATCGCAGCAAATGTTCGATGTGATGACCGTTTGGTTTATGCACATTCGGACCCGTTGTCCAATAGATCGTCTTGCGCGCTGAAGTATTCCACGTGTAATTGCTCGGCAGGCGTCCGTGATGAGTTGCCGGAGCTGGTCGGGGTTTTCCGGCGCTTGAGCGTAAACGAAGTTCTTCAAATGCCCCCGCAAGAAGAAGTCTAACGGCGTTAAATCCGGTGATTTGGTGGGCCAAGAAACAGGACCTCGTTTTTCCATCAATTTCCCTGGCAGTTACTCGTTCAGATGGTTACGAACGGATAAAGTCGACCGTGGCGGAACTCCATCCTGTTGCAACCACATCGTCAAACGATCGTGCAAGGGCACATCCTCGAACAGCAGTGGGAGTTCCTGACGCAGGAAGTCCAGGTAGCGTCGGCTGGTAGTACGACGAGAGCAGCGTACATACTCCATCCGCACGGTGTTTAAGACGTTAATTACTGCACTGTTACGTCCGGCTCCATGGCTAAATGGTTAGCGTGCTGGCCTTTGATCACAGAGGTCTCGGGTTCGATTCCCGGCAGGGTCAGGAATTTTAACCTTAATTGGTTAATTTCGCTGGCACCAGGGCTGGGTGTATGTGTCGTCTTCATCATCATTTCATCCTCATCACGACGCGCAGGTCACCTACGGGTGTCAAATCGAAAGACCTGCATCTGGCGGGCCGAACTTGTCCTGGGACACTCCCGGCACTAAAAGCCATACGCCATTTAATTTTCACTGCTCTGTTACCTAGTTTTATGCATTGATTCCCCTCTTCGTTTCACCCGGTCACGAGTCACAACACATTAACATAGTTACATGGTCAAAGGAAGACGTCGCTACACAATTTCAAGGAGTCATGTTTTGCGAGCGGACGATATAACCTATCGGTAGGGTTTAGAATAGTGTTAAAAATATACTCACTGGACATTAGTAACATATAATATGCCAGCAGGGCAATAGCCACCTTATAATCATGTCGCGCGTTAGTTCGGTTGAATAAAACTACATTGGGAGGGGCGGATGAATCAGACGGTATATCTTCACGTCCGACAAAGGAATCCAATTTCATGTGGTTGTGTTTTGTGTCAGTTTCAACACAGCTTCATTTAACCTTCTTCATTGACTATTTCCTTGTATCTGTTCCACCTAATAAGCTCCAGTGGACACGAGTACTTTCGGGGTATTAAGGAGACAGATTACAAAACTCGAATTAAATGAGCACTGGAATGTTTGTCAACTTCTGTGACAGATATCTCTGACCTACAATAGCAGCTAAATTAACAGACCAGTTCACTATTGAGTGATTCACTGTCGATGAAAAACCGCTAGCTGCTAAGGATCCTCTCCTTAAACTGCATTATGAACTTAATTGGACCACATTAATTTACGACCTACTCTGAACAGATCAATAAAGAAGGAACGGATAAACTATGAGACAAAGAAGAAACCTAGTATCCTTTTTTTTTTGCTAGGGGCTTTACGTCGCACCGACACAGATAGGTCTTATGGCGACGATGGGATAGGAAAGGCTTAGGAGTTGGAAGGAAGCGGCCGTGGCCTTAAGGTACAGCCCCAGCATTTGCCTGGTGTGAAAATGGGAAACCACGGAAAACCATTTTTGACAAATCATGATATAAGACGCCGTGGTTCCACACATCTTCTCCAGGCAAATGCCAGGATGGTAACTAACTTAAGGCCATGGCCGCTTCCTTCCCTCTTCCTTGTTTTTCCCTCCAACCTTCCTATCCCCCACAAGGCCCCTGTTCAGCATAGCAGGTGAGGCTGCCTGGGCGAGGTACTGGCCCTTCTCCCCAGGTGTACCCCGGACCAGAAGTCTCACGCTCCAGGACACTGGCCTTGAGGCGGTAGAGGTGGGATCCCTCGCTGAGGCTGAGGAAAAAACCGTCAAAAGAGTCAATTAAAGGGTTATCAAACGCCTAGCATATGCTCAAAGATGAAAATGGTAGACTTGGCCTAAACAATGCTGAGAAATGTGAAATAATTGCGAAGATTTTTTATCAACTTTTAAACTGCCCTGAACCCGACCCTAGGAATTCTCTCAAACAACTGAAAATCTGGAAGAAGATATACTACCCTCTGCTGAAGAAATTAAGGAAGTAATTAACAATCAAAAAATAATAAAGCTAGTGGAGAATACTCTATAACACCTGAACTTTTGAAATGGTCTCAATCAAAAATCATTGAAGAGCTGCATTTAATATTTGAAGATGTTTTGAGAACAGAGAAGATTCCAAAAGAATGGAAAGTGGCTCTAATACACCCAATGCATAAAAAAGGGGACAAATAAAATATTGATAAATATAGGGGCATCTCTCTTCTGCAAATTGCATACAAGGTATTCTAAAAAATATTGACGAATAGAGTAGAAACATCACTTAACAAGCAACTGGGTGAGTGTCAAGCTGGATTTCGAAAAGGTAGATATTGTTCAGAACAAATATTTAACTTAAAATCCATAAATCGCCATAGGATATTGAATTCAAAGGACATTGTTGTGACTTTTGTAGATTAACAAAGGCCTTTTACTCGGTTGATAGAGAAACCATAGATAAAACAATTCGTGAATTCTGTGTGAAAACTACATTGGCAAACCTAATACGTGTAACACTTACGGACACAGTTTCAAAGATGAAATTTATGTGTGAGATATCAAAACCTATTAACAAAAAATACAGGGGTACGGCAAGATGACGGTTTTTCACCCCTTCTATTGAAGTGTGTTCTAGAGAAAATTGTAAAACTTAGGAATGTAAAGCTTAAAGAGCATAACATTTTGCCGGTAACTTTGGAGAGAAAAAGCAAACGCATTGAAAGAAATTGCCTGGAATTTGCAGACGATTTTGCTATATTGTCAGAAAGCGTAACAAGTGCAACAACACAGACCGATCTCTTGGAAGAAATAGGCACAAGACAGGTTTAATAATTTCCGTAGAAAAAACAAAGATTATTACAAACATCAAGAATGCTCCAAAAATGTTGGCAACAGATATTGGTCCAGTGGAAAGAGTAACGTAAATCAAATATCTAGGAGAAATATAATTCCAAAAAATGGTTTAGAAAAATATGCAGTAGAGGAAAGTTTACCCAATTTGGAAAGAGCATATGGAATCGCAAATAATTTCAATAACAATAAGTGTCTATCGAAAAATCTTAAAATAAGGCACTACACTACAGTGGTGAAAACGGAATGCCTAGTACTAAACTATAGATTAGATAAACTTGAGGTACTAGAAAGGAGAATCATTAGAAAAATCTTAGGCCCTGTGAAAAGAACAGAAGTATGGAAATTAAGATCTAATGATGAAATATACAGGCTACATAGGAAACATATAACAGAAACCATAAGAAAAAGGAGACTGAAATATTTTGACATATTTACAGAATGGATGATTCCAGATTAACAAAAAGGGTTTTAAAATACCTTTAGGACAAAAAGGAAACGACTAGCTGGAAACAAGAAGTAAAGAAAGATTTAGAAAGAAACGATAGAACAGAAGAAGAAACTATGGACAGAGATAATTTTAGAAACAGGGTAGTGGGTATGGAAGGATTCCAAGGAAGATTGAACAAGAAACCAGGTGCGAAGTGGTCCGAGGACAGAAAGAAATAGCATAGTGAAAGGATGAAACAATACTATTGGAAGGAACGGAAGAGAAAACAACAAAGTATGAAGAATTGAATTGAAATTGTCACGCGGTCTTCAGCAGGCCCCATCGGAAAGAAGAAGAAGAACATTGTTTTTACTTTCCAGTAGCTAATGTTGACGGTCTTCGGAGACGCAGAGTTGCCGGAATTTTGTCCCACTGGAGTACCTTTACCTGCCAGTAGATCCACCGACAAGAGGCTGACGTATTTGAGCACCTTCAAATAACACCCTTATCGAACTTGACAAGCTGGAGTCAGAAGGCCAGCGCGTTAACCGTCTGAGCCACTCAGTCTGGCAATTTCTTTTCTTTTCTTTTCTTTTTTTTTTTTGCAAGTTGCTTTACGTCGCACCGACACAGACAAGTCTTATGGCGACGATAGGAGAGGAAGGAGCTAGGAATGGGAAGGAAGCGGCCATGGCCTTAATTAAGGCACAGCCCCAGCATTTGTCTGGTGTGAAAATGGGAAACCACGGAAAACCATCTTCAGGACTGCCCACAGTGGGGTTCGAATCCACTATCTCCCGAATACTGGATACTGGCCACATTTAAGCGACTGCAGCTATCGAGCTCGGTGCCTGGCAAATTCAATCAGGCAGAAAAAGCCCAGAAAACTGCTAGTGGAAGAGGGCGTTGCCAACTTTGCGCCAAGGAATGGCATTACTAATAGCAATAGTGCAATACCGAGCAAGTGGCTGTGCGGTTTGGGTTATGTAAATATCAGTTTGCATTCGGGAGATAGTGGTTTCGAACTGCACTGTCGGCAGCCCTCAAGATGGTTTTCCGTGGTTTTCTATTTTCAGACCAGAAAAATGCCGGGCCTGGACCTTCATTAAGGCAGTGGTCACTTCCTTTCCTGTCCTAGCATTTTCCTATCCCATCATCACCATTTGATCTATCTGTATTGGTGCGCCGTAAAGCAGATTGTAAAAAAATAGTGCAAGAAAGTCAAAAAACCACCAAACTTTGTTACGGTTGCACTCAGAAAACGCAGTAAATTTCAATTGTATGATTCAAGTGCGTGGGAGAATGTGATCAGTGGTGAGTGAGAAGAATAATTTATTGTCTGAACTTCGTTTTCCATGATAGAGAAAATTTGTATGATTCTATTTAGAAGAGTTGTTAATAAAAGTTGTATTATTGTGCTTTGAGGTTCAAAATATATGATATGTTGATTACAGATTAATCACACAATATAAATTTAGTCTTGCAGTCCCAAAATATCCCTCTCCATTCCCGTTGGTAGCTTGGAGTTTGAAAATAGATCGGTACATTTAGAATTAAGGGATAGGGTGCTGGTGGTGATTATTGTTTAATAGAAACTATAACTGGTCTACCATCCTCTATATAACACTAATCGGGGAGGGGGTTATGGAAGGGCACCGACACTTCAAAAAATGAATATTTCGTCCAAAGGAAGACGAGGGCCACGAAGGGCGTGAAGATGAAAGACCCTCTAGCTCTCGCAACCTAATAACGTTGAGGTAGGAAAACAACAAGAGTTAAACAAGGGAGGACGGGTAGGATAGATTGAAGTGAGGAGCCTGGCACAAGTGGAAGTAGTACCAGGATTCAGCTAAGGGACCCGTCTTCACCAATCCATGGTTACAAGTTCAGAGCCCATGGGGACCTTTTTAATCGCCTATTACGACAGGCAGGGGATACCGTGGGTGTTATTATAACCCCCACCCACCCACAGGGCGATGACACTCTTCCTGCACTCTGCACAATATTAGGGTTTATTTATTTATTTATTTATTTATTTATTTATTTATTTATTTATTTATTTATCTATTTATTTATTTATTTATTTATTTATTTATTTATTTATTTATTTATTTATTTATTTATTTATTTATTTATTTATGGTTTAAACAAGGGAGCAAAGTTGTTAGTTTCAGCAGATTATTGATATCATTATGATAACCACGGGACTTGCAGTTTTACAAAAACACCAAACCATAGGAACGTGACGTTTCATTTGAAATGTTCCACATAAATCGACCGGTATTCAAACAAGGTTTCCCTTGATGGGAAACTGAAGATGATGTAAGTGGGCTATCGCGCCGTCTGTATTATTTCTTCAGTGACGATGAGGATTTTACGTAAATAAACCGAACTGAGTGACTCAGACGGTTGAGGACTGGTCTTCTGTGACCTAGTTGGTGGGGTCGATGATGGTTCAGTCCAGTGATATTTGAAGGTGGTAAGAAACGAAAACCTCGTGTCGGTAAATTTACCACCGCGAAATGAACTCTATTGGGACAAAATTCCGGCACTTTAGCATCTGTAAAAACCGTAGTTTGTGGGACAAAATCCCAACTACATTATTATTATTATTATTATTATTATTATTATTATTATTATTATTATTATTATTATTATTATAACGGTACTATTTAATTTAAATATCATCATTTCACCACCTGACGACAGAGTAAAAGTTCTGTAACGCGTTATGAAATATAATATATTAAAATTTGTGTCTGGTAACACACCGAGCAAGTAGCTGCACGGTTTGAGTCACGTTGATGGCAGCTTGCATTTGGGAGACAGTGGGTTCTAACCGAAGTGTGGGTAGTCCTGAAGATTGTTTTCTGTGGTTCCCCACTTTCACATCAGGCAAATGTTGAGGCTGATCTTAATTAAGGCCACGGCTTTCCTCCCACTCCTAGCTCTTTCCTTTCCCATCGTCGCGAGAAGACCTGTCTGCAAGAAAAAAATGACTGGTAACTAAATTAAATATTTCGTAACGGATGGTCCACAATGGTTTATTTAAACTTGTTGGGTTCGAGGTTTTCAGTATGTCGGCTGTCGGCTTCACCAGAATGACACCTTTGATTGTGCAGTAAATGGTTTTCTTGTGCTATTATTATACATTTATAAAAAAAATGCATTTACATGCGATGAAATGAATGTGATAACATGAAATCGATAAATTTGTAGTGACAATCAGCTGTTAATTGGATGAAGTTCCTCTTTGAACAACAATCACCACCGCCATGTAATTTTCTCCAATGGATTCTGGACGAAAATTATAAGCTGAAAGGTTGGTCTTACCTAGATCCCGGATTTAAGACAGTAACAGGTTAGAAAGCAAACTATTTTGGTTATTGAGAAGTGTCGACTAGCCTGCTCTTCCGTAATGTAGTGACAGTAACATACACTTTAGGAGTTATAATGGGCCGAAACCCCTAATGTTCATGCAAAACTCATGGCATAACCGTTGCGCAGATTAGCCTGCCTTTATGTTAAATTATAAGGGAGTGGTTTCCTTCTATTAGTGTTAAGAAACTTATTTGTTCCAAGCGTATGAGGTCGTTTGCTGTCAGACCAACAGCAAAGTAATTACGAGGTGGTTTCCGCGGCATAATTTGAGGTAAGGATCTCCAGTTACGCTCCTTCAGAGTTACCAAACTGTCGTAGCAAATGAGTTATGAAGCACAACAAACTGCCTTTACACGCATTTCAAGTTCCTCCTTGTTCTAACACAACTGGGGAAGCGAATTGCATTGTTTAAACATAGGCAGTGAGTGCTTCAGAGATTTGATTCATGGGAAACCAAATTCTCTGTATCTCTTAGAACTACCTCCTGGGAGTGGGGGACGCAGACGAAGAATGCACCCACGGTATCCCCTGCCTGTTGTAAGAGGCAACAAATAGGGGCGACCAAGGGATGATGAAATTTGAACGATGAGATTACCTGTGATTGGTACCATCACGCGAGAAACTCCATGAGTCGACTTTCCTTGCGATTAGTACCACTTTGTGAGGAATACCATAGGTACGTGGGTGGATCGCTATGGGTTTACAGTACCCGTCTATAGTATCCGCTACTATGACGAAGGTTCCTCTCTGTCCAGGTTCGGCTGAAACACCCCAAGGAGAGAAAATAAAGAGGCTATCCTCGCTAGGGGGTTTCAACATCTGGTTGTGGACATCGTAAGTCTTTGTTTCGAGGAACACCACGAGTCTGGGCGTTGCCTGTGATCAGTACCACTACACGAGCGACCCGTGGGTCTGCGTTACCTCTGATTATTACCACAATGTGAGGAACACCGTAAGTCTATATTACTTGTGATTAGTGCCACTACATGGGAAATGCCATGATTTAACTAAACTAGCAATAAGTACCATTATGAGGGGCAGTTGACCGGATTTTGGACCTCTTTAGACAACAAGCATAATCGACTGAGGATTGTACACTGACTGACAGAGAAAATGCAACACCAAGAAGGAGTGGTCAGAACTTTATGCCAATTGCAGGGTAGACTGACGTCACTGAGGTATGCTCATGATGTGAAATGCGCCGCTGTGCTGCGCACGTAGCGAACGATAAATGGGACACGGCGTTGGCGAATGGCCCACTTCGTACCGTGATTTCTCGGCCGACAGTCATTGTAGAACGTGTTGTCATGTGCCACGGTACACGTGTATAGCTAAGAATGCCAGGCCACCGTCAACGGAGGCATTTCCAGCAGACAGACGACTTTACGACGGGTATGGTGATCGGGCTGAGAAGGGCAGGTTGGTCGCTTCGTCAAATCGCAGCCGATACCCATAGGGATGTGTCCACGGTGCAGCGCCTGTGGCGAAGATGGTTGGCGCAGGGCAGGGACATGTGGCACGTGCGAGGGGTCCAGGCGCAGCCCGAGTGACGTCAGCACGCGAGGATCGGGGCATCCGCCGCCAAGCGGCGGCAGCCCCGCACGCCACGTCAACCGCCATTCTTCAGCATGTGCAAGACACCCTGGCTGTTCCAATATCGACCAGAACAATTTCCCATCGATTGGTTGAAGGAGGCCTGCACTCCCGGCGTCCGCTCAGAAGACTACCATTGACTCCACAGCATAGACGTGCACGCCTGGCATGGTGCCGGGCTAGAGCGACTTGGATGAGGGAATGGCGGAACGTCGTGTTCTCCGATGAGTCACGCTTCTGTTCTGTCAGTGATAGTCACCGCAGACGAGTGTGGCGTCGGCGTGGAGAAAGGTCAAATCCGGCAGTAACTGTGGAGCGCGGCATCATGGTTTGGGGCGCTATTGCGTATGATTCCACGTCACCTCTAGTGCGTATTCAAGGCACGTTAAATGCCCACCGCTACGTGCAGCATGTGCTGCGGCCGGTGGCACTCCCGTACCTTCAGGGGCTGCCCAATGCTCTGTTTCAGCAGGATAATGCCCGCCCACACACTGCTCGCATCTCCCAACAGGCTCTACGAGGTGTACAGATGCTTCTGTGGCCAGCGTACTCTCCGGATCTCTCACCAATCGAACACGTGTGGGATCTCATTGGACGCCGTTTGCAAACTCTGCCCCAGCCTCGTACGGACGACCAACTGTGGCAAATGGTTGACAGAGAATGGAGAACCATCCCTCAGGACACCATCCGCACTCTTATTGACTCTGTACCTCGACGTGTTTCTGCGTGCATCGCCGCTCGCGGTGGTCCTACATCCTACTGAGTCGATGCCGTGCGCATTGTGTAACCTGCATATCGGTTTGAAATAAACATCAATTATTCGTGCGTGCCGTCTCTGTTTTTTCCCCAACTTTCATCCCTTTCGAACCACTCCTCCTTGGTGTTGCATTTGCTCTGTCAGTCAGTGTAATTTGGAAGCAGTGCCTTGGTCATTACATAACATGTTTTAAGTTCATAATCATTGTTCATCATCGTGTTTTTAAATTCTAGTCACTGGATTTATTTTGGAATTATTTTTAATTTTCAAATTGTGAGTTGGATCCGCTGCTTATATATTCATATTCATCATCAAGTTTTGAATTCTGGACAGTTCGCAAAATTTTGAATTATAAATTGTCATTTCATTTCGTACCATTGGGGGACGATGACCTAGATGTTAGGCTTCTTTAAACAACATTCTTCTTCATCATCATCATCATCATCATCATCATCATCATCACCTCTTACCACTACGCACTGAAACGTAAGAATATTCTGTTGACAGATTTTCCTGAATAATAATAATAATAATAATAATAATAATAATAATAATAATAATAATAATAATAATAATAATAATAATAATAATAACATATTTAACACCTCTTCAGCTGTTACTGATACCATAAGAAGCTGGAGTGTGGAATATTGTCCTGAAAATGGAAACTTTACTATACCAGTAGATTTATTGTTGCGATCCCCTGCTCGAAAGTACTCTTAAAGTCCAACCGACAGTGTTGCAAATTGCATCCTTAAAACATGAGCATATGAAATGAACGTCTATCCAAAAACTTTATGAATTCCTTCTCTACATGATAATTGCAGTACACATAAAGTTAATTCCGCATATTAACATCGTGAAGAATTTATTCAGGGCAAGTATCACAAGGGAGAGGGAGTATTGACCTTCTTGTAATTCCGCAGCGAGCAGAATTTGTGTTTCGATCTTACTGCGTACAGCCTGTTGCGTTTGCGCCTGCAGTGCACCTCCCTCACCTGCTGCTGTATCGAAGTCGCCATCCACTCGCAGGTATCTAGTACACTAGTGTACTGCGGCCTTTCCACTTGTTTTATCAACTTCTCTGATTACAATATCTTCTTAAAAAGTCATCAAAATGTATTACATGATTTCACTACAGCTTGGAGCAACTACTTTCTAATTATGATTTGTCATAGTTATTCCCAAATCTTATTAATTTTAAATACATCGTTACAGCTTGGTGTCCGGGAAACTCGAAGGTAATTTGTAGCGCCTAAGATTCTTTAAAATAAACCTCTTTTTCACTTATATTTATGTTTCACGAATATCTCTATGTTCCCATCGCAAAATAGCTTCATATTTTCCGATTAAAGATATACAAATTTTGCTGTTTGCGTTAGTCTCAAGGACACTTACGTCGCAATAGTTCCGGAAATTGTATTCAGTTACTGGATTTCTATAAATTTGAGACATCTGAGCATCTGGACAATGATTGTTACCGTGTGAAAATATACAATCAAAAATTATATTTTTGTTCCTGGAATTCATTCTTAAACACAAAGTGACAGAAATACTACGTCCCACACATTCACCGGATATGTGACAATGAGATTACTTTCTGCTTTTCTGACTAAAGGGAAGACTGAGGGAAAAGTGGCATGGAAATATTGCTGCTACCCACAAGACTCTAATAACAGAACAGATAAAAAGCACACAAGAGAAAATTAATTAGACTTTTTAGTCTGTTCAAATAAACTTCTGCAACTTTGGAAAAAATATATCACTGTGGGTGGAACTTCTTTGGAAATAACAAAGATAATTAGCCATTTGAAATTTTATACTTCTTACAGAGCCAACGCTTTAATTTTACTCTCGCAACTAATTAGCATTCTAGTATTTTTTTTCCATGGATCATGATTGTACATAGCCCATCTGGTCGTAGGGCAGATAGCTCCTCTACCTGGCCTGAGGGATTTTCGAGTTAAGAGGGTTTAGTAAAGGATAACCTAATACTGAAAATAATTCAATCCCAGACCATGCAGCTGCAAGCTCTCTCTTAGATGCGGAATTTTCCTGGTCATTGTACACCCATGGTGTAAAAGTACAGGTCTGAGTTTCTGCCAGCATTACGTTAAGAGACAGCATTGTTGGAAACTAGATACATCAGCCCAATTCTGTGCTTTTAACTGTACATTACATACAGCATTCTGACCTTTCATAAATATTACAAAAATTCAATATCCCAGGCAGGTGAGATGTACCGAAACACATTAGTGTTCATTGGCAACAGAAGTGTAATAAATGTAAATATTTATGTGATATTACTGTTTATATTTACATTTCTTGTAAATGTATATCGGTCGCAATCTTTCGTCCTAAAGTCAGTTGTTGTGTAGTGCAGACGTGATATTCCGTAGTATGAGTCTGAGATAATAAAACTGAGTATTCTTGATAAATGATTTTTATTTCAAAATCTCATGAAGATTTATTTTATAAAGTTCCCTTTATATAATAAATTTAGTGTAAGGTCGTGTCATTATTGTCGGTGTCTGCTACGATGCTGAGGCCACTGAAATGGCATCAATTTTCAGCACCTACCTATAGCTGTATATTCATTTCCTACTTTCCCCTGCGCACAAGTGATACACGAATTAGTTACGTGAGGACTGTTTGAGTCCGCCTCTGTGGTGTAGTGGTTAGTATGATTAGCTGCCAACCCCGCAGGCCCGGGTTCGGTTCCCGGCTCTGCCACGAAATTTGAAAAGTGGCACGAGGGGATGAACGGGACACACTCAGCCTCGGGAGGTCGACTGAGTAGAATAGGGTTGTATTCCCTCCTCAGCCGTCCTGGAAGGGGTTTTCCTTGGTTTCCACTTCTTCTTCAGGCGAATGCCGGGATGGTACCTAAATTAAGGCTACGGCCGATTCCTTCCCTCTTCCTTGTCTATCACTTCCAATTTTCCCATCCCTTCACAAGGCCCTCTGTTCATAATAGCAGGTGAGGCCGCCTGGGTAAGGTACTGGCCCTCCTCCTCAGTTGTATCCCCCGACCCAAAATCGTACGCTCCAGGGCACTGCCCTTGAGGCGGTAGAGGTGGGATCCCTCGCTGAGTCCGGGGGGAGAACCAACCCTGGAGGGTAAAGGGATTAAGAAAGAAAGAAAGAAAGAAAGAAAGAAAGAAAGAAAGAAAGGATTTAAAAAAGAATCATAAATAATGTTTATTAATATTGGGTTGTTCTCAAATTGGGTTAAGGCACATCAGTCATTTGATACAGAATGTATAATGTGTTCGTAGCGTGCGCACTCAGTATTTGATGTGCTGGGTGTTGCAGGTTCATACACCGTAGTAGAGCGGGTAGTCTGCCTGGTCCGCTGCAGGAGCTCTCCTTATAATGTACGAAACTGCTACTTGCAACAACGTGTGCTCGACAAGTTGCCGAATGTTGAAGGGGCTACCTGCTAATATTGAAATGGGCCAACTGAATTTGCTGAAACTCCGTTTGAGGACTCTGTGCTTTTTTCAGGGTACATGGAGTGCGTAATGAGAAAAAATTAATTGTCTGTGTATGTGTGTGTGTTTGGTGTGTAATACGGAGGGGCTATTTTGACTTTTGTTGTGATTAAACGTGCAACAATATTCACGCATATTGTGGTTGACTATTCACTTTCCTTTCCATACGAATGCACGTCCCAGATGTGGAGAAAGTATCTGGAGAGACCAGCACATGCCCTTACTCGAACGAAAAACACAATACTGGACATGGTCAATGTTCGTAGTAATATTTAACTAATGACTCGACTAAATAACATTTAACATCAGATACAATTGTTTTTGATAAATGTTTTAGGGGATTTTAAAGAATGTCATTTTATTACCGGTACTGTATTGTTTGGAAAACTCAAAACTTTTTCACTACGCTATAATCGGCTTCAAGAGAAGACCCCAATATCCCGTAAATTTTGTAAATTTATGTAAATTTCTGAGTTATATATGAATCATTGAAATAAGAAATCCAATACCTCTAGTAAGCCAAATATAACAGGAGGGACAAAAAGCTATTTTTTGGCCGCGCTTCCCATTAAATTCTCTTTATATTTTTTTAAATTTCAGGACTACTTTAATATAAGCTGAATGTGAATATCAAAATATGGGGAGTTGGATAGCATTTTACATTTAAAATTGTTATATGTGCCTATAATTAGATGGTTTTTGATTTCCAAAGCATCTGAACAAACCTGCAAGCATCGGAACACCATTTGTCGTCGTCTGTTTCACTGTACATGATACACGTTACTTGTTTATTAATTAATTTAATTTCGTGTGGCTATTTCTAGCCGAGTGCAACCCTTGTAAGGCAGACCCTCCGATGAGGGTGGGCGGCATCTGCCATGTGTAGGTAACTGCGTGTTAATGTCGTGGTGTGTGAGTTGCAGGGATGTTGGGGACTGCACAAACACCCAGCCCCCGGGCCATTGGAATTAACCAATGAAGGTTAAAATCCCCGACCCGGCCGGGAATCGAACCCGGGACCCGCTGAACCGAAGGCCAGTACGCTTGGTCTGCTTTAAAAAACCTAAAGTATTAACGTTCCACCACCCATCAGCGGTTCCCTGCGCTGCTTAACTGAACGGTGGGGTGTGATTATATGTAGACTCTCTCAAAGTCTCATCAGTATGACACCGTTTTGATATAAAGTATGTTATCTAATACATATACTGTAGTGTAAGTTCCTATACAACTTTCAGTGTTTATATTCAACAATCCTGATAAGTTGCTGAAGAATTTACATAACGCCAGTTCTATATTCACTCCCTCTTTGTAGTTGAAGTTTTTTATCTTAGTAACCTTGAAACTTCAAGTCACAGCTGCGTTCCCTGTGAAGTATGTTGTGTGATTCTATAGAACACAACGATATGAAGTTGGTCTTTTTTTTACTGGGAACAACCCACGCCCTTCTTCCTCGATACCACTGTCTGGGGGTCATTTGTCTATTCTTGACATACCTAAGTTAAAAATTGCATGAACATTTCACAAGCCAAGGGTTTTTCCTACTTCACTAAACTTATATAATTGAGTGTTCATTTTCCCGACTGGCCTTACGGGATTTTATTCCTATTCCGTGGAAATTACACTGACACAGGATGTGACACGATTTCCGAAAATAAATCCATATCCTCATTTAAAAATATTACTCTACAGTTATAACGGCAAGATGGATTCATTATTTCTGATTTTCTTAGCTTTTGACTGTGTATGCTGCTCTTATTTTCAACTGCATATCACTCAGCGGTGAAAGTAAACGTCCTGTATATTTGCAATCATTTCAGATATATTCTTCAACATGTAGATTATTATTGACCGCTCTGTACGGTGTGAAGGAAATGTTTTTTTTTTTACCTGATTGGATATTACTATCTTTTCAGAATATTTATTCCCATAGTTTAAAGAAAGCACAATATCCACAAAAGAAAGCCAAAACTGGACAATAATCTGTATATCCTAAGAGCCGTATTTTTATTCTATAAACTAACAGGTTCATATACATATATAAATCGTTATCAACTTGAATCTCGTTTATTGAAAGATATATTTATGATATTAAATTTTAGAAATGTTTTAGAAAAAATGATATTATTGTTTTTGAAATTATAGAATTTTGATGACGAATTCATCCTTCCGTACAAATGGAATGGGAGCTTCTGGAACAATATCACTTGTTGCATTTCTTCGCAGTCATGTTCTGTCTATACTTTTCTAAATTCCTAAGATATCGTTTAAAACGAAAAGGTACATATATTGAAACAGTCTGAGCTAAATTAAAATTAACCATTGGGTCTCAAAATACCAGGAGTTAACACTGAAAAGGGGGAAAAATGACAAATTCAATGATTAATTTGTCTTGGATAATTCTGTCAAGTTACAGATCTGATTGAGATAGTAACTGTAACTGTAACTGTAACAGTAACTGTTACTGTTTCACGTGTCAGTGTGTTGTGAACCGTGGTACATCACACGCGCTTTACGTACATTTCTTGAATCTTACTTCAGTTATCTGAGACCTGTACTTAATAAACTTTATATCAAGGTAAATCATGAAATACTTTACAACATTTGACTTATTTCTTCAGTTTCAAAGAATTCTTCACTTAAGAATTTCCAGCTATGACGTAAGTATACAGATTCCCTTATTTTTTCGATGATTTATGTCTTGTGACAGATGGTCATCTGAAAACTTGTGTCGCAAAATTAGCGATATAAAATGTTACCTATCAACCGTGCAGGCTGTGATGTAGAGTATTCATGGATGACCGTGACTGAGAGACATGAATAAGGCACTTTTATCACAGAGATATTTTCTCATTATATTCTAGAGAACTGCTTATTTCATGCATGGTTGTTTCATCCCTGAGTTAGTTCACCACATTCGAATCCAACAATTGTTGATTACAAACTCCATACACATGTGTCTCGAAAAGGAGTAGTTAGATGTAAATATATTAATCGTTATCAGCTTGAATCTCATTTATTGAAAGTCATATTTATGATAATTTGATTTTGAGAAAAAGGAAATTTGACACTATTATTTTTTCCGCTGTAACCCGTTCTGTGTTTAATTATTTGTGACCATTTTGGTTATTACTCGAGAAGAGGGACGTCCAAAGAATTCTGGAGAAGTTTAGGCGAATCATCTGCCTACATCGCGAGACAGCACGTCAAAGAGTAGCATGATTCGTTGTTTGATAAACATAGTAATAACGAAAATCAAACAACATTTTCAATAACATTCGAATATGAAAGAAAACTACCGTGAATCGCTTTCTTAAAAAGGCATAGCAAGATGGAGCTAAATGATCAAAAGTGAATTTTTTAAGCGTTTAAGGACATTTATGTTTAATACATGTCACAGAAAATTGTAACAAATCTGGAAAGCATAGTTAACATTTATTTATGATTGATTCACTTGTTTAAAAGTAATTAAAATCATCTGTAAAATTGAGGATTATATTCTACGCTTCATACCGCCCACCTCAGTCAACGCATTCCTCAAATATTACAACGTGGTGAGGTCAAAAACTTTTAGAGAGTTTAGAGAGTTTGTTTCATCCTCTCCATTACGAATGGTCGTCATCCGGTGAAACTGTACTGGAGTCCTCAACTTTTTGCAAGAAAGGAATTGGTCTCTCAGCTGTTACACAACTACAGGGATATATTACAATTTCTTCCCCTCACTACAGTTTCATTTCACTACATTTTAAGAATCGTGTCATTAATACGGACACAGTTTACGAGTACTATCTTACTTTCCCAGTTCGTTTGACAAAAATGAAAAATAACCGTTTGGCCTCAGCTAACATGTGTGGACATCTTAATTTGATGCCATCTGACTGTCTGCTCGTCAATTTCAATGTTTTGTTTTATTCTCGGCCCACTAGATTGCAGAGTAAACCTAACCTCTCTTGGACGTCTGGGGATAAGGTTTAATTAATATATATGGAAAATACAAATTGTGTCCATCTCCGTGGTGTAGTGGTTACTGTGATTAGCTGACACCCCTGGAGGTTCGGGTTCGATTCCTGGCACTGCCAAGAAGTTTGGAAAGTGATACGAGGGGTGGAACCGGGTCCACTCAGTCTCGGGAGGTCAAATGGGTAGAGTGGGGTTCGATTCCCACCTCAGCCATCCTCGAAGTCATTTTCCGTGGTTTCCTTATTCTCCAGGCAAATGCAGGAATGCTACCTTAGTTAAGAGCACGACGGCTTCCTTCTCTCTTCCTTATCTATCCCTTCCGTACTTCTCATCTCTCACAAGACCCCTGTTCAGTATAGCAGGTGAGACTTCTCACGCTCCATGACACTGCCCTTGAGGCAGAAGAGGTCGGATCCCTCGCTGAGTACGACGTAAAAGCCAACCATCGGCGGTAAACAGATTAAAAAGAAGAAAGATGATGATGATGATGATGATGATGCTTGTTGTTTAAAGGGGCCTAACATCGAGGTCATCGGCCCCTAATGGTACGAAATGAAATAACAAAAAGTTCAAATTCATCCACTGACCAAAATAAAATAAAAATGTCATGAAGAATGAATGGATGGACATGAACTAAACCAGAAACAAAAAACTAACAAACATACACAAACCAGTGGATCAGACTGAAAAAAATATCGTGAATAATAATATTACTGCCCAAGGGACCACTTATAAAGCACAATGATGCTTGATGTCTAAAGGGGTACAAAATCCACGTCTAAGGCCCTACAGAATGGTACATGTCGCGAGTAAAGTAGAACCATGGGATTTGGCATGTTGGGGTACTAATCAAAAGTAGCGAAGACTCACGGTGGTCCACACAAGATGGTACTACTCACAAAGATTGCACTTCGTACAGGGAACGCAGACCTATGGTGTTTCTCACACAACGACGCCACTCAGAGCCAAAGCAATCCGATAAGTTTCCCCACCTAGGTGTACTAATCACTGGCGCCGATATTCCAGTGGTGTTCCTCACATAGTGGGTACCAATCACAGGCAACGCAGACCCACGGTGCCGCTCATATAGCGGTACAACTCACAGGCTACGCCCAGACCCGCGGTGTTGCGCACATGGGTACGACGCACGGGTACTGGAAACCCCACAGGCCAGCCTTTTTACTGCTACTAATCACAAATCTATTTCGTACCAATGTAGTGATACTACTCGCAAGTACAGGCAACCCCTTGGTGTTCCACGCATGATGGTACGAATCAAGAGTAGTTTCATGGTTCTAATTCAATCATCCCTTGGTCGCCCCTTGTAGTCGCCTCTTACGAGACAGGCAGGGGATACCGCGGGTGTATTCCACATGTGCGTCCCCCACCCGCAGGGGGTAAAAAAGAAGGAAATACAAAATCTGTCTTAAGGAATCTTTTATATTTCTACATTGCACTTTATGGAGTGTCGAATGGACCTTTCTTTGCCCTTCATAACTCCGACTACCTCTGCCGGTTTTGAACCCAATATCATGTGATCCGCAGACCGACACTATACCACTGATCCACAGAGGCAACTGAATAAAATTAAACATTATTATGACACTGAACTTTATAGTCATTTTCCTGCTAGCGTTGAAACGTCGCAACAAGCCATGTACATATTCGGCAACGACTGGATGCGAAAGACTGCGAGTGAAGCCACCGAGTCCCTATTGAACGTCAGCTGACATTTATGAGAAATTGATTCCATTGAATTTTAGAAATAATTCCACATCTCATGATCTTCAAAATTTGTGTTATTCTTTGACCTCATATTCTAAACACTTTGGGGCTTGATCTTGTCTGAGATCGGTGGTATTTGAGTATGCCACAAAGAGACACGTTAAAGCGCTTGCCAACTAGCCGTGTGCTGATAAATTCCACATTTCGTCGTCTTAAAACCTATAGTAAGTAAAGCGGCGTTAAACGTTGTCTGATTGATACAATTCAACGAAATTTAATGTGAATAACACTAAAATATATCATATCTTAATATGCCTATTGTTCTGTCTTCTGTATGCAATCTAGAATCCTACATAAATAGGTTTAGACTCGGTTACTGAACATAGAGGTGTGAAATGGTGCTACTAGATTTGGATACTTAAAAGTGCAATGTAATCACTTTTTCACGTAAATTGGAACAAGCAAATTACCCTTGCCATTTATGCAATGTTCAAATAGTTCGTGTGGATGAAGTATCTTGGTGTAACACTTTCAAATGATACGGTCATTCTTTCGAGAAACATTTAGACAAGATTTGTAGGAAAGTGCTTAAATTACCTGGCGTTCTGAGAAGGAATTGCGCCGAATTTATTGCTCCTAGAAGTTTAGTAACTTTGTTCAGGACTCTAATCAGGCCGTCGTATACTGTTTCGAGGAGTGGCTACATTCTCAGCAGCATTTAGAATATTACTTGGAGAGAATCCAAATAAGGTTCATGAAATAGTTCAGCTATAAATGTTTCCGTGCTTCTCTCTCTTCGTCCGATAACGAGCCTGGTTTGTGAGACTATGAGTATGAGGACATTGAACTGGTACCATAGATGTGTCAATGCCCTCTTTCTTTGTAAGTGTCTGACAAATAGAGTGGATTTCTCAGCATTGTTGGAGTTGATTCCATTACATGTTTCTCGCCTCAATACTAGGTAAAGGTATATTTTTCATCCGCCTAAGACGAAAACTGTGACTCGGGAAAACTGGTGGCTGCTGAGGGCACTAAAATCAAGGAATGAGGTGATTGAATCAGTGGACCTTTCTCAGTCACCGCCCTCTAAAATTGGACGTTCCCTAACGACCTCAAGAATCTAAGTTACTCTCTGTATAAATATGTGTATATAAATGTGGCTTAACTTAGTTTAAACACATGAATTATTTTAGAAGATTCGTTTTTATTTAATTAAGATGTTGTTAATTTCTTCTTCTTCTACTACCGCTTTTCCCATAATTGTGTAGTCATGGGTGCGAAGTGTGTCGCACAAGTGGACTGGACTGGATGTCCTTCCTGACACACACCCTCCATGGAGGGAGGTAATAATTATTGCGTGCTTCCGTTTACTTTGTAGTGTGAATATGAGAGGAGAGTATTGGGAGAAACATAAACACCAAGTCACGGAGCCAGAAGGAGCTGGGTATCGAAACCGGGACCCTCTGAACCGAAGGACTCAACGCAGATCATTCTGCCAAGCATTCGTACAAAGGTCTTCAGATTTAGTTTAATGACAGTAGTTATTTTAGGAGATCCAATTTTAATTATCTTAAGTAGGGGAAGGTGGGGCAAGACGGGGTAGCGGGGCAGAACGGGGTATAGCTCTTATCTCCGCGGTAAGTGGTGCAATATATCGGAATCTTTCAGAGCAGTGACATCACGTGGCTACCTGCTACCACACGGCAGTTCACCGACATTCCTTCCGTGTGTCTGGCCACTGTCTAGTATTCTGCCATAGCTTTGCAACTGGTCAGCATTCTTTCAACTCGAATAAGTAGAAATGATATAAAGTCAGATAATGTGTTGTATTATTATTATTTGGAAGTGTGCATTATGGGCTTCTTATTCCAGTATATTACTTAAACTATTTGAATTACTTTTGCTGTCTAGATCTCATAACTGTAAAAATGTGCCTGTGGGGCTTAGTGGGGTAGTACCCTGTTCTGCCCCACTTCGTCTTTGATCACATTTTATTTAGTTTCATGGATTCCTCTTACCGTTCTATGTTTCGGAATGGTAAGAATATATAAAAGGAAGGCGGAAAGGCAACAGTGGCGCAGTGTATCCATGGAAGAAGCCGTTTATACAGTTGTGAATGGATTAGATGCGTGTCATGCAAGAAATGGGCCCATTTCATGTGCAGGTGTTGATACAGACGACGAGGATGCCACGAAAATTTGTGCATTATGTGAATAGAACTGTGTATTAATTTTAAATTTTACCGGGCGAGTTGGCCGTGCGCGTGGAGGCGCGCGGCTGTGAGCTTGTATCCGGGAGATAGTAGGTTCGATTCCAACTATCGGCAGCCCTGAAAATGGTTTACCGTGGTTTCCCATTTTCACACCAGGCAAATGCTCGGGCTGTACCTTAATTAAGGCCACGGCCGCTTCCTTCCAACTCCTAAGCCTTTCCTATCCCATCGTCCCCATAAGACCTATCTGTGCCGGTGCGACGTAAAGCCCCTAGCAAAAAAAAAAAAAAAAAGAAATTAAATTTTCTTGTAACGTATATTTGATATTGAACTCAAAAGATAAACGTTCCCCATTTTGCCCCACATATGGAGCAGAACGGGGCAAAAGACACTTTTTTGATAATGCACCTATGTTAAGAGTTGGAAGGGCTAGATGTTCATTCTAGACATATTTTATACTTCATGACAGTGTAATAAATGCAAATATGCAATAGAAATAATACTTTTAGATTATTTGATGACAAATTACTAAGTCCAAACATTAAATACCCCGTTTTGCCCCACCTTCCCCAATCCTCGTCGGGTGTGAGGTGAGGTGAATCTGTCGTGGCGGGTTTTATAACCCGATGCCCTTCCTGACGTCCTCATTAGAGGAGTTAATGGGATGAAATGAATGACGTGATATATGATACTAGGAAGGGAGAGGGCGAAACTCGGTGCTGGCACATAGCCTACTCCTGTCGAATAGCACCTAGGGGTCTGTTCAGGGCTTAAAATCCCCATTCGATGAATCACCATCAACAGCCTCATATCCCCTCAATCCGTATAAGCACTGCGGAGATATATGTCATTTAATCCAGGCTTTTTGCACTCAATCTAGTGATTAGAAATTGTGTTCCACCACCTCCCCTACCCTGTCGGCCAACATTCTGATAGTGAAATTTTTTCGACCAACGGGACTCGAACTGGCTAACCATGGTGTCAGACCATTTAGACTTCAACGCCTTAACTATCATGGCCACCAGACGGAGTAGTTATCTAAGGTATATATTTGCATATTAATCATGTTTTGCTGAATCATCTATAATTGGGTACATAACCTGTTGATGATATTATCTGTCTGTCGACGGTTGTGCTCGATCAAACATTTTACAATGGGCTGGTCTTGTCCCTGAGTTTACCGTCGCTTAAGAAACAAAAACAATAGAGCCAAAAGTAACCATTCAATATCGCGTAACTTACGTGGACAAATATGTACAGAAATGACGTTTTCCCTCTTACTTGAAAATTATCTCAGTTATCCATATCCATATCTAAACCCTTCTCCCCCATCCAAAACATCGACAAAGCTTCGTATGTTGTGCGGGAAGGCAAACGGATCCATTTTCAAGAAGGAACCTTTTCTCCAGAAACCCACGGGTTGGACGTTGTAGCGCTTCAAAGTGTGAGATGGGTGGGCGTTCCACACGTCGTCAATAAACACAATATTAGTAGCACATCGTGCTCATTACAAACGGAGGTCAAACTGTGTACCTCCTACGTCAGAGTCTACATCTGCGGTGCTGAGCCTTACGCACATGTCCCAATACGTGCGGTTTTACTCTAACAATTTCAGTCGCTGCGTGGACTCGAGCAATAAGGTCTTCCTCTGACGTTACAGGAGTGTCATACACCATACTCTTCATACTTCTTCTTCATAGTACCGTATCAGGTCCCCCTGACGTTGGCGATCACTGTGGCGAATGCAGTACGATCTCCTGCTAGGTGGAAAAGTCTTTCAACACTGTGAATTCCAGTCCATTCTTTGATGTTTCCAAGCCATGATGTTCGCGTCCTCCCGACACCTCTTCGACCCTGTATTTTGCCTTGTACAATCCGCTGTAAGATGAGGTAACGGTCATTTCTAAGGATGTGGACAAGGTAAGAGATCTTCTGGAGTTTTATTGTTTGAACGAGTTCCCGACTTGCTCTTGCCCTTCTGAGTACTTCTTGGTTCGTTAGTCGTGCAACCCACGAAATCCTGAGCATCCTACGGTGGATCCACATTTCAAAGGCTTCCAAGCGTTTCACTGATATATTCTTGAGAGTCCATGTTTCCACACCATATAGCAAGGCTGACCATATATAGCACTTGACCATTCTCTGTCTAAGTTTTAAATTTAAGTAAAAAAAATGAAATGGCGTATGGCTTTTAGTGCCGGGAGTGTCCGAGGACATGTTCGGCTCGCCAGATGCAGGTCTTTTGATTTGAAGCCTTTAGGCGACCTACGGGTCGTAATGAGAATGAAATGATGATGAAGACAACACATACACCCAGCCCCCGTGCCATTGGAATTAACCAATTAAGGTTAAAATCCCCGACCCGGCCGGGGATCGAACCCGGGACCCTCTGAACCGAAGGCAAGTTCGCTGACCGTTCAGCCAAGGAGTCGGACTTAAATTTAAGTAGTCATTGCAAAAGAAAGATATTATTTTTGTAAATATTTTTCGTGCTATTGCTATCCTCTGTTTCACTTCTTCATACTACCTACGTGGAATTGTCCGGCTTTCCTTAGTCGTCTCCCGATGGCCACGAACGTGGAATGATGTGGGGTACGTCTGTTTGGAAAACGATCCGCATACAGTCTTGCAGTAGCTCTACCATTGACATCCCCTTTGCTGTATGCAACCACCATGTCAGTCATTTCCGCAACTGTGTACTGGTACACGTCGCCCAGCTGCTACCAACGTTACTGCACTGGCGAACTACAGTATACAAGTAACACAGTAGGATGCGCATCAGGGACTCTGTGGAGCAATGTAGTGCATGCGCATGAATGCTATTAGGCTGAAGTCGTCCGTCCGCAGTACACAGACGGCTAAAGGGTTCCATACCTTCCGTATTAAGACACCAAATCGGAAGAAATGGTCACAACAGTTCGACACTCTCCAGCGCCCAAACCGTGCATTTCCGGACAGGGACTCCTTGTTGAAAACCCATCAGTCCGCCGTCCCACACAACATACTAAGCCTTGTCAGTATTTCTTGGGAACATCCTATATACAATGAAAGGTAAGTTTGTTTATTCTTTATCTTAACCTGCACGCTTCCACCGATCAGTACCAAAATTTACACCAATGTGCTTGACGACCTCGGACGGTTTAAATTCAAATTTTAATCCGCACATATGTGGGTTGTTATAGGAAGGAGTGGTGAGGAAATAACATTGACAGCTTAAAGGGTCTATGAGGTATCGGTTTCCGAACCTCATGAGACATGTCTGGTCGTGGCATCCCAGGGAAGGGTGGTAGCAGTTCCTCACCAGGAGTGATGTCGCGGCCAGACAGATTTAGGATAGATTTAGTATATATTCATGTAGTAAAGTAGGTAGTTTAATTAGGTGGTGTGTTGCATGTGGAGCTGGCGATCCGCCCATGTGCAAGATGCTACAAAGTAGATTTAGAAGTAGTTAAGTAGTATATTCATGTAGTAAAGTAGTTAGTTTAGTTAAGTGGTGTGTTGCATGTGGAGCTGGCGATCCGCCCATGTGCAAGATGCTACAAAGTAGATTTAGAAGTAGTTAAGTAGTAAGTAGTTAGTGTCTAGCTATAAATAGTTTGTGAGTGTTTATTTTATTGGAACATTGTAACTGGGCGAAATCCTGTTATGTTCAGTTCAATAAATTCATTCATTCATTCAAATTCAAATTTTAACTCCGTACTGCAGGGCAGACCAAAAGAAAAATTCTACAAAATAGGCAAAGTATCGAATTTGTTGTAAAAAGACAGAACATAGCTCTTTTCACACCCCTCAATGTGATAAACAATACTCAACCGTTTCCGAGATATTTAAAAAAATCTCCTCTCTTGGAAACTGATAAAGCAATGAGCTGCCTTAACCAAGGTAGAGCCAGGGGAAGAGATCCCATTCAACATTCCCTGTATCTCTGTAAGAGGAAGTGCTCACAGCAGGAAAGGCTAACTTTAACAACTGCGTGGTTTGCAGCGCAAACTCTCGACGCCAAGAAACTGCTTCTTTGTAACTTCAAGGCTTGTTGTGACAGATTGCTTTACGGCCGGATTTTCCTCTATGATGCAAACTAGCAATTCGTTCATTCTCTGGGAAATTAACCTCAATTCCATGAATGAGTATGGCATGATTGCTTGTTCCAATCGTATGTGCTATAATTGCGCACTCCTCTTCCTTTTTTATTTCTAAAGAGATACCTTTTTGACTCTGTTTATTCCAATCTGGGATTTTTCGTTTTTGTCGTACATTGCAGCGGTTGGAAAGACTGTTCTTTGCATTTTTTTTACAATTGGCTTCACGTTACACCGACAAAGATAGGTGTTATGACGACGATGGGATAGTAAAGGGCTAGAAGTGAGAAGGAAGCGGCCTTAATTAAGGTACAGCTCCGACATTTCCTGGTGTGAAAATGGAAAACCACGGAAAACCACATTCAGGGCTGCCAACAGTGCGGTTCGAAACCGCTGTCTTCCGAATGGAAGCTCACAGCTGCATGACCCAAACAGCACTGCCACTTGCTCGGCGGTAGTAGTAGTAGTAGTAGTACTAGTAGTAGTAATAATTTGGGAAAACCTGTTTTTCCACATAGTCAATTTTATGCAGCTTCCTCCACGGTAGGAACTCAAAGGAATTTATACATGTTTATGCTCCCAATAGTGTGACCTGTAATATTGTTAACCTGACGGCACTGGACTAATGATTTCGCAGTTAGAAATTGTGTTGAAAACTAACGAATCCAATATTTTCCAATAGGTTCAAAAAATCAAATTGCACAGAAGCAAATAATTCAATTTATATTTCGTATTTTCGAGTATGTGTTAATAATAATATAATATAATATAATATAATATAATATAATATAATATAATATAATATAATATAATATAATATAATATAATATAATATAATATAATATAATATAATATATATATAAAATTGGATGTTGGTATATTTGACGTTAATAGACTCAAAAACTACTGGACCGATTTCGCTGAAATTTTCACAGTTTGTTCTTATTTCATCTGAAAGGGATTATGAAGTGGTTTGAACGAAATCGGTAAGGTAGTTTTATTATGAGTAATTTTGTGTAATTTTATTAAATTGCAAAGCCGCACAAAGATTGGATCGACTTGATGGACAGACTGTCGCTAGGCGACAGCAGCTTACGTCAAGGCCTCTCAAACGCCCAAAATCTCACGCGTGCAGATCGAGGCGCAAGAGCTCCGTGCACTGTGCGTCGGTGCCGCTCGGTGCCGCTCGGCATGGCTCGGATCAACGCTTCGTCTCTGGGCTACTCGGCTAAGCTCGGCTCAACTCAGCCCGGATTTGGAGCGCTACGGCGCAAGTGGGGCAGAGGGAGACAGGCGTGAGGAAAGAGAGAGTAAGCGCTATTGCTCCAAATCGAGGAGTGGGGGGTCTGCACTCTGGTCAACCAAGCCAGTCGTTTTTTGCACTGTGCACAGTGCATGCACCACGCGCATGCACCCTGAGAGGCCCTGGCTTACGTTATACCATGATAGTCCGCTAAATGAAATGGCGTATGGTTTTTAGTGCCGGGAGTGCCCGAGGACATGTTCGGCTCGCCACGTGCAGGTCTTGTGATTTGACTCCCGTAGGCGACCTGCACGTCGTGTTGAGGATAATATTTGCTGTATATAGGAGGATGAAAACACGCCGCATTGACTTACAAAGTACCTTTCTTGATAGGAGGTGCATTCTTATGCCTATTATTTTGAAATAGCAATCCAACATGCCGTGATCGAGATGTACTTTCATGTCATAGTACCAACATTGATAGGTCTGCCCATTTTGAAGAATGTAGCTGTGTATTAGACGTGTAAAATGTTTAAGAAACTTTTAAAAATATAGAATATCAACAATGGAATGACAAGAGTTATCACCCCCCTCCTAACGAAGAGCAACTGGGGGTTCCCAACGAGCAAAGGCGAGTCTATGTAATCTATAGGTCTATAGGTGGGTATGCAGGTATGTATGTATTGCATCTCCTCCTATACCACTCGAGCGATTTGAACCAAACTTGGTACACTTATGACTTAGTATCAGGAAAAAACCTCGTGGGGGAAAGACACCACAAGCACCCTTGGGGGACGAGTTAAAAAAATAATCGAAAATAGTGTTGAATTCATAGTTTTCGGGGCCTCTGAGATAAATAGCGACACTCCGGATTTTTTAAAGTTCATATTCAGCACCCTAGGTGGAGGGGGGGACGAGGCGTGAGTGAGATATAATAATTATAGTAGTAGAAAATATAAGTAGAATCCATAGTTTTCGGGGGTCGCTGAGATGAATAGTGGTACTTCGGAATTTTTTAAATTCAAAGTTCATTACCCTTTGGGCTGGGGGGGGGGGGCGAGATGTAAAATTAATCGGAAATAGTGACGAATCCATAGTGTTCGGCGTCGCTGAGATGTATAGTGACACTCCGGATTTTTAAAAGTCCATGTTCAGCATTAAGAGATAAGAATTTCGTAGTGTTCCCTATTGAAGTGAGTTCAGCGATCTTGGGCGGGGGGGTTTGAGTGAGACATAAAATTAATCAAAAATGGTGTCGAAACCATACTTTTCGGGATGGCTGAAATGAATAGTGATATTCCGAATGTCGTTTAAGTCCAAGTTGAGCCCCAGTAAGCAGGGTTGTGAGAAGGGGTGAAGAAAAGAAAATGTGCAAATGACCGAGATTTTGGGTGTCTGTATGCATGTTCCAGCATAGGTGTCAACTAAACTTGGTACAATACTAAATTTATTTCATAAATTCACACTATCTGTAAAAAATACTGCAGGGGCAAGACAACCCTAGAAGCCTTAGGGAAGGGGGCGAAATATAATAACTAAAAGCGCCCGATATTAGTGTTGAATCCATAGTTTTCTGGACTACGGGAGTGATTTCAGCGGAACTTGGTACATTTATGACTTACTATCGTGAGACAAACTGCTAGGGGTGGGGTGGGAAGGGCTGAGATGTAAAAATAATCGAAAATAGTGTGGAGTAGTGACACGAATATTGATACTCCGGGCGTCGTTCTGTGTATGTTTCTTTCAGCATAGCCCTCATACAAAATTGGTACACATATGGCTTACTATTTGAAAAAAAAATACTGTTCGGTAAAACACCAGTAGTACTCCTCGTGGAGATGGTGAAATATAAAGATAAACGAAAATGACTGCTGTTAATGTTTACGAGTTCACTGAGTTGAACTGGGACACTCTGGATGGATAAGTCATACTTCACCGCAATTGGTATGGCGGATGAGAAGGGGTGAAAATGAATGTAAAAATAACCGTCAAAAATTTAAAAATAATAGAAAATAACCAACATTAATGTCGAATTCATTGTTGTGACTCCCTGAATATCGTTTAAGTCGACGTTCAACCTCCATTGGGACGGTGCACTGAAAGGGGTTTTGTAGTGTATAGTCTAAAATGACCGAGATTAGTGGTGAATCCACTGCGTTTGGGGTCTCAATGCTGATTGGTGAGAGTCTCAATGACAGTTGAATTCGTGTAGATCATATCTATACCGTGACTGATAAATGCAAGAAGTTATCACTTATTATCTTTTTGAAAGGATCAAATAATTCTCAATCAATTCCAGCTTTCACAAGGATAAAATTTTACCCAAGAATGAAACCATTTAAAACTTTAAATCAAACACATCTAAATAACGCTAAAACTATATAATAGATGGTAAAAATCCATATCCCAGAAAGGAATTCCATAAAATTTCACTTTAACATAACTAACTGGTGATACTAATCTTAAAAGTAAACATCCTAAACCAACCGGGCTACGCCGGGTAGTCAGCTAGTATAGTATAGAGTTCAATTCGGAAAATATATTTTTTCGAGAAGAGAGGTGAAAATAAAAGATAGGATAAGGTAATAAAGGAGGAGGATCAGTAGATAAGTGAAGATTAAAAGAACTGAACGTTAAAAGAAAATGGGAAAGGATAGGATAGGGAAATAAAGGAGGGGTATCTTAGAAGTAAAGCTTCCACGGTGTGAAGAATTATTTAAATAAAGGAGGGGTAGTTTAGAGTGGGTTAGGAGGATGGATTATTGGAGGTAGAAAACGTGGGTAGGAACTGTGTAAGGCATGGGAAATTGAATTCGTGTTTAGAAATTTAACATTTTTGAGAAGAAGGATTAGTAAGTCGAAAAGGATATTGGGTTTTTAAGATATGTCGTTTAAATTGAAATTAGGGTTGAAATATTGGTCAAGGTGAATAAAACGATTTTCAGAAGTGTTTAGAAGGGGGCGTTTATTAATGATTTTAAGTATTTTTATGTCTTTTTCAATATTGGTGAAATTATGTTTGGAGTCTCGTATGTGTTGTCCTATAACAGAGAATCTGTTGTATTTAATGGCGTTGATATGTTCGGAGTATCTGATATTAAAGTTGCGTCCAGTTTGACTGATGTACGAGGAGCTGTAGTTGTTACATTTGAATCAGTATACTCCAGATTTAGAAAAAGCACTAGATTTTTGTGATTTAGAGTTGCGTAATATATCAAAAGGCCCCCTGGTTGCCAATCCAAGCTTCCAAGTTAAGAGCCCTGGGACTTTCATGTTCTTATATAAGCTTCACAGAAATTGTGAAAGTATGTGATGGAGAGTTAAAAAAGGTCAACTGTTATATTAATGTGAGATGTAGCTGGTGGGGGAAGATTTTATATAGCAATGTAATGTAGTATTTAGAATTTATGGGCCATGCATGTGGACTCTCGGGTGGATGAAAGCCTCGATACGGCCTGTATATCACGAAGGAAGTTCTCTGAATAACTGGAGATGATATTACGATTCAGTTTTTGGAAGCTTGACATGTCGGATTTGTTTCTAAGGAAACGTATAATCTCATTATTGTCACAAGAACGTATTAATATATGAGAAAGTGGCAGCTTGTAATACATGTGACACATCACTGACCATTGAGCGCGATGCACCATCTCCAGGACTGAGGTAGAAACATTAGTACAGTACTTGATATCCTTAAAGGAAAAAGTGTCCAGAACAGAATGCGAGAGTAGAAGTTTCACAGCCCAATTCAACAATCCTCCGGAAGGAAACAATATAATATACGAGAGAAACTGAGTTCTATTTTCTTACGACCTTATTCCTTAGTGTAATATAATGTAACTTAGGGAGATACCGACATGAGGGAGAACTCGACTCTTTTAAGCTTAGCGCCCCGGTAACCATAGTACTGCACAGGTCAAACTTGCAATTACATTTACTGGAACCGTATGGTTTTGTGCTCATGGTCATCCTGTTAGATGAAGATTATCACTATAAATACAAGGCATATTAATAATTGAAGGTGAGTAAGTAAGTGATATATGATTTAAAAGTAACTTGCTATAATATGACGAGTAGGTTGTGTAACGAAATAGGTAGATATGCGATACTTTCAAGATAATGTTTTAGGTTAGGCGCACTAAGTAAGTTTCGGAGAAGCCGTCATGTCATTTCCAAATCGCCAAACCTTCAGCGTGGTAAGTTTTGCGACCTTTTGCCTGCCAATGAAACTCGGGGAGATTTAGACACGACAAGCTGTCGAGATCTCCCTGAATCTCTAAACCGGGATACATTTTTGGGGATATGGTTTAATGGTGCGTTAATACTACAGTTTCGTAGGAGTAATAAATGATGACAATGTGGTGTATTAGGATATAATATTTTTGTAATGCGATATTTTTATAATAATGTTTGTATTGTTAAGTTAAACTCAAATTACGAAGGTTGGAGACTGATGATAAAGTAGAAGTTTCGCATTAATAGCCTTTCATCCAAATGGTTATAGGTGGAGGATGACACAAAAATATTTGTACAAAGGTCTGCTTGGACGGTGGAATGCAGAAGATATGGCTGCTGCTATTAAGGACGTGAAAGAAAATGGAACTACTTTAGCAACAGCTGCGAAGTATTTCAGTATTCCAAGGAATACACTCAGATCCAGAATACTATCTGGTATATCTAGCAATAGAAAACTGGAAAAAAGAGCAACAATTGACAAAGCTATGGAGGACCAGTTAGTCAACCATCTTTTCAATCTCGATTCTAAAGGGTTTGGGCGAACAGTGACCGACTTACGAGAACTGGCTTTTAGGTTCACTCATGAGTCAGAGGAATGGTATTAAGAAGCATATTTTAAAAAACAAGAGACAATGGTTGGATATGACTGGGTTTTTCAAGAGCCTGGTAATATTTTCAATGTCAATGAAACTGGTGTTAAGCTCATATTTAAGGCAGGGAAGATTACCAGTGAAAAAGGAAAGAAAAACGTGTTTCACAGCACCACGGCAGAAAAGGGATCTACGGCAACAGTAATGGTGTGTGGTAATGCTATTGGATATGCTACCCCATCCTTTGTTATAATGAAAGAGGTAAGGCAAATATACACTCAAAAGAAATGCCAGTGGATCAGTTGTTAAAATGTCGAATCAGTGTATATGACCACTGAGGTATTTTCATTATTCCTTGATCACCTAAACCGTTACAAACCTCGGGGCAGGATTCAGTTCATAATCGACGGACACTCAACGCACTGCAAAGATCCGGATGTGCTTGATAAGGCATCAGATTTATGAATAGAGATGTGTTTATTCACCCGCCCCCCCCCCCCGCATCTACCAACGTGAATTTTCAGGATTATCGGGAAAATTTAAAGAATAGGAAACGCGAAAATGAAAATAATCCTTCAAATCGAAGGACAACAACGAGAACTCGGCGTGCGCAACGGGGAAGCTAGTTTCTCAAGCAGTCTTCTTTGCTCTGAGAATTACTGCGCAGTATGTGACTACAACCTTAATGAGGCATGGGTCCAATGTAGTGGGGAATGCAGGAAATGGTTCCACGAGATGTGTGTGGAAAATGGAAACGATGAGAAGTTTATATGTACCAACTGTGTACAATAGTTGTGTAACTCTTCGGAGGTCCTACCTAGTGTCAGGTTCTCCCTAAGTGCGGGAGAAGTGGACATTATTGCATCCTTTACTTATTTGATAATTTAACATGTTATGAAATGTTATTTTTCCATAAATAATAGAAACCATAAGCTAACTGTGTACAAAATCACCTGGGAAAAAATTGAAATATTTTACAAATAAATCATGATCAAAATTACAGGTTGTTGGTTAGCGTGTCGAGATATTCCTAAATTACTTTATACCTATAATTTTAAGATCTGGTATGAGATAATGGGATTGGGAGAAGCCTTCATTCTGCTCTATAGTCGCAATACATTCGGTGCACAGTCAGCAATAAGACACGACAGAAACATACTATTGTTGAACAAGTCGCTTACTGTGCAGTCCGCTTTCAGTTGATATAAGAAGGGTAATAATAGTTTTCGCTATTCCCCGTTCACCCAGCACGCGTCCGTAAGGATTCCGGGGGCAATCAAGCGTGCTGACTCCCTGGATGGTTGCCACGGGTGATGGCGGGGAGGGGCCATCACTACGGGGAAGCCTGCTGCGATCGCAGCTGGTACTCCCCCGCTGTACTTGTTAACATCGTCGGGGTGACAGTCGAGCTCGACACGAGGTACTGCTCCTCAGAACAGGGGTTTTCTCTGTTTGGGGATTCAGTCCCGAGTGTCGGAGACGACTGAAACTTCGAGGATATTAACAAATGCGTGGGATGAGGTGCGCGTCCGAAAGGATTCCGGGGGCGACAAAGCGCATCGACTTACTGGATGGTCGCCACGGGTGATGGCGGGGAGGAGCCATCACCTCTGCGAAAGCTTCCTGCGTTAGGTCAAGGAGGCATGGTGGAGAAGTTCTACCCACTATCCCACAAGAAAGAAGAAACGTGCGGTGAGTCGACAAAATGACGCATGTTCAGTTAATGTGAAGAGTTTCAATTGTAAAATGTTTGTATCAATGGATGGTAATAAATTCTATGTATAGATAATTTTGTCTATCCCTATGATATTCGCTAAATAAAATTCATCATCACTGTTCTTAACAGCAGTATTTTTTAATATTCAATCAAATAAAGAAGGCTAAACGTATTTACACTGATGGGTTATTGAAAAGCTCACAACCATAGTGTTAACAGGAGATTTAAGATAAGATAATACACACCTCCCATAATTTCGAAAATCATAGAGCCGGGAGATGGTATTGATTATTTTAATCTTAAATTTCGATACATGCAGTTTACAAAAATGATTATAGTATAATTGAAAAACGTGCACTAAAAGCACAAATAAAGAATAACCTGTCCGGAAATATGATGAATATAAATTTAATACAAGTATTTGTGAGTGATTTATAAGTTGAACAGAAAAACGAATGGCCTGAAAAGTGTGTTAGAAATGTTATTGTAAGAAATGGAACTTCTCGGACATGCTATCGAGGAAGCATGGCACCCGCCCCAATGAGGTCAGCACAGTAGTTATCCTCAGTCCCTCCATATGTCTGACTCCTGAAGTGAATATTAATATTGACTCTCGAAAGGAAATAAAAAAAAACGTGCAGACTAATAGAACTATTACGACAAAATTATTATATGCTATATTTATAATCTACGTACATGTTTGTTTGTATGTCACAAATGGACTCAAAACCTACTAGACCGAAATGTCACAATGTTTTCTTATTACTCTTGGGAGGGTTTAGGAATTCATTTGAACGAAATCCGATGGGTAGTATTTTTGTAAGGAGTAATTTTATGTAATTAATTTAATTGCAAACCCGCACCAAGATCGGATCGACTTGATCGACAGACTGTCGCTAGGCGACAGCATTTTACGCTAAATGAAATGAAATGGCGTATGGCTTTTAGTGCCGGGAGTGTCCGAAGACACATTTGGCTCGCCAGGTGCAGGTCTTATGATTTGGCTCCCGTAGGCGACCTGCGCGTCGTGATGAGGCTGAAATGATGATGACGACAACACATACACCCATCTCCAGTGCCAGCGAAATTAACCAATGATGGTTAAAACTCTCGACCCTGCCGGGTATCGAACCCGGGACCCCTGTGATCAAATGGCTAATCATTTAAGCCATGGAGCCGGACAGTTTACGCTATATCATGATAGTCCGGTGAGAAAGGCTGTACATAGGAGGATGGGAACACGCCACCAAGCTTTATAAAGTACATTTCTTGCTAGGAGGATCATGACCGTGCCTGTTATTTGGAAATAGCAACCCAATATGCGGCGATGGAGATGTACTGTACTTTCATGTCATAAGACCAACTTTGATAAGTCTGCCCAGTTTGAAGAATATAGCTGCGTATTAGATGTGAAAAAGTGAGGGTAATAATAATAACTTCGTGTGGCTATTTCTAGCCGAGTGCAGCCCTTGTAAGGCAGACCCTCCGATGAGGGTGGGCGACATCTGCCATGTGTAGGTAACTGCGTGTTATTGTGGTGGAGGATATTGTTATGTGTGGTGTGTGAGTTGCAGGGTGTTGAGGACATCACAAACTCCCAGCCCCCGAGCCATTGGAATTAACCAATTAAGGTTAAAATCCCCGACCCGGCCGGGAATCGAACCCGGGTCCCTTTGAACCGAAGGCCAGTACGCCGACCATTCAGCCAACGAGTCGGACAAATAAGTGAGGGTAATTGTAGCCTATCTCAAAACTGAAGGTCACAGGCGTGAAAATTGGTACTTGGAATCTACGTTAAAAAACGAAAGATATATTCTTTTGTTTTTAGGAAAATCCACTTAAGGGGGTGCGTGAAAAGAAGTGAAAAAGAAGTTTAATTATTTTTATGAGGATACGTATATCTAAAAAAATGAAGATGTTATAGTCGTGAAAATTGGTACTGGAATCTCCTTTGAAAATAAAGATACACGCATATTCTTTTTTCCGGAAGATCCACTTAAGGAATGGGGGGAGGGGTGGGAAGAAAATGAAGACTGGGTTGAATTATTTTTATGGGGAAACTTATAAAACTGATGTTACAGACATGGAAATTGTTATTTGGAATTTCCTAAAAGAATGTATTATTTTTCGACTTGAGAGTGGACTGTTTCTCACATGGACAGTTCCATGTCACAAGATCCAATGCCACACGCGGTTTTCAAAACGTTACTGGGGTAAATAAACCGCACTTTTCCGGTAAGTTTTTGTGCCTTAGGAAGTTTCAGAAAATCTCTTAGTGCAGTAGCGAGGAATGATTACTTTTATCAAAGTACGAAATCCAGGCGAACAAAGCCGCGGGTAACAGCTCATATAATATAATATAATATAATATAATATAATATAATATAATATAATATAATATAATATAATATAATATAATATAATATAATATAATATAATATAATATAATATTCCCTTACTACAAGAGTTCATGTCAATTATTTATCTAAAAAATTCAAGTACATCTGTGGAGACATTAATAAAGAACATGATACTTTGCGGGCGGAGCTAATTTCACTTTGAGAGATATATTCCTGAGACTTGCGAGATGTTTGAGAGGTTTATTTCTTCCTGCTGTAAAAATTAGAATTTCATCCTGATTTCTCATTTACGATGTATAATCTATGCATTTATACCATTCATACTTTGTACTCTTGCCTAGTACACCTAATTTGGGCACCACCTTCAGTTTCTGCGGTTTCGCCGTGCGGTTTCCTTAAAACCACATCACCTCTGGTGGTGGGGACTCAAGCAGCCTATATACTGATTACCTAACAGGCAACTCGTTACTCTAAGACTAATTTTATAATGTGAGTACCTCTTGTTGTAACTGATCTAAATAATTTTAATGTTTTTTTTTTAATTTGAATTTTGGCCATATTGATGTACCTTTTTCCGCAGCAACGCCGAGGTCCTGGGCACTGTAACTTTTTAATTTATATCTCAGAACTTGATAATTTAATTTCACGCCTATTTCGATTTTTTAAAATAAATGAACTTTTCAATTTTCAACTTCAAAAGAACACATACAGTATATATTAACCTCTCAAGTCTATAACATACTACATTTTATCATTTCCTTGCAGGAAAATGTGTGAAAGTGTTTAGACTGCACGTATTACAAAGTTTCAGATTGATACCTTTAGTAGTTCCAGACATAAAGGTACACTTGTAATGGAAAAAAAAAGTCTAGGAAATGACAGTTCAATTTCCCAACACGCTACCTCACAATATATCTCCCAAATCGAAACATACTTTCCGCGGTGATCACCATGCTTGAAAAACCGGAAATGATGCTTCACAGCCTTCTTCAATGCTCCTAAGTGTGATGCCGTCAAATGTCTGACTAAACAGACATAACAATTTCAGCGGAAATGAGAAAAAATCAATGCACATAAAGGGGACATGGCACCTGACACATATGTGTAAGGAACTTAATGCACTTAGGTACTGAATTCAACTAAATCCTTTCGCGACTAGATTCTCTTCATAATAAGTTTTTAAGTATTTCTTGCACGTGTCTCCCCATCCCGACACAAGGAAGACCAAAGTGTTAGACTGTAGATTGCCCAAACAACAAACTGCCTGACAACGCGACGGTTACTAAGCAGAAAGTAGTCGGCTGTTTTGAGTACCTTGGATCTGTTGCATCTAACACTAGAGGCTGAGAACATGAGGTCCGTAGGCACGTCCCCAAGGTGAGGATTTCTGAAGAAAATATCACTCGCATAGGTAACGGCACTTCTATTACTGTAACGACACCTCTATTACTGTAACGACGACAATTATGCTTTTGCGGACACTCATTTTCCCCATTGCCATCTACCCAGATGACAGACTACCGCGGGATCGCCTCTTGGAAATGTAGTGCTACAGAAGAATATTGCTAACACCTTGGACAGCACACCGAACGAACGAACGAACAAACGAACGGACGAACGAACGAACGAACGAACGAACGAACGAACGAACGAGCCAGTTCAGCAGAAGCTCAGCTTTCAAATAAGGCTATCGACATGTATGAAACAATATCAGCTTAGGTACTTCGGCCGTATTTTCAGAAGACCCAGTGGCCTGAAGGAGACGAACATTGAGGGGAAAGTCGTTGGACGAAGACCCAGGGGCCGTGCTCCATTGAGATGGGTAGATAAACTCAAGAGACTAACTGGACTGAACCTGCAACAAGCAATTCACCATGTCCAGGACAGATTGCCACTACACCCTTCTGGAGGATTAGGATAAGAGGCAAATATATATGTGTCCATTGCTAAATATTAACGTAGTATTCGATTTTTATGCCTGTATTTTATGATCCGCGTGAAAGAGAAGGGAGACAAATTTGCTCATATCTCGCCGTTATGTGATTGTGGTTCTCCAAAGACAACGCCTCAATCTTCTCCAATGCATATTGTGTCCAACTACATGTGCTACGGAAGACCTCACGGAATCAACACCTGAGCCCCTGAAAGTGGCTAACTATATAAGTTTGTTCTTCAGCCATGTTCTGTGGTCTTCTTAGACCCTTCCATTGTGGTTCGTCATTTCTGAAGACAGGCTTTGCATTAAGGAACCAACGCAGCATCTACTTTTTTTTTTTTTTGCTAGGGGCTTTACGTCGCACCGACACAGATAGGTCTTATGGCGACGATGGGATAGGAAAGGCCTAGGAGTTGGAAGGAAGTGGCCGTGGCCTTAATTAAGGTACAGCCCCAGCATTTGCCTGGTGTGAAAATGGGGAACCACGGAAAACCATCTTCAGGGCTGCCGATAGTGGGATTCGAACCTACTATCTCCCGGATGCAAGCTCACAGCCGCGCGCCTCTACGCGCACGGCCAACTCGCCCGGTGCATCTACTTTTACAAGCACCGTGCTCCACAGGAAGTCACCTGTATAGTCCACATTTCTCATATTGGGACCATTTTTACGTTATGATTGTTATGTAGTTATGTATTTTTCTTTTGGTTGTAACGTTTGTATTCATATGTATATATTAGTGCTTCTGATACAATAAGCAAATAAATAATATAATGTAAACATGTGTATTAACAATGCTGATTTCGGGTTGCAGACGAATATTCTTTTCGGCATACCTATCTGTAACGGGAGATGCACCTCAACGCCGCGTATTCGAAACTAGCGTCTAAATGAACTCCTCTATTGGTCAAACAGTGAAACTGATAAGACAACAAGTTGAAATTTTAATCAGAAGGTGTCTCCACTGAAATATTTTGTTATTGTGCTGTTTCCTAAACTGACTGAATTTCTCCTTGTTTTGTTTTGACATACATCAAGAAGTTTGGACATTTTTCTACAGATGACACTACTAAAAACTATGATCATGCACTCTGGTTCAAGGTGGAAGAACTTATAATTTAAAGAGGTTTTGTATTTCTAGGTATTTGTAACTGATATACGTTCATTTATTTTAGGGTTGGCAATACTTCCTTTTTATTTCCGCCAGTTTTGAATCTGGCCAATGAAAAATTTCTGTAATTAATTTTCAACCTATCACAGGCTTCTTGTATGATTTTCAGTGTTACTTTTGAACATAAGCAATAAAATTAAGAGGGTGTGTCCTGATTAGTCTTGAATGATCTCGAACCTTCCCTAAGGGTATATAAACCGCGACTTTTCATGTTTCCTGGCCAATTGATCGTCGTCTTACTGAGTGTGTGTTTAAGCAGGGGGTGGGCGGACTCTTTCTTCGGTCAGCAGAACATCTATAAGGTAATGGCCACATAACTTCATTCCTTCTTGCTACCTCCGCAAATTATCTAGAGGGGAAGGTCCGAATATTTACTATGTAACCTACCTTTTCTAAAACGTAACTTTTTTGGCTAATGTAAAAACTTCATAAAATCTTTAATTTAAATTGGGGATAGAGAGTGAGCCATCCTATCGAGCTCCCCTTCATCTCGGTTTGAGGTGACTTCGTTTTGTAACTGTTTTCTCCCTTTCCATAATGCTTTTATTCAATCTTTATTCGTGTCACCTCAGTAGCTTGGGGTTAGCCCCTGTATCTCTGGGCGACGAGCCCCGTTAGGATTGTATTATTTATTATCTAGGAGTGCAAGTGTACGCCTCCATTCACTTTTTGTTTGGGCCAGTTATCTAACCTGTTCTTTTTCCATGAAGGCCCAGTAGGTTGGGTTATGAATACCCCTGTAAAAGTAATGTCAATTGTAAATTGTGCCTAGAGATGCCAGGGAGTGTAAGAGTTGTGTGTAACGTTTCCTTGGGGCAGTAATAAACTGAGGGCCTGTTAGCTCTTCTTCAAGTTTTGTAATAGTAACGAGTGCCTCTGGAAGGCTAGATATTGTATTTTGGGAGCAAGTGCTCTTGAACTAGGGGATTTCTGCCCTTAACTAAATACTACCTCTTCCATTTGTAAAATTGTAAAACTAGGGGATTGAACCCCAGAATCTGTAAAAAACACTAATCTTGGACTTTATTAGTCTTGTTTCAAGATTGCTTTTGTACCTGACATGTTGTTATTCGTTGAGTTGTTTTTAAAGAAATATAACCTTCAGTTCAAGTTTTAAATTAATTTTGACATTGTAGATAAACCCATTCACCCCGGCACCTTCTGTAACCTCTTTATGCTTCACGGGTACCCCCGGAACACTATCAGTATAAACAACGAGGCATCGTCATCCAGCCTGAAGGTTTTTAACATCATTACCACCTCATTGAATCACGTTTATTTACGTTTCCAACCACGTTTACGTATCATTTCCCACATGTCCTTCATTCTCCTAATGTGGGCCTTCGTTCTGTCCTCTGACCAGGGAAGTCGTTTTGCTGATTTTACGTCATCTTTATGTATCCTCAAATTCTGCACTCTTTGCTTAAAGATGCGTGTGTCCGGGACATATTGTTCCGTTATCACGCCAACCTCATATCATCAACCACTGCTTGGTACCACATATGTTTGCCTTTGAGATTCCAAATTTGTGTCAGATATACAGAACACAATGACCGAAGAAAGTCAGCCTCCTTTTCTCGATGACGTCCGTTATTTTGCCCACCTTGTTATGCACTTATTAATATTTCTGAGCTTCCATGTTCCTTCCTTTTTCTCCCTATCCTTTGTTCTAGTTTCTTCAGTTCTAGTTTTGAGGATTTATTTCTCAAGCTCAGCGTTTCTGATGCATATGAAACTTCTGCTCTTGCAACTGTCTGGTAGTGTCGGATCATAGCTCCAAATGATAGTGCTCTCTTATTGTATGTCTCAAGAGTCTTCATATAGGCTGCCTTAATTTCGATTAATTTCGTCTACATACCCTATTTTTTATTATTCCTCATATCTAGTCACTCTCCTAAATATTTGAAAGCTGCAACCTTTCGAACATCGCCTGCAGTTTACCTTTCTGTTTGATATAAACAGATGAGCACTGATATTTGTGCATGTGGGTGGAGGTAATTAATTCACTGGAATGCTAGGTTTATATTATAATGTTAATGAGTGAAGTAATTACACTGTGTTACTGGCACAATGATTATAATTATGCTTAATAGCAGTTTATTCATTTCTAAATTTATTTTTACTTTCGTCATTTTTACCTGCATTTTAATACAATTATTATTCCACCTTCAGTTAAAGAACGCATGAAATTTGTTTTGTATAGTGTTTCAGGTACAATTACTAATCATGTAATTAGTCAATAAAATGCATTAAAGACTATTTTGGGATCGATTTTTGAAAAAAAAATATCACAAATACGATCCTTGTGTTTATGTTCACTTTTAATTTAATTTAATTCCTTAACAAGAATAAAGCATTGTGAGTCATGTTCCAAAACGAAGAACTTCATATATCCTTTCGCTTAAAACAAAGCATAATTTATTGCTTTCATACGAATGGATGAAAACCATAACGATATAAGTAGCATTTTGGTCATTCAGAGAAAAAGGCATTTAAACATAGTCACCACCCATATAAAGCATGCTATTTCTAGTTATACCACCCAACACTAGAGCGCAGAATATTACCGCTATCACTTGTATCTCTTTGCTGGTGAAAGGATACATCCTTCCGGAGTTACATCCTGCACTTAACTCATTTTTAAAAAGTGTCACTTATATCGTTATGGTTTTCATCCATAATTACTATCTGTTAATATTACGATACCAATTCAGTGGTTGACTGCTTGGTAGAAGATCACTGTTATATTCTCATTCACTCCATCTTCTCTCGTTGCAAGTAGGCTACAGCGCTTGAACGAGGGAATTATGCAGGTGAGAAACTCCAGCCTACAGGATAGAGCAATGAATTGATGGCTCGTGTATTGGACCAATATCCGGATATTTTGAAAGTCCCAGTTCTGGCTGGAATGCTCAAATAAATTGTCGACAAAAATGTAATCATGCACATGCCAAATGTTTGTTCCTTTAGCGACGGGTTATAACACCAAGGTCCAGTTCTTTCAACGAATATTAAGTGTTAATACTGTTGTTGAGTAGACTTAACACACAGTTTAATAAAATGACCGTCTCACCAAGAATTATTAACACTAACAAATTGTTAATACTTGTGTTAAATTAACATGACACCAGACCTGTGTTAAAACTCTTAACAGCTAATAAAATTTCAAAATTTCTGCATCTAGAAGATGAAAGTTTAAAGCTCTCTATAAAACAAATGTATCCTACAAAGTTAGGTACCTAATTGTTTGTTTGCCGAACTCTTGCCCCGTATCACTTCAGGGTCGGTTATGAGGTGGGATGAATCTGTCGTGGCAGGCTTTTATGACCGGATGCCCTTCCTGACGTCAACCTAATCAGGAGAGTTAATGAGATTAATAAATGACTGATATAAGTAGGAAGGGAGAGGGTAAAACCCGGTGCCGGCACATAGCCTACTCCTGTCGAACATAACCAAGGGGTCTGCTGAAGGCTTAACGTCCCCATCTGACGGACGAATCAACATCAGCAGTGTCATATGCCCTCACTCCACATGAGCACTGCGGAGAGATATGGAATTTAATCCAGGCTTTTGCCACGCAATCTAGGAATTAGAAATTGAGTACCACCACCTCGCCGATCCTCCTGGCCAACACTTTTTCGACCAACGGGACTCGAACCGGCTAACCTCGGTGTCAAACAGTTTAGACTTCAATGCTTTAAAGATCATAGCCACCAGGCGGACATTTAAAGAGAGGTCCTAATTACCAAAGACATATTCAACAAAATACTAGGAAGAAATTCAAAATAGTTTAGAGTTTCCCACAGATTGCAACTTAGTATCTCCAGTGCAACAGTAGCTTATAGTTCTCAGATATTATGCTTCAGAATCTTTTCGTGTAATTGTAGGCGACTACACTCATGAGTGCAAGACAAGACTGCTTACAATTGGAGAACGAGTTTCCGCTGCATTGGAAAGGCATTACAGTACTTTCCCCGCAGTAAAAGAATGCCCAAAAATCATTCAAGATGCATATCATATTACATTTTCCCGGTGACGTAGGAGCCTTAGATTACACTAATATAAGAATATATTGAATATTGTGATATAACCGTCAGTTGATTTAATTTTCAAGCACGCCGGAATACTTTCAAATTAAATATATTATAACGCTTTTCTCGTCTTCTTCTTCTTCTTCTTAATCTGTTTACCCTCCAGGATTGGTTTTTCCCTCGGACTCAGTGAGGGATCCCACCTCTACCGCCTCAAGGGCAGTGTCCTGGAGCTTCAGACTTTGGGTCCGGGATACAACTTGGGAGGAGGACCAGTACCTCGCCCAGGCGGCCTCACCTCCTATGCTGAACAGGGGCCTAATGGGAGATGGGAGGATTGGAAGGGATAGACAAGGAACGGGGAAGGAAGCGGCCGTGGCCATAAGTTAGGTACCATCCCGGCATTTGCCTGGAGGAGAAGTGGGAAACCACGGAAAACCACTTCCAGGATGGGTGAGGTGGAAATCTACTCAGTTGACCTCACGAGGCTGAGTGGACCCCGTTCCAGCTCTCGTACCACTTTTCAAATTTCGTGGCAGAGCCGGGAATCGAACCCGGACCTCCAGGGGTGGTAGCTAATCATGTTTACGTCTTCGAGGTATCCGCTAACCATAACCTATAATAATGTCAACTATTTGTGGTGACAAAATACAATTTCAGTATATATCACTCTGGGCCTTATATGTGAAGAAACATAATACGCTCACTGACAGACGCATTCACAAAATCGGAAACATAAGCAAACTGATAGTGAACACGAAGTAACGTGGTCTGGTACACAGAACCGTGACGCTCCAAATTATCTGGGTTTAACCCTTGATGGAACTCTCACATTCAAGGACCACTGCATGAATTGAAAACTCAAAGTGTCGTAAACAGGCTGGTTCACAGTGGGGTAGTGAAACGCAAACCCTGCGTACATCTGCACAGGCACTTTGTTATTCCGTCGGAGAAAAGGCATGTCCTGTTCGGTATTCATCATCCCATGCCGGACAAATGGATGTGGCCCTCAACGAGACTTGCAGGCTAGTAACTGGCTGCTTAAAGTCTACTCCAGTTGACAAACTCTATTGTCTTGCAGGGATTGCTCCAGCTTGCATTAGAAGGAAAGTAGCTGCAAACAAGCAGAGGTCTAGAGAGAAGCACCAAAGTACTCATCCCCTGCATGGTCATACACCTCCAGCCCAAAGAATGAAGTCAAGAAACAGTTTCCTACGAACCTCTGAGGAACTAACTGGATCAGCTGACACTGCAGATTTGGAAAGCCAAGGTCTCCGTCAACCCGGGACAGATGACAGTTGCAGAATGTTTGCCACCTGGATGTCATATAGGCTGGTCCGTCTGGAAGTTCTTGAACAGACTAAGGACAGGAGTGGGAAGATTCAAAGTGAACCTAGGAACATGGGGCTATATCGATGCTAGCAACATCAGGTGTGACTGTGGTGAAGAACACACTATACAGCATATTACCATTGATGCTTTCATTGCCTGTACTTATTATACATGATATAGACTTCCTGGCTTATTCACTGCCAAGAAAATAAGGTGAAATTATTTACGTTTCACAGAGAACTTTGTGTCTTCAGAAGAAAATCTCGACTTTTCACGAGGAAGGCTTCTCCAAGAATGAAAGTTTGAATTTAGACGTTAATAATAGAAGTGTAAGTGGTACGTTCATTCGTCCCCAGATGGCTCACCGTACGCAGAACAGCGCTAGCATTCGAAGCGGGAGCTGACGGCACCATCAGAACCAGTCTGAGAGGGAGTCACATAACATGTGTACACACATTGTGAAAGTATGACACTGACACAAGCCTGGACATCTGGTGATGAGGAACGTACGAATCTGGAAAACACCGAAACGAGATAACAATAGTGAAGGGACAGGAGAGGGAACTACTTATGTAACTCCTTAATGGCTGGCAACGACGTATTACTTAATTGATAGCCAGTGTCCCTCTTGAAATTTGTTAGGATTTCTCCGTATTTCCACAGCTTTCCGTATAATCCTGAATCTGTAGTATCTAGTGTGGGTAAGAGCTCGAGAATCTTGGAACACGATATCATGACCCGGCGATAGGGCTATTGCTGATTTGTCTGGCTGGTTGAGACGGATATTTAGTTCGTGTACCTTGATACAAGTACGAATGGATCGGCATGTTTGGCCAATGTACACCTAGACGCAAGTACAGGGAATTTTATATACCCCAAGATGAAATGAAATGGCGTATGGCTTTTAGTGCCGGGAGTGTCCGGGGACATGTTCGGCTCGCCAGGTGCAGGTCTTTTGAGTTGACTGCGCGTCGTGATGAGGATGGAATGGTGATGAAGACAACACATACACCCAGCCCCCGTGCCAGCGAAATTAAACAATGATGGTTAAAATTCCCGACCCTGCCTGGAATCGAACCCGGGACCCTTGTCACCAAAGGCCAGCACGCTAACCATTTAGCTATGGAGCCGGACACCCCAAGATAAAATTGGGAACAATTTGTCCTTGGTTTTATCTAGACTGCGAGCAATTTTAGAGACGGTGCCAAACATGATTTTATGTGGTGCATCATATGCTTCAGTGTTCATTGTGTCCATCTTCCTGCAATGAAGATGATCGTTTTTTCATGCAATACGGAATGCACTTGATGTTGCTAGGTTCTGGTCGAGATTGGTGTGAAGTGCTTTGATTTTTTATACGTGTTATAGATTGGTATGTAGTTTAGCATATACAATTGAACTGTATACGTGATATTTCTGATACGATAATAATAAAATCTCCCGAAAACATGTTCATTTGTCTTTAACAATTGTTTGGAAACAAATGTTGGAAATGTGTTCGTGAAACAGGGGACTTTTATCCGAAGTGTTAAATTAATAACAATTGTTAGTTAACATTTGTTAAGTAAAATGTAACACAGTTGAAGAAAAGAACGGACACTACTATTTTTCGTATAAAGAAGACATAACAAGCTCTTGAAAAATTCTCGTTTTCTCAATATCACTGTGAATGGCAGACGGAGTATAAATTTTTATACAGAGAGATTTTTGGAGTGTGTGTGTGTTACTCACCAGACTTCCCCACGCCGCCCTGGCCAAGAACCATAACCTTGAGTGGCTTCTGACGGGAACATAGGCCGATCTTACAGAAGGACGACTTCGGAGATGTGGTCATCATATTTGTAGCGCTTGGGTCACCTGACCTCACCTGACGGCCTCCTGCGCAGCCATGGCCTGCACTCACACGATGGAAACCTGGAACATGCAAACACTTCAAGTAAGTTTGCTATAATATGGAATAATACCTACACTGTGCAGCAAACTCGCTCCTAACAAGTTCTGTAAATATGTCATATGAATGAAGTAAGTAGGCATAGAATGATGATGATAATAATAATAATAATAATAATAATAATAATAATAATAATAATAATAATAATAATAATAAATGTAAAAAATTCTTCAGAATTTCTAATAATAGTAATTTGGTCGAATAACGAAGGTAAGAGAATTTAAATATTTGGGAAAAACAGTTTCGAAAAATACGTGGTATAAGAAAGGATACACAACCTGGAAAGATGATACGGTATAACTAGGGATATCTGCGAAAAATGCACATAACTATCCCGTCAGGCAAACAACTCAGTATTGAAAACATTCCGGGGATGTGAGCTACTAATTTTAGGTAAATAAAATATAATAAAGTATGAGAATATATTCTTTATTTATTCTAAAAAATTACAATCCTTTTCTTATTCATCGTTATCCGGTCGAGTAGATTAGCAGTTTGCCTTTTTCTACCACTACAAGCGCTAATGTTAGTCAATGCAGAGTTTCACTTACGCCCTTATAACTACATTCGGTGTGGATATTTTTCAAAAAATCAACAATCGCCTGAGAGTACAGAACCAAGGAAAACAATAGAGAAATAATTATGTAAAGAAGTTAATTTGGCTAGGATTTAAATAAAAAAGAAAACGAGCAAGGAAACAAGCAATTTCAGGCTTTGTATCTGAAACTGGCTTTAGGCCGGAAGTGGTTTTCAATTTTTTTTCTTAGTTTGATAGAGCTATCCTAGATTCACAATTTTAAACCTCTCCTGGCCATTTATCTCTTCAAATTCCGACAGAATTGAGGAAATGGCTTAGTTTTACGTTTTTCGTAGTAAGAGGACCCCTACTCTGTCTGCTAAGAAATATTTTCAATATTGAACGTGTTTATCTAAAAACCTCAAAATACAACAATACAATACAGCAGTCAAACCGCAATACCTATACGCAGGTGACTGTCTGTTACTGAATTACAAGGTAAATAAATTAGTAGTAACGGAAAGAATTGTACAGAAAAACTCTGTGCACTAAGAACTACAGAACTCTGGAAATCAAGAAGTATTGGCGAAATATATCGGAATGTAGGAAACCTAACAGAAATAATAACTTACAGAAAGGGCGATTGATAATTTTTGGACATTTATACAGAAAGGATGACGACAGGTTGACCGAACAGATATTCAAATATCTTCGGAAAAAGAAGTCGGCAACAGCCTTGATTCACGAAGTTCAGGAAGACTTGGAGAGAAATAATATATGAGAAGAAGAAGCAGCAGAGAGAGAGAGAGATATTTTTAGAAAGAAAGTGTTAAAATTTGAAGGATCCAAGGTCGGGAGAAAATCAAAAGAGGCTCAAAATAGTCCGAGGAGAGGAAAGGAAGACATAGGGAGAAGAAGGAGGGGTATTGGAGGAGGAAGGAGAAGAAGAAGAAGAAGGACGAACCATTGAAATTTGCACGTAGTCCATAGAAGACCATAACGGAGAAAGGAAAGAAAAATAATATTTTGCAGATGATCTAATCTTACTAGCAAAACTACAGAAGAAAGAAGGATAAAATTAAAAGACCTTGAAAAGCCTGGCTGAGAGGCTTAAACGATTGAGGCGCTGGCCTTCTGACCCCAACTTGGCAGTTTAGATTCTGGCTCAGTCCGGTGGTATTTGAAGGTGCTCAAAGACGTCCAACGTCATGTCGGTAGGTTTGCTGGCACTTTAAAGAACTCCTTCGGGACTAAATTCCGGCATCTTGGTGTCTCAAAAAACCGCGAAACTAGTTAGTGGGACGTTAAACAAATAACATTAAATTTTTTTTATTATGATACCTTGAAGAGCGTGCGGCAAAAATAGGATTACAAGTTACCAACGAAAAAGCCGAACTGATCACTGGTATGAACAATGCACCTTCAGATTTTAAAATATCCAAAAATAAAGTAATTAAAAGAGTCAACAAATTCAAATACGTAGGTAAAGTAATGACCGTAACAGCAGTAGAGAAAGAGAGTGAGAAGAAGAAGGCGCGAGTCCACAAAATGAGTATATGTAAGAAAAAGTCAATATCCGTGAATGCTAAATAGGGACAATACAAAACTTTAATCCTTCCAGCAGCTTTATATGCAACAGAGTGTTTGAATAAGAGAATAAACATAACAGAAAAGAGGACCCTAAGGAAAATTATGGGGCCTATTAAGGAGAAGGACGTAGGCCTATACAATTTGAGACCAGAACGAGATGGGTATATACAAAACATCAGAATATATAGATTATGATTTAAAAAAAAAAAAGAAGATTCTTTGGTCACCTGTACAGGATGGACAAATATAAATTAACATAACACATTTTTAACATAATTTAAATAGTTTTTTAAAAGCAGCACTTTTCAAAGAAGCCGAAGAAAATTTGCAATTACTCGAATAAAAAAAAGTAGAAAATTTAGGAAAGCAATATTTAAAGGTAAATTTCCAAAGAAAGCAAAGAAAAAATAGGCAGTAAATGGACGAAAAAGAAAAGAAAAAAAAAGCACTCAGAAGACAAGAACTGATTCATGTGGTCTTAGGATGGCCTAATCCAGTGAATGAATGATTTCATGAATACTATACCGTATGACTCGGTTAAAAGGACCAAACTTTATGACATACTTAAAGAAATGGACAAAGATAACTGAACGTTACAATTAATAGAGGAAACATTAACAAACACAAAGTCAAAACTTAAGTTTATAGGTGAGATATCGGATCCCATCAAAATCAAGACGGGCGTATCATAAGGAAGTAGCCTATTCGCATCCCTGTTCAATTGTGTACTGGGAAACGCTATCAAAGGAAGCGAAAAAATACTTGCGTTATGTACAAAGTAAGAATAGGTTGCAGGAAAGTAAACATCTCTATTAACTGCTTAGCACTCGCTAACGATCCCGCGCTGTTATCAGAGGATATCGAATTGGCTATCATACAAGTTAACATCTTAGAAGAGATAGTAGGGAAAAGCAGCCTGCAGATAACGTTCGAAAAGACGGAATTCATGACCAAAATAAAAAAGGATCCCAAGCACATTATTACAATAAAGCCAGAATAAATAATGTTGTTAAATTGAATTAATTTGGTAAAATCATACAACCCAATAGACTCGAGAAATGTGCAAAACCAAGACAGAGAGATCAGAGATAATGGAGCTCGCCTTTCACTTTTCGAAATGAAATGTCGTATGGCTTTTAGTGCCGGGTGTGTCCGAGGACATGTTCGGCTCGCCAGGTGCAGGTCTTTCGATTTGACTCCCGTAGGCGACCTGCGCGTCGTGATGGGGATGAAATGATGATGAAGACGACACATACACCTAGCCCTCGTGCCAGAGAAATTAACCAATGATGGTTAAAATTCCCGACCCTGCCGGGAATCGAACCCCAGACCCCTGTGACCAAAGGCCAGCACGCTAACCATTTACCCATGGAGCCGGAACACTTATCGAAGAACACATGCAACAAGAAGTCGATCTCAATTAAGATTAAGCTAAAACATAATCAGACAGTGACTCAACCGGAGTGCATAGGCCTGTGTGGTTTGGTATTAACAACCATAAAATTCATCCCAGAAATCAAGAAGAAAGAAAAATTCCTGAGGAAAATCCTTGGGCCCAGAAAATGCGCTGACCCTGATTACAAGACAAGAACTGTACAAAACAAGCGGCATGATATGAGACGTCATACGAAAACGAAGGATTAAATTCTTTGGACAGATTCCGTGCAATAGCGGGAAGAGGCTCACTAAAATAAAAAACATTTTAACGAGTCTAATATCGAAAGCAACTCATATGAGAAGTGGTTTATTAAAAACAAGAAGGACCTGACAGAAATGTACTCCATGGAAAAAGACATCAACGATAAAACTACATTCAAAAACAAGCTACAGTCATTTGAGGGGTTCCAGAAACCAGAAACAGCGACCTAAAAATAATAATATTAGACTGATGAAAAGAATCCAGCAACAAAGTTACACAGAGATTTGATTTAAATGATCCTGAAAATGTTCTCGAAATACATATATTTCAGAAAAACCGGAGGATATCGAAAATATTTATCTCATTACAAAATGATTGAAAAATTTGGGTTTGAAGGGCTAGATACCAGGAGAAAATATCAGTTGATGGTGTTTCTCCATAAGTTTGTCATTAATGACGTAGATGGTATGGAACTATCTTATCAACTTCTATTTAACGCACCTAGAACACCGGAAGGTAAATTTAGCAGCTTATTTTTCTTGCCAAGAGTTAATACAAACATTTAAATTCACCTCTATATAGAATGTCGTCACTTTATAATAAATTATAATAAATTTCATCCTGTGAATATTGATTTATTTCCAGATATAAAATCTGATTTCTTAAAATCTTATAGGCATTCCTGACAGGTAATTAAGACAAGGATGCCATGTTGTCTGTTTTTGTTTATATTCTTATTATTGCGTTCATTATTTTATTATTGTTATTGTTACGTAATAGATTAACTACTTTTACTTACTTTTCACAATTTTATTTTTGTATCCAGGTTGTTATTTTTTCATATACCTTTGGTTTTTATTTCTACCTAATAATACTGGAAGTTGTGAGCAAATATTTTAGTTGGATGAACGTCTATATATTTGCATCCAATAAATAAATAAATAAATAAATAAATAAATAAATAAATAAATAAATAAATAAATAAATAAATAAATAAATAAATAAATAAATAAATAAATAAGGGTCCTGATAGCAACAGAATGAAGGAATGCTGGCGTCCAAGGCAACTGAAATCAGAAAGAATTTTTTATCTGGCCCACAGATGGCCAAAATTGACTCCAAATATTATTATTATTATTATTATTATTATTATTATTATTATTATTATTATTATTATTATTACATGTGCTTTGTCTTGAAAAGGCGTTACTCTTTTTAACAAACCCAAGAATGTACTAACACAGATTTCTCATATTTGACCTGTTTTAAATGGCAATCGATGTGCTGAGATTAGATTCGGAAGTATTAACATGGAAGGAAAGAGTTATATTTTTTGTTATTTCTACGGTCCTTGTGATCCTGCTAAGTTATAAAACATGGAAGTATCACGCATGAGCACTGTTTCGCTTGCAGGAAACAAACGCTGGTCTTCCCAAACAGTGGGAGAGTTCAAGCGTGCTCATAAGTCTCGTTGACCCCGCGTGATGCAGCTGACGACGAAAAAGGTAGCATATGGCATTAAATTTCCCGGAGAGACGCGCAGATACTGAGAGTAACAGATTCAGCGCTGGGATTTCAGTATCACATCCCCAGTTGGTGACCAATACGGCATAAAGCCCAACTTCAACGTGGTATGTACTGTAAGTGGATAGAATTATGACCTATGACCTATGACCTTTCGAGACGTCGAGATAACAAGGACTAAAAGGGGTAGAGGAGAGAATACAACATTTCATTGATAACAAAACATACGCAGATTATTAAACCAACGACAACTAAGCAATCAAACAAGGTGATGGTTTTAGGTATCTGTTGATATACTGATCAGAACCACGGGATTTTCCATGTTAGGGAAATGAGAACTACAAGGGCGAAACTTTTCACTTTCAAAAATATCACGCTCGTTACCCGGGATTAGAACTATGGTCGTCCTTGGTAATAATATATACACAAGATCTGTGTTCGTAAATATTTTTACAATTTGCCTTACGTCGCACTGGCACAAATATCTAGTTGTTAGAGTCATGACGGTATAGGACAGGATTTGGAGTGGAAAGGAAGCTACCGAGCCACCATTTGCCTGTTGCTAATATGGGAAACCACCGAAAACCATCTTCAGGGTTGGATAGTTGATGAGTTAATCAGATAATTTAAACTTAAGCAACAACAAGCACAATTTATCCGCACTGCGCATTGTTGTATTAGATAAGGAAATGAAGTCTTCCTTTATTCCTAAGCCATTTACCCTCCATGGTTGGCTTTTTCCTCGGACTCAGGGAGACATCACACTTCTACCGCCTCCAGGGCAGTGACTTGAAGCGTGAGCCGTTTTGTCGGAGATAGAACTGGGCAGGAGGGCCCGTACCTCTTCCAGGCGGCCTCACCTGCTATGCTGAAGAGGGGCCTTGAGGGGGCATGGGAAGATGGGAAGGAATAGACAAAGAATAGACAAGGAAGAGGGAAGAAAGCGCGGCTTTGGCCTTAAGTTAGGTACCATCCCGGCATTTGCCTGGAGGAAAAATGGGAAACTACGGAAAACCACGTCGAGGATGGTATCGAACCCGGGCGACTAACCATACTAACCACTAAACCACAGAGGCGGACGAAATGAAGTCCTAAATGGAATTGTTAATGGTGTAGTAGAATAATTAACGATGGTGGTAGTAAGGAGGAAATAAAATGCAGACTAACACAAGCACAAGAAAAAAATACACACGTTGAACATTGATATAGGAGTTGGATGATTTTGAAGACTTCCGTCTGTAGCGTGGTATTGTACGGAAGTGAAGCATGACGTTAACTAGCTCAGAAAGAAGGAGAAGTGGGCATTGCTATAGTCTTGAACTTATCAAATCAGCTGTAATCTACACTCATCACGCCACGGTGCAGCATAGCGCAGACGGTAATAGAAAGCCGAAAGTTAGGATACGTCAGTCTTCTGAATGAAAAGTTTAGGGCAGGGATTCTCTTTTAATTTTGAAAATATATTTTAGCAATCAAAGTAGTGGTCCCCATACTACGAAGAAAAGTAAAATTAAGTAATTTCTTCAATTGTGCCGAAATTTGAAGGATCAAAAGGCCTAAAAAGGTTTCAATTTGTAAGTCTTGGATAGTCCGCCTCTGTGGTGTAGTAGTTTGCGTGATTAGCTGCCACCCGCGGAGGCCAGGGTTCGATTCCCGGCTCTGCCACGAAAATTGAAAAGTGGTACGGGGGCTGGAACGGGCTCCACTCAGCCTCGGGAGGTAAACTAAGTAGAGGTGGGTTCGATTCCCACCTCAGCCATCCTGGAAGTGGTTTTCCGTGGTTTCCCACTTCCCCTCCAGGCAAATGCCGGGATGGTACCTAACTTTAGGCCAAGGTTGCTTCCTTCCCTCTTCCTTGTCTATCCATTTTAATCTTCCCATCCCCTCTCAAGGCCGCTGTTCAGCATAGCAGGTGAGGCCGCCTGGGCGAGGCACTGGTCATTCTCCCCAGTTGTATCCCTCGTCCCAATGTCTCACGCTCCAGGACACTGCCTTTGAGGCGGTAGAGGTGGGATCCCTCGCTGAGTCCGAGAGAAAAACCAACCCTGGAGGGTAAACAGATTAAGAAAGAAAGAGGAGTCTTGGATAACTCTATCAAACAAAAAATAGAGTTCCAAAATCACTTCCGGCCTAAATACAGTTCCGGAAAAGCAGCCTAAATTCGCTTGTTTCCTTACTTGTTTTATTTTTTATTCAAATCCTAACCGAATTCACTTATTTTGATGATTATCTGTAATGTGTTCCTTGGTTCAATACCCTCAGGCATTTTTTTAATTTTTTAAAAATATCCACACCGAATGTGGTTATAAGGGCTTAGGTGAAACTCTGCATTGACTCACATTAGGGAACCACTGCTTAAGTGAAAAGATGCATTGACGCACGTTAGCACTCGTAAGGGTAGAAAAAGACAAACTGTTAATCTGATCGACATGATAACGATGATTAAGACAAGGATTGAAACTTTTAAGAATAAATAATGAACATATTCTCATACTTTATTATATTTTACTTACCTAAAATTCGTAGCTCATCACCCTAGAATATTTTCAACATTGAATTGCTATCCTGAAGGTCTAGAACAGAATATTTTTTATTTTTGACTTTTTACCGCCTCATAATGTGCTGAAAGTGCTGACGTAATAATATATGCACATCTAGGTACGCCGATGAATTGATATTCTACTATGCTGTAGGATAGCTGTTGCTATTGATCTGCAGGTTTCGGCGATGAGTTGTCGAAGGCGCTCGAGATTTTCTGGCACCTCTGCGTAAACTGTTTGTTTCAAATGCTACCACAGGAAGAATTATAATGGCGTTAAATTCCGTGACCTCATGGAACAAGAAACAACCAGGCGTTAAATCAGGTGACCTCGTGGGCCTCGTACCCAACTTCCTAGATATCCCTCATTCAGTTGGTCTCGCACGACTAATGTCTAATTTGGCGGAGCTCTATCCTGTTGAAAGCTCATCATTAATCTTTCTCAACGTGGCTCCTCATTCAGCAAAAGTAGGGGTTCCTGGCGTAGAATATGCAGACACTGTGTGCCTATAAATCAGCCCGCTGTCGCATTGAATCTCAGATGTTCTGATGGCGGTTTGAAGCATATATCGAAGCTAACGGAGGACACTTGAACTTTTCATGACAGTTTTTATGTCGTATCCTGAATACTTGACCATACCGTATTGTTATATCCTGTATAGATAGGCGGTGAAATGAAAATTAAAATTCTCAGCCTGTTTTCAGTCATTCAACCAGCTCACGAATGGAATGAATGAAGCCCCCATTTAGCAGCGGGTAAAGGAATTGTGCCGCCTACCGAAGCCTGTCACATTCGTCTGGTGAAATGATTAGTGACAGACAGATGAAATGAAATAATATTGTGGAGTGTTGGTGAAATAAAAGATGACCGGGAAAACCGTAGTAGACGGGAAAAACCAGTCCAACCTCCGGTTTGTCCAGCACAAATCTCACATGGAGTGACAGCGATTTTAACCACGGAAGCCAGAAGTGAGAGGCCGGCGCACTGCAGCCTGAGCCCTGGAGGCTCGAGATAGATGGTATGTACGAAGGTCGATCAAATATAAATGGGATTTATTTTCCTGAACATCAACAGTTGGTAGGACTGGCCCCGCGCTTATGCACTGCTTGGGCGGGACCGTTAGGAGTGGGGAGAGCGTGCTGTTAGATATTTCCCGCCGTTTCGGCAGTAACGCTCACGATGTCGGAGCAACGGGTGCACCCCTCCACCGCGCAACGCATTGTTATAAAATTTCTTGCTCGTGAAGGAGTTACAGTGGCGGAAATTTGCCAGAGATTGACTGCAACAGTTCGATGATCAAACGTTGTCAAGGACGCGTTTGTTTGTCTGGTATAAAAAGTTCAAGGAAGGACGAGAACGTGTGGAAAATCAGCAACACGTTCACCGTCCTCGGACCAGCATTACTGCTGAGAACATTCGTGCGGTTAAAGACATTATTGACGATGATCGACGGGCGAGAGTATCAGAAACTGCAAAACAAGTCGGAATCAATTATGGGAGCTGTCAAGCAATCATCACAAACGATCTTCAGTTCCGTAAAGTGTGTTCCGAATGGGTCCCTCGCTTTTTGACCGAAAATCTGAAGTTGAGATGTTTGGAGCTCTGTCAGAGGCTTACAGCAAGGTTTGCGGAGGAAGGTGATGCATTTTTGAGTCAGATCGTCACCTGCGACGAAATAGGGGTCCACCACTACACTCCCGAATCCAAACAAGCCAGTAAGGGGTGGCGGAGGAAAGGGGAGACAGCGCCAGTGAAATCCAAGACTCGACTATCAACTAGCAAGGTACTTGCAACAGATTTTTCGATCGGCGAGGCATTTTGCTACTTGAGTTTTTGCATGAGCGACGCACAATCAATGCTGCTTACTACTGCGAGCTGTTGCATGTCGCCGCAAAAGACGAGACCAACCGATTCGACAGGTCATCCTCCTCCACGACAATGCGCGGCCCCATACTGCAGCGCTGACTGTCTTCAAGCTACAGGAAGTGCGCTGGACTACACTTGATCATCCTCCTTAGAGCCCGGAGTTATCGCCCTACGATTTCCATCTGTTCGGACCGCTTAAAGAAGCTCTAGGAGGACAACGATTTGAGAATGACGAGAGTGTGGAAGACTTTATGCGCAATAATAATAATAATAATAATAATAATAATAATAATAATAATAATAATAATAATAATAATAATAATCGTATGGCCTCAGCTACCGTGTGCAGACATTTCAATTTGACGCCATCTGGCTGTCTGCTCGTCATTTTCGACTCTCTTGGGCGTCTCTCGCTGAGATTTAATGAATTTTGTCGGGTAAACACCAAATGTGTCACCAGAGATCTTTTACATACCGACATCGTACGACATGGCGTGTCGAATGGACTTTTCTCCGCCCTTCAAAAATCCGGCTACCTCTGCCGGGTTTGAACCCGCTATCTTGCGATCCGGAGGCCGACACTCTACCACTGATCCATAGAGGCAGCTACTTGTGCCCAACTGGCTGGTGACACGTCCCTGTTCTTTTTACGATGAAGGCATCAAAAAGCTGCCCATACGCTGGGAAAAATGCATTTCCAAAGCAGGAAACTATATGGAAAAATAAACTGTAATTGCCTTGTGTTTTTCAATAAATGAATTTAAATTAAAATAAAATCCCGTTTACATTTGATCCCCCCTCTTAATACCATATAATAATCGTGGTTAGATACGCTTGGATGAACTACGTTACCGTTCTGAAATAATTTAGCAGGAAATCTCCTAAAATGTATACAGTTATGTCATTTCTGGATCAGAGATTTTGAGTCTGTTCGATCACAGATTTCGAATTGCTCACCAAGGACTCGAAAGGGAAAGAGAAAATGAATATCAGGTTCCGAGAGAAGGTCAGCTACTGAAATCCTAATATTTTACAACATATTTATCACGAAGTCCGCCTCTGTGGTGTAGTGGTTAGCGTGATTAGCTGCCACCCCCGGAGGCCCGGGTTCGATTCCCGGCTCTGCCACGAAATTTGAAAAGTGGTACGAGGGCTGGAACGGGGTTCACTCAGCCTCGGGAGGTCAACTGAGTAGAGGTGGGTTCGATTCCCACCTCAGCCATCCTCGAAGTGGTTTTCCGCGGTTTCCCACTTCTCCTCCAGGCGAATGCCGGGATGGTACCTCACTTAAGGCCACGGCCGCTTCCTTCCCTCTTCCTTGCCTATCCCTTCCAATCTTCCCATCCCTCCACAAGGCCCCTGTTCAGCATAGCAGGTGAGGCCGCCTGGGCGAGGTACTGGTCATACTCCCCAGTTGTATCCCCCGACCAAGAGTCTGAAGCTCCAGGACACTGCCCTTGCGGCGGTAGAGGTGGGATCCCTCGCTAAGTCCGAGGGAAAAACCGAACCTGGAGGGTAAGCAGATGATGATGATGATGATGATTTATCACGAATCGGTCTCTGTGATTGACACGAGAGGTATATCTCAAGGCAAGATGTCACAGAAGGACAACCCAAGTTACCTTCAACTACCTAAACATCACCTTGTAACTTCGTATTGTTTTCCGACTCACACCGTAATATCGTAACTTTAAAAAAAGGAAAGAAAGCTCATAAGTTATTAAAAGAATCTTTTTTCATTGCTTCTAAAGCCGTCAGAGTGGTGTGGATTGCTAAGGTGGTCATTTTGAAGGTAATGATAATTTAGCTGGAAAACTGCTCGTTAACTATTCTGACACATGTAGGTATATTGGACATATTAGTGATTGTAATCGTTTTGGTAGCTTTTCATTTAGATTACGAATATCAAGTTAACTTTGATGAAAAGTGATAACAGAATTAATATTATTTATTCGCCAATCATCATCATCATCATCATCGTCATCATCATCATCATCATCATCATCATCCGTTTACCCTCCAGGTTCGGTTTTTCCCTCGGACTTAGCGAGGGATCCCACCTCTACCGCCTCAAGGGCAGTGTCCTGGAGCTTCAGACTCTTGGTCGGGGGATACAACTGGGGAGTATGACCAGTACCTCGCCCAGGCGGCCTCACCTGCTATGCTGAACAGGGGCCTTGGGGAGGGATGGGAAGATTGGATGGGATAGGCAAGGAAGAGGGAAGGAAGCGGCCGTGGCCTTAAGTTAGGTACCATCCCGGCATTCGCCTGGAGGAGAAGTGGGAAACCACGGAAAACCACTTCCAGGATGGCTGAGGTGGGAATCGAACCCACCTCTACTCAGTTGACCTCCCGAGGCTGAGTGGACCCCGTTCCAGCCCTCGTACCACTTTTCAAATTTCGTGGCAGAGCCGGGAATCGAACCCGGGCCTCCGGGGGTGGCAGCTAATCACGCTAACCACTACACCACAGAGGCGGACGCCAATAATTATGATAATGGAAATTTGGAACACCTAGTGGACGAGATATAAAATAAATATAATATTTCTCACTGCTGATTCATTCTCCCCATCGACCATTTGGCTAATCAATTTCAATCACACCGGGCGAGTCGGCCGTGCGCGTAGAGGCGTGAGCTTGCATCCGGGAGATCGTGAGTTCGAATCCCACTGTCGGCAGCCCTGAAGATGTTTTTCCGTGGTTTCCAATTTTCACACCAGGCAAATGCTGGGGCTGTACCTTAATTAAGACCACGGCCGCTTCCTTCCAACTCCTAGGCATTTCCTATCCCATCGTCGCCATAAGACCTATCTGTGTCGGTGCGACGTAAAGCCCGTAGGAAAAAAATTTCAATCACACATTTATTCATTCGTCTGCTCAGTACTAATTTCACTCTATCAGTCAGTCATACCCACATTCATCACACACTTTCAGAAACGTGCAGACGTCCCTTTAAAAATGTTTTTGATTCTGTAAATGCGAGATTTTTAGGAAGGAGTTTCATAGATTTTCAGAGCGCTGATGAAATATCTTCAGGAAGGCAGTAGTACATAGTTGAACGTCATGTGATTAATTATCACTTATGCTATTATGTGCCTTACAAATGATTTTATGGTTTTCCGTGGTTTCCCATTTTCACACCAGGAAAATGCTGGGGCTGCACCTTAATTAAGGCCACGGCCGCTTCCTCCCCACTCCTAGCCATTCCCTGTCCAATCGTCGCCATAAGACCTATCTGTGTCGGTGCGACGTAAAGCAACTAGAAAGAAAAACAGATGCCATTAACCCATGCATCTTTTCATTTTATTTTCGTTTAATCTAGAATTTTAAGGGCTGTTTAGCCGAGATGGTAAAAGTGTCTTCTCTTTACCTGGAATAACATGGGTTCTATTTCTAGCAAGAAAGTTGAAAAATGTAGCAGCAAGGTTTACACTTCAGAAGTGGCCTGTGGCTGAGGTTCACTGGTCTATGTTTATTACTGTCGCGGTTTTGAACTGTACAGAACATGTGGTGTGGCCCTGTTTTACTACTGTATGTTTCTGTGATGGTTGGCAGTGTGGCGTGTATTGAGAAAAACACAAACACCCAGTCCGCTCCTAAGAGGAATCGAACCGAAGTGCTCAAATCTGTTCATTCAGCCAATGAATCCAGAATGAATAATAATAATAATAATAATAATAATAATAATAATAATAATAATAATAATAGTAATAATGATTGATACGGTCCGCCTCTATGGTGTAGTAGTTTCCGGGATTAGGTGCCACCAATGGAGGCTCAGGTTCGATTCCCGGCTGTGCCACGAATTTTGAAAAGTGGTTCGAGGGCTGGAATGGTGTTCACTCAGCTTCGGGAGTTCAATTGAGTAGAGGGGGGTTTGATTCCCTCCTTAGTCGTCCTCGAAGGGGTTTTCTGTGTTTCCCACCTCTGCTCCAGGCAAATGCCGGGATGGTAGCTAACTTAAGGCCACGGGTGCTTCCTTCCCTCTTCCTTGCCTGTCCCTTCCAACATTCCATTCGCTCCACAAGGCCCCTGTTCAGCATAGCAGGTGAGGCCATCTGCGCGTGGTACTGGTCCTCCTCCCCAGTTTTATCCCAACCAAAATTGTGACGCTCCAGGACACTGCCCTTGAGGCGGTAGAGGTGGTGTCCTTCACTGAGTCCGCGAGGAAAACCGACCCTGAAGGGAAAACGAATTAGGAATGAAATAAGGAAGAAAGAAAGAATAGGCCTAATTGATATGGTCAAGAGAGTTGTAATATTGTCAATTGTCAATATACTGAGTAATTAAACAAAAAACTTCACCTCAAATAACCCAAACCATTAAAAATATCGAAAATATGAGTTCACTTTCAGTAAAGTTACCAAGGGCCTCTTAATTGAGCTTGAGGTACTTCTTCGGGGTGTTAACATCTGGTGAGATAATGGTATTAAATATGTTTCTTATAATTTTTATGTTTTTTAATGAAACTATACAGTTTTCTACACCTAGTGTTAGAGATTGGGGCATTACAATATTAAGGATGTTATTAATTTCATAATACCACAGGCAATCCTGGAGGAAATTGAATGTCTTCAAACATACTTTGTTCAGCACCCACGCGCCGTATTCAAATGAGTCGGTAATCGAGTGGCCACGACACGCTCTGCGTACGGAGTTCCTTCACCTTCTTCTGATAGTTACGTATGCCACCTACTATACAAGTACAGTCACTCAGATAACGAATGAGCCCATGGCAGTGGATAGATTTCATGCAGTTAAACTTTTCTCATAAACTCTTTGTTTGTTTGTTTGTTTGTTTGTACAATTTTTCTTTACGTCGCACCGAAACAGAGAGGTCTTATGGCGACGATGGATAGGAAAGGGCTAGGTGTAAGAATTAAGCGATCGTGGGCTTAATTAAGGTACAGCCACAACATTTGTCTGGTGTGAAAATGGGAAACCACGGGAATCCACCTTCAGGGCTGCCGTCAGTAGGGTTTGGACCCACTGTCTTCCGATGCGAGCTCAGAGCTGCGCGCCCCTTACCGCACGGCCAACTCACCCGATAAAGAACATTTTCAGATACCAGGTTTTGCTCGTGAAGCGACGATATGCTTTTATGGGCAAAGTGCATATATACTCCCGTGTATCTCTGTGATAATAGTTCCATGTGTGTATCTCTGGTAGAGTGTCGGCCTCCGGATCGCAACATGAGTTTGAACTCAGTAGATGTGCAGAGAGAGACAGCGAAACATCGCCGGCACTATACACGGTGCTGGCGCGATTGAAGATGTGGCGGTCACGAGGCATGGTTAGCAGTAAGCGTATGAAATGGCAGTTTAGTTTACGAGTAGAGTACTTACTGAGCGCACGTTATTAGAGGAGATCGGAATTTACGTTAATACATTTGAATACAAACTAATTTGGCCAGCGGGATGTGTCGTCTCTGTAGCTCGCTCTTCCATGATGTACGTAAGTTTACGGGTTCTGAGAGGCTGTACCTCTAATGTTTATGCAAATCGCATAGCGTAATCGTTGTGCGGGATTGTACTTGGAATCGGGAGATAATGGGTTCGAACCTTACTCTCGGCAGCCCTAAAGATGATTTTCCGTGGTTTGACATTTTCACGTCAGGCAAATGCAGGGCTTGCACATTAATTAAGGCTATGGCTACTATAATCCCAATCGGTTTACTTTCACTTCCTTGCCTCGCTGCAAATCTGCCATGTGTGAGTGCGACGTCAAACAAAGAGCAAATTATTATTATTATTATTATTATTATTATTATTATTATTATTATTATTATTATTATTATTATTATTATTATACTGTATATTTGCGAATAAGCCCATTAGGACTACGAAATATACATAGAAGTCTGCAGTTTCCTTCCGTTGTGCCCATATTTCGTTCCACTTGGTCATCTTGCCATTTGTGAATTTTGGATGTGAGGATTACCCAGTTCTGGACGTCTATTCGTGTACTTCCTGCCTGTTTATTATTATTACTGTTATTATTAATATGTCTTTCTTTCTTTCTTTCTTTCTTTCTTAATCGCTTTACTCTCCAGGGTTGGTTTTTCCCTCGGACTCAGCGAGGGATCCAACCTCAACCGCCTCAAGGGCACTGTCCTGGAGCGGGAGACTTTGGGCCGGGGATACAAGTGGAGAGGAAGCCCAGTACTTCGCCCAAGCGGCCTCACCTGCTATGCTGAACAGCGGCCTTGTGAGATGATGGGACTATTGAAAGGGATAGAGAAGGAAGAGGGAAGGAAGCGGTCGTGGCCCTAAGTTAGGTACCATCCCGGCATTTGTCTGGAGGAGAAGTTGGAAACCAAGGAAAATGACTTCGAGGATGGCTGAAGAGGGAATCGAACCCCCTCGACTCGTTTGACTTCCATAGGCTGAGTGGACTCCGCTCCAGCCCTCGTAAAACTTCTCAAATTTCGTGACAGAGCCGGGAATCGAGCCCGGGCCTACGAAGGTGGCAGGTAATCACACTGACCACTACACCACAGAGGCGGATACTATTATTATTATTTTCCAATTCATTTCATTGTGCCTAATTTCTCTTTACCACTGTTTTCAGAGAAGTCAACTATTTGTTTTGTAAGTCTGTCTGCGTCCATTCTTTTAACAATGAAGGATAATGAAATATCAATATATTAATAGAAATGAAAGAAAGAACCTTAACCTGCGTTTCCCAAGGTAACTGCGAATGTTTCTGTATTGTTTTATTTCCTCCTTGCCTTTGAATCGGTATTGTCAGTCTGCGAACTTTTGGCCTAGAATTTTTCTTATAATTTTGCTCATTGTTTCTAAAAATTCGTTGTTTTGTAAGAAGTATTGCCGATGGAAATTTTATGTTACTCACCGTGTATACTTTATTATTATTATTATTATCGTCATAACCGAGAGAGAGCTGGCCATATGGTTTGTTTCGTGTTACTGTGCGCTCTCACTCGAGAGATGGTGGGTTCAAATCCTACCGTCAGCACCATTAAAGATTGTTTTCTGTGGTCTCCAATGTTCGCATCAGGCTGTCTTGTCAGGTCTCCCGAAATTTCACGAGATCTCCCGATTTTATGCAACGCGTGAGAAACCCCGAAAAAACAAAAGAAATCTCTCGAAATTTCTTCTAACCAAAAGTTAAGGAAAATGAATAATAACGATTAATGGTACTTAATATATTTGTGCTAAAAAACACTTTCCTCGTCTCACTGCATGAAATTTTATCGGTATAATAATTTCGTGTGGCTATTTCTAGCCGGGTGCAGGCCTTGTAAGGCAGACCCTCCGATGAGGGTGGGCGGCATCTGCCATTTGTAGGTAACTGCGTGTTATTGTGGTGGAGGATAGTGTTGTGTGTGGTGTGTGAGTTGCAGGGATGTTGGGGACAGCACAAACACCCAGTCCCCGAGCCATTGGAATTAACCAATGAAAGTTAAAATCCCCGACCCGGCCGGGAATCGAACCCGGGACCCTCTGAACCGAAGGCCAGTACGCTGACCATTCAGCCAACGAGTCGGACATTTTTATCGGTAACATCACCCGTTAGGTACTTCGCAGCATTTCATTTAGGCTTGAATTACGTAATTCCTGCCTTCTTATTGAACTCAAAACTCACCCCTGACTGCATCAATCGAAGGGAAATCCCCAACACGCATATAGAATATAAAATCTGCATTCTGCTATAACTTCAAAATTGGCACACGGTTTCTACGTCTGATAAATAACTGAATCTAGGCTTATAGGAAAAGTGTGGAAGAGAAGAATCATAGAGTGGCCAGCGAGTACTGGTGAGTGAAATTGTATATTTTTCTCATAATAAATTCACATGACTATTGCATTCTTTAATTTAGTAATATTATAACATTCCAGTGCTAGAGGAACTACCGAAATTTTCATTAAAACTCTCGAAATTTTTACGTACAATGTACTGACTTTTTATTTTCAGACCTGGCAACACTGGCATCAGAAAAATGCCGGGGATGTACCTCTCTTCCTCCCTCTTGGCCAGCTTGTCATTTGTGAATTTTCTCAATTCTTTCTTTCCCGTTCAAAGTTGGAATTTCTGATCCGTAATGCCATTCTGGTATAATGACTGTATTAACTTAGATTTTTGTGCTCGTAGATACATTATTATTATTATTATTATTATTATTATTATTATTATTATTATTATTATTATTATTGTTATTATGACTGTGTATGTTGGGTATTCAGCCCGAAGGCTGGTTTGATTCTCTACAGCTCCACCAACAGCTGTCATAAGTAGCCTAAGTGTCACTGAAGAGGCGTACTAGGGAAAAGAGGAGTGAGGTAGTTTCCCGTTGCTTTCCTCACCGAGCCAGCAGTAGTAGTTGTTGTTGTTGTTGTTATTACATATCAGTCTGCCAAGCCCACTGAAATGCATGCACCAACCGACCCTATGAGCGATACTTTCACACCATTCATAACAGGGACTGGCTGCATTAGGAATGGTGTTACTAGCATCACTCATACCTCAGGCACTTTCATATCGTCAAAGCCAAGGATGATACTGAGACAGAACAATGAAAGTAACAAATTTGGTATAGCCCGTACCAGAAGACATAGTGCACTGTAAACACTACATCTCGCAGCAAAGGTATATTATTATTATTATTATTATTATTATTATTATTATTATTATTATTATTATTATTATTATTATTATTATTATTATTATGATTATTATTATTATTATTATCATCATCTATATATTAAAAATTTATGAAAGCTAAAGTCAGTCAGTCCGGCCATTCTATCCGGTCGATTTCCTTCATTCTTTTTTAAAACTGAAAGGTATTCATGCACAGATTTGTCATCAGGTACTATAAATCACTTAACTTGCGCATTCCTCAAATTATTTGATTTTTCAACTTCTTTTCTCTTTGAAGCAATCATATCCTTGAATCTAATTGAGGTACGGAGTTCGTTTTGGCATAAGAACACTCAGTGGATCAAGGTCTTTCATTTCAGCTCTTAACTATTCAAATTGGTTGATTCTGGGGAAAGTTATGAGTGCACATTCAATTTGACGTCTCATTTCTTCAACATTTTTTCTCATTGAAGCAATCATATCTTTCGTTCTAATTGAGGTACGCAGTTCGTTTTCATCTAAAAACACTCAGTGGCTCAAATTATTTCTTTTGAGGCAATGAAAATCCACAGCCTGTTTCCAGTCATTTGACCGGGTCAGGGATGGAATGAATGAAGCCCCTATCTAGCGGCGAGGATAGGAAATGTGCCGGCTGCCGAAGCCTATCGCACTCCTCTGGGGCAATCATAAATGACTGACAGATGAATGAAATGTGAATGGAGAGTGTTGCTGGAATGAAAGATGACAGGGAAAACCGGAGTACCCGGAGAAAAACCTGTCCCGCCTCCGCTTTGTCCAGCACAAATCTCACATGGAGTGACCGGGATTTGAACCACGGTATCCAGCGGTGAATGACCGGCGCGCTGCCGCCTGAGCTACGGAGGCTTTTGCGGCAATAACTACTTAAATAGGTAGATTGTGAGAAAAGTTATGAGTACATTTGTCCCCATAACGAAGATCTTTGAAAGACTTTTAAACATTTCGGCGCGTGGTGTTGTTCCAAGAAAAGTTTAATTCAATTTATTTGTGTGATGTATTTTCAAGTGTTTTGTTGACATAATATTACATTCTATTACCACAGCAGATCATGTGCTTTATTTCATTTTCTCGAAACTTTGCAAATACATCCGTGAGGATAGTAACGAACACAACCGTACTTTGTACATTGCGGGCGGAGCCAGCGGGAAACTGCTAATTATTATTATTATTATTATTATTAGTACTATTATTATTATTATTATTATTATTATTATATCCGACTCGTTGACTGAATGCTCAGCGTATTGGCCTTCGGTTCAGAGGGCCATGGGTTCGATTCCCGGGCGGGTCGGGAATTTTAACCTTCATTGTTTAATTCCAGTGGGCCGGTGGCTGGGTGTTTGTGCTGTCCCCAACATCCCTGCAACCCACACACCACACATAACACTATCCTCCACCACAATAACACGCAGTTACCTACACTAGGCAGATGCCGCCCACCCTCATCGGAGGGTCTGCCTTACAAGGACTACACTCGGCTAGAAATAGCCACATGAAATGTATTATTATTATTATTATTATTATTATTATTATTATTATTATTATTATTAAAATTATTATTATTATTTGCTTCTTCTGTTTTGTCGTCATTTCAGTCGATCATTCCCCATGCCATGAAGTGCACGTAATTTTGTCACACTCTGAATGTAAATGTAAAAAAACTTACCAGGTTTGACCATCACGTGTGGGATGAGATCACTTCCGGTCCTGCTTGTGTCACTACACCATCACACACTCAAGACACTACTGAATGGAGATAAGAGCCACACCGACCAGGCAGCACGGGAGGGCGGGGTTCTTTCCGCTTCACTGTGTCATCGCGCTATAAGAAGTGGACAAGGCCATCTAGTTCGCACTCTCACGCGGAACAGCAGCCTGGGTCCTTAACGAAATTTACGATGTGGCTAGTCAATGAAATGTGGCACTACTTTGGTGTCACAGCAAAAACTGTTGGCATCTTCTCCTTTTTCATACAGACAAGAGGAGCAAGTGAAAGAGATGAACTCCAATTATGAGTTTCTTAATCATTAATCCAGATTATCCCAGTTATCTATGACAGCTAGAATTGCCATATGGTGTTGCCGGATCTCCCAAAATTTCAGGAGATCTCCCGATTTTCTTGCAACCTACCAGAAAATCCGAAAAAACAAAAATGTCCCGAAATGTCTTCTAAGTTATGGAAATTGAATAATAATGATTAATGGTACATAATATATTTGTGCCAACGGCCGTAGCCGTGTTGAAACACCGGATCCCGTGAGGTCTCCGAAGTTAAGCAACATTGGCCTCACCTGCTGGGTGTATGTGTCGTCTTCGTCATCATTTCATCCTCATCACAACGCGCAGGTCGCCTACGGGAGTCAAGTCAGAAGACCTGCATCTGGCCTTGTGCAGGGGATGGGAAGATTGGGAGGGATAGACAAGGAAGAGGGAAGAAAGTAGCCGTGGCCTTAAGTTGGGTACCATTCCGGCATTTACCTAGAGGAGATGTGGGAAACCACGGAAATCCACTTCGAGGATGGCTGAGGCGGGAATCGAACCCACTTCTACTCAGTTGACTTCCCGAGGCTGTGTGGTACTGCACCCATCGGATGAGTCTGATTGGCAACATTTTAATAATTGTATTTGTTAATAAATAGTAAGAGTCAGCGTTCTTAAACAAAGGGACAGCATTGGAAATTTTTGGTAGCTAGCTCGTGAGAATGAAGCCTTGATAGGAACTCATGCTTCTTTCTCTGCTAAAAATAAATTATTGGGACACCTGTTATTACATCATCTTTTGGAACTGCGTAGTTAGAATGGAAAAGTACTGGCAGGAGTGACTGAGATGGAGAATCATGGTTCTAAATACCCGAATCCCCTTATTTTGGAATGAACTCGTCCATATAGATGAACAGCGGAGTGTGTGCTCCAATCAGATTGCTGCATTTAAATAATTTCAAAATTAGCGCGACTAAATGACATGTGGCTTGTAATTAATCCCTGTCAGTATGTAAGGAAGATTATATTAAGAGGAGATGTCAGTAATTATTATAGTAATTCTGAACTAACTTACTGGTTTGTGGCAAATGGATTGGAATATTGTGTATCCAGATGTTTGTTATCACCGGCAGTGGGAACCCCTTGCCAGCGTGGAGAGTGGTTTATCAGCGCGGCAGAAGATATAGTCCAACTAACGCCTACTGTATTGTAAAAGAAATTACGAACAATTTTAGAGTCACGATGCATCATGGTAGTAACAAGAATTGATGCAATTTGTGTGTACAAAGCATTTCATGTTTTTGATAACTTGGTTTTGGAGCTACCCAGCATTCTTTTGGTTGGGATTTTTAGTGGCAAGAATTAGTGTTCCTACGCCGATTAGTGCGCCAACATCCCCGAATAGTGGTTTCTCACGGGTCAATCATCATCAAGAGACTTGTGGGGGTCAGACGTGTCTTAACTTTGCTCCGTGTTCAAGCACAAAGGTACAGAATTGTGTGTATTTATTACTACAGTGGAGGTGGAAATACGCCTTATAAACAGTAGTTGAGTTGTTAAGGTACTTAAAACCACCCAAGTGAGTGGAGTATTAACTTGACAGATTTTACGAGTGTTCAGTCCATGCAGGGCGAAGACGAAACTTTGAATTGTGCAGTAATTGCATCTTAGGTAACTTCAGTTGGAGTGTGTAGCCCGCAGAGCAACCCAGACAGTTTTAAAATATATGTGTAAGCCGTAAATAGTGGAGAACAATTAGCCTGCTGCAGCGCAGCTGGTAATATGTTTGAAACATTTGAGCGGAGGAAATACTCTCCCTCTCTATAAGTATTTAGGTCGTGTGGGGGTGGACACTTTCTCCCCAGCTGGGGCTTTACAAAGGAAACCGTTGAGCCCATGCGAGACTTTGCTTCATGAGAAGCAGCAGTGTGTTAAAGCAGAGTACGTAGAATCCAGCCTAAGTTCCAGAATATCTGAGTACTGCGAATGTGTGTATATATGTATTACAGTGTAATGTCTAGTTTTAAGACAAGTTGTCGTGTTTAATATTATGGGTAGGAAATAAACGTGTGCACAGTGTCAAGTGAGAGTGGAAAGTAGTAACATTAGCCAATGCCGGATACAGCAAGAATGGTAAATGATATTAACATGTTGGTCATGAATCTGTAAGACAACATGGCTGCCTTTAGTCCTGGCGATCCCGAAGTGCCCTCAATGTGAGTACACAATCTCATGTTTGATTTAAAATCTAAAGCTTTCCTTTGATAATGGTATCTTTATTTAAATAGGTATGCGAGTGACGATGATGCAACTATAAACCCGAGTACACAGCCAGAAAATTAGGATAATTCCGTTTATGAGTAGTGTAAATATTTATATTTATTATTATTATTATTAATCGTGTATGTACTAAATTTGATCTGTTAGTATCGAACAAGTTATATTTTTGAGGCAATTATTATTATTATTATTATCAGTAGCATTGTCAGTATTGCATTTAGGCGGAATTTTTTTTGTTTCACGCAAGCACAGTTATCGTGGTGGAGGAGTGATGAAGACAATTAATGATAATAAACATATAGATATATATATATATATATTCAATAGTTACTGTCGAGAATTCTGTTGGGACGACAGTAACACTGATACATCCACATATTGGTTGCTATGGCAAGTAACGCGGTTAGACAGTTGAGTGAACAATGTTAAATAAAAGGATTTATTTTGGCTCAGGTAAATCAAAGTGTTGTCGAATAATATGAACGATATTGAGCAACGGTAATTTATTTGAGATGTTTGAAGGTTCGTAGTCGGGAGTATATGGTAATACATGAGGTTATTTATCTGAAGATAATTATGGAAAACAAAGAGTATGGTGAACATATTCTCAATAAAAATGGAAATATAAGTATCAGCGTGATAGCTGAGAGGTAATAGAATTCGTGCAGAATAAGAAATGATGATGACGTCGTAAATGAATAAATGTGAGGAAATAAATAGGCCAGTTAAAGAAGGTATACGAGTTAGAAGGACCAGATGATACATGTAAATGGTTTAGCCGTGACACAATATCGTTCTATTCAGAGAAAGTATAGTACGCATTTAATGATATTTTAAAGTTAGGTTGGTAACATGGATCACGCAACTGGGCTGGTGTGGATGCTTGCCAGTAGGAACTATTTTATTGGTTTTAACAGATGATTATTATTATTATTAATATTAAATATATTTATTATTCTATTTGCCTCGTATCAGCCATCATTTAGGTACATTCTTTTATTGTCTGTGCATTGTCTATGCATTTTATTCTGAAGAAACCACAGTAACATTTGCAATGGGTCATGGCTATATTTCAGCGAATTATAATACGTTGAGACGCTGAAATAGGCCAAAAGTGTGGTATGTGCTGATGACAAGGTTCATATATGTATATATTAGTGGAAATGTGGTATTAGGTTAGGATTTCTGGCTGCGTTACCTCGCTTGGTGTACGTATTAGCATAAGTTAGTGTACGTTTTATTTAAAGTAGGAGAGTTTGTCTTTTCCAGATTAATTTTACGATATCTAAGTAAGGGTCATTCGCATATATCGAAAGTAAAGCTTTAGATTTTTGTGCAACAACAACCAAGGTCCATTATGTGAGATAAAGTTACTGAATTCTCAGGTTAAAGCAAGTATTGTTTATTGCACTTGGAAGGAAGATATTGTAATTATGGGAACTCAGTAACAGTTTTGGTTAGAGAAATATTATTATTATTATTAATATTGGTGAACTATATTATGAGAATTTCATGGTTATGCCTTTACACAGTGGATTAGGTATTTCACTAAATTATGGCAAATATGGTTTTATAGATAAAGAAAACCCAATAAGCACTGTTAAGAAAGATTCTATTTCAATGGTGTTACTCATGGCAAATGAATGTTCTAAGATAACTGACATAAACATACTATAATTTATCAGGATGGTGGATCAAGAGTACCGCAATTACAGGTCATGTTAAGATATTATAATTATTATTATTATTATTATTATTATTATTATTATTATTAATATTGAATATTATTATTTAACATTTCACCAATGCAATTCACAAGCAATTAGGTAGTCTTGATGAATACCATATTAATCACTTGTGTCAATCAATTGTGGATTTATTAATTAATTAAATAATTTGCATTTTATTTTTTTTTTAAATTCAATTTATCTACGATTTGGTTAACAATAGTATTGGATTTTGGTAGGTGATTATAATTCTTTAGGACTTTTTTTTATGATATCCAACATAGGAATAACATTCATTAAATGATATTATTATTATCGTTTCAATTATTATTATTATTATTATTATTATTATTGTTATTACAATATTATTATTATTATCATTTCGATGCATTGTAAATTCATTAATATCACTATATTGGAGGATTTGAGTCACAAGACAATGATTTCGAGTGATCAGTTAGGCAATTAATTAGGTAATTAATAAAATTTGAGTACAATAAAATTAGTAAAATTAATTAATTATTATATTATGGTAGCTTTTGGTATGTTTGTTTGCAAACTTATTTCACATATCTGAGAGATTAGTAGGGACAAATTCTAGGTTTTGATCCACGCAAAAATCGTCGTATTATTTCAATTATTATTATTATTATTATTATTATTATTATTATTATTATTATTATTATTATTATTATTATTATCATTATTATTATCATCACTATTGTATTACATTTTAAGTTGGTTTTCCACACTTCAGATATGTATTTGGGATACACTGTGGAGACTTTCCTGTATTCTTTCAATTGGTTTACAATGTAATTCAGTGATATTAAAACAATTTTATTAATTAGTTAATCGATACTTTATTTTTTTATATTTATATAAAGCAATTTTATCTATTATGATTATTTTGACTGATGACAAGTAGTTTTTTTTTGATGAATAACTTGAATTGGCTATACAAAATTTTATTCACATCAATATTATTATTATTATTATTATTATTATTATTATTATTATTATTATTATTATTATTATTATTATTATTATTATTATTATTATTATTATTATTATTATTATCATCACTAAATGTTCTCATGAGTATATTGTTATTCAATTGATCCACCTGGTCTATAAACAACATTATCCTAGTAAATGTGTACAGTTACACGGACATTATATAATTGGATGAACAAATATGGGAAACATCATTTAAACAAAATTTTATGGAAAATTATAAATATTATTCTTTAGGGATTAACGAGGTGGTCATGTGTGTCATTAATGAGAGTTCTAGCTGTACAGTCTCATATGGAAATAATGTAACATTAACAAGTCTATTTTACATTTTATAAAATTTATTTTACTTTTTTTTTTATTTATCAATAAAATTTTATACACATAATTAAACTCAAATCAGTCTGAGTCATAAATTATTGTAGTCAATAGTTTACCGAATGCACTATCCCTATGCATCCTGATTCGACGACAGGGACTGATCGCGCCTGAGAAGAGGACCTCACCACCTTCGGTAAGTATATTTTTTTTTAGGGCAGCCGAGGCAACATTGACATCTAGTCTACACCGAAGGAGCTCTGCAAGGGTGCAGTACACGTTCCAGCCCTTGTAGCACTTTTCAAATTTCGTGGCAGAGCTCGTTGTCCAAGAGCACTTTTTCCTCCGTTTCAGCCAACCACGAAAGTATCTGATTAGTGGATGGCATTGTAACTTGTATATATTGTCTAACAAAAGTCACAGTATAAAGATTTCACATTAAACACAAGCATGAAACAAACCCTGACTTATTACGAAACGCGCAATGTAAGTAGCACAGTTACTCGCTACTGAGCGCACCGCTCACCAAACATACACTACTGTGCCTAATAATGAATTGCGGGTGTGTGTTTTCAAAGATAATGAAAGTGACTGGCACATCCCCTTCATAACAATCTGTTAGAAAGGTACAGGGAGTTTCAAAGTTGGAGGTCTTGTAACATTCCAACAAGAAGCAATATAGTACGAAGGTGAGCGCCGCGCTCACCATGCGAGTAACCGCGGGTTAATTAAGGCCACGGCCGCTTCCTTCCCACTCCTAACCTTTCCCTGTCCCATCGTCGCCATAAGACGTATCTGTGTCGGTGCGACGTAAAGCAACTAGCAGGAGTGTTATGTGTGGTGTGTGAGTTGCAGGGATGTTGGGGACAGCACAAACACCCAGCCCACAGGCCATTGGAATTAACCAATGTAGGTTAAAATCCCCCGACCCGGCAGGTAATCGAACCCGGTACCCTGTGAACCGAAGGCCAGAACGCTGACCATTCAGCTAACGAGTCGAACAAGTAATGGATAACGTATGGAAATGAAATGAAATAAAATGAAATGACGTATGGCTTTTAGTGCCGGGAGTGTCCGAGGACATGTTCGACTCGCCAGATGCAGGTCTTCTGAGTTGACTCCCGTAGGCGACCTGCGCGTTCTGATGAGGATGAAATGATGATGAAGACGACACATACACACGGTCCCCGTGCCAGCGAAATTAACCAATGCCTATTAAAATTCCAGACCCTGCCGGGAAACGAACCCGGGACCCCTGTGACCAAAGGCCAACACGCTAACCATTTAGCCATTGAGCCGTACAACATATGGACAGATGAGAGGAGGAAGAAACACAGTCAAATAATGAAGAAGTACTGGAAAGGAAGAGAGGAAGCGGGAAACAAACCGAAACTAATGTAGTGGGTTATGTTACGCTGTCCTAAAATGGCAAAAATCGATATAATAATAATAATAATAATAATAATAATAATAATAATAATAATAATAATAATAATAATAATAATAATAATAATAATAATAATAATGTTTGTCTATCCTTTAGTCTTATGTGATACGAGGATGAGGTGATATGAATTTATATTGCATGCTTTAAAGGCCGGATGCCCTTCCTGACGTCAAACTCACTTGAGGAGCTAATGAATATGAAATGAATGATGGTGAATTAAATTGGGTAAGGAGATGGAGAGAATATACTGTTCTCTACGAAGTGGAACTCTCCCCGCATTCACTCGAAGGGAACATGGGAAATTACAGAAAAGAAAACCGATTCAGTACAGCCGACTGTCCTGTTGGAACCCACTCGTCTCCTGAATGCAACCACTCCGCTCGGTAATAAATAATAATAATAATAATAATAATAATAATAATAATAATAATAATAATAATAATAATAATAATAATAAACATGACAATATATAGACAATGAGGTCTTCTTCTTCTTCTTCTACTACTTCTTCTGCTTCTCTGTTCTCCACTCGTCTTATTAAGGAAGAATGGAGAAAAAGAAAGATAAGAGGAAATGCAGAGTGTTTATTTTTTTGTTCCTCTTCATGTCCTCCGCACCCCAGTGTGCGTAAGTATAGTAATAGGCCGTAACAACAATCCGTTTGTCTGAACAGTAAACACCCGTTGCTTAATGGTGTACTTAAGCACGGTTGGATGTTTGTTACTGAGCACTTTGTAATCACAATCACTGAGCGCATCAGGTAATTCACGTGTCTCGCCAGCACACGTACAGAGCTCTACCAACGACCGAGCCTTACAGGACAGAGGGTGGGACAGAGAAACAGTTTTCAACCTGTCGCAACTCCTTGCTCGTCCCTTGACTGTACGTACTGTATGCTATTGTGTGGTGCTCATTAAATTTTTTTTTTTTTTTTTGCTATGGGCTTTACGTCGCACCGACACAGAAAGGTCTTATGGCGAGGTGCTCATTAAAGCTATGCCTTTATTTTCGGATCACAGTGAAATGAAATCGGTATTTTCAATTAAATGAAGATATAAAAAATGTCGTACAATCAATAATCAAGAGTATACGTAACTGCAGGTATTACAAGAGGCATAACCGAGCAAGTGGCCGTGCGGTTTGGGTCACGTAGCTATCAGGTTGCATTAGGAAGATAGTGGGTTCGAAACCTACCGTCGGCAGCGCTGAAGATGCTTTTCCGTGGTTTCCCATTTTCATACCAGGAAAATGCTGGGGCTGTACCTCAGTTAAGGCCACGGTAACTTCCTTCCCGCTCCTAACCCTTTCCTATCTTATTGTTGCCATAAGACCTATCTGTGACGATGCGATGTAAAGCAAATAAAAAAAAGAATAAATGGAAAGAACATACAATCTTTTAGTCCACGATATTGGAAGCACGTAAAATTAAGCTAAAAATACAACACGTGACAATGCATTTTTGATAAGCCTTAGCCTACCAAACTACTGATCCTCCACTTGGCGGCCTGTGGATCACGAAGGGATGCGTGGTCAGCATAATCGGCCTTATTCTTGGCCTCCTATGCCGGACCACCAACTCTCTGTTAAATATTTCCTCAACATTGTCCTCACCCAATCTGAGAGGATCTTGAACTAGCCTTCATATCTAGGTAAAAGTCCCTGACCTGATCGGGAATCGAACTCTGGGTCTCACCCGGCGAGTTGGCCGTGCTCGTAGAGGCGTGCGGCTGTGAGCTTTCATCCGGGAGATAGTAGGTTCGAATCCCACTATCGGCACCCCTGAAGATGGTTTTCCGTGGTTTCCCATTTTCACACCAGGCAAATGCTGGGGCTGTACCTTAATTAAGGCCACGGCCGCTTCCTTCCAACTCCTAGCCCTTTCCTATCCCATCGTCGCCATAAGACCTATCTGGAAGTGTTGTTTGGTGGTGACAAAGCTGAACATTGATCGCTCATGTAATATTAGCTGATCTGGTCAGTACGTGTTGTCAATGAATGAATTCGGGGGATTCTCCCGTTGCCTCGTCGCACGGTTGAGTTTCCTCAAGAATTCGCGTTTGAAATACCGCCATTTCCAAATCTAGCGAGAAATTGTAAAGGCATAAGACCTATCTGTGTCGGTGCGACGTAAAGCCCCTAGCAAAAAAATAAATAAATAAATAAATAAAATTAAATTAAATAAAACAAAAAAAACTCTGTGTCTCTCAAGAAGCAGGCTAGCTAAACCCACGTCACAGCAGCGGATTTCCTTTCTCACATAAGGTGGAATGAAATGGCGAGAGTCATCTACTCTACGCTGAATATAAACAGACGTAAACAGTTCAGTATTATATAAGTAAGATGCATGGCTGTGTCTAAAACTGTGCGCTACTTTCTTTAAGTATTTCCATCTCGTAACACGAAGAACAATACCACAGACGAAAAGAGGAGACTTTTTTTTGTAACAAGGCAGAATATGACGCATGAAGATTCTAGACTCTGCCTTAAGCCAGAATAATGGCTACACTCAACTTAGCTATTCGACGGTAAGCCTCTTACAATATTGTTTGCCTGCCGACGTTTTTACAGCTTATGTTGTCAGGAAGGAAAAGAATTCAAACATAGTGAATATTTAAGCACACCAGAAGAATAGAATTTTCTTTCAGCGGTAAAGCACTGAAGGCTATATTCAGACCAGATTTTGGCCAGAGTATGGAACCGTAACAAAGAATTAGAATGAAATTTTAAATATCTTTAGCTAATCACCAATTTTATAGACTCAGTGCCTGGGTAAAAAATACGGGAGTTGCAAGGAGAGTTGAAATTCGCTGCGGACTGTCGATAAAATATGTAGTAGGTATAATCTAATGGGAACCACAAATGAAGAATGAAATAAGGAATTTATTTATTTATTTATTTATTTATTTATTTATTTATTTATTTATTTATTTATAACAGCTTCTTTTACTTGGCGGGGTTAAGGCTATAAAGCCTTCTCTTACGCTGAACCAAGTTTAACTACTGGTGTTTTATCAAATGCTATGATCGTAACTTACAACTATAGTCATAATATTGAAAGATGTGTTTTGACATTTCTTAGAAGGAGGTCCGTTTACTGCCTGCCTGGGTGGGAAGAAGAAAGTAGGGGGCACGTTTGACACGGAAACGAGGGCGACCCAATGCGGTTACCATGAAGATAAGCCTACTTGCCGACTCGTGTTCCTTGGTGTTGTCAAACCTTTCACCTCTGAGATTCGTACAACGCAACATAGTGGTCTGTACGAACCAACAAGTGAGCCGAGGATGAAGAGGAGGAGGAGAAAGGGATGCAGGAACGTTGCAAAACCCTGCAATGGCACGTGCAATGCTCCTTCATCCAGCACAATCTGTCAAAACGCTTCTTTTAATATTACGGATTTCATATGATAGCATTGCTTTTAATCGCGACAATGGTGTCAATATAACGACCTATGTTGATTTTAGTTGGAAAAACCACTATGACAGTCTTTTTGAGAACGTAAAACGACAGGTGGAGCGTGAGTGTCTGCTATTATAATGAAAACTCTCCAACTTGATTGTGACTGCAAGAGGGCCTACCATTACAATGAAAATTCCCTAACACAGTCTTCACATAAGAAAATACGTTTTGTACCTTCCTCGTCGCGTTTCTAGGGTAACGTTAAGAGTTACACAATTTAATACAATCTTGCTCACAACGTGTACTCTACCCAACCTAGCATTCTGTATAGAATGTAGAATTCCGCAGTGAAGCCCGGTTACATCAGCTGGTACTTACATTTTACTAATCAGTTATTTAGATATCATTTAATAACCAACACAAATAAGCTTACATTTAACCTACTATAACGACAAGTAATTCAACGTTTGCACAGCAACTAATTGTTATAAGCATAAATACAGAATGACTTAATAATAATAATGAACAATAAAATAAAGTTAATGATAATAAATTAAATTAGTATTGTCATAAATTACATAAACATTTCTTACATTGCTTCCTCGCGCCTGTAACCACGTCGTATAAAACGATGACGTTATATAACACAAAAACGTAATAGAATACGACAACTTACAGCAATAGAATCAATATTTTGGGTTGTCAGGCCCTGTGCGTGTGTTCAGCGTTTAGCCCAGAACGTGCCATTTGATCTCATCAGTAAGGGTACATGGGATAATAGAACAAGCACAAGTTATGACAATTGGCTGGATGGACATGGTTTGTAAAAGATTGTGAAAATTGAGCTCCTCCGGTCGGCCTTAAATAGGGAGAACTCCAGTGAGATAATCGATTGGTGGCAGATAGGGCTGGATTTGCACGCCTGCCTCGTTCCTCACTGGCAGCTCGGTGGCGAGCGGGCGGAGCCCTAACTGGGTGTCGTCACTCGTGGCCAGGCTAACTTGCTGTTCCCAAGGCCTTCAATAAAATAGCGGACACTGTCACAATTGGTACATTTCATATATGTGCCGCTTACTTCGTTTGTTCTTCGGATTAGGCATAAACAAGTTGAAGGTAACTTCCGTTGAATTATTCATTTTGTTTGTATGTTTGTTATATCACGGAACAATGGATAAACAGCATTGATCGAAACTTGGTTGGTGATGTGGTATGTGGTCTCTGAAGAGACCCAATGCAGGATTTCCACTTGACGCCTATGGGCAACTTGTGCGTCTGGGAGTGTTATGATGCAATGGGGTGAGGGTGAAAACATACTCGCATCGAATAAAACCGAGGATTCATCTCAAAGCTTAAAGTTCCCAACTCATAGACAAATCTAACTGAATACAGGATTTTCACATGCAGTCTAGTGATTAGATATAGTATACCACCATCTTAGTGTGATTAACTGCTACCCCCGGATGCTCGGGTTCGATTCATGGTTCTGCCACGAAATTTGAAAAGTGGTACTAGGACTGGAACGGGGTCACTCAGCCTCGGGAGGTCAACTGAGTAGACGAGGATTTGATTTCCTCCTCAACCATCCCACTTCTCCTCCACGCAAATGCAGGGATGGTACTTGACTAAGGCTACGCCCGCTTCCTTCTCTCTGCCTTTTCCATTCCCTCCAATCTCCGCCCCCCCACCCACAAGAGCCTTGTTTAGCATAGCAGATGAGGCTGCCTGGGTGAGGTACTGGTCCTCCTACGCAGTTTTTTCCTCCCGATTCAATATCTCACGCACTACGACACTACCATTGAGGTGGTAGAGGAGGTATCCCTCGCTGTGTCCGAGGTAATAACCAATTCTGGAGGGTAAACAGATTAAAAAAGAAAGAAAGAAAGAAAGAAAGAAAGAAACCACCGTCATTTTTCCATGCCGGCCTGTGTGGCTCAGACAGTTGATATAGGCTTGCCAAGTTGGCAGGTTCGATCCTGGCCCATTCCGGTGGTATTAAAGTGCTCAAATACGTCAATCTCGTGTCAGTAGATCTACTGGCACGTGAAAGAACTCCTGCGGGACGAAATTTCGGCACCTCGTCGTCTCCGAAAACCGATAAAGTAGTTAGTGGGACGTAAAGCCAAGCCATTATTATTATTATTATTATTATTATTATTATTATTATTATTATTATTATTATTGTTCCTAAGTATCTGTGGAACAGCAGAGGTGAAAGAAGGTGCCGGGGTGAATGGGTCTAACTACATAGCCGAGATATGAATTAAAATTTCATTAAAGGTTATATTTTCGAAAATAGCAAAACTTAACAATTTTGACATAGAATTTAAAAATTTAACAAATAACAACAAGTCAACAAATAACCGACAATCAGGTACAAGACCAGGAAAAGCCTAAATTTAGAGACAATATAACAATATGGGCTTCAAGCCCCATGTTTTACAATTTCTGAGCTCTCAGCTCACAAACACATGTTTACCAAAGGGCAGAAAACCCCTAATAGCATGGAGCACTTGCTCCCACCTAGCAATGTCGAGCCTCCTAGAGGCACATATCCAAATACTTAAAAGAGCTAACCCGCTCTCAGTTTTCCAAGCCTATTAAAGGCAATACCAGGCTTTACACTAAATTGCCATCAAGGTACAACTTACACAAAATGAAACGGGGGTATCTTGTACCCAATCTACTGGGCCTTAGCAGAAAAAGAACAGGTTAAGTGAATGGTCCGCAATACCAAAGGAATGGAGGCGAGTACTTGCACTCCTAAATACACATTTTAAAACCTAAAAGGCACCAGGCCGAAGAAACGGGGGCAATTCCCAAACTATGGAGGTGACTCGTATACTGAATAAATTTAACACATTAAGGAAGAGTAGAAAATCGGTTACGAAAACGTAGTCACCTCAAATCAAAATGAAGGGGAGCTCGAGAGGGTAAAGCACTCTCTATCCCCGATTTACGGTTAAAGATATATGAAGTTTTTACATAAACAGGAAGAATTTTATATGTTTATAGAGATAGGTTACATGGTAAAGGTTTCGGACATTCCCCGCGGGTTAAACTGCTGAGCTAGCAAGAAATAAAGATGTTAAGCGGCCATTACCTTACTGAAGAACTGCTGGCTGAAGAAAGAGGCGCTTCCCGCCTCCTGCTACACGTCCACGCTCTAAGTTAGATGTTGATGAAGTGGCTGAGAGACAAGGAAATCAGCGGTTTTTATACCCTCGGGGAAGATTCGAGTCCTTTCATAAATAATTAAGACACACCCACAGGCTTTTATTGGCTACAGTACACAGTTACACACAAAATGGAATAAGAAACCTATGATTGGTGGGAAATTAATTATAGAAATTCTGGATTGGCTAAGTTAAAAACTGGTGGAAAGAAAGATTAATCTTGCCAATCTACAAATGAAAGAACGAAATTTAGCAAGGACAAAACTTATGAGTACAAAATTTCTTCAAGAAAGTTCCTTCACTTCGCACCAGGGTGCATGATCATAGTCCTTAGGCGGTGACATCTATGAGAGAATGTCCAAACTTCTTGATAAATAGTAAACAAAAACACATCGAAATTCGCACAGTGACATCTTCAGAGGTAAGGTTTAAGTAGATCCAGTTTTAAGTTCACAGTTTCTCCTGTAGAGGAGTACTTTAAGGCGGAAAATTCAAATGTGCGGCGTAGAGGTGTACCAGCCGGTACAATTATTATTATTATTATTATTAGCACCCACGACTCGACAGCTGTGGGAGAAAGCGGAAGAAAATAAAGAATACGAATTCATAGTACTATAGTTCTGTCTGAAAAGAATGCATAAATATGTACACAATAAAATCTTAAAATTTTCAAATCCAAAAAACTTTACCCATAAGCTATGATAACCGGTCGAGTTGGCCGTGCGGTTAGGGGCGCACAGCTGTGAGCTTGCATCCGGGAGAAGATAGTGGTTCGAACCCAACTGTCAGCAGCCCTGAAGACGGTTTTTCTATGGTTTCCCATTTTCACACCAGGCAAAACAATGCTGGGGCTCTACCTTAATTAAGGCCACGGCCGCTTCCTTCACATTCCCAGAACTTCCCGATTCCATCGTCGCCATAAGACCTCCCTGAGTCGGTGCGACGTAAAGCAAATAGTAAAAAAAAAAAGCTATGATAATTTAATCTTTACGCTAAGGTTTCCTTTTTAAATATATTTTTACTTCCTAGTGACACAGACAGGTCTTACGACGATGATGATGTAGCACAGAGCTAAGAATTGACAGTAGTCTTAATTAAGGTACAGCCGCAGCATTTCCCTGGTGGGAAAATGGAAAGCCTGAGAAAAGAAAACCTTTTTTGGGCTTCCCAGAGTGAGCTTCAAACCCATCTCCCGAAAATAAGCTAAGAGCTATGCGGCCCGAGCTTCACAGCCAACCTGTCAATCTTTGTGTTAAGTCGTGGTCAGTCGTCATGGAAACTAATTAACTGGTGGTGATGGCGATTGTTGTCCTCTCCTGTACGGCAACAACTTCTCTTGGGCTTGTAGTAAGGGCTTTCATGTCAAGAGAGGGATATCTAATTAGCTTCTCTTGCTCAATAACCCGCTTGCGTCAGCTAGTGCAGTTAGCACTACATAATCGTATCATTGGTTCTTCTCCTGATATAAACTAGAAAATCTTGTAACTGAGCGAACATCAAAAGGGAAATTGATCCACTTTTCATTAACATATGAGTTAATTCGAGGCGTTACTTTCTACCATTATTTTGCGTACGATTGCGCGAAAGGGAAACAATTATTCACGTTATTTCGCAAATAGGCCTTAACCCATCGCTGGAATTTCGCTGTAATCAGTTTGCTAAAATTATTCATAAAAATTCTAATTCATGTCATTTGTGCGAAATATATATAAATCTTACTATACCGGGTGGTACAGCTGCCCCTATTTTTTCCCGAATATATGCAACCAGCTAGGACGTAAATGTCTCTTAGTCCCATCTTGCGCAACACCTTACAGCAAAGTTATGTGCAGTTAACCCGATGTAGACTTCTCCGCACAATGGAAAAATGGTATAAGAGGCAGTAAGTGAGGTCCATCTCAACAACACTGTACCATTGTATGTAGAGCGGTGTCCAATACTCTACTAATTTTTACGAAATGTTACTGTTACCGGGTTTTTGTGGTAGTTAAGCATGAAAGAAGGTGCTGGGTGGTGAATAGGTCTCAAGCTACTAAAGAGAAATTAAATTTTAAAATTTAACAAGGTTATATTTTCTTTTCCAAATTAGGTAACAACAAATAGAACAGGTACTTAGTAGCCGAAATACAACTTGAAATGTACAATTACAGGGATTAAAGAATTTGGGCTTCGAGCCCTGAAAACACAATTCTTGAGCAACTAGCTCAACTTTACGATATACCAATTTCAACAAAAGGGGCAGAAGACCCCAATCAAACCCTGGAGCCCTTGCTCCAAATTACACAGCAAAGCCTCCTCGAGGCATACAACTCTCAGTCTTAGAAAAGAGCCACTCGCTCTTAAAGTTAAGCCTCTCCCAGGCCACACCAAACTCAACTTTCAAGTTGTCCTCAAAGGACATATACACAGGGGTAAAATACCCAACCTACTGAGGTCTATTAGGTGAGAAAAGATTAATACATGACCTCAAAATACAACTTGAGAGGAGGCGAACTTGCACTCCTAATACACTTTGCTTAAGACCTACTTGGCACTAGGCCGTTAATACAAGGGCTAATCCCATACTACAGAGGTGACTTAATGGCAATTTACATTACATTACGGGAGAATTGGTTGTGAAAAATAAGTTCACCTCAAGACGATGTGAGAGGAAACTCGAGAGGGTTAGCACTCTCTATCCCATAATGTAGCTTTACAAGAGAATAGAAGAAAAGAGTAGTTACATTTTAGGAAAAGGTTACATGATGGAAAACGCTTCGAACCCGCCGCGAGAGTTAAACTGCCGACCTAGCAAGAAAAGAAGATATTAATAGGCCATTACCTGGTAGTAGATCGCTGCCGAGGAAAGAGGCGCTTCCCGCCTCCTGCTATGTACTTAATACACTGAAAGATGGAACAGAAGTGGCCTGGAGACCCTAAAATCAGCAGTTTATATCCTCTCGCGGAAGATTCTAGGCGTTAGGGGAAAGAAAACACCCTCCCACAAAATCTTTATTGGTTCGGGAAAAGAAACCCCTACAAAGAGGAAAAAGAAACACATTATTGGTGGAAAATTAATTAAAGAAATTCGGGATTGGCTAGATCCAAACTAAGGGGAAAAAGAGGGGTATACAGCCAACTTAAACAATGACAGAAGGAAATTTAACAAAGAACAAACTCTTGAAATAAAAATTTCTCCAACACAATAGTTCTTTGACTCCGCACTAGGTCGCACTATTGTTGATCTTCAGTAGTGTCCTCTAGAAGAGAAAGTTCACACTTCTTACTTCAAGCGAAACAAAAACACATCAAAAGTGACACAGTTCAAAAACTCAAAATTTTCCATGTGGTGACATCTTCTGAGAAAGTAGAGAATTAATAGAATAGATAAAGTTCAACCTTCCTCCAGAAGAGGAGTTTCAACTGGCGCAACTTTTAAATAAACGGTGTAGAGGTGTACCGCCCGGTACAGACCTCCCCCCCCAAAAGTTCCTCCAGGGGTGACACATGAAATCAGTTTGAAACAAAGTCCAAGAAATAATGTTGATACGAAGATAGATAGCAGAAGCATTTACAAGATTTCTTAATTCAGTTTCAAAATGTTGTTGTTGCAGGTGAATTAAAGTCTTTATGTTTGTAGAATTTGAATTTGTGAAGATAAACTTTTAATACTTAAAGGTGAAGAAAAATTTTGCAATGTCCACCAAATATTGTAGTTGAATTCCCAAGTATAGTTATTGCTTATGTGACTGTCCATGTAGTTGATGTAGATTGAGTCGAATGGCCGGACCGGCCATTGCAGCTTGCGTCCAACGGAGGCCGCTCGGACCCCTCAAGTACCCTGAGATACCGCTCGCCCGCACTATGAGGGGAGCAGAGGTGTTGAAGTACGCCGTGCCCGCGGTGAACAGATACAGGCTGCGGGCATGTAGCAGGTCGTGCGCCGCACATCAGCCTTGGCCGGGAGGTGAGCTCCGGCTCGCCGTGCACACGTCGTCCTCGCTGGAGAGGAGGGGGCCCATCCCCCTCCCCAGTCGCTGCACGGCGCTGCGCGGCTGCGGGGGCGCTGAAACATTAAAGCTAGGCGGCAGAATTGTGTTGGACAATCATTTCCTTTGAGGGTACAGGCTTGTGGAGAGGTTGAGGGGCCAGCGGCGTGTAGATATCCATGGCATTTACTATTATGAAGCCACAGTGTAAGGTGGAGCAGGAGACGGGAGCGTGGTAATGGCCGTGGCAAGAACAGGATGGCAGTTTAACGGGTCGGGGCAGGTTTTACAAAAGGCTTACATCTAAAACCCAAAATATTATAGAAGGGGCAGATTGCCATAAAAGTGAAACTCAAAAAAAAATATAACCTTCATATCCTTTCAAAATAATATGAAGCAAGTTAACACAAAATTACACCGGTTTCACCTGGGACAGGTGAACCCTAAATATCCTCTCGGTGGCTGGATTACTTAACAATAAGGTAACCGGCGTAAGAAAATCGAGAATGATACAAGGCCCATGAAATCTGGGGGCAAGCTTGCCCGCGGAAACAAAATTTTTGACCATAACCTGGTCACCTACCTTCAAAGGGGTGGGTCTCCGTCCACGATCATACCTTTCCCTAACCTTTTCATGAGACACTTTAAGATTGGCTTTAGCCTTCTTCCAAAGATCTTTAATGTTGTCCGGATCTATTATCTCGGGTAGAATGTCATTCAGAGACCAGAGGTTAGAGAGCGGCGAGTTGGGAACAAACTTGAACATTAAAGAAGCTGGAGTGAACTTGTGAGATTCATGAACCGCTGAATTCAAAGCAAAAGCTATCCAATGCAGGGACGTGTCCCACCTGGAAGGATCTCCATGATGATAGGCAATGAGTGCGGACCTGAGATTACGGTTAACCCGTTCAGCCAGAGATGGTTGAGGGTAATAAGCAGAAGTAGTGACATGAGAGATGGATAAGTCAAAACAGAATTTACGAAATAAATTAGATGTAAAAGCCTTAGCATTATCGGAAACTATGTATTGACAAGGACCAAAAGAAGCAAAGATAGTATTAAGACAAGAAATGGTGGACTGAGCGGTAGCCAGCTTAGTCGGAAATAACCAGGAAAATCTAGTAAAACCATCTACACATACAAAGATGAACTTGTTGGCATTCCCCTTTGACTGGGGGAAGGGTCCCACATAATCAATATACAGGCGTTCCATGGGGCGCGACGCTTGATGAGAAGACAAAAGGCCTACTTTAGTGGACATGGTGGGTTTACTGATCAAACAAGATTTACAAGCTTTTACAAGTTCCCGAATTTCACCGTCCATACCTTTCCAGATGAACATTTCACGAATCTTTTCACGAGTTTTAAAGATACCAAGATGCCCTCCTAATGGGGTCTCATGATAATACTTGAAGATCATAGGTACAAGAACCGCTGGAACAACAACTTTCATCATCTTATCATGCCTCGAAGGGCAACATAGAACTCCATTCCTCAGAACATAAGGGACAACATGTTCCCCAGAAGAAAGGGTTTCCATTATCGGAGCCAGCGTCGGATCTTCACGTTGGTATTTCTCAATATCCCTAAAAAGCATGGGAGCATCTGTTAAGATGGCATTAACACCAGATAGTATGGACTCGGAAGGTGATGAACTATCGACCGGTTCGTGGGTTTCGACGTCGTTATGAAACATACGGCTGAGTCCATCAGCAACAGCATTTTCGGTACCTCTGATATGTCGTACATCAAATTGGAAGGCAGAAATACGGATGGCCCAACGGGCTATACGACCAGTACGACGCGGCCTACCTAAGACCCAGCTTAAGGCTTGATTATCTGTCTCCAGGTCGAATTTGACATGTTCCAGATAGAGACGGAACTTTTCTAAGGCGAATAAGACTGCCAACCCTTCGAGCTCATAGATGGAATACTTGGCTTCTTGAACCGATAGAGTCCTAGATGCATAGGCGATGGGACGCCTCCCTAGTTCAGTCTCTTGAAGAAGGACTGCAGCTACAGCTGACGATGACGCGTCCGTTTGGACGATGAATTTCTTCGAGAAATCAGGCATAGCAAGTACAGGGGCATTACAGAGAGCTAATTTAAGATCTTCGAAAGCGGCTTGTTGAGAAGGTCCCCACTCGAATTTGATGCCTTTCCTACGAAGAAGGTTTAAGGGCGCCGCTCTATTAGCGAAGTTAGGAATAAACTTCCTGAAGAAATTCACCATACCAATGAATCTAGCGATACCTTTGATGTCCTTAGGAGGTTTAAAATCACGGATGGCCTGTGTTCTAGAATGATCGACAGCTACCCCATCGGGTGACACAATATGCCCTAGGAATGACATAGAGGGCTTAGCAAAGGCAACCTTGGACAACTTGACAGTTAACCCAGCCTTACGAAGGCGATTCAGAACTTCTCGCAGATGATCTAGATGTTCTTCAAAAGTCTCGGAAAATACGACGACATCATCCAAGTAGTGATATAAGTACTCGAATTTGATGTCGGAGAAGACCCTATCTAGTAGCCTAGTGAGCACAGCTGCCCCCGTGGGGAGCCCGAAAGGCACGCGGTTGTATTCATATAAATTCCAGTCCGTGGCAAACGCTGTAAGGTGTTTAGACTCTTCAGCAAGGGGAATTTGATTATAGGCCTGATTCAAGTCCAAGATAGTAAAGAACTTGGCCTTACGAAACCATGAAAAGCAAGAATGAAGGTCGGGAAGGGGCACAGATTGTAACACCACCTTCCGATTGAGAGCCCTGTAGTCAATTACAGGCCTGAAGCCCCCTTGGGGTTTCGGGACTAGAAAAATAGGCGAAGAATACGCTGACTTAGAGGGCCTAATAATACCATCCTTCAACATCTGATCGATGATTTCTTTCAGAGCCTTCATTTTAGGTGGAGATAGCCTATACGGTGGAAAACGGACAGGAATCGAATCCGTGACCTCAATTTTGTATTCGATCAGGTCAGTAACGCCAAGAGTATCAGAGAATACCTCGGGAAACGACTGACACAGTTTGCGAATACTATCAGCCTGCTCCTTAGGTAGATGTCTAAGGTCTAACAACATCTCATCCTGGGTAGGCGAAACAGACGAACATGACACAGAATTACACTTTAATAGTGGAATTTTACAACTAGAAGCAAATTTGAATGTGCACGACCTAGACTGGAGGTCGAGCACAAGACCAGTGTGAGAAATAAAGTCAGCTCCCAATATAATGGGGCAAGACAATTGCTTGGCCACAAACAATTTAATTTTCCATGTAAATTTAAAAATACGAATTTTGACCAGTAAGGAACCTAGAATTTCTAATGGAGATGTATTAGCAGAAACACATTTCACAGGAGAAGAGTCATAGACAGGTAGGTTACAAACAGACTTCAATTTCGAGTACCATTCAGCCGAAATAATGGAACAAACACTGCCTGAATCTAAGAGAGCTGTTATAGGCTCGTTATTTAACTCAATCTTAAGAAAAGGAACAGGTGCGGGGGTATCCGCCGCAATCCTAAGACACTCTCTGGGGCATTCAAAAAAAGAATTTGAAGATTGCTCATTCCCTGAATTCTCGACCCTTTTGCCCGGGGCTGAGCCTTGGAAAGCAGAATTAGTCGACTCAGCCGAAGCCGCTAGTCACTTTTTATTATTGGCATGGGTGGAATTTGCACCAGAGCAGGAGGGGGTGCTATTTGAGTTTGGGCAATTCTTGGCGATATGTGAGAAAGCCCCACATTTAAAGCAGCCTTGTGATGACCCTGCTCCATTCCTTGTCCCACTTGACTTGATCAGAGGACACTTATTCCGCAGATGGTCAGGCGACCCGCAAGCATAACATTTACGGGGATTGACTGGTCGGCGAGGTGGAGGCCGAGTGTTACTAAAGGAAGGCGGGGGTTCTTTCGCGACACGCAAAGAATCGGCGTATCTAACTCCTTCCGCTGAGACTGCCAATGCTTCAAGTTCCGAGAACGTTTGCGGGCACGCCGCGAAACACAAATATGACCTATAGGATGGTGAAATACCTTCCACAATAGCTTGTACAATTTGGTCCTCAGGGAAGTGAAGAGCAAACACCCTGGTATAAAACTTAATGTCTTGAATGAAATCAGCCAAGTTTTCATCCAACCTCTGTACTCGATAATAGTATTTCTGAATCAGAGATGACCTTGCGCGGGCAGGAATAAAATTAGCAAGTAGATGTGCATGAAAATCTTCGATGGATGACTGTTCAGCTATGGCTCTTACTATTTTGTCGGAGAGAATACCAATAGCATACGGATAGATAATTTGCAAGATTTGACATGGCGAAAGAGAAAAAACAAGAGCATGATCCTGAAATTCCACTAGAAATCTTAAAAATGAAATTACGTCACTGGTGGTATTAACGGAAAACTTGGATATACCTCTGAGCAACATTGCCAATGGATGAGGCAAGCTGCTAAACCCGGGCGACATAGTAGGTAAAGGTTTCACTGGCAAGGAAGTTAATTCAGCACGTACATTGTTCAACGATGTGCGGCGTTCAGACTCGTTGTCCAATGGGGCAGAGATAGTTTGAGCAGCAACGGTTATCCTATTGCCTTCTCCCTTAGCAGGTTCTTCCTCACTACTTACATTCACAACGGTGGGCTGATCAGATTTGGGAGGAACTTCCCCAGTTAACAATTGAGTGACTTTACTAGACAATTCAGAGATAGTTTCAAGGAGCGTATTAGCTTGCTTCCTCTGAACGTCATTCACCTTCAGAGACAACAGATCATTAACTCTATTTGAAAAGTGATATAGCCTGCCTTGCACACGCTTAATTTGATTAGGAGACGGATCGTTTTCATCAAAAAAACTGACTACAGATGCTAGCCCAGTAATATTCTCGACGATCGTGGAAAGAGACTCATCAATTTCTTTCTCTCCCAAATTGGGGATGGAAATGGGCAAATCAAGGGACTCTCTAAGCTTGTTGGTGTCGATTGCAACCGTGCCTCCAGATTGCACATTTCTGATAGTTAACTCGTATATCAACTCCTCTTTGCGCAAATAGTTAAGGAGGAGAACATCGCGAGGGCCGGGCATGATGACAGAACAATTTTGAAAAACTCAAAAAATTCCAGCAACTGAGACAATTATTAGAGTTCGAATCAAAGCAATGTTTAGCCGTCAAAAGGGGCTAAATTGAGACCCATTCAACCACGCTCTGCTACCACTTGTTACCGGGTTTTTGTGGTAGTTAAGCATGAAAGAAGGTGCTGGGTGGTGAATAGGTCTCAAGCTACTAAAGAGAAATTAAATTTTAAAATTTAACAAGGTTATATTTTCTTTTCCAAATTAGGTAACAACAAATAGAACAGGTACTTAGTAGCCGAAATACAACTTGAAATGTACAATTACAGGGATTAAAGAATTTGGGCTTCGAGCCCTGAAAACACAATTCTTGAGCAACTAGCTCAACTTTACGATATACCAATTTCAACAAAAGGGGCAGAAGACCCCAATCAAACCCTGGAGCCCTTGCTCCAAATTACACAGCAAAGCCTCCTCGAGGCATACAACTCTCAGTCTTAGAAAAGAGCCACTCGCTCTTAAAGTTAAGCCTCTCCCAGGCCACACCAAACTCAACTTTCAAGTTGTCCTCAAAGGACATATACACAGGGGTAAAATACCCAACCTACTGAGGTCTATTAGGTGAGAAAAGATTAATACATGACCTCAAAATACAACTTGAGAGGAGGCGAACTTGCACTCCTAATACACTTTGCTTAAGACCTACTTGGCACTAGGCCGTTAATACAAGGGCTAATCCCATACTACAGAGGTGACTTAATGGCAATTTACATTACATTACGGGAGAATTGGTTGAGAAAAATAAGTTCACCTCAAGACGATGTGAGAGGAAACTCGAGAGGGTTAGCACTCTCTATCCCATAATGTAGCTTTACAAGAGAATAGAAGAAAAGAGTAGTTACATTTTAGGAAAAGGTTACATGATGGAAAACGCTTCGAACCCGCCGCGAGAGTTAAACTGCCGACCTAGCAAGAAAAGAAGATATTAATAGGCCATTACCTGGTAGTAGATCGCTGCCGAGGAAAGAGGCGCTTCCCGCCTCCTGCTATGTACTTAATACACTGAAAGATGGAACAGAAGTTGCCTGGAGACCCTAAAATCAGCAGTTTATATCCTCTCGCGGAAGATTCTAGGCGTTAGGGGAAAGAAAACACCCTCCCACAAAATCTTTATTGGTTCGGGAAAAGAAACCCCTACAAAGAGGAAAAAGAAACACATTATTGGTGGAAAATTAATTAAAGAAATTCGGGATTGGCTAGATCCAAACTAAGGGGAAAAAGAGGGGTATACAGCCAACTTAAACAATGACAGAAGGAAATTTAACAAAGAACAAACTCTTGAAATAAAAATTTCTCCAACACAATAGTTCTTTGACTCCGCACTAGGTCGCACTATTGTTGATCTTCAGTAGTGTCCTCTAGAAGAGAAAGTTCACACTTCTTACTTCAAGCGAAACAAAAACACATCAAAAGTGACACAGTTCAAAAACTCAAAATTTTCCATGTGGTGACATCTTCTGAGAAAGTAGAGAATTAATAGAATAGATAAAGTTCAACCTTCCTCCAGAAGAGGAGTTTCAACTGGCGCAACTTTTAAATAAACGGTGTAGAGGTGTACCGCCCGGTACAGTTACTATACTGTACAAACCATAAACACACCTATAGCTGTCGGTAGAGAATTGCGCACCTGATTGGTCCAAGAGGCCATTTTCTTTTGATAGAAAGTGCGGTCGTGGTATCATAGAAAACGTGATAGGGTAAGACGAATTACAGACATGTCAATACACCACCATTTTACAGTCTCATCACATCGAAATTGATAGAAACGTGTTTTGCACTGTAGTTTATAATCTGTGACACGCAAATGCTGTACAGCAGATGTGATAGCTTACGCCATGTAATTACTACCGTTAGAGCGATCAAAAAAGGCATAAAACGGGACCATAAGGCTGTAACTCATCAGTAACTTGTCGAAGCGGGAACTTCCGCTCTCGTCGTGAATACAGAGTTACAAGGACGGCGCTTGTACGTTGCAAATAGCTGCGCGGAATTGCGAATGGAAGACGTACCTCGATAGGTTGCTTGAAGCAGGAAGGGTTCCAACCATTCTTGAGTCATGCATTTTTTAATGTCATTTCGTATTCGCCTAGGCATCGTTTGCGAAGACCTTTCTGAAGTCTCCGATATTCTTCTACGGAAGTTATAATAAACAGGTATCATAAATATCGCCACATACGCACCGATTGTGAATACCACCTGAAACATAACGCTGGACTCATTCAACCGAGTAACGCGTAGAAAATGGTTGCAACTATCTGGGCGTAAGAGAGACGCGATTCTTTAGTTCACTGTGGTGTTTGCACATTCGAGTTCAGAACTTTTAACATCAACGATCAGTATCGAAGCGATAGCCTAGGTAATTCCATTAGTACAGAGCTACGAGACCAATTCTTTGTCACCTGCAGTGGCTACGTGGCACCAGTCGCAGCGAACATACGATACGTTAGCAGGCATTTAGAGTTCGACTCTAGTTACGAGCTTTTCAATTTTATTTTTACATTATACTTGTAAGGCTATTCGTAATAAATATTTAACGTCCTTAAGTCTCAAAAGTAATTTGCCACCTTTACAAAGAAAGCATACATACGAAAGGAATAATAACATGCGACTTCCATATGGCAAACGACTACAGGGAATGAAGCGCAGTGCACGTGTTGTCAACATTCTGACCCACCCATTCAACCAAGCAACTGCGCACGTTCGACTCGAAGACCAACTAACAGTGGTCTACACTTCATACGTAGGGCACATGAAACAGCATATCGTAATCCTAGCAGCAACGTGTGAGCACATACTGTACGGTTAGCACGAAAGCAAACATTATGTATTCACGGGATGGTTATGTGAATATGGTACTACTTTATGGAGAAGCAAGGCGAAATGCACGGAAAGCCAGACGCTTGTATCAAGAACGATTTCCTGGACGAAGGCTGCCAACTGCAGATACATTTCGACGTGTTGAAAGACGGTTGCGTGCAACGGGGTCATTTCATACATTCACCCCCGTTCGGGATGCTCCAGTGACGTCTGGAAATAACGACGAAGCTGTTCAAACTGCAATTGCACACAACCCGCACACAAGCTCACGGGCCATAGGAAATGAACTGAACATCAGTCATGTATCTGTACTGCGAATATTGCACCGCCATAAATTCCACCCTTTCCATCAACAGCTGCACCAGGAACTTCACGGAGATGACTTTCCAAAAACGGATAGAATTTTCGCAATGGATATTACAAAGAGTTGAAGCTGATGCGAATTTCTTAATGGACATTCTCTTTAGTGATGAATCCAGATTTCACAACAACGGAACTATTAATCGTCACAACTTCCATTACTGGAGCGTTGAAAATCCTCACTGGATCAGGGGAGCTCAATTTCAGGTACAATGGGGCGTCAACGTGTGGTGCGGGATACTAAGTGACAAGATAATTGGACCGTATTTCTTCGAAGGAAACCTCACGGGACGACGCTATCTAGAGTTTCTTCGTGAGTACCTCCCACTCTTATTGGAGGATGTGTCCCTTATGACACGGTTACGGATGTGGTTCCAGCAGGATGGAGCTTCCCCACACTGGTCGTTGGCAGTACGGAACCACTTGCATAGGACATATCCTGGACGATGTATTGGACGAGGGGGTCCGGTCACATGGCCGGCTAGATCACCTGACCATACTCCACTCGACTTTTTCCTCTGGGGTTATTTAAAGGAAAGAGTCTATGAGCAGGAGCCTGAGAGCCCGAATCATTTACGGCGGCTCATCACGGAAGCCTGCAGGCAGATTCCACCACATATGTTGCAGCAAGCAAGAATGTCTCTCCTCCACCGTGCTCAGATGTGCATTAACGAAGCAGGTGGTCATTTTGAACATTTGCTTCATTAATCGAATAGCCATGCATAAGCCCATCGCACCGCTGTCGCTACAATCTCACTTTATTGCAAATAGCTCTTTTAAGAGCTCCTTAAAAAACAAAGCTGAGTACCTGCAATATGAGAACTGATCATGATTTAGATTTGTCGTCAACAACACGACTCTCACGAACATCAACAACGCAATAAAAATATTCGTCGTACACAGGACTCGAACCGCCTACTAACGATCACCGGTACTCTCCTCTAACTTTTAGCAAGCTCGGCTATCACGGGTTGCTGTTTAGCGCTGTTATGTTGCTGCTACTTCTAGTCACTCACCAATAATATTCTCTGTACAGGACGTTTCTCCGACACATAATTTTCACGATTCTTTACCATCAATCGGTATTTTATCATTAATGCTGATTTGCTTGACACGAATAAACGAATTATGGAAAGCGTTGTAAGAGCAGACATTGTAGTGAGTAGTCAAGGTCAATATTTTTAGGTTCGACTATAATCTGCGGGTTGCATAAAACTGCGTGAATAGGGGCAGCTGTACCACCCGGTATATAAAAATGGATGTGTGTGTGTAAATGACACATCTTCCCCTAAACCACTGGAGCAATTTCAAAAAACTTGGTACACGTATTACTTACTATCGGGAGAGGAGCACTGTGGGGGTAAGCCACCCCTAGCACCCTTAAGGGAGGGGGTTAGGGGGTTAGTTATAAAAATAATCGAGAATAGTGTCGAATTCATAGTTTTCGGTGTCGCTGAGTAGAAAATAAAACTCCAGCATTTTTTAAAGTCCAAGTTCAGCCCCCTGTTAGGTGGGGAGCGAGATATAGGAATAATTAAAAACAGTTTCGAATCCATAGATTTCAGTGTCTCTGAGATGAATACTAATACTCCTGATTTTTTACAGGTCCAAGTGGGGGGCGAAGGCGGTGACATATTAAAATAATCGAAAAACTATACATAAAATCTTATCTTCTTCTTCTTACTATATATAAAAATGGATGTATGTGTGTGCATGGGGTTGTGTGTGTGTGAATGACACACCTCCTCCTAAACCACTGGAGCAATTTCATCAAACTTGGTACACTTATCAATTAGTATCAGGAGACAAACCGCGTGGGGGTAAGACACCCCTAGCACCCTTATGGGCAGGGGCGAGGGGGTTGGTATAAAAATAATCTAGAATAGTATCAAATCCATAGTTTTCGTGGTCGGTGAAACGAATAGTGACACTCCGAATTTTTTAAAGTTCATGATCAGCCCCCTTTGTGGTGAGGGTGAGGGGGGAGTGAGATATAAAAATAATCGAAAACAGTGTCGAATCTTCAGTTTTCGGGGTCACTGAGATGAATGGTGACAATCCAGATTTTTATCTCTTAGGGGGACAGTATCATTGACAGTTGAAATCCTGTACATCGTATCTATAGTGCGACGGCTAAATACATATAGTTATCACTTATTAACTTTTGACAGGATCAAATACTTCTCAGTCGATTCGAGCTTCCATAAGGACGAAGTTTTACTCGAAAATTAAATAATCTAAAACTTGAAATCAAACACATTTAAATAATTCTAAAACTACATAATAGATCGTAACATATCAATCTGCAAATCAAAAAGGAATTCGATAAAAATTCACTTCACACACAACTAACTGGTATGCAAATCTTAAAGGGAAATATTCAGAAACTATCCGGGCAACAACGCCTGGTACTAGAGTTAGTACCACATAAACTTTGCTGATAGTAATTTATTATTCCGTATGTAATCTTGATGTGTCCGCCTCTGTGGTGTAGTGGTTAGCATGATTAGCTGCCACCCCCGGAGGTCCGGTTTCGATTCCCGGCTCTGCCACGAAATTTGAAAAGTGGTACGAGGGCTAGAACGGGGTTCACTCAGCCTCGGGAGGTCAAGTGAGCAGAGGTGGGTTCGATTCCCACCTCCGCTATCCTGGAAGTGGCTTTCCGTGGTTTCCCACTTCTCCTCCAGGCAAATGCCGGGATGGTACCTAACTTAAGGCCACGGCCGCTTCCTTCCCTCTTCCTTGTCTATCCCTTCCAATCTTCCCCATCCCCCGCAAGGCCTCTGTTCTGCATAGCAGGTGAGGCCGCCTGGGCGAGGTACTGGTCATTCTCCCCAGTTGTATCCCACGACCAAGGGTCTGAAGCTCCAGGACACTGCCCTTGAGGGGGTAGAGGTGGGATCCCTCGCTGAGTCCGAGGGAAAAACCGAACCTGGAGGGTAAACAGATGATGTTGATGATGATGTAATCTTGATTAGAACTATAACCTAGCCAGAATCAAGGTTACATGACAATACCTTTTAACCCTACATGACCATAGTATTAAGGGATTTCCTAGAATATTAGAACGAACAGATACTTCTATCGAATTGAGAAATTTTAATTCTGTCTTCTTTCCCTTCACACATATAATATTGGATTACAATTTAAAGCTTTGTCGCTTTAATTGGCTGTAATTCGCATAAAAAATCACAGTTTTCTTAACCAGAATCATACGATTAGTCAAGATATCTCAAAATCGCTTCAAAAAAAAACATTTGTTGTCCCATTTATCGTTAATGCAAAAAATTCATGCCTCTAGTTAGTATGTAGACCACGAAATTAAACAAAGTGAATATTCTCTGAAACTCTGTCTCTCGAGGACAAACCCAAACAAGCAATGTTATCCACTGGTAAACAAAGTGGGGGGAGAAAATACTGAATCAAACAATTAAGTTAAAAATAGCAAAAAACTAAAAACTTACAGATCTTAAAAATGTTCATTTCTAAGAATGCTCAAAAGTATTTATTTGTGGAATAAACCTTTAGTTTCTAACTAGGAAATGAACAGGCAGAAACATCGATTATTTCTCTACATATTAAAAAGATACAATGAGTATATATCTTCAGATAAAATGTAGTTTGGCAATTTATGTAGAGAGAAGCTTCTGTATCGCTCGGCACTCATATACAGGATGTATCCGTGATGATGTCACAAATTTTCAGGGATGCCGGAGGAGGGCAAATAGATCAATTGGAGATAAGGGTTCGATTTCCGGCGTCTTCATCATCCTTTTATCCTCATCACGATGCGCAGTTCGCCTACGGGTGTCAAATCAGAATACCTGCACCTGGCGAGCCGAACTTGTCCTCGGACACTGCCGGAAACGATCGAGTTAAAAGTTAATCAAAATTATACACACTGAAGTCCGTTTACCTGCACTAGTTTCACAAGCTGTTCCATTTACAACAAATGTCCGAAATGGCGTCCTCCAGCGTCTGCATCTGCGTTCGAATATCCTTGGTGTCGTTTGAACGGCGTCGCAGGCAGCAAAAATTCTTGCAACGAGATCCTCTTCATTCTCGACAGGTGTCTCATACACAAGCCTTTTCACAAGGACCCACAAGAAGAAATCTAGCGGGGTGAGATCAGGTGATCGAGCGGGCCACAAAACAGGACCTCCTCTTCCTATCCACTTTACAGGGAATGCCTGATACCAGTGTTCACGAACCCTCAGTCCAAAGTGAGATGGGGCTCCATCATGTTGGAACAACATCCGTTGACGGATGTATTCCAGGAAGGTGGAAAGTACATCTCTGAGCACCATTGTGTACACTGCTGCATTTATGCGGGGAGGGAAAAGAAATAATCCAAAATACGCTTCCTTATCTCAAATTTATCCGTTTACCGTCCTCCATTATCCATGAAAGTTTATAACATCATCACCCTGTAGATACAGTAGAATATCACTTGTGGAAAAGGTGAAATTAACTGAAGAAAGTGGAATGAAAATATTAGGCAGGAAATAAATGAAAAATAAGAACAACATCTAACCACAAAACCCCCATGGCAGTACAGCCCCGAGGGACCGCTGCTCAGTCCGAAGGCCTTCAGATTACGAGGTGTCGTGTGGTCAGCACGACGAGTTCTCTCCGCTGTAATTATTGGCTTTCTAGACCGGGAACGGTATGTCATCGTCAGATATCTTCTCAATTCTAATCACGTAGGCTGAGTGTACCTCGAACGAGTCCTCAGATCCTGGTAAAAATCCCTGGCCTGGCCGAGTATGGAACCCGGGGCCTCTAGGTTAGAGGCAAGCACGCTACCCCTACACCACGGTGGCGGCTGTCTAACCTCAAAATCTCGAGATAATTACAATGAATAAAAAGTGCTTCCCCTAAGTTCGTTACTAGTCACAACGAAAACTGAATGTGAAACATTAGTAATGTCGTTAAGACAGAAAGTTTGAGAGGAATTTGGGGTACATCCTTTCAATTCCAAATTTCGACATTAGCTTGTACTCGGCGCAGCACCAAGGGTGAGTTAAGGACGGCCTGTTCGAATGCCACTCCTTTTATCACGAAAATCCCACCCCAAGTTTCTGGGATTGACACTCGCAATATTCAGGTTCAGCTAGAGCACTCCTCGTCAACTATATCAGTCCAGTGTTCTCACAACTAACATAGCTCTTCTTCCGAAAATATTAATAATAATTAATGTTATTTGTTTTACGTCCCACTAACTACTTTTTTAAGGTCTTCGGAGACGCCGAGGTGCCGGAATTTAGTCCCGCAGGAGTTCTTTTACGTGCCAGTAAATCTATCGACACAGGGCTGTCGTATTTGAGCACCTTCAAATACCACCGGACTGAGCCAGGATCGAACCTGCCAAGTTGGGGTTAGAAAGCCAGCGCCTTAACCGTCTGAGCCACTCAGCCCGGCCTTCCGAAAATATAATAATGTACGACCTCACCTACCGTGTTCAGGCCATCGTCACCATTTAGGCTGCCTGAAGGTGAATTTCAACGTTCTATTTTACTCCACCACATGTCAGAGCAAAAGGGATCTCTGCTGAGCTATCTGTGGCAGAGTTTTGATACAAATGTCACCTGAGATCCAATATTTTACGACTTGGAGGGCCAAGTGCACTCTATTCCACACTTTAAAGATTCCACCCCCTCTGGCAAGTTTGAACCTGAGACTGACAGTCTACCACTGATCCATCGAGGAAGCTTCCTACACTCAGCAACTAAACATTTTTTTATAGCCATACGAAATTCATCAGATTTGAGGAGACTTTTTCAGTACATCAATTCCTGACTTTGGATTGTTTCCTAGTCAGGGAGATATTGTTTGGGATGGAAACAATCCGTTAGTTGTTGCCTTGGTGGTTGGCAATGGATCTCAAACTGGTTTTACAGTGGTTACCACGCGACCAAACTTCCCAGACCACGCAGCTAGTGATTATGCATCCAGGAACCCTAACGAATTGATACGCACATCTAGCGAACACTCAGTCTCGGCTATCGAATATGGGATAATGTTCTGGTAGTAAATAAGTGACCACAGACATCACTACCACTCTGTTGCTGAATCAGAGCAATCCGAGGGAAATGTCATTACTGGAAGGTAGGTGTACCAAGTGCATGTCAAGCATCACACTTCTGTTGGAATGCTCCTCCTTGGTATTGATTTATAATCTGTATGTCGTTCTTTTTATTAGCTTCGTTCTGCAAGACGTGCCACTGCCTCTTCGAGAGAGCTGTAGTGAGTACGAAGAAGAGAATATCAAGAACAAACACATGTTATTTCAACGTTCCTGATGAAGGATAGAAAATATGATCTTGAGCTTCTTCGTCATCCAGTTGACTAGTATAACATTTGTTCTTTTTTTACAATATACTTTACGACGCAGAGATACATCTTATGGTTACAATGACATATGAAAAGTTTAGGACAGGGAAGGGAGCGACCACGGCCTTAATTAAGGTACATCCCCAGTATCTGCCTTGTTTGGAAATGGGGAATGAGGCTGCCGAAAATGGGGTTCGAACCCCCTATCTCCCGAATGTAAGCTAAAAGCTACGTGATTCAAACCACGCAGCCACCCGCTCAGTTTATAAAATCATGTCAGGAACACAATCCAAATTTACAAATTTAATTAGTAAATATATCATTAGCTTTATTAGCTTATTAGATTTATTGTTAAAGTTCACAGAGTGCTGAGATACGTTACATTCTTGCAACAAAGATTTCTGGAAGGCAGATCGACCTGCGATGTACCTGCCATGCGGTAACTTTCAACAAGTGTTAATTGAAATTTCTGCACTCATATTCATCATGGAAAACATGGATTCCTTTTTAATTAACCTTCGCCCGCAACGACGCTCATCAAAGTTAATGTAGACAGAATAAAAACTAACGTTACTGTTATTGGTTTTAAGTTCCACTGACTATCTTTATGGTTTTCGGAGAGGTCGAGGTGCCGGGATGTAGTCCCACAAAAGTTCTTTTACCTGCCAGAAAATATACCGTCAGGATGCCGACGTATCTAAACATCTTAAAATACCACCGGACTGAGCTAGGATCGAACTTGCCAAGTTGAGGTCAGAAGGCCAGCGCCTCATCCGTCTGAGTTACTCAGCACGGCAGTGATGTAGAAAGGCGCCAACTTTCTTTGAATACCCTGGAAGCTCCGAAGGAATTGAGCAGTGAACTGCTAAGTTGATTTGAAAATGAGAATCAGGAAGTGTTTCTCCCCTTATATTGTACTCCACCCAGCTGTTGTATTAAAAAGTTAGCAGAAGTTTTATCTCGATATAGAAGCCAATATTTCAGATTTTTTTTTATAGCGCATTGGGTGGTCTGTGTTGTCTACAGGGCCATAGGTGATTGCACCCTGACAACGTCCATTGGTGGTGAGGTGGTGGTGATTATTGTTTTAAGAGGAAGTACAACTTGGCAACCATCCTCTATATAACACTAATCAGAGGGAAAAATGGAAGGGATCCGACACTTCGAATAATGAAGGTATCGGCCAAAGAAAGACAAGGGCCGCGAAGGGCGTGGAAATGAAAGACTCCCTAGGCCTCGCAAACCTAATAGTGTTGTTTTCGGAAAATAACAGAGTTCGCTAAGGGTGGTCGGATGGGATAGATGAAAGTGAGGAGCCTGGCACAAGTAAGTGGAAGCAATGCCAGGACTCAGCTAAGGGCCCCGTGGTCACCAATCCACGCTCCCAAGTTCAGAGCCCCTAGGGCGCCTTGTAGTCGCCTCTCACGACAGGCAGGGGATACCGTGGGTGTTATTCTACCAACCCCACCCACAGGGGGATGGGTGGTGAGGGAAATGAGAGACAGTGTAGGTTTGCTATCCCCAGTATTTGCCTGGTGTAAAAATGGGGAACAAGAGCTGCCGACATTGGGGTTCGAACCCCCTATCTCCCGAATGCAAGCTGCTGGCAGCTACGTGATCCAAACCACGCAGCCACCGTTCGGTGTAGGTTTGACAGATCATTATTATGGTTTTTGGCATGGATTGAATGCAGCGTTGGTGTGCAAACTGTTGCTTATCGGGCAATGGTATGATAGGCAGGATTTGACGGGCAGTGATATCCATGGCGAATGTGGGATCCAGGCAAGTGCCTCCCAAATTCGTCAAGGCCAGCGTTTTGTAGACGCATTCCAGTTTGACGGTGTCTTTGACGAAGGGCACGAATTCGAGTTTGGCGATGACATCGATGTTGAAGTCACTGCGGAGCACAAGGGGAATGTCTGAATCCACGTTGACATGTGACGGCACGACAACTTCATCGTCTGTGGTGTAATGCATCTTCTGACATACTGACAGATGTCGCTTGTTGTCATCGTTTAAGGCGTGACCGAAGTATTCAAGGCCGCTATTAGCCGTGGGCGACTAGTGGCGCAACTAGTTGCTCTGGCGAGTCACGGACCATTGGATCAAATGGAGCCTATTAGCCGCGGGCGACTAGTGGCGCAACTGAGCAACTAGTTGCCGGCCGTCATCTGAGCCGGCGACTGCTCTGGCGACTTTTAGTTGCTCAACTGCGTGACGGGGCATTGCAGTAAATATAGCCTATTAGCCGTGGGCGACTAGTGGCGCAACTAGTCGCCGGATGTACCTCCCCGCGCATACGGAAACGTCACTCAAGTTCGTGTTCTCACACCAGCTTGACGTAATGCGGACGATGGAACGCAATTGAATCAGCGATCCACCTAACCATTATCTTTCTTCATTACCTTGTTTGGTATCGTGTTGTGGCAGAGTGAATATTTTACTTATTGTAATAGTTTATTTATTGAAGATGGAGACATCAAATAAACTACAACAGCAAATGAAGGAGATGGCAAAATAATTTGAAAGTCAAATAAATAATGAAGACCATTTTTGACTTAGAATGAAAACCGGTCACTTGGGATTCCAGAACTGAAGCTTAGGCCTACACTGACAAAATAAAAACACTGAATTCTTGGAACAGCATTTTAAAGAACTTGAGGTGAGTATTATATATATATATATATATATTTGCTAGAGGCTTTACGTCGCACCGACACAGATAGGTCTTATGGGGACGAGGGGATAGGAAAGGGTCAAGAGTTGGAAGGAAGCGGCCGTGGCCTTTATTAAGGTACAGTCCCAGGATTTGCCTGGTGTGAAAATGGGAAACCACGGAAAACCATCTTCAGGGCTGCCGACTATGGGATTCGAACCCACTATCTCCCGGATGCAAGCTCACAGCTGTGCGCTCCTAACCGCACAGCCAATTCTCCCGGTGTGTGAGTATTATAAAACGTTTACTACTCTTATATGGAAACACAGTATGTAATGCCCATATAAATTCAATAATCGTTTACATTTACAAGTACCATTGATCCATTATATGGCTCTATTAGTGAATTACAGCTCAACTGGGAAACACTTGTTTAGTTGTATATCGTTTCCCGTTAATTCTTCTTTTATGTGGCCAAGCAGTTCGCAAAATGACGACATTGACATGCGCAGGTAATTGAAAAATTTACTGCCATCCCCATTTAGATCGTCAAACAATGTATAATATAATCCCATAGTCAGCTGAGAAACAAATATAGGATGTTTCCGCACTGTCCTAACCCTTCGGTTTTTCCTTTTTAATAGATGCTCAAGAAGAAGAAGTTCTTCGCAGGACGCCATTCTCTCAACTGGCTATTCCCCGGTATGAACCGAGCAAGTATTCACAAGTTGCGCCACTGATCGCCTGGTACTTAAATCCACTAGTCGCCCACGGCTAATAGCGGCCTAACGGCGCGGCTCGCCGAAGTGTCTCTCGCAGATTATTTTCAGTGGTACTTTTTCTGACAGTTAGCTTTAGGTCACACCGACATCGATAGTTCTTGTGTTGACGATGGGATAGAAAATGGCTAGGAGTGGGAAGGAAGCGGCCGTGGCCTTAATTAAAGTACAGACCCAGCATTTGCCTGGTGTGGAAATGGGAAACTACGAAAACCCATCATCAGAGCTGCCGACAGTGGGGATCGAACCTACTATCTCCTCACTGGGCTAGAAAGGGCTATTACAGCACGACCGGCTCTATGAGGAGCACAAATCATAACGTACACGCACACTAGTCGTGGTCCAAATATCATTACTTAGCATCACCCATACTCAGTGGCGTCCAGACTCTCACTCCCATAAATGAGACTGAGATTTACGAGGAAGTTACATATTTTGCACTGGCTTATACCAGAAGATAGATGCAGAAGTACTGCATCCACTAAGAAAAAGCTCTGAGCGTATGTGAGTGGCTCAGACGGTTGAGGCGCTGGCCACCTGACCCCAACTTGCCAGGTTCAATACTGGCTCAGTCCGGTGGTATTTGAAGGTGCTCAAATACGTCAGCCTCGTGTCGGTAGATTTACTGGCACGTAAAGGAACTCCTGCTGGACTAAATTCCGGCACCTCGGCGTCTCCGAAAACCGTAAAAGAGTACTTAGTGGGACGTAAAGCAAGTAATATTAAATTAAGCGTATATGAACATAAAAACATACACAAATGTATATTTTGAAGTAGGATCATATTTTCCCCAACACGTTAAACAGGAAAAATCCCTCTATAAAGACGAAATAAATTTAAAAATGTAAGCTTGCGTTCGGGAAATAGTGGGCTCGAGTCCCATTGTCGGCTGCCCTGAAAATGGCCCTCCACTGTTTCCCATTTTCACACGAGGCAAATTCTGGAGCTGTACCTTGATTAAGGTCATGGCCGCTTCCTTCCCCCTCCTATCCCTTTCCTACCTCATCGTCGCCATAATAACTGTCTGTGTTGGTGTGAGGTAAAGCAACTTGTAAAAAAAAGTAAATTTTAAAAAACAACTTTTTATCCATAGAGGTGTGCCTCCCAAACTAAAGAAGGCCGTCTGGAGTTAAATGTGTTCATTTTGTTTAATATAATCATTTTCATGCAGTTTTCTGTGTGTGTATTCTAAATAATAGACAAGATATCCCTAAAATCTATCACAGTTAATAAAGCCCAGAAAAGAAATTAATTGTTTTGAAAATATCAAATCCACTTTATCGAGAAGTTCAATTGTATTAAAAATTTAGTAGATATTTCAAGTTCAAAAACACTGTAAACCGAAATTTTTGTCGGTAATTTTTAATCGAAGAAAACGGAATATTTAATTGGAAAAATAAATTTCTGCACTGGAAATCAGAAGCATGACACAGGAGGCACGAGACTGAATAAAACAAAAACTGAATACATGCCGTCTGCGGGAATTGGACTGGTACATCTATAAGGGAAATCCTGCGCCATGGACAGAAACCTTCAGATATCTGAGTTCAGTGGGGCTTAAATGAAAATCGACAGGCTATTTCCAATGAGATGAATGAAGCCCCATCTGGTGGCGAAGATAGGGATTGTGCTGACTGCCGAAGCCTGTTGCACTCCTCTTGGGCAGTGATTTATGGATGATAATTGGAGACTGTTGATGGAATGAAGGATGACAGGGAAAACCGGAATACCCGGAAATAAACCTGCCCGCATGCGCTTTGTCCAGCACAAGTCTCACATAGAGCGGCTGGTATTTGAACCCAGGAACCCAGCGATGAGAAGCCGGCGCACTGCCGCCTGAGCAACGGAGGCCAGTGGTACAGGATGATGGTTAAATAAGAGTCGACATCGTCACAAGAGTCCAGTGTGTCTGGTATAAATTGAGGACAACTACGGAAGTTCTATGTGACAAACGGATACTACCGAACCTCAAGAGTATTATTTGATTTTATTTCCTTTAAGACAGATAGGTCTTATGGCGACGATGGGACAGGAAAGGACTAGGAGTGGAAGGAAGCGGCCGTGGCCTTAATTAATGTACAGGCTGTGATTTTTCATGGTATGAAGACGGGAAACCACTGAAAACCAGCTTCAGGACTGCCAACAGTGCGGTTCAAGCCCACTATCTCCCGGATGCGAGCTCACAGCTGCGCGCCTCTGACCGCACGGTCAACTCGCCAGGTGGGTTTTATTTATAAAATACCTGCCTAGATGTATAGCTTGGAAGCATTGACAATAAAAAAAGCCTCTGAAAGAAAGCTGGCAAAAATGGAAATGCTGAGAGGGTCATGCGGCTTTTCAAGGAAGGATAGAATCAGAAATGAAACTACGCGGAACTGGGTAAAGGTGACCAGCGTTTAAAACAAGATCCAGGAGTCAAGACTAGGATGGTTTGGTCACTTTATGAGGAGAAGTGATTGTGTGGGAAGCAGACACTCCCACGAAGAGAAGAAGAGGGAGGCCTCGTAGAAGATGGAAACACACTGTCATCTCGGATCTCAAAGAAACTGAGTTGGAGGATAAAATTATCTACAATTGAACTTCTCGATAGAGTGGATTTTACATTTTCAAAACAATTAATTTCTTTTCTGGACTATTTTATTATCTGTGATAGATTTTAGGGATATCTTGTCTATTATTTAGAATACACTCACAGAAAACTGCATGAAAATCATTATATTAAACAAAACGAACACATTTAACTCCAGACGGCCTTCTTTAGTTTGGAAGGCACACCTCTATGGATAAAAAGTTGTTTTTTAAAGTTTACAATTTTTTACAAGTTCCTTTACCTCACACCAACACAGACAGATATTATGGCGACGATGAGATAGGAAAGGGATAGGAGCGGTAAGGAAGCGGCCATGGCCTTAATTAAGGTACAGCTCCAGAATTTGCCTCGTGTGAAAGTGGGAAACAATGGAAGACCATCTTCAGGGCAGCCGACAATGGGGCTCGAGCCCACTATTTCCCGAACGCAAGCTTACATTCATTGGAAATGAATGGAGAAGACGGATCAACATCAGCAATCCCGCGTGTGAGAGGATTAACAACGCTGAGGAAGATCTACTGTATTTAAATTAATACATTTCTGTTTCAATATTTAGGACATAATGATCTCCAAACAAGAAACAAACCAAACCCCACACCGCAACATCCCCGAAGGGCCCTGGCCTACCAAGCGACCGCTGCTCTGCCCGAAGGTCTGCAAATTATAATGTGTCGCGTGGTCAGCACGACAAATCCTCTCGACCGTTATTCTTGGCGTTCTAAACCTCACAGCATCTCAGTTGTAATCACGTAGGCTGAGTGAACCTCGAACGAGCCCAGAGATCCAGGTAAAAATCCCTGTCCTGGCCGGGTATAGACCCCGGGGCCTCCGGCTAAGAGGCAGGCGCGCTGTCCCTACACCACGCTGCCGGCTCATAATGATTTCCACTACCTGAAAAATCCTATTACCAAATATTTCATACACAAGTCTTTTAACTGTAATCATATTCAGTTAATTAAACGGAATATTGTCCTCTTCTGTGGTGTAGTGGTTAGTGTAAATAGCTGCCAGCCCCTGGTGGCCCGGGTTCGATTCCCGGCTCTGCCACGAAATTTGGAAAGTGGTACGAGGCTCCACTCAGCTTCGGGAGGTCAATTCAGTAGAATGGGGGGGGGGGGTCGATTCCCACCTCAGCCATCCTCGAAGTGGTTTTCCGTGTTTTCCCCACTTCTCCTTCAGGTAAATTCCTGGACGGTACCTTCCGCTACGGCCGCTTCCTTTCCTCTTCCTTGTCTATCCCTTCCAATCTTCCCATCCCCCCATATGGCCCCTGTTCAGCAGAGCAGGTGAGGCCAGCTGGGCGAGGTACAGGTCCTCTTCCCCAGTTGTCTTGAGACGATAGAGGTGGGATCCCTCGCTGAGTCCGAGGGAAAATCCAAGCTTGGAGGGGAAACTGATTAGGAAGTAAAGAAAACTGAATATTACGAGATAAAATGGAATTCAAAATGTAAAACTAATTAAATGTGGTTTTCTCTACCGAATAGTTTTCTACAATTTCCAGAACCAATTTTTTCAGGAAAATGACTGAAACATCCATTTTTATCTCCAGACTGTCTCGTTAAAATTCTCTACAGCACGAACTCCTAATAGTAGCCAATAGCAGAAGAGCTTGATATGAGTCATGGCTCATTTGCATACAGTGTGCTACTTGGCTTGCAGGAAATAGCACACTTAAGCTGCTGAACTTGGGTATTCAAGCGCGGATAAATTAAGGTGACACCCCTCTGGGCGGAGAGTAATGTACACCGACAGCCATGAACTGCGCAGATCCTGATTTGCAAATTTTTCATCCATGGTGTTATGTTACACGTCTGAGAGGTATCAGCTGTTCCTTTGTGTGGTCCAGGAAGCCCCACAGCCGGTGACTTTCATCCTCAATTCTCTGGCATCTCCAACAACCTCCATTTGCAAGCGTGGTCACGTGTATTTTTAGATTAATTCATATCCATGTGTTTCCGTGCTTGTAAAGAAGAGTAGAGTATGAGGAGGCACAGGAAATGAAAATTTGTTGGTTTGAACCCGAGGCAAGATGACTACTGGGAGCGTAAGAGCTTGCCAGTTTCACCCTATTTTCCTATAAGGCAGTAAAGGAAATCAAAACTCTGAGATTTGCCGATTATATTATTATTTGATTTGAGTCTGCAGAAAATCTAGACAAATGGCCGAACGGTATGGAAACAGTCTTAGAGAAAGAGTACACGATGAAAATAAATCAATTCAAAACATAAGTAGTGGAGTGCAGTCGAACGAGGTCAGCTGATACAAGAAACAATAAATTACGAAATGAAGTCTTAAAGGAAGGAGATAAATATTGGTAATTGGGTAGGAAAATAACTAACGATGGTAGAAGTACCCCCACAGCACTGCAGCCCTTGAGGGGCCTTGGACTACCAAGAGACCGCTGCTCTGCCCGAAGGCCTGCAGATTACGAGGTATCGTATGGTCAGCACGACGATTCCCCTCGGCCGTTACTCTTGGATTTCTAGACCGGGGCCGCTATCTCACCGTCAGATAGCTCCTCAATTCTAATCACGTAGAACTGAGTTGACCTCGAAGCAGCCCTCAGATCCAGGTAAAAATCCCTGACCTGACCGGAAAGCGAACCCGGAGCCTCCGGGTAAGATGCAGGCACGCTTTCCCTACACTACGGGGCCGGCATGGTAGAAGTAACGACGATATAAAATGCAGACTACCACAAAGGAGGAAGGCCTTTCTTAAGAAGTTATAAAAACACTTCCAAAGTCTTTCGTCTGGAGCGTAGCACTATGTGGATGTGAAAAACGAACAATAACTAGCTCGGAAATAAAATGATTTTTTTTTTTACAATTTGCTTTACGTCGCAACGACACGTGTATGGGGACGATCGGATAGGAGAGGGCTAGGACTGAGAAGGAAGTCACCGTGGCCTTATTTAAGGTACATCCCCATCATTTGTCTGGTATGAAAAAAAGGGAAACCAGAGAAAAACCATCTTCAGGGTTGTCCACAGTGAGGTTCGAACCTACTATCTACCGAATGCAAGCAGACAGCTCCGTGGCCCTAACAGCATAGCCGTTTGCTCGGTAATATAAGATTTTTAAATGTAGTGTTTAACGACGCCGTTGTTAGGAGTTCTTAGAATATCACAATAAACTCAACAACAGACTAATAAGATATTTCTTATCTGTATATAATAATTTCCTGTGGCTATTTCTAGCCGAGTGCAGCCCTTGTAAGGCAGACCCTCCGATGAGGGTGGGCGGCATCTGCCATGTGTAGGTAACTGCGTGTTATTGTGGTGGAGGATAGTGTTATGTGTGGTGTGTGAGTTGCAGGGATGTTGGGGACAGCACAAACACCCAGCTCCCGGGCCATTGGAATTAACCAATTAAGGTTAAAATCCCCGACCCGGCCAGGAATCGAACCCGGGACCCTCTCAACCGAAGGCCAGTACGCTGACCATTCATTTCTTAGCTGTAATATTATGTTACATTGTCACTTAAAACGGCGTTCACCTCACACATTACTCGAAAGACTTCACGGCATACTGATGCGACATCCAATGATCATATGACGGCACTTACCATAACTGCACAGTGCATCAATCAACTATGCAATTTCTGCAGTGATTTTCTTTTGGGCGAACAACACGTTTATTTGGCATACGATCTGTATTTGATTTTGTCTGACCTCACAATAAGGCATCTTTAGGGAACTGGAGAAGGTGTTCAAATAACTAACTAAATAATAACTTAATTAAAAACAAATAGAAAAATTCATAATTAATTATCTAATTAATAAATCTGCTGTTTCTTTCTTTCTTCCTTTCTTAATTTGTTTACCGTCCAGGGTTGGAATTTCCCCCGGATTCAGCAGTTGATCCCACCTCTATCGCCTCAAGGGCAGTGTTCTGGAGAGTGAGACATTGGAGCGGGGATACAACTGGAGAGGAGGACCATTAGCGTACCTCTCCCAGGCACCCTCACCTGTTATGCCGAATAGGAGACCCGTGGGGTGGGGGATGGGAATATTGGAAGGCATAGGCAGAGAAGAGGGAAGGAAGCGACCGTGGCCTTAAGTTAGGTACCATCCTGGCATTTGCCTGGAGAAGTGGGAAACCACGGAAAACTACTTCGGGGAAGGCTGAGGTGGGAATCGAACCTCCCCTCTACTCAGTTAATCTCCAGAGGTTGAGTGGACCCCGAACCTGGGATGATGGCTAATCACACTAACCACTACATAGCAGAGGCGGACAATGATCTTCTCTACATGTAGAAATATAACCCATCATGGGTATCATACGAACTGGCAGGTGAACTGTTCTTCGTGGACGATTTACGAATGGACCGACAAATTGCCATCTAGAGGCCAGTATTTGACAATATCATCCTGATGTCCGACTCGTTGGCTGAACGGTCAGCGTACTGGCCTTCGGTTCAGAGGGTCCCGGGTTCGATTCCCGGCCGGGTCGGGGATTTTCACCTTAATTGGTTAATTCCAAAGGCACGGGGACTGGGTGTATGTGCTGTCTTCATCATCATTTCATCCTCATCACGACGCGCAGGTCACCTACGGGTGTCGAATAGAAAGACCTGCACCTGGCGAGCCGAACTTGTCTTCGGACACTCCCGGCACTAAAAGCCATACGCCATTTCATTTCATCCTGATTTCACCACTGATCTGTCCAGTTGGCAGATTCCCTATCTGTTGTTTACCTAATCTTTCCTTAAATAATTGCAAATAATTCGGAAATTTATTGAACAACTCCCTTGGTATTTTTGTTCAATCTCTAACTCCTCTTCCTACAAAAGAATATTTGCCCCAATTTCTCGTCTTGAATTCCAACTTTATCTTCATATTGTGATCTTTTCTACTTTTGAAAACACCACTCAAACTTATTAGTCTACCAATGTCATTTCGCGCTATATCTCCACTGTTAGCGTGGAGCATGCCACTTAGCCGAGCAGCTCATCGCCTTTCTCCCAGGTCTTACCAGCACAAATTTTTCAACATTTTCGTAACGTTATTTTTCTGCCAGAAATCACCCAGAATAAATCGATCTGCTTTTCTTTGGATTTTCCCAGTTCTTGAATCAAGTAATCCTGGTGGGGGTCCCATACACTGAAACCATACTCTAGTTGGGATCTTACCAGATACTTATGTGCCCTCTCTTTTACATCCTTACTACAACCCCTAAATACCCTAAATACACTTCCCGAATCTAAGATATCTGCTATATCTTGCTGGAATCCTGAAAGTTGAACTTCACCGGAATTTTCCTAAACTCGAACTTCCTTCTATCGAACGAGTTAATAATTTCCCAACGTAATCAGAAATAATGTTTTCCCAACGCTTACATGTAACACATGTTGAACTGAGTGGTCTGTAATTTTCAGCTTTATGTTTATCACACTTTTCTTTATACACAGGGGCTACTATAGCAACTCTCCATTCCGTTTGTATAGTTCCTTCATGCAAACAGTAACCAAATAAATACTTCAGATATAGTACTATATCCTAACCCGTTGTCTTCAGTATATGGCCAGAAATCTTATCAATTCCAACTGATTTTCTAGCTTTCAACTTTTTCTCTTATTGTAAATGTATTTTTTATCTTACGTAAATTTTAAAACTCATTACCATTAGTCATCTGTTCTATGTGGACACTTTTATATTTGTAACCAACAACCTCTGCATACTGCTGACTAAATACTTCTGCCTTCTGTAGCTCCTCGCATACACACCCCCGTTGTTCATTAATGATTCCTGGAATGTCCTTCCTTTTTTTTCTAGTGGCTTTACGTCGCACCGACACAGATAGGTCTTATGGCGACGATGGGATAGGAAAGGTCTAGGAGTTGGAAGGAAGCGACTGTGGCCTGAATTAAGGTAGCCCTAGCATTTGTCTGGTGTGAAAATGGGAAACCAGGGAAAACCATCTTCAAGGCTGCCGACAGTGGAATTCGAACCAGCTATCTCCCGGATGCAAGCTAACCGCACGACCAACTCGCCCGGTGAAATCTCCTTCTTGGAACCTATTTATGCCTTAAAGTACTTCCATACACTTCCATTTTTCTCTAAAATTTGTATGACTGTCAATTATGCTTGCCATCATGTTATTTTAAGCATACTTCTTCGCTAGATTCGGTTTCCTTGTAAGCTCCTTCAATTCCTCCTTACTTCCACAACCATTTCTAACTATTCCTTTTCCAAGCTGGACATCCTTCTTAGTCCCTTTACTTCTCTGTTATAATAGCGGGGTTTTACTACAATTTTTGCAACTACAGTACACCTCGGGCTTGAAACAACGAAGTATGAATTTTCGGTCCATTCCTATTTCACATCGATTAAGTCCCATGATAGCGTTCAGTCGGGAGAGGAAATGATGGGGTTCCTTTGTGTTACCACGATCGATTTGATATTAAGACTCGATAGCTAGTGAGCTTTTATTAACAAGAATGCCAATTAGAGTGGAGCGATATCCATGCTAGCTGGCTTCATTAGTGTACACAGACAAGGGAGCACTTCATAGCTCAAACTATCCCGTTCCATGGCTAAATGGTTAGCATACTGGCCTTTCGTCCAAGGGGTCTCGCGTTCGCTTCCCGGTCGGGTCGACGATTATATCTTTCAATAGTTAGTTTCTATGACTCTGAGGCTGGGTGTTTTGTGACGTCTACAGTATTATATTTAACCTTAGGTAGAGCTCCACCCTTACAGTTCGAAAGACCTGCATAAGCCCTCTCCGGAGGCCACACGCCATTATTGTTATTATAGCTCACTCAACATGCAGGAAAAAAATTATTTACATTTCCTGTTACATACAGGCTGACCCAAAAGTCCGTTAACATTTGACGAGGCAATACTTCACGGATTATTGGCGGTAGAGGGGTAATAATTGACGGACATGTTTGGCATGACATGGGGTTTTATTGACAGCAAAATAATGTAAATAACGCTTCACCTAACAGTGCCCTTTCTGGTAACGTTATCATGCCGCGATTGCAGGCGTATCTGACGCCCTCTCTGACGACAGCTCCCTTCATACCGTACACAGGTCTCGTGCGGCATCATTGACGTGTTGCTGTCCAGCGCCATCTGTTGGACTGTTTGTGCACTCGTTGGTGTCAATAATACCCCATGTCATGTCAAGCATGTGTGGCCATGTGAATGGGTGCTCGCAAAAACGAGCTAACCAACAAATTTGGAAAAAATGAATTATGTGCTGCCATCAATTGCGGAAGGTTCAAAGTATCTTCTGTGAGTTGGGCTAACATGAGGCGATCCTGTGTGATGAGATACAACGCTTTGAATTTTATGCCATTTTATTTAGGCCAATTTTGTTATTGCAAAATCGGGCTAACAGACGTTTACAGAGGAGGCCGTAAAGATGGCGTTGCTGTATATGTAGGTTAGCAAACCTTATCCCCATTTATACTTGAGGTTGTGGGTGTTTCTTGTGTTTTTGTGCCAGATGAATGGAAGGATTTAGTAAAAAGAGCTAGAGTAAGAAAGCCATTTCAAATAGTAAAAATGACTAGTGATAAGTTTGTGAGCACTCAACCTTTGCTACAAAAATTAACCAAGAGAATGGTATCTGTAAATAAGCAAAGAGTACTAATTAGTAAAGTTTCAGGAATACTATTTGTGAAAGATGTACATTTAAGTATTTTAAAAATATTTATATGGTATTGTTGAGGAATATGATTGTGTTGACCTTCACAAAAGGAACAGTAATGGTGGTCGGCCATCACTTGCTAGTGTTCAGCTGTCACCAAAGTACAGTGTTACAAGGCCAATAAAGCCAGCAAAGCTTAAGGACTTGCTTGAGCTACTTGAATATTTCCCTGCAAGATATCACCAGTATTACAGAGAACTGACAGCTGGAAATGGCCAAGAGGTGACTTAGAAATCATTTTCCAATCCATTAGAATATGACCCATATGACTGATGATTGTCCCATGAGGGAAAGTTATGTCATATTTCAAAATAAGTCTGAAGCATCTTTATGTCTAAAAAACCCACGGCACTTATGCCCTTGGAAGGACTCTTGCCTACCCAGCAACCGCTACTCAACCCGAAGGCCTGCAGATTACGAGGGGTCGTGTGGTCAGCACGACGCATCCTCTCGGCCGTTATACTGGGTTTTCGAGACCGGGGCCGCCATATCACCGTCCGATAGCTCCTCAATTATAATCACTAGGCTTAGTGGACCTCGAATCAGCCCTCATGTCGAGAGAAATATCCCTGACCTGGCCGGAAATCGAATCCGGGGCCTCCGGGCGAGAGGAAGGCACGCTACCCCTACACTACGTGGGCCGGCATCTTTATGTCTAGTTTACTGCAAAAAACACCTTTTTTGTATTGTATGATCATAAAATAAAGTTTGGTTACGAATCTAAGGTAAACTATTAACTATAGCTAAGTCAAAACAGAAGTCAATTTTCTTCCATTTTTTATATTCCTATTTTTCCAAGCTCTTTTCATTTTTAATACAGTTCCAATATATTGTATTGATAATTTCAAGGTACTACTTCAAGATAAAATAATGAAACAATATTATTTTTACGGTATAATTTTTGTTTTTCGACATTTGCAAAAGTTGATTTATCTCTGTTCTGACAAAATGTTGGTTAGCCCGTTTTTGCGAGCACCCATTCATTTGTACGTGACGTGTTGCTGTCCAGCGTCATTTTTGGTCATTTTGTGTACTTTATTTTTGTTGCAATAAAACCCCGTGTGTGTTGATTATTACTTCTCTATATCAAATATTCCGTGAGGTATTGCCTCGTCAAATGTTAACGGATTTTTGGGTTATCCTGTATATCGAAACAGTCAACTGTGCGCTACGGATATACAAAATTCATGCCATTTCTTCGTTCTCAGCCTTTTCTTTACATTCTTGTCAAAAGTTGTTCAAACTCAGGATCTACTCCTGTCATTTTTCCACGGAAATATTCGGTATTTTAGCAGACATTTCCCTAAATTATTGCTACTCTCTTTCTGAAGATCGTTCAGCTTTGCATTTCTCCCATGGTTATACAGGATGACCCGAAATTTCATTCACATTTGACGAGGCGATACTTCACGGAATTATGGAGGTAGAGGCGTAATAATCGACACACATGATTCGCATGACATGGAATTTTTTTGAAATCAAAATAAAGTAGACAAAATGACCAACAGATGGTGCTGGATAGCAACCCGTTAGGTGCAAATGGCTACACATGCTTGACATGACATGGGGTATTATTGACACCGACAACTAGTGCACAAAACAGGACAACAGATGACATTGTACAGCAACACACCAGTGATGTCGCATGAGAACCGTGTACGGTATAAAAAAGAGCTGCCGTCAGAGAAGGCGTGAGATGCGCCTGTAATTGCGGCAAAATGAAATGAAATGGCATATGGCTTTTAGTGCCGGGAGTGTCCGAGGACATGTTCGGCTCGCCAGGTGCAGGTCTTTTTATGTGACTCCCGTAGGCGACCTGCGCGTCGTGATGAAGATGAAATGATGATGAAGACGACACATACACTCAGCCCTTGTGCCAGCGAAATTAACCAATGATGGTTACAATTTCCGACCCTACCGGGAATCGAACCCGGGACCCCTGTGGCCAAAGGCCAGCACGCTAACCATTTAGCCATGGAGCCGGACTGTAATTGCGGCGTGTTGACGTTACCAGAAAGGGCACTCTTAGTGAAGATTTAATTACCTTATTTTGCTGTCAATAAAATGCCATGTCATGCGAATCATGTGTCAATTATTACCTCTCTACCATCAATATTGCGTAAAGTATTGACTCGTCAAATTTTAACGGACTTCTGGGTCACTCTGTACTTCATTTTCTTCTATCTTTCTGCATCGGCGAGTGGTAACGGATTTTCAGTTTATTCCATGCCGTGTATATTTTCAATGTTATTTGCTTTACGTCCCAATAACTACTTTTACGGTTTTCGGAGACGCCGAGGTGCCGGAATTTAGTCCCTCGGAAGTTCTTTTACGTGCCAGTAAATCTACCGACACGAGGCTGACGTATTTGAGCACCTTCAAATACCACCGGACTGAGCCAGGATCGAACCTGCCACGCTGGGGACAGAAGGCCAGCGCCTCAATCGTCTAAGCCACTCAGCCCGGCGTGTATATTTTACGGGATAATATTCTCGGTTTTATGCTCTACAAGATCCCGTAAGAAAGTCAACTTCCCTTTTCCCATCGTGGTGATACTCTCATGCAAATTCCTTGTTATACCTAAGGTGGTACTTAACTTCCTCTGACACTTACTCGTTAGTTGGGTTCTATGAGCTCCTGAGTAACATTTATTTTTCTCATCCGAGGGATCTCCTGTCTTGACCAGTATCTCCGCAACACAGACACATTCGGATGTAACTACTGTGAAATAGTGTATCAGTCTTGCCTGGAATGAGGCGAATTTGAATTTGTAACTTCCGTGGAATACTTGAAGTCCATTTCCATCTTTCATTCACTTTTCTTCAGAGTCCCCGTTTCGCACCAACTATAGGTCAAGATCTCGCAAAGAATAAGAATAAGAATAAGAATAAGAATAAGAATAAGAATAAGAATAAGAATAAGAATAAGAATAAGAATAAGAATAAGAATAAGAATAAGAATAAGAATAAGAATAAGAATAAGAATAAGAATAAGAATAAGAATAAGAATAAGAATAAGAATAAGAATAAGAATAAGAATAAGAATAAGAAACATAATCCAAATTCATGCTTGGAAAGGGTCACTCTTCCACAAAAATCACGAGGCCGGGGAGAATTGGATCTTCATGTCATACTCCTGAATCAGATAAAGAACCTAAGGAGATACTTCCATAAAAAGTAAGAAATCAGCCTTTCCCTAAAGCTGTAGTACTTGCTGACAAGTACACTGTACTGTATTCGTATAATACCTCTGACCCTCATAAAAATCACCAGCATGCAAGTCACCAAGGATCCCTGCAATAGAAAGAAAAGACCTGGTGAGAGACGACCCTCCACGGAAAACACTACAGCAATCGAAACCAACAGAGCATAGACAAGAATGCGTCATGCATGTGGCTATAAAGAGAGCGCTTATTTGAGGAGACAGAGAGATTTGCAGTTGCAATACAAGACCAAATAATAGCTACAAACAATTATAAATAGTTCATCATCAAAGACATAGGCGTACTCTCCGACAAATGCAGACGATGCTCCGTTCATCTCGAGACCATATCACTGCGGGCTGCCCAGTACTTGCCCCCGTAGAGTACACGAGACGGCACGATCATGTCTCGGGAATTATACACCAGGCACTTGCTCAGGAAAACCAATTAACTCAGGACCGTATCCTTTATTACAAGTAGGCCTGGAGAACGAGTTGATTAAGCTTTATTGGGACACTGCTGCAGTGACAGACAAAACAGTCAACCATAACAGACCAGACATCATACTGGTGAACAAGAAAATTGGGACAACTTTCATTATTGACATCGCAATCCCCAATGACATTAACATCAACAGGAAGTAGCAAGAAAAAATCTGCAAGTACAAGAAGAAGAGATCAACAGGATTAATAATAATAATGTTATTTGTTTTACGTCCCACTAATAACTTTGTAAGTTCTTCGGAGACGCCGAGGTGCCGGAATTTAGTCCCACAGGAGTTCTTTAACGTGCCAGTAAATCTACCGACACGGGGCTGTCGTATTTGAGCACTTTCAAATACCATCGGACTGAGCCCGGATCGAACCTGCCAAGTTGGGGTTAGAAGGCCAGCGCCTTAACCGTCTGAGCCACTCAGCCCGGCGATCAACAGGATTTGGAAGATAAATCTGGTACGGGTAGTCCCTGTGATTCTGACAGTCAATGGCCTCATTCCACACACACTTCACAAGAGTCTGTAGGATCTAGGCGCTCCATGGAACAACTACAAAATTATACAACATTCTGTCCTACTGTCAACATGCAACACTGTGCGATCTTTCCTCTCGCAAGAATGAAGATCCCGTGATCTATTTTGTATATACCTGTACATCAATATTTCTAGTACAGTATAATGTGTAAGTACTTTAATTATTGTAAGGCACTTGGTGCATCCCGTGCCCCGTTACTATCCATATTTCCAGTGGAGAAATGTATATAATAATAATAATAATAATAATTGTTACGGATGCTTTCCGTGGTAGGTAGAGGTGAAAGAAGGTGCGGGTGTGAACGGGTCTCAAGCTACGAAAGTAAAATTAATTTAAAATTTAACAAGGTTATATTTTCTTTTCAAAATGAGGAAATAACAAGCATGGCAGGTACAAAGTAGCAAGTCAAAAGGGTAGTTACAATATTTACAGGATTTGGGCTTCGCGCCCTGACTTCACAATGCTTGGGCAATCAGCTCAGTTTTACCCCAAACACAAGTTTCAACAGAGGGGCAGAAAACCCCATTCATGCCTAGGAGCCCTTGCTCCAAATTACACTGAAAAGCCTCCACGAGGCATACAACACTCAATTTTCAAAAAGAGCCACTTGCTCTCAACTTTAAGCCTCTCAAAGGCCACACCAAACTCCACCTTCGAGTTGTCCTCACTGGACATAGACACAGGGGTAAAATACCCAACCTACTGAGGTCTATTAAATGAAAGGAAGGTTGATTACATGACCTCCAAAATAACAATTTGAGAGGAGGCAATCGGCACTCCTAATACACTTTGTTTTTAAAACCTAATTTGGCTCTTAGGCCACTGATGCAAGGGCTAATCCCATACTACGGAGGTGACTTTAGAAAAGAAACAAATTTACATAATGTTAAGGAAGAATAGGTTGAGAAAAAAGTTCACCTCAAAACAATATGAGTGGGAGATCGAGAGGGTTAAGCACTCTCTATCCCAATACGTAGTTTAAAAGGTAAAATAGATACCAGATTCTTTACATTTTTAAGGAAGGTTACATAACGGAAAAACTTCGGACCCGCCCCGAGAGTTAAACTGCTGAGCTAGCAAAGAAAGAAGTTATTAATTGGCCATTACCTTGTTGTTGACCGCTGCCGAAGAAAGAGGCGCTTCCCGCCCCCTGCTATGTACTTTACACACTGAAAGATGGAACAGAAGTGGCGCAGAGACCCTAAAATCAGCAGTTTATATACTCTCGCGGAAGGTTCTAGGCGTTAGGGGAATGAGAACACCCGCCCACAATCACTTTATTGGAGAATAAAGAGAAACCCCTACACAAGATGCAGAAGAAACACATTATTGGTGGAAAATTAAGTTAAGAAATTCGGGATTGGTTGAATACAAAGAAAGGAGAAAGAGAGGGGTATACAGCCAACTTAAACCATAACAGAAGGAAATTTAACAAGAAACAAACTTTTGAAATAAAAATTTCTCCAAAGAACAGTTCTTTTTCTTCGCACTAGGGTGCACTATTGTAGTTCTTCAGTAGTGTCCTCTAGAAGAGAAAGTTCACACTTCTTACTTCAAGCAAAACAAAAACACATCAAAAATGACACAGTTCTAAAACTCCGAAATTTACAGGTAGTGACATCTTCTGAGAAAGTAGAAAATTAATACCGTCAATAAAGTTCAGGTTTCCTCCAGCAGAGGAGTTTCAACTGGCGCACCTTTTGAATTAGCGGCGTGGAGGTGTACCGCCCGGTACAGACCTCCCCCCCCAAATGTTCCTCCAGGGGTGACACATGAAATTTGTTTGAAAACTAGGTCCAAGTTTTGATGTAGATATGGAGATTAATTGCCGAAAAATTTATAAGATTTTCTTAATGTGGGTTGATTCAGTTTCAAAATTTTTGTTGTAACTGGAGAAGTAAAGTTTTTATGTTTGTAGAAGTTGAATAGAGAAGGAAAACTTTAGTTTTAAAATCGAGGAAAAAATTTTCTAAGTCCACCAGATTTTGTTGTTGAATTCCCAAGTGTAGTCATCTCTTATAGTAACTGTCCATGTAGTTGATGTTGATTAAGTTGGATGGCCAGACCGGCCGTTGCAGCTTGCGTCCAGAGGAGGCCGCTCGGACCCCTCAAGTACCCTGAGATACCGCTCGCCCGCACTATGAGGGGAGCAGTGGTGTTGAAACACGCCGCGCCCGCGGTGAACATATACAGGCTGCGGGCAAGTAGCAGGTCGTGCGCCGCACATCAGCCTTGGCCGGGAGGAGAGCTCCGGCTCGCCGTGCACATGTCGTCCTCGCTGGGGTCGAGGGGGCCCTTCCTCAAGCCCAGTCGCGGCACAGCGCCGCGCGGCTGCGGGGGCACTGAAACATTAAAGCTAGGCGGCAGAATATTGTTGGACCAACATCATTTTTTGAGGGCACAGGCTTGGTGGAGAGGTTGAGGGGCCAGCGGCGTGCAGATATCCATGGCATTTAATATAATCAAGCCACAGTGTGTATAGCAGGAGACGGGAGCGTGGTAATGGCCGTGGTAAGGACAGAATGGCAGTTTAACGGTGCGGGGAGGGTTTACAAAAATACTTACATATGAAACTAAATTTTATAGAAGGGGCAGAAAGCCTTAAAGGTGAAACTCAAAAAAAATATAACCTTCATATTCCTTTCACGATTATATGAAGCAAGTTGACACAAAATTTACACTGGTTTCACCTGTGACAGGTGAACCCTAAATATCCTCTCGGTGGCTGGATTACTTAATAACAACGTAACCGGCGTAAGAAAATCGAGAATGACACATGGCCCATGAAATCTGGGGGCAAGCTTGCCCGCGGGAACAAAATTCTTGACCATAACTTGGTCACCTACTTTCAAAGGGGTGGGTCTCCGTCCGCGATCATACCTTTCCCTAACCTTTTCATGAGAGACTTTAAGATTGGCTTTAGCCTTCTTCCAAAGATCTTTAATGATGTCCGGATCTATTGTCTCGGGTAGAATGTCACTCAGAGACCAGAGGTTAGAGAGCGGCGTGTTGGGAACAAACTTGAACATCAAAGAGGCTGGAGTAAATTTATGTGATTCATGAACCGCCGAATTCAAAGCAAAAGCTAACCAATGCAGGGACGTATCCCACCTGGAATGATCTTCATGATGATAGGCAATAAGCGCGGACCTGAGATTACGGTTAACCCGTTCAGCCAGAGATGGTTGAGGGTAATAAGCAGAAGTAGTTACATGAGAGATGGACAAGTCGAAACAGAATTTACGAAAAAGATTAGATGTGAACGCCTTAGCATTATAAGACACAATATATTGGCACGGACCAAAAGAGGCAAAAATAGAATTTAAGCAAGTAATGGTAGACTGAGCGGTAGCCAGCTTAGTCGGAAATAACCAGGAAAATCTAGTAAAGCCGTCTACGCATACCAAGATAAACTTGTTAGCATTTCCCTTAGACTGGGGGAAGGGTCCTACATAATCAATATACAGGCGTTCCATGGGGCGCGACGCTTGATGAGAAGACAAAAGGCCTACCTTGGTGGACATGGTTGGTTTACTGAGCAAACAGGGTTTGCAAGCCTTCACTAGTTCACGGATTTCACCGTCCATACCTTTCCAGATGAACATTTCACGAATCTTCTCACGAGTTTTAAAGATTCCAAGATGCCCTCCTAATGGGGTCTCATGATAATACTTGAAGATCATAGGTACAAGAACAGCTGGAACGACAACTTTCATCATCTTATCATGCCTGGAGGGGCAACATAGAACACCATTCCTCAGAACATAAGGGACGGCATGTTCCCCAGAAGAAAGGGTTTCCATTATCGGAGCCAGCGTCGGATCTTCACGTTGGTATTTCTCGATATCCCTAAAGAGCATGGGAACATCTGTTAAGATGGCATTAACATCAGATAGTATGGACTCGGAAGGTGATGAACTATCGACCGGTTCATGGGTCTCGACGTCGTTGGAAAACATACGGCTGAGTCCATCAGCAACAATATTTTCGGTACCTCTGATATGCCTGACATCGAATTGGAAGGCAGAAATACGGATGGCCCAACGGGCTATACGACCAGTACGACGCGGCCTACCTAAGACCCAGCTTAAGGCTTGATTATCTGTCTCCAGGTCAAATTTGACGTGTTCCAGATAGAGACGGAACTCCTCTAAGGCGAATAAGACTGCCAAACCTTCGAGCTCATAGATGGAATACTTGGCTTCTTGAGCCGATAGAGTCCTAGATGCATAGGCGATGGGTCGCCTCCCTAGTTCAGTCTCTTGAAGAAGGACTGCAGCTACTGCTGACGACGACGCGTCGGTTTGGACGATGAATTTCTTCGAGAAATCAGGCATAGCAAGTACAGGGGCATTACAGAGAGCTAATTTAAGATCTTCAAAAGCGGCTTGTTGAGAAGGTCCCCACTCGAATTTGATGCCTTTCCTACGAAGAAGGTTTAAGGGCGCCGCTCTATTAGCGAAGTTAGGAATAAACTTCCTGAAGAAATTCACCATACCAATGAACCTGGCGATACCTTTAATGTCCTTGGGAGGTTTAAAATCACGGATGGCCTGTGTTCTAGAATGATCGACTGCTACACCATCAGGTGATACAATATGCCCTAGGAATGACATAGAGGGCTTAGCAAAGGCAACCTTGGACAACTTAACAGTTAACCCAGCCTTACGAAGGCGATTGAGAACTTCTCGCAGATGATCTAGATGTTCTTCAAAAGTCTCTGAAAATACGACGACATCATCCAAGTAGTGATATAAGTACTCAACTTTGATGTCGGAGAAGACCCTATCTAGTAGCCTAGTGAGTACAGCTGCTCCCGTGGGGAGCCCGAAAGGCACGCGGTTGTATTCGTATAAGTTCCAGTCCGTGGCAAACGCTGTGAGGTGTTTAGACTCTTCGGAAAGGGGAATTTGAATATAGGCCTGATTCAGGTCCAAGATAATAAAGAACTTGGCCTTACGGAACCATGAAAAACAAGAATGAAGGTCGGGAAGGGGCACAGATTGTAACACCACCTTCCGATTGAGAGCCCTATAATCAATGACAGGCCTGAAGCCTCCTTGGGGTTTCGGGACTAGAAAAATAGGCGAAGAATACGCCGACTTAGAGGGCCTAATAATACCATCCTTCAACATTTGATCGATGATTTCTTTCAATGCCTTCATTTTAGGTGGAGATAGCCTATATGGTGGAAAACGGACAGGAATCGAATCCGTGACCTCAATTTTGTATTCAATAAGGTCAGTAACACCAAGAGTATCAGAGAACACCTCTGGAAATGACTGACATAATTTACGAATACTATCAGCCTGCTCCTCAGGTAGATGTCTAAGGTCTAACAACATCTCATCCTGGGTAGGCGAAATAGATGAACATGACACAGAATTACACTTTAACAAGGGAATTTTACATTTGGACGCAAATTTGAATGTGCACGACTTACTCTGAAGATCGAGCACAAGACCAGTGTGAGAAATGAAGTCCGCTCCCAGTATGATGGGGCAAGACAAGTGCTTAGCCACAAACAGTTTGGTTTTCCATGTAAATTTAAAAATACGAATTTTGACCAGTAAGGAACCTAGAATTTCTAATGGGGATGAATTAGCCGAAACATATTGAACAGGAGAGGGGACATAGTCAGGTAGTTTACAAACAGACTTAAATTTTGAATACCATTGGTCCGAAATAATTGAACAAACACTACCTGAATCTAATAGAGCGGTTATAGGCTCGTTATTTAACTCAATCTTAAGAAAAGGAATAGGTGCGGGGGTATCCGCCGCAATCCTAAGACATTCTTTAGGGCATTCAAAAGATGAATTTGAAGACTGCTCGTTCCCTGAATTTACAACCTGTTTACCAGGGGCTGAGTCTCGGGAAGATGGATTAGTCGACTCAGCCGAAGCCACTAGTCACTTTTTATTATTGGCATAGGTGGAATTTGCACCAGAAGTTGAGCAGGAGGGGGTGCTATTTGAGTTTGGGCAATTCTTGGCGATATGTGAGAAAGCCCCACATTTAAAACAGCCTTGTGATGAACCAGCCCCATTCCTTGTCCCACTCGACTTGATCAGTGGACACTTATTGCGCAGGTGGTCAGGCGACCCACAAGCATAACACTTACGAGGGGTGACTGATCGGCGAGGTGGAGGCCGAGTATTACTAAAGGAAGGCGGGGGTTCTTTCGCTACACGCAAAGAATCGGCGTATCTAACTCCTTCTGCTGAGACGGCCAATGCTTCAAGTTCAGAGAAAGTTTGCGGGCACGCCGCGAAACACAAATATGACCTATAGGGAGGTGAAATTCCCTCTACAATAGCCTGTACAATCTGATCCTCCGGAAAGTGAAGAGCAAACACCCTAGTATAGAATTTAATATCTTGGATGAAGTCAGCCAGGTTTTCATCCAAACGCTGTACACGATAATAGTACTTCTGAATCAGAGATGACCTCGCGCGGTCGGGAATAAAATTTGCAAGCAGGTGTGCATGAAAATCTTCAATAGATGACTGTTCGGCTATGGCTCTTACTATTTTGTCAGAGAGAATACCAATTGCATAAGGATAGATAATTTGCAAAATTTGACATGGAGAAAGAGAAAACACAAGGGCATGATCCTGAAATTCAACTAGAAATCTTAAAAATGAAATTACTTCACTGGTGGTATTAACGGAAAACTTAGAGATACCTCTGAGCAACATTGCCAATGGATGAGGCAAGCTGCTAAACCCGGGTGACATAGTCGGTAAAGGTTTAAGTGGCAAAGAAGTTAATTCAGAACGTACATTAGTCAATGAGTTACGACGTTCAGACTCGTTGTCTAATGGGGCAGAGATAGTTTGAGCAGCAACGGTTATCCTTTTGACTTCTCCCTTAGGGGGCTCTTCCTCGCTCCCAGCATTCATCGTGGCGGGTTGATCAGTTTTGGGAGGAACTTCCCCAGTTAACAATTGAGTGACCTTGCTAGATAATTCAGACATATTTTCAAGCAGCGTACTAGCTTCCTTCTTCTGAACGTCATTCAACTTTAGAGACAACAGATCGTTAACTCTATTTGAAAAATGAAACAGCCTAGCTTGCACACGCTTAATTTGATTAGGAGAAGGATCATTTTCATCAAAAAACTAACTACAGAAGCTAGCCCAGTAATATTCTCCGTGATCGTGGAAAGAGAGTCGTCAGTTTCTTTCTCTCCCAAATTGGGGATGGAAATGGGCAAATCTAGGGACTCTCTAAGCTTGTTTGTGTCTACTGCAACCGTGCCTCCAGATTGTACATTTCTGATAGTTAACTCATAGATCAACTCCTCCTTGCGCAAATAGTTAAGATGGAGAACATCGCGAGGGCCGGGCATGGTGACAGATCAATTTTGAAAACCTCAAAAAATTCCAGCAACTGAGAAAATGGTTAGAGTTCGGAACAGAACAATATTTAGCCGTCAAAAGGGGCTGAAATGAGACCCATTCAACCACGCTCTGCTACCATTTGTTACGGATGCTTTCCGTGGTAGGTAGAGGTGAAAGAAGGTGCGGGTGTGAACGGGTCTCAAGCTACGAAAGTAAAATTAATTTAAAATTTAACAAGGTTATATTTTCTTTTCAAAATGACTAAATAACAAGCATGGCAGGTACAAAGTAGCAAGTCAAAAGGGTAGTTACAATATTTACAGGATTTGGGCTTCGCGCCCTGACTTCACAATGCTTGGGCAATCAGCTCAGTTTTACCCCAAACACAAGTTTCAACAGAGGGGCAGAAAACCCCATTCATGCCTAGGAGCCCTTGCTCCAAATTACACTGAAAAGCCTCCACGAGGCATACAACACTCAATTTTCAAAAAGAGCCACTTGCTCTCAACTTTAAGCCTCTCAAAGGCCACACCAAACTCCACCTTCGAGTTGTCCTCACTGGACATAGACACAGGGGTAAAATACCCAACCTACTGAGGTCTATTAAATGAAAGGAAGGTTGATTACATGACCTCCAAAATAACAATTTGAGAGGAGGCGATCGGCACTCCTAATACACTTTGTTTTTAAAACCTAATTTGGCTCTTAGGCCACTGATGCAAGGGCTAATCCCATACTACGGAGGTGACTTTAGAAAAGAAACAAATTTATATAATGTTAAGGAAGAATAGGTTGAGAAAAAAGTTCACCTCAAAACAATATGAGTGGGAGATCGAGAGGGTTAAGCACTCTCTATCCCAATACGTAGTTTAAAAGGTAAAATAGATACCAGATTCTTTACATTTTTAAGGAAGGTTACATAACGGAAAAACTTCGGACCCGCCCCGAGAGTTAAACTGCTGAGCTAGCAAAGAAAGAAGTTATTAATTGGCCATTACCTTGTTGTTGACCGCTGCCGAAGAAAGAGGCGCTTCCCGCCCCCTGCTATGTACTTTACACACTGAAAGATGGAACAGAAGTGGCGCAGAGACCCTAAAATCAGCAGTTTATATACTCTCGCGGAAGGTTCTAGGCGTTAGGGGAATGAGAACACCCGCCCACAATCACTTTATTGGAGAATAAAGAGAAACCCCTACACAAGATGAAGAAGAAACACATTATTGGTGGAAAATTAAGAAATTCGGGATTGGTTGAATACAAAACAAGGAGAAAGAGAGGGGTATACAGCCAACTTAAACCATAACAGAAGGAAATTTAACAAGAAACAAACTTTTGAAATGAAAATTTCTCCAAAGAACAGTTCTTTTTCTTCGCACTAGGGTGCACTATTGTAGTTCTTCAGTAGTGTCCTCTAGAAGAGAAAGTTCACACTTCTTACTTCAAGCAAAACAAAAACACATCAAAAATGACACAGTTCTAAAACTCCGAAATTTACAGGTAGTGACATCTTCTGAGAAAGTAGAAAATTAATACCGTCAATAAAGTTCAGGTTTCCTCCAGCAGAGGAGTTTCAACTGGCGCACCTTTTGAATTAGCGGCGTGGAGGTGTACCGCCCGGTACAATAATAATAATAATAATAATAATAATAATAATAATAATAATAATAATAATAATAATAATAATAATAATAATAATAATAATAATAATAATCAGTGCCTAACGATTTGGCCCTGCGGTTAAGGTCGCGCGTCTCTAAGCTTGCATTCGGAAAATAGTGGGTACGAACCTCATTGTCCACAGCCAAAAATATGGTTTTCTGTGGTTTCCCACTTTCATACCAGGCAAATTAATTAAGGCCACGGCCGCTTCCTTCCTGCACCCAGCCCTTTTCTATACCATTGTCACCATAAGAACTTTATAAGTTGCTTTACGTCGCACCGATACAGATAGGTTTTACGGTGAAGATGGGACAGGGCAGGGGTAGAAATGGGAAGGAAGTGGCCGTGGCCTTAATTAAGGTATATGATGTGAAAATGGGAAACTGCCGACAGTGGGGTTCGACACCCTATATTCCGAATGCCATAAGAGCTGTGTGTGTCGGTGCAACAAAGTAACTCGTAATAACAGTTCATTTCATTATCTGAATGTTCAGCTTTGAGGTCCTAGGATCAGAGAGTTACGGGTTCTATTCCCGGTCGGGTCGCATATTTATATCACGCGTGATTAATACTTCTGGGGGGTTTATCGAGCGAGTTGGCCGTTCATTTAGGAACGCGCAGTTGTGAGCTTGTATTCAGAAGATTGTAGGTTTGAACCCCATAGTCGGCAGCCCTGACGATGATTTTCCGTGGTCTCCCATTTTCATACCAGGCAAATGCTGGGTCTGTACCTTAATCAAGGCCATGTTTGCTTCCTTCCCATTCCTAGTCCTTTCCTATCCCATCGTCACCACAAGAGCTATCTGTATCGGTGCGACGTAAAGTAACTTGTAGAAGAAAAGCTTCTGGCTCGGGGACTGGGGGCTTGTGTTTGTCCCAACACTCTTCTCTTCATATTAAGACAACACCCCCACACTACCAACCACTACAGGAACACCCAAGAGTGATTGCATCCTTCCACCACATAGGTTTGGCGTCAGGAAGGACACCCGGCCGTAAAACGGGGCTAAGCCCACACGAGCGTCACAGTGTGCACGCGCGACACCAAAGGGTGTGGGAAAAGCGGTATAATAATAATAATAATAATAATAATAATAATAATAATAATAATAATAATAATAATAATAATAATAATAATAATAATAATAATAACAATAATAATAATTTACGTACTACTAATTATTTTAAGGTTCTCATTGACACCAGGGTATGAGAAATTTGTCCCGCTTTTACGTGCCGGGAAATGTACTGAAACGAGACTCACTCATTTGAGCACCTTCAAGCACCACCGGATCGAACCCGCCGAGTTTGGTCTGAGCCACAGATCCAGGCTTTCAAGTTTTCTAGCCTTCCGGAAAATTCCCTACGTCGTCTCAGTCTTGCGCGTGGAGCCCACCTTCTCCAAGTCCATTTACTCTTATTATTATTATTATTATTATTATTATTATTATTATTATTATTATTATTATTATTATTATTATTATTCAGGCCATATAATTTCGATGCTTACTTTTATTACAGAAAGTCGTTCGATAAGAACTCGGCTATCTCTCAAAAAAAAGCACCATGAAGTCCTCTGTACGATATATGTAACAGATTTATTGTGGGGACATAAATTGCACTGTGACACGAAATCACTTCCTTGGCATTTAATAGTCGTGATGCCAGCGTGGTTTTATTGAAACCACACCCAGTGCCGTGAGCCTCGGGATACTTAACGGGTGATGGTACATTTTTATGGACATCACCTGTAAAGTCACGATATTTTGAATTTTATTGCCACATCTCAATCTGGTTGAAGGTGGAGCGATCATTGACCTTTCAGCAGAGAGAAGAGGTTTGTTTGAAATGAAGGAAAATGAAATCAAGTTAATTCGTAACTTAGGTATATTAAATTCTGACAAAGCTGACTGTGTAATAAAGTTGTCAGTGTCTACTTCCTGTGCCTCAGAGTAGGAACCAGACATGGTAAGTTGGCTTACTGTACATGCGAGGAATACGGTTAGCCAATTTTCTGGTGCGTAATGAACGTTTGTTACGGACTAAATTCAAATACTCGGATGTCTTCCGAAGGGCGTTATTATTGAATTCTGCTTGATTCCAAGATCATAGGTTCAAAACCCATCATATGTAGGGTGGTAAAGGATCTCTACGGTGTCCATTGTACGCACATAAAAGACGTCTGGTGAAAATTTTGATGTATTCCCGACAAAATTAATTAAAAATAATCGATAGCCCAGTACAGGTCTCATTCATTTTGTATGTCATAGAGTAAAATGGAAGGTAAACATTGACACGTGAGCACCCTAATTGGTTTCATAAGGCCTGCACACGTCGAAGCAAGTAGGAAAAAGCATGCTTATAGTTTCCGGTGACTGTTAACAACGTGACCGTAGGCACGGAACATCTAGATTTATGTGGAATCCGAATCCAAAGGACGAGGTTTTCATTAAATATCCCAGATGGACTGGCTGGATTGGAAGAGTGGCTGCCTCTGGGAGAACCCAGTGATTACTACTAGGCTATCACGTTTTCCTGATATATTATTATTATTATTATTATTATTATTATTATTATTATTATTATTATTATTATTATTATTATTATTATTATTATTAGGCCTATTACTAGTCCTATTATCGTTTATATTATTTCGCAAAGGTATTTTTTGTCGGTACGCCATATCTTCCTTAATACTTTAACAAAAATTAATGATTTGAGACATCATTTCGATGATTACGCTACCCGCTAATGACGAAAAGTAACAGAAACACTTTAAATTAATGGTTTCGTTAAAAACATATTAGAAACCTTATTTTCATAAAGAATGTATAAGGCACCATCTGTTGACAGACTGTGAAACTAAGGCCGGCCATACACGTTGCGACGTACCGGAGAGGTTTACCTGTATAGTAGACCTGCGCAGGTAAACCGGAGCGTGGGTGGCACATACGTTCGATGAACCTGCACAGGTGGCCAGGAAGAATCGAAAAACAATTCCGTTACCTGCGCAGTTGAACATAACTGCACGTCTGTGTGATTCACCCAAGACCTGCACAGGCTTCAGCTCAGTTGAAGCAGGACACGCGCAGGAAGAGGGTCTTGCGTTCTGTTTATTTGTTTTTACAAAACCCCTCGGTTTGTTTTCTTTTGTAATTTCTTTTTGGTTGCCGGTGATTTTTTGTTTTGTTTTGATAGAATACTATACGAAACATGTCAAACCGTAAGCGGACTCAAGTTTTAGAGTTGTTTATCGAGTTGTACAAATCTGAACCTTGTCTGTGGCATGTGAAGAGCAAGGAGTATCATAATCGTGCACTGAGATATGCCGCTTCTTATACAAAATTATTGACAAAGTTGAAGGAATACGAGAGGTCAACTGATGGGCAAACCGTACCGTGTACGAGGTCGTCGCCTGTACAGGTTTACTGCTCAGGTCAACTGTACAGGTAAACCTCTCCGGTACGCCGCAACGTGTATGGCCGGCCTAAACGTGCACGACAGCTATCGGTTGGAGTTTTTTTACATTGTTTGAAGAATGTACGTAGAAGGTGTCATCTACTTACAATCCTCTTTTAAATCAAGTGCCGGCCCCATGGTGTTGGGGTAGCGTGCCTGCCTCTCGCCTGGAGGCCCCAGGTTCGATTCCCGGCCAGTTCAGGGATTTTTCTCTCGACCTGAGGGCTGGTTCGAGGTTCACTCAGCCTACGTGATTAGAATTGAGGAGCTACCTGACGGTGAGATGGCGGCCCCGGTCTCGTAAGTCCAGAATAACGGCTGAGAGGATGCGTCGTGCTGACCACACGAGCCCCGTAATCTGCAGGCCTAGGGCTGAGCAGCGGTCGCTGGGCATGCCAAGGCCCTTTCAAGGGGATTAATGCTATAGGGTTTCGTTTTTAAATCAAGTTAGTACCGTATACGTTTATTGCTCCCAACGTCTATAACATTGATCTGCCAATTCATTTCACGACGTCAAGGGGCACAAGAGGCAGACCGAGAGGGAGACCTCCAACCTGAGGATGTTCCACACCATTAGAACATGTCACAGATCGCAGAAGGAGAAAAACAGAAAACGCACTTCACTTCACTTTCAAGGCACATACTCTACAAGTGGACTGCAATCCTCTACACCATCTCAACTTATTTTTTGTTCGGCCGGGTGACGCCGCAACTTTAACTTCGTACCCAGCCGTCACAATAAAGCATATCGGCCTGAAGCCAAGTAGGAAGTCGTCCTACCCAACATGTTCACCTGTGTTGTACTGGACGTCCACCCATCAATCTCCGAAGAGACCATCCTCTCCCAAACCCGACTGGAATCTATTGTGCAACTCGACACTACGAAGGCTCCGTACCAGCAACCGACGTACTTCTCTATCTCAACACTTCAGCCGCCCGTGACAACCTTCCAACTACTGGAGCGTATATCTGCTGACGCCTCTATCAAGTGGAAACCACTCCGAGCGATCTTCTGGTACAACTGCCTGGCTATTCGACTGATTTCCCTGCACCCGCTGATTTAACTACCGCAACCACGCCACCTCCATACATCACCCCGCCATACCCTTTGTCCTTTCCTTCCACTACTTCTATCAGCACCACCACCACTACTACCTCCACCACAACCTCCTCTGTTCACGACTCCCTCACAACTTCCATTACTACTACGGTTGTATCCCATCCTTCCCTTATAATGGCAACATCTTCTTCCACCCCTCCTACCCCTGCCCCATCAAGTCAACAACAAGCACCAGCAGCTGAAACTACCACCTACACAACGCGTCAATCATCGCCGCCTCCACCACCGCCCGATTGCGCCTGGGTCGTCCGCGGCGTGGACCCGCTGTTATCAACAGATGACATCGCTCAGGACCTCCGCATGGCAGGAACACCAGTTCGCAGAGCTACCCAGATTTCTAACGCTTCAGGACCTACATACATCGTAAGACTCCACCTACCGACTCCGGACGATGCCCAACATCTCATCGACAGTGGTATCCATTTTCAAGGCCATCATCAGATTGAAGCATCTGGCTCTCCTCCCCAACCTTCTAACCGCCCTATAACACCCCGTCGCCGGACCGGCCAGCTCCTCCTTGCGATCCACCGAGTCCAGAAATCTGTTCTTACCCTCCACCCGGTTTCTTTACCCCAATACCACTCCCAACAAACCCCCTCCACCTTTTATTCACTTCCTTGCATAACTTCTCTTGTCTATTTCACATCCTCGCCCATTACATTACCCCTCGCACAAACCCCTCCTTTGTCCCACGGCCTTTACATCTTCCCTCTACACCTTCATGCTTTCCTACATGCCCGTAACCCAGTGAATTATACTTTTGCAACATGCCACAATCAGACTTGTATTTTTGTAACTTCATAGATGAAATTAAGAAAGCATTGTACAATAATTAGGCATAGACACACTTCCTCTCCCATCTCCTAACTCTTCACATCCATTACCCACCTCCTTCTTCCATCACATCTCCCCAACCTGTCCGCATCTCTTGGCCAGAGAGAGCGGGCGTTACCCTCTAGGAGGCCCGCCCCACCCCTTCAGGGTGGGAAGGAAAACATTTATAGATACATAGATAGAGAAGATGAAATTCAAGAAATGCAACAACCGTATTTGCATACAGAATGTAGAAGGCGCCATCTGTTGACAATCTGTTTAACCGGACCTCCAATCAGATGGCGTACAACACCATTAGAACGTGTCACAGATCGCAGAAGGGGAAATTCAAGAAATGCAACAACTGTATTTGCATACAGAATGTAGAAGGCTCCATCTGTTGACCATCTGTTTAACCGGACCTCCAATCAGAGGGCGTTCCACACCATTAGAACGTGCCACAGATCGCAGAAAGAGAAATTCAAGAAATGTAACAACCGTATTTGCATACAGAATGTAGAAGGCGCCATCTGTTCACAGTCTGCTTAATCGGACCTCCAACCGGAGGGCGTTCCACACCATTAGAAGATGTCATGAATTGCAGCACAAGAAATTCCAGTAGTGTAAAAAAAGTATTTGCATAAACTATGTAGAAGGCGCCATCTGTTTACAATCTGTTTAACTAAAGTGCACGACATCTGTCGGTTTGAGTTGTTTATATTGTTTTAAAAATGTAGAAGGTGCCATCTAATTACAGTCTGTTTAACCTAAGTCCATTTCATATTGGTAGGGTACTGTGGCACAATTATTATTAGATTATTATTAAATTGTTCAGTGAGAATATTACCGCCCGCAAGTAGCTTTACCACGAAATCACGAAATTCCAGAACATATTGTGTGGTCAAAAGGACAAATGAAAAATTGCAAAAAAAAAAAAAAAAAAAAAAAAAAAAAAGAATACAAAATAAAAGAAAAAAAGGAACATCAAACAAACAAATGCTTGGGAAGGATCTGCACTGTCAAACCGGCCGACATCGAAAGATATTACCTCCGAGTACTACTTCTGCACGTCAAACCACCGCAGAAGTTTGACGATCTACGCACAGTTTACGGAGTACTATGCAAATCATTTCAAAAACAGAAAAATTATTCGAAGTTCGAACAGATTACTACAAAGAAGCGATCAAAATTCCGAAACATTGTTTTTGTGATTGCGATAGTATTATTACCACCATATTCAATGCCATTGAAATCAATGAACAAAATATTTCGCAATTCTATTCAACCGCGATTTTGTGTCCACTAAACGATGATTGTACAACAATTAATGAATATATCGTTTCCAATTTGTTACCTGGAGAGGAAAAGTTTTACCTCAGTTTTGATTCTGTCCAACATGAAGAAATAAACAGCGTTCAATTGTTCCCCATTGAATTCCTGAATTCCATAAATCGGTTCGTTTACCACCTGATAAATTGCTTTTAAAGAAAAATGATATTATCAAGTTAATTAGAATTCTTCACGCAATTGAGGGATTAATTAATGGTGGAAGATCAGTGGTAACTCAGTTAGGCGAGTACACCATCACTGCTAGTCCGATAAAACTGTGCTCATACCCCGCATTAACCTCACACCTTCTGATCCAACCGTGCCTTTCACGATGATAAGGGAACAATTCCTAATAAAAGTAGCCTTCGCTATGACAATTAATAAATCACAAGGTCAGACGCTTCAAAGGGCAGGATTGTATTTTCCAGAACCCTTTTTTTTTTTCTCATGGACTATCATACGCGGCTTTTTCATGAGGTCGTAGATTCAGTGATATATATGTGTTTGTGTTAAAGACACATAATTCCAAAAAGTAAACGATGATCACATTTTAACTGCTAACATTGTTTATAAAAAAGTTTTGTAAAGAAAATTCACGTCTGACTCGACTGTTTCAATATCTACTTTTTCAATCTTGTACAATAAACATATTGTATATCGATATAGGATTAGAACGAATTTTTACAATGAGACTGATATTTATTAACGCTCTTCAAAATAAATTAAATTTCAGTAATAAATAATTGTCTTAAATAAATTCACTGATCACGACACTGGGCGAAATGTTCGCACGGGTCAGCTATTGATTATTATTGATTTTATTATCCTAACCAAACTTTGCATATTGACTAATGAATAGTTGGAGTAGTAATTGAGACTAAAGTGATACTAGTAGAAAGAAAACCCAAAGGAATTGGATGCCAAGATAGGAATGCAAAACTGGAACAGGTAGATAATGTCAAGTTTTTAGAATGTGTATTTTCCGACGATGGTAGCCTAGTAATTTGAATCAAAGTGCAGCAAAGCTAATGGAGTAAGCCTGAAGTTGCGGATCAAAAGTATTGTGCTCCCAGACGAAACTATTTTTGGTCAGGTCTGCTTTCAGACCGACCATGCTTTACTGGAGTGAAAGCTGTGTAGACTCAGACATGAAGCTAGCTGGAAAGATTGCTAATGAAAGTAGGTGGGAACAATGACAGGAGGGTACTCTGAAACATCAGACAAAGGCTAAGTTAGCAATGAATTGGATGGTTGAAGTCGTACGCATAAACCGGCTTCAATGTGGGGTCATGTGAGGCGAATGGAGGAGGATAGGTTATGTAGGAGAATAATGAACTCGTCATGGAAGGTAAGAGAAGCAGAGGGAGACCAGGACGACGATGGTTAATCTCAGTTTCTAATTATTTAAAGATAAGAGGTAAGAAACTAAACTAGGCCATAGAGATAGTTGCAAATAGGGGATTGTAGATGCAGTTAGTACACTCACAGAGGCTTGCAGACTGAACGCTGAAAGGCAAGTCTATAATACAGTACGTATGTATATAATAATAAACAGAAGATATTGCCAAAATGTATTCGGCCTCCCACTTCGAGAAATAAGATGTAGCGTAGTAATGATCTGTTATAGTCTGGAGAAAATCGCGGGGGAAAATAAATCCCCCACACCAGGTCTCAGTAAGGGCCAATGTCGGCGTGATTGTAATTTACCGTAACGCATCAACAAATGACTCCCAAATGGATAAACGTGTTGCTGGTAATTGACAAGGAGAGCATGCTGGTGGGGCAATCTTCTCCCAGCAGAACATCAAAACATGGCGCTAATATATTCATTAAGATTTAATCAAGAGGTGCTTGACCCCGCCTAGCGCGTTTGCTTGATATCTGCTAAGAGAGAAACGTGCCTTGAGGAAGAGCATCTGATCCGTCGTAAGGAGAAATACAGCCGACACCTAGCACGTAACATGCAGTGGGTGGCCAAATCATTATTATTATTATACCCCTATTATTAATTACTATTTATTAATTGTGTATTTATGGGACCAACAGTTAATAATTATACAAGTAATATGGTGCAAAAGAATACACAAATATTTTACTATAAGCAAATAGGTTACAAAGAAAATAGCGGAAAGCAGCCCTGAAAATTTCTGACAGTGATTATGATTCACTATGGTGGCTCGAATTGCACACTAAAAACCGGGCATTAACAGATGTGAAGTAATACAGTGTTAAATGCGAACAATATTTAATTATTTTCAAGAAAAATGGCTGGAAGAGGCAGTAAACGCGGTATATATATTGTTGTAATAATTACAGAGAGCAAAGTGCGTCGAAGTCTCCCTATAGATTTCCGAAAAATAAAGAACTGCATGTCACTTTTCTTGCCTTATCTCGTGGCTAATAACCCCAGATGAATCATTTTGTACTTGAAAACCTGTCAGGTCGGGGGATGCAGAGTGGGTCTCGGCCTACAAGTGGCCACGGGTGCTCCGACGGCTCTACCGTATGCAATGAAATGTCGTAGGGCTTTTAGTGCCGGGATATCCCAGGACGGGTTTGGCTCGCCAGGTGCAGGTCTTTCTATTTGACTCCCGTAGGCGACCTGCGCGTCGTGATGAGGATGAAATGATGAAGAAGACAACACATACACCCAGCCCCCGTGCCATTGGAATTAACCAATTAAGGTTAAAATCCCCGACCCGGCCGGGATTCGAACCCGGAACCCCCTGAACCGAAGGCCAGTACGCTGACCGTTCAGCCAACGAGTCGGACGGCTCTACCGTGACTCTACGCCTCTGTATTCTGGAGACGGAGAGGGCTGGTCACCACCGTCGGTAGTCCTGAGAACGATTTTCCGTGGTTTTCCATTCTGCTGCACTAAGGCGAATACCGGGACAGTTCCGTCCTAGTATAGGCCACGGCCGCCAACTCGCTCACCTTCTCGCACATCTGTTTCTCCGGTATGTGTGAATTTGTATTGCACCCTTTCTGGTCGATCTGATGGGTGCAGTATATGAACGTGCTGTATTTACAATGCTAAGATAATAGTTAGGAATTAGACCGTTCAGTCTACTGCAAGTCATAGTGTGAACGTTTGAAATATTTAAGGTTCGTGTGAATTTGTATACTACGGTGTTTTAATGTTAAGCTAGTAGTAAGCTGAACCTATAGTATCGTAAGTCGTAGTGTTAAGCACTGGAAATACATAAGTTGTATGGGAATTTGTATATGACGATGCTGGATGTAAAATGTTAAACTAGTAATATTTCGTGAACCGGGCGAGTTGGCCGGGCGAGTTGGCCGTGCGCGTAGAGGCACTCGGCTGTGAGCTTGCATCCGGGAGATGGTAGGTTCGAATCCCACTGTCGGCAGCCCTGAAGATGGTTTTCCGTGGTTTCCCATTTTCACACCAGGCAAATTCTGGGGCTGCACCTTAATTAAAGCCACGGCCGCTTCCTTCCAACTCCTAGGCCTTTCCTATTCCATCGTCGCCATAAGACCTATCTGTGTCGTACGACGTAAAGCCACTAGAAAAAAAAAGTATTTCTTGTAATATTTCTTTCCATGGAATTTCTTGTTGTACTCTTGTTGTTGATGTTGTGTAATTATGTTTTAACTTTAATTTATTATCACACTACTGTACCTGATAAATGCCACCGGGATATTTCCCAATTTGGATGTATTTTTAATAATAAAATCTCCTGACCTGAGAGACGCGTTACCGTCTAAGATGGGAGTAATGCAAACATTCACTACAGTAGTATTACTGAAAACCTGTTCCACAATTCCTTTAAAATTTAAAAACATTACGTGTTTTTATATAATATTCTGGTTCAGATATTACGTCATAGCAGCCAACAAGAGCAGATGACAGGTGTAAGTAGTTATAACTGCCAGCGTCTGGATAGTGTTAGTGGTGCTGTCTCGTCGGAAAGCTATACATTTCCTAGAGAGTTTCTGGTATTACCTTTGTAACCTATTTGCTAAAACAATGCGGAATCGTCTTCGTAATTTCCTGCTATTTTGCCACTGTCCACCAACTGGTACCTTCTCCGTTCTGTTCTTCTCCTTCCATTTAGCGACCTTCTAGAGTTTCCATTAGCAAACAGCCCGTGCCCAAGCCACTTCCTCTTCTTTGTTTGTAACAACTTCCTTTTTTCTCCAACTCTGCACAATACCTGATCGTTCCATACCCTTTCAATCCAGGATATCCTTTCCATCCTTCTCCATAACCACATCTCAGACGCTTCTAGTCTCTTTTAATCTACCTTCCTTAGCGTCCAGGTCTCTGCTCCATAAAGCGCCACACTCTCGATAAAGCATTTCGCCAGCGTCCACATAGGAGACTCTTCTTTCTGCTGAAGGCTTCTTTAGCGATGGCAATGCAAGTTCTTTCCTCCCAACTGATTCTCATGTTGTCTGTTATAATGCTTTCTAGATATTTGAAAGCTAACACCTGTTCAATATCCTTCTGACGTCTGCCTTGTTCCCTCGTGCACTTATCGCCATACTCTTTGTTTTATTTTTTTGCCAGTGGCTTTTACGTCGCACCGACGCAGATAGGTCTTACGGCGACGATGGGAGAGGAAAGGCCTAGGAATGGGAAGGAATCAGCTGTGGCCTTAATTAATGTACATCCCCAGCATTTGCCTGGTGTGAAAATGGGAAACCACAGAAAACCATCTTTAGGGCTGCCGACAGTGGGATTCGAACCCACTATCTCCCGGATGCAAGCTCTCAGCCGCGCGCCTCTAACCGCATGGCCAACTCGCCCGGTTTTTGTCTTGTTATTATTCATTTTCATTCCATATTGCTCACAGGTGGCATTCAGCTCCTCTAGCATTCCATTTAGAACCATTTCATTCTCTGCTAACAACACCATGCCATCTGCAAACCGAATACACTCTTGCCACCAATACGTACTTCTCTTCTTCCATCCAGGCATTTCCCAAGAATATCTTCCAGGTAAAACGTGAGTAGTGTGGGAGATAGATAGCAACCTTCTCTAATTAAATAATTGAAATGGATTTAACGATATCACTATTGGTCATGCTGTTTTCCGATGGGGTTGAAGAGTTCGCTCACTAGAAATAATACCCCCTCTTCACTGTCTGAGGTCTCGTGACTGGATCAAGCCAATCCTCCTGCCCGGGGTATTCCCTGGTTCGTCCCACTGTATCTCTCTTTTCCTCGCTACGAGAACGACTTGGGTGATACTTCTTAGCACTCTACGCATTCTTCTTCACAGGCAATGCAATAAACTTTCTGATGTAACCTTTAGTCCTCGGTTTATGTACCTCCATAACCGAAGCTGGTCAGTCTAGAGGGTCATATCAAACCTGTCCTGTTAAAAGTGCTAAATTTCCTGATTAGTGTACCTGACGAGGGTTCAGTCGTCATGAACACAATATTGAACCCATGACCTTTGTGCCCTAAGAACATTATGTATAAATCGACAATCATTTAAAAGTTGGATTCTTGATAGCATGGATTTGACACGTGACGAGGGGGTGATTACCTTCGGTCCCACGCTCTGGGGTACGTGACGTCAGCCACACGTGTCGATGGCGGAAGAATCTTAAGTCATTTTTGTGAACTATTTCAAAGCGCGTGTACATGGCGTGACCCAAGCCAAGTCCAAAAAATATAGTGCCTATCAAAGGAGGTCAATCATCTCACAAATCGAACCCGTAAAAATTTTAAATGTCCATGAACACTACCGCCAGAAATGTAGCAAGCATGTAATCACTTTCAAAACTCTTGAAATTACAGTTTAGGTAAGTCAGAAAATTTATAGAAATATTCTTGGCTGCAAAGGGAGATATCCGAAGAGAGGGGGTAACTGCTATAAATATGAAGGGACGCCATGACGAAGTCTCCTTCTCCGGCATTTGTGATACAAAGCGGACGAAAAATTGTTGAGCTGCTCTGCGAAATCAAACAACGAAAGTAGACTGAGTTCAACTGCAGATTTTAGCCAATGTGGCTAGGTCTTGTCTCCATGAGGAGATAGTTTTCTTGAGTGAAATAATTGTACCAGATAGGACGGTCAAAGTACTGAATAAATTCTAATGTGATTAAGTAATTCGTGTGCGGAAATAATTATAGTCCATCGTGTGCGCTCAGCAAACAAGTGAAGGGTATTTTCTTTTTTTAAATGCTTTATTCCAGGAAACCTGAAGAAACATAATGATATGTACAGCCATGAATGTAAAAATGGCTAAATAAAATGCCAGGGTCGCAGGTGAGCCCTATGACTACATGAGGTAGGTGACTTTCCATCTTACTACCTCTTATATCTTGTCTCATGATCTCTAAAAGTGTATTTGAATGGGGATATACGCAGTGGTCACCCCTACTAAGTTTTGTAAATGTGAGAGTACGACTAAAAGAGTCATTTGTTTTGTTTTCCACTTGGATAAAATTTTGAAGTCTTGCGAGTGCCGTATAATGTTGTAAAAAGTTATTGAATAGGGTTTCGAACTGATATCACGTCCAATGTAGATCGTCATCCGTGTGAGTACACTGCCTATATTTTGTGATGCCAAATTAAGATGTTCATTCGACGTAAATTTTTCTGTCTGCAATTTGACGTTAATAATAATAATCCATGGTTACTCATTTTCAATCGAGTGGAAGCGCGCTGTCGGGTGAGAACCTGGGGTGATGAATTTGGTCACGGAGAGAAACGTTTTTCTAGGCCCATTTTAAACTGTGTCTGACTGACAATAAAAGATCTAGTAGAATGTTTCAGTCATTTTCTCGTAAAAATCAAGTTATTAAATACGATATCCTTTATGCGAAGTTATTCATGATTAATGCATTGTGCGATATTAGACGTGGAGATTTCTAGTGAGGATTTTATTCCAGTTCTTTGTCGATGGTAATTGTGGAGCTGGGAAACAGAGGTTAGTTTTGTTGATATGAGATTTGTGAATCAGGTTGGATATGTCATTGAAGCCGGGACACGGAAGCCCGAGGAATGTTTTATATGAGTTGAGATGAGATGTGCGAATCAGGTTAGAGTCCTGTCATTGAAGCCGGGACACGATATCCCGAGGTATATTTTATAATGTTGGGAATGCAAAGACATTCATAGAAATCCATAGCGGTATTAATTGGCGACGCGTATAATTAGTGTGAGCATCTTGAAGCATAATCTGTGCATTTAGTTGGTTAGAATATCGTATTTGTTTAATTTTGTCGGCAGAGTTTAAAGAGAGCATTTTGAGAAGCCAGTCAACTGGAATAAACCAGGTGTTTCATGTAACTGCCAAGCGAACTTGGGGGACGAGAGGCCTTAGCTGTGATAACGGGACAGGCGTGGAATTGAGATTGTACTGTATTCTCGGCCGGGGAAAACGTTAAAATGCTGGATTTAGTTGAAATTCATAGCCGGTAATGATCTGAGTATTGTGAAATACTGTAAATGGGGACTAATGAACATTTGAAATCACGAACTTTGAGTATAAGGAACAGAGTAACCAAATTCAGGGTTGTCCAAAATATAGAGCGATGGTTGTGATGATCGGTTTGTCTGTGAGGGGTGTGCAAAATTCATAAATGGTAATGACGAGATATGACATCGTAATTATATGGCGAGTTGTTTGGTTTGTACGTAGATTATTAGGATATCCAAGTGTTAATAACGGTTAGGACTAGATTAGATTTTAAAGTGTGAAATCATGAGACAAGATATATAACTGGACATGAATTATGTAACAATTCTTTTCCAGCCAGACAAACATCACAAGATTGAATTCACATCACAGCTGCGTAGGAATTTGTGAAGAAACCAGAGTCCGCGGAGATAAAATTTACTGTTCTTTAACATTTCGTTAAATCATTTAAATTTATTTAATTATTAAATTCAGTGAAACCGCATTTGAAATAACTTTAATCAAGCGAATAACTTGGAGATGCATTCTGGAAATTTTAGTTTGTTTTCTGGGGAATATTAAAAAATAAAGTAACGATTAAGGGGACATATCCGAAGGAAATGGATTTTACTGCCACAAAGTTTGTGAGCATTGCTATTGTTGTAATCACTGAACTTTGATTGATTGAGCAGTGAATGTGCTGGGGATAGTAAAGTGGAAACTTTGGTCATCAACCGATGTAACTTAATTGTGTTTAGCCTTCAGGCTAGAAACTTGGATGGTCAGGGGGTCATCAACCTCAGTGACTTACATTAGGGCCATATGCCATTGTAGCATCTTTTCCTTGCGGTCATCATCCACAATGACTTTAAAGTAACTTAGAAGATTAGATGTCGGTCCATGACATAGACGCAGGTCACATCGATTCAATTAAGGGTCCATGCCGTAGAACCACTGTGTGGCACACACCGATTGGACGACCTTAATTATACCCAGAGTCCAGAGTTCGTGTTACGAGGGCTGGACCATAACGAATCACTATGATGGTACATGTGGTCTCACATGGAAGCCGAACTTAAGGATTTCCAGACTTTCCTTTCTTAAATGATTAATAATTGAGACAATGGTTTCTAGTAAGAATGCCCATCAGGCAGTTACGTTGAAGTCTCACACCAGTGTTCTGACCTTTATGTAAAATGATTGTGGTGTCCAGTGGACACAATTGACTTCTATGACACCGTTGACATATCAGATTGCTTCATAATTTTCCTGAATAAACAGGATTCTTTTGAATAGACCTTTCATTCCAGTAGATAGATTAGAATTACTGAACCCTACCTTTACCTCAGCAAGTGACGAAGAACCCGATACGACCCAAGAGACAGATCTCATGAACTTTGCTGATAGGTAAGAAAGGTAGGTATCCCTCAATTTGGACCTGAAGGGTTCAGTAAACGTACTTAGAGATATAGCTTGTGAGGGTGGGTTTTCCCTATAACTGTATCTTCATCATTACACCTGGCCTTCGCATAAGAAGCAAGTGAGAGAAGATGTATGGCTGTGGGCAGGGATCCGAGGGGTAAACATTGCTGCCACGCATGTGCCTATCTCTAGTCTCAAGGCCTGACAATAAACACCTGTTCCGGCCGTCGTGAATTTTGCGAATTGAGGTGTTTTTGTGAAGTTTCAAAATAGTAGTACAATTGTGCTTTAGTTACACAGTTACTATGATGATAAGTACTGCGTAACGAACAGCTGAATAATGAACATAGATGTGTTTTTCTGTCACGTCTAATGTGTGTAATTAGTACAGTATGTGTTTCCCCTGTCGTACCTACAAGGTGCCGCGACTTCACGTCCGACATAGAGAGTATTTTTTGTTTACTGTGTAATTTCATCATCTCAGAATGTACTTACAGCGCTGCTGTACTGATATGTGAAGAAAAAGTCAGACCACTTTATCTTCTGCACCCCTCTAAGTTGAACTGATAGTTTGAGAATCAAAATTATCAAACGTAAAATGGTAATTATACTTATTATTTATGTCTTTATATATGATGGGGGTCTATTTAACCTGTACAATTAACCAGCTTTGAATATATCGTTGGCATGTAATGATGCCTAGATTTGGGAATAATCGAGTGTCCAGAAATAGGAGCAAGTCTGTACATCATTCAAATTTCGCACCATGATCACAAGTGCCGTGGCACACTGCCTGGTTAAACCTTTCATATTCAATACTATAGATTATCTTACTCTCAGGTTGTACATTTTCCCACTTTAAGTGAAACGAAATATTAGGATAAATATACAGCCAAAGAAAAGTATAGGAGGCGCAGAATAAGAGGATGGTTGCAGACGGGAACGCGTGGAGAGCGACTGTGTGAAGACCTGTAGAACACGTTATATGTAAACCACATGAAATCAGAAGGTCAGAATATTAATAGTTGCATTTATAAAGACCAGTGACATACTCGATTGTACTAAAAATGAAGACAATAGTTATTTGTGTGTTAGATAACAGCGGATATTCCACTATCCATGTGGCTATCATCTGGCATGTACTTGAGACAGGGTCTTTACTTTCGAGAAGGGAGAATGGATACTATGATAACTCAAGAATTTTCGATCGGATGCTTTACGGACCAATCTCAATCTGCAGCTGATAATATTGGTTACCATACAACCTCACTATTTCATTCACAATACCCCTTTGGTAGTGGGCAGGATGACGGGTGCAATATCATGTAGATCAAAATGCAATATCATCATCTGTTGTACATCAACAACCACCGAGCAACATTATCGTACTTGTTGTATCCAACAATAGCACTGTATACCAAACAAACTGAACTTAAAATTTAATAAATCTGTATTTATAAGGTTTGCCCAAATGAAACAGATACTTTAGTACGAGCGCCATTATTCGAATAAAGAGAACAATGACCATGCGTTGCTGGTTGACTATACCGTCTGTTTCACTTAAGAATCACCAGGCACCTTTTCTCTTGTCTTTAAGACAGAAGACTGCGTACTACCTGAGAGTACTGTTGTGTATGTGCACTTCTGCGGACTGAGGTTCGCCGGGAGTCAGCGATGGAAGCAGCTATCGTGAATGTAATTGGAACTGTGTTAATAATCGTTTTATGAGGAGTACTGTCCTGCTGTTTTACACTGTTGCTGTTCAGTTGTTCACTGTGTTTGACTTTTTGAATTACAGGACTCTCTTTGGAGACAAACCAAGGAACAGTCATCATGTGTTGCGTGGCGAGTAGCACTGTGTTTAAATCTGTCTGCGCGCAGTTGCTGTGTGCGATGACTGGATTTGGAAAAGTGAAAGCAAGGCGAGCCTGTGAATAGAAATTAATGCCCTCTCAGGTAATTTAACGAGCTGTGGCTCCCTGCTCTGTCTAATTAAAATATGTAACCATGATCCCACTGGTAGAATATCCCGATAAAGTAATCTCTATGCGTTATCAGAATTATATCCTGTCGGAAACTAATTTACCACACGTAGAGGACAGTTCAGTACACATATCACCGCTGAAGTTAAAGCTGGACAAGTAGGTGCTCCACATGGAACCAAATTGGATATCATGTTATAACAAGGCGTTAGAAAATAAAATAATAATTATATCAATAAATATTTCCGTATCTCGTATAAATCTGAACGATCATAGAAATAGAAATTGTACAAATATAGGAAATGGACTTTTGCTTTTTTACCGGTTTAACATCGCCATAACTCCGGTAAGCCTTCTGAAAGGCAATAAGAAATAACCTGTGTGTTAATGTCATTGCAACACACCTAAACCGAGCGAATTGCCCACGTGGTTAGGGTTCCCCTAGGGTATTATAACTTTGGACCGTGGGTTGGTGACTTCAGCGCCCTTTGCTGAGTCAACGATTTGCCTCTTAAAGCAATAATCACCACCACCGAATACAAGCTCATAACTCCTTAATATAGAGTTTGATTCTAGTGATGTGAAAATTACACTAGACAATAAAATGGCTCTAGTGTTCAAATCTATAAGCTAGAAATGTTACAATCAAACGTTCAGTGTTCTAAACACTAAACACCTGTTGTGAGATACAGCCCCTATAATTGCTCGGCGTCAACATAAGAAACCGTAGAAAATCATCGTTAAGGCTGCCGATGGTGGGCCCGAACCCAAGATCTATCTAATACAAGCTTACAGTGACTTAAGTCGTCCTGAAATAAATTAGAGTAATAAAAGAGACGCTATTATACTCGCAACATCATTTTCAATTTCGGTTTTGTAATGTGTAGGTAGTGTCAGCCCAAACAAGGACTGCTCATCAGAGAAGTCATCGTACAGGCAGTGTCAGCGTCGTTTACCTCCTCACTGCAAATAAAATGTTTAAAGAGTAATTTTCTGTGTTCAGTTGACAGAGCAGCCTCAGTTTAGTGTGTTCGGATATCCTGTTCACGGAACAAAACAAAAAGAGGAATAGTTAGTATTTACAGTAGCTGCTGAGTGAGGCCGCTGCATGACAGTAGTGTGGAGACAGTTCGGTGCACTAGAAGGCAGTGCGAAAGGGAAGCTGAACTTTGAGCGTCAATTCCTTTTAAAATATTTAGTTTGCAGTGAGAACCTAAAGGACGTTTTCTGTTGACATTGAATGTCGCATGATGTACCTGATAACCAGGTTTAATTTGGACTGACAGTACCTGCTCATTAGAGAAACGAAACTGAGAATATCTTTAGAAACACCAGAGAAAGGACATCTCGTGGGTCTTTGGTGAGACACTCGGTATATGTCAGGAAGAAATGTGGAATCGCGCTGTTTGTATGTGCGGAAAAAGGTGACTAGGTACGTTTTGTCATATCATTCGTCCAGCATTAACAAAGTTTAAATTTCACTCAAGGATTGTTCCTTTTATTTACCAGATGTTAAATAAGACAAATTTAGGAAAAAATTCAGTACTTAAGGGCAAAACGGAGATTAATATTCGAAAAAATTCATTTCTCTGAAACACTTTGACATACGAGGTCAAATATTTCGCACGGTGCTTCCTCCTATATGTTGCAGATTTGAAATAAAAAGCGGTCTCAAAATAATACACTCAAAAAGGGTTTCGACTGCGAGGGTGTTTCATATCTCTGGAACCGTTTGACGTACGAACTGAGGTCAGCCGAGAGTGGACTGTCAGAAATTTAAAACTTTGAAAGATAACTTCCAATTTAAGACCGTAGCAAAGCACGGGTATATTGCATGTAATTGTGTCTTTATATTAAAAAGGTTTACCAAAAACAGCTTTTCCAGTCTGTCCGGCCGTTTGCTTCATTCTTACTTATTTCTCTCTGGAGTTACATGCTGATGAATTATCAGGCATTGATAGGTCTCTAAGTTCAGACAACTTCGAGTAATTCTGAAATCAAGTCACTAAATGACTTTGCATTACACTACTAGGTACACTTTTGCCATGTAATTTATCCATTATTAACAAAGTTGAAATTTCACTCAGTGATTGCTCCTTTATGTACTAGATGTTAAATAAGACAAGTTAAGAAGCAATATACTTACGTCAAAATATCGGCTAAGCTTGACAATTAGAAATGACAGGCGTCCACGAGCAAACCTGCACCAAACGTGGCACACATAGTGTGGTGGTAAGACACACATTCCACCCCTGTCGTTGGAGGTTGGAAAGATGCGACATGAAAAAAAAATCGAATACTACTATACTCCGCACGGCTTTACTTCTAAATTGACATTTCGCAAAACAAATGAGCATCGCCTTACCTCTGTTGCCAGCGCACTACTGCCGCGAGGACAGCTGATGCAATACGACCGCGGTAATCAGCCCTCGTAAAGTGTAATACCGTACTCAGAAAAGCTCATGTACCTGGACTGAAAACAAATTCAGAAAATAACACCTTCTAGCAACATCCGACAGTAAAAAGAGAATATCTTAACCCTCTACTGCATACTGTTCCCATTAGGCAACAAATAACTTTTCACCTGTATACATGGATAAATATTGTAGATAGAGGTTGTTTTACGGCACACCTTCAACTGTACAATCAATTAAATATATATCCTCTTTTTTTATATATAACATAAGACAAAACAGCCCTACAACCAAAGGTACTCCTTCCACCCCGTCAACATACACGCGTACCAACCCTCCCCATCATATTACCACAGGCTTCTGGAGTACCTCTGGCTCAACCTCAAAGACATTTGAGTTGCACCGCAGTAGGTACCCTTTTCCAGTAGGTAGTGATGTTCGGTCTTTAAATGTTAAACTAACTAACTAATGGAGTTATTTCATTCCTATCCTTTGACAGGCGGGCCGTTAGCTAAACCAGTAGGTCTTAGGCCTTTTATTGTTGATTTATTGATAATTTGACTTTAAACGTGATTGTATGTGTTGTACATACGTTTTTAATTATTGTTGACTCTGGCGCAGAGATCGCCGGACCACCAAGGGAAACCAACCCAGGGAGAGGACCCGCAACCCCCCCCCCCCGCATAGTTTTCCCCCGCTAGACCCCGTTTATTGTATTCTTTGCTTTGTACAAATTTACATTTGCATATATTTACAGTTTTGTTCATTGTTTTGTTGTTTTGTTGAGCCTCTTCTTTGGCTAGAGTCTTTAAGTCCTTCTTGCTGATCGTATTTGCAACACATGTGTCAAATATTACAATACAATTACATATCATGCACAAGTTACATAATTTTACACAATTTTGTTAGTTATTTTTGTTTCGTGGAGCCTCTTGTTTGGCTAGAGTCTTTAGGTCCATTTTTCTTTTGTATTTGCTACATATGTGTCAAGTAATACGATCCACTTATATATCATTGCACAAGTTACATTATTTTATATTTATTCATACAGTGATTTACACTACTTAGTACGTCTCTTGTTTAGGTATGGTCTGTCTTTTCTTGGCGTTACTTGTTTGTTTGTAAACATCTGTGGTAGTACTGCTAGTCATATGTTTGTTTGGAATGTCATTCATAGTCGTAGTGTTCACTGTGTTAGTGGGTCCGTCAGTGTTGTCAACAATGCAGTAGTAGTAACTATGTGTTCATTGATGTTCTGGTCTCGTCTTGGGGCGGTTTTTATTGAAAAGAATGAATGCCATGCCCCAATCTCAAACGGAGTAACCGGAGACCGGTTCCGATGAGGATTTTAGCCCGTCGACCGAATGATTAGGTCTTGAGTGCTATTTCCTCAGATGAACGGTTGTAATGAACAGAACGGAATTGGGTGGAGGGGGTCCTATGTGGAGGGATCTGAGCTGGTCAGAATATGACCTGCGCCCCTTTTGAGCGGGCGACGCACTTGGGGGCCCTGGGTTTGACCCGGGGGTTCTGAATTCAATGCTGATGGTAGTTTGCTCATGAGTATGCTGATGTGACGTGAGTCACCCATCCGGGTGGACACCACGCCCGATGTTGCTTAACAGTGAGTGACAATAAGTGACAATAATGTTAGAAGAAGAAGTAGAGGAAGGAAGTCTATATCTGGGTCTTGGAGGGGATTTGGCTGGTAAGGGCTACTTGGTAGGGGATAACCACGGAAACTTGGTGAAAGATGGTTGACTGGGTTAATATACTATTAGTTGTCTGCTTGGCATGGAGGGTAGAACTGGGGGAGCTTGGGGGGAGAGTAGATTGATCAAGAGGCGGAGGAGATGGTTAGTTTCTTGGCTGGGCTGGGGGATGGTACCATGGCAGGAGGCAGGGATGGTACTATGGTAGGAGGGAGGTAGGTTAGGGGGAGGTGGGGGTTTAGTAGTGTGTAAGTGTCTGGAGTGCTTGTAGTGTGCTTTAACTGCCTGCTTGATGTAGGGGCAGCCAGGATATGAGGCAGCGTGACTGCCTTCGCAGTTAGCGCACCTCGCCTGGTCCCTTGGTATAGTGCAATCGGTATGGCGGTGGGGGCCTCCACACCTATTGCATCGAGTGCCTTCCGTGCATGAAGCAGCGGAGTGGTATAGCTTTAAGCAGTTAAAGCATTTTGTGACAAGGGAGGAGGATGATTTGTGTGTCTTGGAAGGTGTATATGTGTTGGTGTGAGTGGTGAGCCTGGCAGAAGGTTTTCTGCGCCTCCTGCCAGTCTGCGTGTTTTTGTTTAATGTAGTTGGAATAGGGTCGTAGGGCCCTGATTCCGTGTCTGTGAGTATAGGTGTAGGGTCGGTTTGGGCTTCGGTGGACTGGGTAGGTGGAGGAGGAATGTCTACAGTAGAGGTTTCAGAGACTGTGAGAGTGAGTTCCGGTTGAGGTAGGGGGTCTTTCTGAGTAGCAGAGATGGTGACAGGGTTAAATACTATTGGAGGAGGGATGCAGGCGTTTTTGAGCTTATTGAGGATGGTTGGAATTGATTTATTGTAGGTAGGGGTGATGATCATGTGATTGTTGTGAGTTTCCTCAATGACAGCGACATGATGGGCAATAATAGGTTCTATTGCTTGTATAACTGATTGCCTAGTAAGGGGAACAGGTCCGGGGTTGGTTAATGGAATAATAATGAATTCACATTTGGAGGAAATGGGAAATGTGGTGTTTTTCCGGGTGTAATGGAAGGGACGTTCGAAGGGATGCTCTTCTTCGTCTTTGTCGGCGGGAGGATCTTCATGTTCTTGAAGGTCTTCTTGTTCTTCTTCCACTTGATGCTGAGCAGGGGTCGAGGAGTAGATATTGGAGGGGATTTGGTTTTTCGTGAGAGCATCATTGATATCGGAGATATGATCAGGACTGGTTGCGTAGATGAAGATGTTGTGGTTTTCTTCATTTTCTGCAAGACCGTAGATTTTATTAGAGAGAGGATGGAGAGAGGTTGCAATAAGAGTCCTATGTCGTCGAAGTGAGGATTTGGATATGGATTTAGGCCGGTACACAGCTATGTAAGCATCGCTGTCATTGAAGGGGAGAGATTCGTTGAATATGAAGTTAAATGGAACGTTAAAGTTACAATATGGGCCCTAGCTACTCAATCCACCGGGGGGATCCATATTATGAGATGAGGTAGACATGGTAGGTGAGGGGGGGGGGGTACTGGGTCTTGGTAGGAGATAGCACTGCTTGGTCAAACTCAATGAGGACCTGGGCCTGCTCGAAGCGGGTACCAGTCGTGCCAGGTGTAGTTTTTGACCGGGTCACGCCGGGACAAGGCACGAACAGGTGACCACACTAGGAGCCTGACAAATTTGCTGGGCGTGGTGGTATGCAGGCTGGCTGACTGAGCGTCCTCACAGGACGACTTCCCTGGTGGGAATATGAGAGACCGCAGAACGACTGGTAGGAGTATATCCAAAAAGTCGGACCGCCCTGAGAACGGCAAGATGGCGGCCGTTGCCGGGTGACTCTCGGAGCGGCTGGCGGTCAGTGGCTGGGAGCGAGCCGGGGGCTCGCTTGGCAGGAAGCTCGGTGAAGCGCTCCAAGCGGCTGGGTGTGGTACTGGGAGTACCGCAGGCGAAGCAGTTGACGGGAGACGACAGAGCGCTGGCGGGTAACAGGAAACTCGCTCGGTGACTGGGCTCTCTGGCGATGTTAACTGCTCAGAGCATAGGCTTGGAAATGAATGGCTGTGAATGGCTGTGTTAAAAGCTTAGCGTATATATATTACACTATGGTAATCCACATCACATACGAGTTTTAAGCTATTAGCCCCAGTTAAGAATTGCTGGTAAATTTAAAACACTGAAGGTATTTTGAACATTAAAGCTTGAAATTTTCTTCACCAAACGAAAACGAAAAATATTTCATGCAGTAGAGGGTTAAGAATAAACGAGAACGAGGAAATAACACATCACTCACCGCTAATGGCTGGCACATGAAGGAGGTTATGGCTTACAAAGGGAACACTCCACTGATCTCAGTCACTTTCTTGCCACTTGTCTTTTCCGAATTACACTGAGACTTGTTAAATACGCACGAAGTATACTAACCAATACACGGACGTAAATAAAACTACAGCTATATTCTTATACACTGAACTATTAAACCTCTATTGTACTAACCTATGTCCGCCTCTGTGGTGTAGTGGTTAGCGTGATTAGCTGCCACCCCCGGAGGCCCGGGTTCGATTCCCGGCTCTACCACGAAATTTGAAAAGTGGTACGAGGGCTGGAACGGGGTCCACTCAGCCTCGGGAGGTCAACTGAGTAGAGGTGGGTTCGATTCCCACCTCAGCCATCCTGGAAGTGGTTTTCCGTGGTTTCCCACTTCTCCTCCAGGCGAATGCCGGGATGGTACCTAACATAAGGCCACGGCCGCTTCCTTCCTTCTTCCTTGCCTATCCCTTCCAATCTTCCCATCCCTTCACAAGACCTCTCTTCAGCATAGCAGGTGAGGCCGCCTGGGCGAGGTACTGGTCATACTCCCCAGTTGTATCCCCCGACCAGGAGACTGAAGCTCCAGGACACTGCCCTTGAGGCGGTAGAGGTGGGATCCCTCGCTAAGTCCGAGGGAAAAACCGAACCTGGAGGGTAAACAGATGATGATGATGATGATGTACTAACCTATACTGTGCTAAACTGTAAATTACACTATACTGTACTATACTGGAAAGAGAAAGACTAATATGAAAAAGACCAATTACTGAAGAAAAAATGCAAAAGATCGTGAACCGTACCGAATACCATACACGGTGAGCGAGATACGTTAACCACGTGATGAACGTAAATTTAGAATCGGCAACTAAGCTTCGAGATAGCACTCTGCCGATATAAGTCGATATGAATGGCAGCTTGGAATTGGTCGGATGTCTATGGACCGGGCGAGTTGGCCGTGCGCGTAGAGGCGCGCGGCTGTGAGCTTGCATCCGGGAGATAGTAGGTTCGAATCCCACTATCGGTAGCCCTGAAAAGGGTTTTCCGTGGTTTCCCATTTTCACACCAGGCAAATGCTGGGGCTGTACCTTAATTAAGGCCACGGCCGCTTCCTTCCAACTCCTTGTCCTTTCCTATTCCATCGTCGCCATAAGACCTATCTGTGTCGGTGCGACGTAAAGCCCCCAGCAAAAAAAAAAAAAAGGATGTCTATGTTTCAGTGCGTAATCACCAGATAGTACCAAAATCGGTCAAAACGTCAATTTAGTAGTAAAGCTGTGCGAAGTATAATAATAGTGCCGACTTCATAATTTTTGCAGTCGCTGAGAAGAATATATGACACTCTAGATTCCGTGTAGGTTCAACCTGCATCGCCATGGTGGAGTGAGAAGGGGGTAAAAAAGAAAATGTCCCAAATGATCAAGATTAGTGTTGAATCCACAGTTTTAGGGTTCGCTAAGTCAATAGGTGACACTCCCAATGAGAGTTGGAATCGTGTTCAACATATCTATAGCCGCGACGCGTAGCGTAAACACATACAAGTATCACTTTTTTATTATATGTCTGAAAGTGTCATTTACTTCTCGAAAATATGGGCTGCAACTAGGACCAACTTCCACTCGAAACAAAATAACTAAAACTAAGTTGTAAAATGTCAAACAAAAGCATAAAAAAGAAATCTACAAAAATTCGCTTGTTAATATGAATCCAGTCAGTTTCTGTGGTGTAGTGGTTAGTGTGATTGGCTGCAAACCTCGGAGGCGTTAGTTCGATTCCCGGCTCTGTCACAAAATTTCAAAAGTTGTACGAGGGCTGGAACGGGGTCCACTCAGCCTCAGGAGGTCAACTGAGTAGAGGTGGGTTGGATTCCCACCTCAGTCATCCTCGAAGTGGTTTTCCGTGGTTTCCCACTTCTCCTCCAGGTAAATGCCGGCATATTACCTAACTTAAGGCCACGGGCGCTTCCTTCCCTCTTCCTTGTCTATCCCTTCCAATCTTCCCATGTCCCCGCAAGGCCCCTGTTCAACATAGCAGGGGAGGCCTCCTTGGTGAGGTACTGTTCTTCCTCCCCAGTTGTATTCCCCGACCCAATGTCTCGCTCTCCAGAACACTGCCCTGGAGGCTTTAGAGGTGGGATCCCTCGCTCTGTCCGAGGGAAGAACCGACGTTGGAGAGTAAACGGATTAAGAAAGAAAGAGAGAAAAAAATATGAATCCAAAAAGTAAACATTCGGAAAAGTATCCGGGCAACGCATGGAACATTTTTATATCATAGCACCTTATTTGACCTGTTTATAACGAATGTTGCGGAAAGTACGGGTCCTCTAGTATTAGTATAACGTTGATTTTAACTGTAACGATAAAGAAACATTAAGGTATCGCAATTTTCTTCCAGAGTACTTCTCTACCGTTCCACAATTCAACAAGCATCGATATGTTTTGCGTTTAAACATCTTCTAATGCTGCTGACTTCACCCGGGATCGAATTCGCTATTTTTAGAGTCGAAGGCCTATGACTAATGGTCTGCGACACTGAGATATACAGTACGAGATATAAAATAAATTTAATAGTCTAAGTTACACGTGGACCAGTGCGGGCCGCAGCAGGAACGAGCTTGTAGTGAACTACTCAAATAGTAGCCGCAAGAGAAACAGTAGGTGTTGTTACGAACTGGGTCAGCACTAATACATTGAGTTCCTGACCTTGGTTACGAAGAAATTGAGTCTGTATCGTAAGTTGGCAAGACTTACCTCGTCTCGCAGACACACTTTATGAACCACTTAACGTCACTCTACTTTGACAAATGATCTCACATCTCCAGCATGTAAGCTGCACTCTCTGTTTTTATATTCTACAACCAATCTAGTAGCATAGTTCTGAACACAGTACTAGATGTTTATCTAGGATTTTCTTAATGAGAGAGAGTGAGCCTAATCACTGTCAATTCGCAGTTATTATAAACCATACTCTTCGAGAGTAATTCGTTTGAGGTTTGAGTTTTCTTTACAGTTTGCCTTACATCCCACGGGCACAGATAGGTCCTACAGCGACGATGGATGTGGAAAAATGTAGGTGTGGGAAGGAAGCAAATGTGGCCTATTTTAAGGTTTGTTCGTTAGTTCTTAATCTGTTTACCCTCCACGATCTGTTTTCCCTCGGACTCAGTGAGGGATCCCACCTCTACCGCCTCAAAGGCAGTGTCCTGGAGCTTCAGACTCTTGGTCGGGGATACAACTGGGGAGAATGACCAGTACCTCGCCCAGGCGGCCTCACCTGCTATGCTGAACAGGGGCCTTGTGGGGGGATGGGAAGTTTGGAAGGGATAGACAAGGAAGAGGGAAGGAAGCGGCCGCGGCCCTAAGTTACGTACCATCCCCGCAATTGGCTGGAGAAGAAGTGGGAAACCACGGAAAACCACTTCCAGGGTGGCTGAGGAGGGAATCGAACCCCCTCTACTCAGTTGACCTACCGAGGCTGAGTGGACCCCGTTCCAGCCCTCGTACCACTTTTCAAATTCCGTGGCTGAGCCGGGAATCGAACGCAGGCCTCTGGGGTTGGCAGCTAATTACACTAATTTAAGGTTTGTCTGGTGTGAAAATAGAACACAGTGGAAAACCGTCCACTGGGCTCTCGACAATGGGTTTCCAACCCACTATCTACCAAATATAAAGCGACAGCTACGTAACTCAAACTGCGCAGTCAATCGCTCCACAGGTTGGAATATAGGAAATTTCAAACAGAACAAATATAACTCCGGCCACGATAGCTCCAACTGTAGAGCATCCGCCGCGAAATCAGAAAATTGGGAGTTCGGTCCCTTCCTTGTCCGTGAGGCCATTTATTCTGTACCTAACATCTCTTGAGCACGTAAAATATGTTTACAGAAGCCTCCGTGGCTCAGGTGGCAGCGCGTCGGCCTCTCACCGCTGAACACCGTCGTTCGAATCCCAGTCACCCAATGTGAGATTTGTGCTGGACAAAGCGGAGGCAGGATAGGTTTTTCTCCGGGTACTCCGCTTTTCCCTGTCATCTTTCATTCCAGCAACACTCTCCATTCTCATTTCATAGCATTTATCAGTAATTTATAAATCACTTTGGGAAAGGCGACCCCATTGCAATAACAGCCTATAGGCTATATGTTTCATTCATTACATCCCTGAAGCGGTCAATGACTGGAAAACAGGTTGTAGGTTTTCATTTTCATTATATGTTTTTAGCACGAACTATTACGCAGAAAGTGTATTTGAAATACAACGTTGTCATGGAAATTAAATATTCACTGAAATACATAAATTAGTTCTCCTTTCTTAATCTGCTTACCCTCCAGGGTTGGTTTTTCCCTCGGACTCAGGGAGGGATCCCACCTCTACCGCCTCAAGGGCAGTGTCCTGGAGCGTGAGACATTGGGTCGGGGGATATAACTAGGGAGGATGACCAGTACCTCGCCCAGGCGGCCTCACCTGCTATGCTGAACAGGGGCCTTGGTGGGGGAGGGAGGATTGGAAGGGATAGACAAGGAAGAGAGGAGGAAGCGGTCGTGGCCTTAAATTAGGTACCATCCCGGCATTTGCTTGGAGGAGAATTGGGAAACCACAGAAAACCACTTCCAGGATGGCTGAGGTGGGAATCAAACCAACCTCTACTCAGTTGACCTCCCGAGGCTGAGTGAACCCCGTTCCAGCCCTCGTACCACTTTTCGAATTTCGTGGCAGAGCCGGGAATCGAACCCGCGCCTCCGGGGTTGCATAAATTAGTTACGTAAATAAAACTTTGTCAACCTCTTCAGGGGCAAATTTATTAAATTTAATTTTTTTCTCCTGGATTTTTTATATGGTACATTGAGGCTAAAATGCTATATTTACTTATTTTTTTAGAAATCACTTAATACCACCCTAATACTAACCTTTTTGTTAATGGCATTATTTGTGTACACAGTGCATAGGTGGACCAATCAAGGAAATTATTATAAAAAAATATTGCGTTTCTTTTGTATCTATTTTATTTCACAACTAGTTACAATTATTGTAAAATGGAGCAAATTAATAATTTTACACACTGTGGAATGACTCCATGCATTCTGTGCAAACTGGCACACAACACTTTTTGCATTCATATCGTGTTGTCCTCTTACAGTTTTTATCACTACATCGAGGTGCACTTCTTTGGTCCTTTTTTCACTGGATAATGGTCCATTTTATCTAGTCTCACTTCTTGAACACAACCCATGCGAGCTCTTTTCTTTATTACAGCGGGAGATTTTGGTGATAACGATGGCCTTCCCCGATTCTTTCTTGCCAAGCACATTTCCACTACTGTAGTAGCTACAGATGCTTTGAATTCTACTAAGGAAATTTTCCTACAGGTTCTTCTGAATAAGATCCATGCATTTAAAATACTTACATTGAAGAAATGAAAGAAGATCCTCATATAAAATTTCTTGTTTTTGAAAGCATGCGGGTAATGTGCTATCATGCGATTTGTGAGGTCTACTCCCCCCATGTGGTCATTATAGAATGCAACTGCATATGGTCTCTCAACATCAATACGTTCCTTCTTCTTTTTGTCCCATCTCTTTACCTTATCTACAGGATCCCTCCCAGCAAATGTTGATACAATGTGGACCAAATTGTTATCTAACCATCTAAGAACAGATACATTTTCATTATAAGTTGTAATTGATACACTCCCTCTTCCATTCTTCAGTAATTCCTTCTCATCTTTCAACTTAATTTCAGCTCCCTTTAGTCTATTAGATCTAATTGTCCCAAGCACAAAAATATCATGTTCCTGAAGATGAATACTCAGTGGAACATAGGTAAAGAGGTTATCTAGGAAAAGTTTGTGATTCCTTCCTTTGATATCTTCAACTAGCCTGAGAACTGTGTCTCCAATTGGACCAAATTTATTTCTACGGGGTGTCTGTCCTTGAAACGTATTGGCTCCCTGATACATTTCAAATTTTGACACATACCCATCCGAACCTGACCTAACCCAAGCCTTGAATCCCCACTTCTTTGGCTTTGACTTGATATATTGCTTGGCCCTACTTCTTCCCTTGAATGGGATAATCATCTCATCAATAGCTTGATATTCAGTAGGTGATACAACACTAGCAAATGTCTCATTTAGAATATTCAGTATAGGTCTTACTTTGATAAAAACATCTTTGTTGTCATTAGGAATACTGTCATTATCTGAAAAAATGAAAACCTACAACCTGTTATCCAGTCATTGACCGGGTCAGGGATGGAATGAATGAAACATATATAAGCTGTTATTACAATGGGGTCGCCACTCCCAAGGTGATTTATTAATGAGTGATAAATGCTATGAAATGATAATGGAGAGTGTTGCTGGAATGAAAGATGACAGGGAAGACCGGAGTACCCGGAGAAAAACCTGTCCCGCCTCCGCTTTGTCCAGCACAAATCTCACATGGATTCACCGGGATTTGAACCACGGTATCCAGCGGTGAGAGGCCGACGCGCTGCCGTCTGAGCCACGGAGGCTCCTGTACTGTCATTATCTATAAAGTGAAAATATTTTTTAAATTTTGTCAAACCTCTTTATCGACATGGCATCAGCTATCAAATTCATGCGTAATGCTGGATTAGCAGACCAGTATAACCTGTAGTTGGGATATCTAATGTATGTCATAATAATATTTATTGCTAAAAATACCCTGACTTCATCTCATGAAGTGCTGAAATTATGTTCATTATTTTGCATAGTATACCTAGTGGTTTCCCTTGCAATAAGATCAATTATTTCCTCTGTGAATAGGCTATTGTAGTATAGGTACGGTGTTTCTGGTTGTCCAAAAACAGTACAAACATAATTTCCAAGGAAAGGTGGGGGGTTACCAGCAAAATTGTTATCTTTTCCTGCATGCCATATGGAATTTTGATTTACTGTAGGATTGGCATTTGTTTGTAATTGTATAGGATCAAGGATAGGACTAGTCATGTTGGAGGGATCCCCGTTTTGTGTTTGTGAAGTTTGTGAAATATCACGACTCTAGGAAACCGATGGAGCAGATTCTTCTTCCTCAACACTTTCATCTTCATCACCTGACTCACTCTCATCATCAGTGGCTATTATTTCAAGATCTGAACCATTTGGGTCATCCTGAAGAGTGTCCAGGATATGAAGAATATCCTCTCCACTTAATTTTCGACTCATATTGACCTATAAAGAAGAGCAATGCCCATTCAGTTCAATAAAAGGCTACTACTACAAGTAGAAATTGTGAGGTTATGTTATAACGTAATGAGTGCCACATTTGCGCATGGGGCACATACGAGGCCATTTGTGTATTACTGATTTTCACAGATGATTTTATAAATGCACGTAAGACTATTATCACAATATTATTTTCAGGTTGTCGTTTGCCAAATTAAAAATTGTCAGTGTTCGAAATTTATTACAACATAACGAAATCACTTACCAATATATCATATTCTCACACCAGGATGAAGCATGCACCTTCCATAACAAACAGAACAGCTGTGAACAAACTTCTGCTTTATGGGTAAGAAACGTGGTTGCTGCCAACACAATAGATCTTAAAGACCACATCTGTGTACTCTGAGCGTTGGAGTACCAATTATAAGCACATTTGAAACACAGTGAAGTTAATGGCATCAAATGTGCCGATGCCCCTGAAGAGGTTAAAACAATTGTCTAGAAAATATGAAATTAGGTTGAAAACTTCCAAATTATCTTTACAAAAGCTTAAGACCACTAAACACTATTTTTCAAAATCATTGGAAGTTACGAAGCTAAGTGATTATTTGTTTTCCGTTATAACATCCTAAGTACACTGGCGGAAAATAACATGTGTTTGCACATATGAAAGATGACTCCTAATCAAATTTGCGTGCTAGTCGACGAAGAATGCTGATAGTAGTGCCTCTTTGACCTTGTAAAGCAAATTTGCTTTAAATACGTGCTGTACACTTCGTGACCGTTAGTCATCGTCCGATATCGTCGTTGTCTGATAGATGTGAGTCAAACACGCCTTGAATGAGACGAAGAAGGCGGTATCAGCAGTTACTAAGTTTGAAGGAGGCCATGTATTATCAATCAATCAATCAATACTGATCTGCATTTAGGGCAGTCGCCCAGGTGGCAGATTCCCTATCTGTTGTTTTCCTAGCATTTTCCGAAATGATTTCAAAGAAATTGGAAATTTATTGAACATCTCCCTTGGTAAGTTATTCCAATCCCTAACTCCCCTTCCTATAAATGAATATTTGCCCCAGTTTGTTCTCTTGAATTCCAACTTTATCTTCATATTGTGATCTTTCCTACTTTTATAGACGCCATTCAAACCTATTCGTCTACTAATGTCATTCCACGCCATCTCTCCACTGACAGCTCAGAACATACCACTTAGTCGAGCAGCTCTTCTTCTTTCTCTCAATTCTTCCCAACCCAAACATTGCAACATTTTTGTAACGCTACTCTTTTGTCGGAAATCACCCAGAACAAATCGAGCTGCTTTTCTTTGGATTTTTTCCAGTTCTTGAATCAGGTAATCCTGGTGAGGGTCCCATACACTGGAACCATACTCTAGTTGGGGTCTTACCAGAGACTTATATGCACTCTCCTTTACATCCTTACTACAACCCCTAAACACCCTCATAACCATGTGCAGAGATCGGTACCCTTTATTTACAATCCCATTTATGTGATTACCCCAGTGAAGATCTTTCCTTATATTAACACCTAGATACTTACAATGATCCCCAAAAGGAACTTTCACCCCATCAACGCAGTAATTAAAACTGAGAGGACTTTTCCTATTTGTAAAACTCACAACCTGACTTTTAGCCCCGTTTATCAACATACCATTGCCTGCTGTCCATCTCACAATATTTTCGAGGTCACGTTGCAGTTGCTCACAATCTTGTAACTTATTTATCACTCTATAGAGAATAACATCATCCGCAAAAAGTCTTACCTCCGATTCCACTCCTTTACTCATATCATTTATATATATAAGAAAACATAAATGTCCGATAACACTGCCCTGAGGAACTCCCCTCTCAACTATTACAGGGTCAGACAAAGCTTCACCTACTCTAACTCTCTGAGATCTATTTTCTAGAAATATAGCAACCCATTCAGTCACTCTTTTGTCTAGTCCAATTGCACTCATTTTTGCCAGTAGTCTCCCATGATCCACCCTATCAAATGCTTTAGACATGTCAATCGCGATACAGTCCATTTGACCTCCAGAATCCAAGATATCTGCTATATCTTGCTGGAATCCTACAAGTTGAGCTTCAGTGGAATAACCTTTCCTAAAACCGAATTGCCTTCTATCGAACCAGTTATTAATTTCACAAACATGTCTAATATAATCAGAAAAAATACCTTCCCAAAGCTTACATACAATGCATGTCAAACTTACTGGCCTGTAATTTTCAGCTTTATGTCCATCACCCTTTCCTTTATACACAGGGGCTACTATAGCAACTCTCCATTCATCTGGTATAGCTCCTTCGGCCAAACAATAATCAAATAAGTACTTCAGATATGGTACTATATCCCAACCCATTGTCTTTAGTATATCCCCAGAAATCTGATCAATTCCAGCCGCTTTTCTAGTTTTCAACTTTTGTATCTTATTGTAAATGTCATTGTTATCATACGTAAATTTTATTACTTCTTTGGCCTTAGTCTCTTCCTCTATCTCAACATTATCCTTGTAACCAACAATCTTTACATACTGCTGACTGAATAATTCTGCCTTTTGAAGATCCTCACATACACACTCCCCTTGTTCATTAATTATTCCTGGAATGTCCTTCTTGGAACCTGTTTCTGCCTTAAAATACCTATACATACGCTTCCAATTTTCACTAAAATTTGTATGACTGCCAATTATGCTTGCCATCATGTTATCCTTAGCTGCCTTCTTTGCTAGATTCAATTTTCTAGTAAGTTCCTTCAATTTCTCCTTACTTCCACAGCCATTTCTAACTCTATTTCTTTCCAGTCTGCACCTCCTTCTTAGTCTCTTTATTTCTCTATTATAATAAGGTGGGTCTTTACCATTCCTTACCACCCTTAAAGGTACAAACCTGTTTTCGCATTCCTCAACAATTTCTTTAAACCCATCCCAGAGTCTGTTTACATTTTTATTTACCGTTTTCCACCGATCATAGTTACTTTTTAGAAACTGCCTCATACCTGCTTTATCAGCCATATGGTACTGCCTAACAGTCCTACTTTTAAGACCTTCCTTTCTATCACATTTATTTTTAACTACCACAAAAACAGCTTCATGATCACTAATACCATCTATTACTTCAGTTTCCCTATAGAGCTCATCTGGTTTTATCAGCACCACATCCAAAATATTTTTCCCTCTGGTTGGTTCCATCACTTTCTGAATCAGCTGTCCTTCCCATATTAACTTATTTGCCATTTGTTGATCATGCTTCCTGTCGTTCGCATTTCCTTCCCAATTGACATCTGGCAAATTCAGATCTCCCGCTACAATCACATTTCTTTCCATGTCATTTCCCGCATACCTGACTATCCTATCAAATAATTCCGAATCCGCATCAGTGCTACCCTTTCCCGATCTGTACACTCCAAATATATCAAGTTGCCTATTATCTTTAGAAATGAGCCTTACACCTAGAATTTCATGTGTCTCATCTTTAACTTTTTCGTAGCTTACAAATTCTTCTTTCACCAGAATGAAAACTCCCCCTCCCACCTTTCCTATCCTATCTCTACGATACACACTCCAGTGCCGTGAGAAAATTTCTGCATCCATTATATCATTTCTCAGCCATGATTCAACTCCTATTACAATATCTGGTAAATATATATCTATTAAATTACTTAATTCTATTCCTTTCTTTACAATACTTCTACAGTTCAACACTAACAATTTTATGTCATCCCTACTTGATTTCCAGTTCCCTGTTCCCTTATCACCGCTCCCTAGGCCATCCCGTTTCCCTGAATGTACCTCCCTATTACCCTTCCAAACAAATTTCCTAACTTATACGTACCACTGCGGTTTAAATGAAGGCCATCCGAGCGCAGATCCCTTTCTCCTACCCACCCATTAGGATCTAGAAATTTCACTCCCAGTTTCCCACATACCCACTCCATAGTCTCATTTAAATCCCCAATCACCCTCCAGTCAGTATCCCTCCTACACAGTATTCCACTAATAACAATCTCCGCTTTCTTAAACTTCACCCGTGCTGCATTTACCAGATCCCACACATCTCCAACTATGTTGGTACTTATATCAGCTTGCCTTACGTTGTTGGTACCAACGTGAAACACTACCACCTTCTCCTTCCCCTCCTCCCTCTCTTCTACTTTCCTCAACATCTGCCTCAACCTAATTCCTGGATAACATTCTACCCTGGTTCCCTTTCCTCCACACACTTTCCCCACGTGTCTAACGATGGAATCCCCCATGACCAGTGCCTCAACCCTACCCACCTCATTTGATTCCCTCCCCTCCTGGTCAGCCCTATCTTTCCTTATAGCTGCAGAAGCTACTTCCTCCTCCCTTTTCTCCTTCCCATGACCCTGTTCCACCTGTCTTTTCCTATCCTCTACTCTACATTTCCCTTTCCTACCTTTTCCCTTCCTCCTACTTCCACGCATCTCAGCAACAGTTCCCTGTCCCTCATCTTCCCTCTGTTGTTCTACCTGGAGTGACTCGTACCGATTTCGCACAGACACCTGTCCTGAATTCTGATCCTGAATAGAGCCCTTGGCCTGCAATCTCCTTCCCCTTAGAACATTAGACCACCTGTCTTCTACAACTCCTTCCTTCCCTTCCCCTCCCTCTTGTACACCTACTGTAACCTGTACATTGTTTGAGGGAGTCCTATCTTCCTTCCCGTCTTCTGTGAGAATCCTAATTATCTCCCTCAACTTTCCAACTCCTCCCTCATACCCCTCAATGCCTCACCACACCCACAATAAGTACACTCGCGCTCCTTAGCCATTCTTTACGGGGGAAAAGTTTTAAATTAAAAAATAAAATAACTTATTTGCAAAAAAAGAAATGAACGGAGGGATATATTGTCTGGGATAGGACACAACCATAAGGTAATTAATATACGACTACACTACAATACTACTTAGTCGTGCTCTATTTTTTTTTATCCTACAACCCCTAACAGGATAAAAGCTGCTGTTAATTACTGAATATCGAAAGTAATACACAAGAACTACACAATTCCAAACTGCAATTAAGCCTATCCTAATTTCAACAATATTTTAGTAAGAGTTTCTACGGATACCTCTACCACACCAGTACTACACAAATATTTTACAATAATAAAATAAGCACACTAAATTCTAATAGGATATTACTCGTATACTACTGTACAGTACACTACAGTAATTTTTAAACTACTTTCAGACGTATCCTAATTACGATACCGGTACCGTACCGTACCGTATGTCACTACTAAGCACAACAGAAATGAAATTTGCAAGAACTACTGTACTCAAAGATTACCAACGAAGCTAAATGCTTAGACAAATTATTATTAGTATTACGGTCTAATAGATATACACGAAAGACAACACACGAATATAGCACGCAAGATACGGCACTATCTAAATGTACTGTATCTATACTACAATGTATCTACACTACACTACACTGCGTTTGGTTAAATGCTTAAGTATCAAAAGGATTTCCGTACACGAAGAAAAACACGAATATAACTGGCAAGATACTATCTAATATGTTATACGTTATCTTCACTACAATTCTACTGAAATGTGGTTATGTGATTATTACAGCTGGTGGATTACTATTATTTTCCCTACTCCACGGGACGGAGAAAAAAAAAGTGTCATTAATTAGGCCTACTGAAAAATACGAGGTTGTCTACAATAATTTCTCAAATATTTCTATCAAAACTACTACTACTACTACTACTACTACTACTCCTCCAGGGACTTGAACTGCAATTACTGGGATATATGAACTTTATTATTATTAGCTAACCGCTCATAAATACTGAAAGATCGAGGGAGCGAAATATAAATTACGGATACTAACTACCTACTCAGAAGTACAAATGAATGGAATACAAGGTCAGCTGATTTTTATTTATATTTACTTGACTACACTACACCCTTTGTTCACGACTGTAGCCAACAATGCAATATTTGAATATGAGGAGCGACAATAATCAATAACAATACGACTGTTAACTATTACCGTGTAATCTCTTTAACTTCTTTTTAAATGGAAGTTTACAGGCGTATCGTGTTTTTTAATGTAGTAAATTATTACCTTCGCGATAGTTTGAACGTATATCTATATGAAATATCGGAGAAGTTGCTGCAGAAGTTACGGTACTATTCCTTATGATAATCTACCTTTGTAAGTACAACCAACGAATCTACAGATATTTACAAATATTTTTAAAGTTAATATTGTTACCTAAAGTATTACCTAAACCTAAATTCGAAACAAGGTGCACCTAGCTAGCCTACTTAACCTAGAAAACGTAATTTACTGAAGACCAACTGAATTACTTGTTACAAAATTTAAATAATTATTACTACTCCCAATTTCTACCAACAAGCACTAAACACCACTATATAAACAGCACTAAATGAATCAGATATACACAAAATTAAGCTATTTCAATAGGTTTTCACTACTTTATCACTACAATAATGCAAGAGCTCTCTCAACAGCCAACCGTTCTCAAGCGCATCCAACCAACTGTGAGCCTGCATCCGGAAGGTAGTGGGTTCTAATGCCACTGTCGGCAGCCCTGAAAATGGCTTTCCGTGGTTTCCCATTTTCACACCAGGCAAATGCTGGGGCTGTACCTTAATTAAGGCCACGGCCGCTTCCTTCCAACTCCTAGACCTATCCCATCGTTGCCATAAGACCTATCTGTGTCGGTGGGACATAAAGCCGCTAGCAAAAAAAAAAATGCTCGTAACACTCTTTAAAAGGGACAGAAAAAATAATATGGCTTCGCCAGACATATCAGGACGAGTTATCGGACCTATTTATAACGAATCCTACGGAGCAGTACGAGTCCTCCAGTATTCTTTATATTATACACTGACTGACAGAGCAAATGCAACACCAAGGAGGAGTGGTTCGAAAGGGATGAAAGTTGGGAAAAAAACAGAGTCGGCACGGAAGAATAATTGATGTTTATTTCAAACCGATATGCAGGTTACACAATGCGCACGGCATCGACTCAGTAGGATGTAGGATCACCGCGAGCGGCGATGCACGCAGAAACACGTCGAGGTACAGAGTCAATAAGAATGCGGATGGTGTCCTGAGGGATGGTTCTCCATTCTCTGTCAACCATTTGCCACAGTTGGTCGTCCGTACGAGGCTGGGGCAGAGTTTTCAAACGGCGTCCAATGAGATCCCACACGTGTTCGATTGGTGAGAGATCCGGAGAGTACGCTGGCCACGGAAGCATCTGTACACCTCGTAGAGCCTGTTGGGAGATGCGAGCAGTGTGTGGGCGGGCATTATCCTGCTGAAACAGAGCATTGGACAGCCCCTGAAGGTACGGGAGTGCCACCGGCCATAGCACATGCTGCACGTAGCGGTGGGCATTTAACGTGCCTTGAATACGCACTAGAGGTGACGTGGAATCATACGCAATAGCGCCCCAAACCATGATGCCGCGTTGTCTAGCGGTAGGGCGCTCCACAGTTACTGCCGGATTTGACCTTTCTCCACGCCGACGCCACACTCGTCTGCGGTGACTATCACTGACAGAACATAAGCGTGACTCATCGGAGAACACGACGTTCCGCAATTCCCTCATCCAAGTCGCTCTAGCCCGGCACCATGCCAGGCGTGCACGTCTATGCTGTGGAGTCAATGGTAGTCTTCTGAGCGGACGCCGGGAGTGCAGGCCTCCTTCAACCAATCTACGGGAAATTGTTCTGGTCGATATTGGAACAGCCAGGGTGTCTTGCACATGCTGAAGAATGGCGGTTGACGTGGCGTGCGGGGCTGCCACCGCTTGGCGGCGGATGCGCCGATCCTCGCGTGCTGACGTCACTCGGGCTGCGCCTGGACCCCTCGCACGTGCCACATGTCCCTGCGCCAACCATCTTCGCCACAGGCGCTGCACCGTGGACACTCCCTATGGGTATCGGCTGCGATTTGACGAAGCGACCAACCTGCCCTTCTCAGCCCGATCACCATACCCCCCTCGTAAAGTCGTCTGTCTGCTGGAAATGCCTCCGTTGACGGCGGCCTGGCATTCTTAGCTATACACGTGTCCTGTGGCACACGACAACACGTTCTACAATGACTGTCGGCTGAGAAATCACGGTACGAAGTGGGCCATTCGGCAACGCCGTGTCCCATTTATCGTTCGCTACGTGCGCAGCACAGCGGCGCATTTCACATCATGAGCATACCTCAGTGACGTCAGTCTACCCTGCAATTGGCATAAAGTTCTGACCACTCCTTCTTGGTGTTGCATTTGCTCTGTCAGTCAGTGTATTTCCTGGACAAAAGGCTCTTATGAAATAAACTCTGCAGTCGACAGTCCCATGATGTAGTTCCCAGCTTTTAGCTCGTGCGGTTCCATCTGAAACTCTTCCTGACCGTCCACTATAAACGAACTTATTTATTTTCATTTAACTCTTGTTGTAAGCGTAGTGAAGTGTGTCGAGTTAGTACGGCGATAAAGTGGAAAGTTTCCAATTGACCTAGTAAAGTACTGATGGGGAAGCAAGGCGCCCTTGTTTTGGTATCGAAGAGGAGAAGATTATAGTGCATCATTTGTGATAACCAGGACGGCACTGTCCTTGACGTGAAATGGAGAATTGTTAGCCTAATCGTGGAAAACAAGTTCAGTGTCCGACCGTCAAGTTGAGAGTGCATATACCTACATAGATGTGGCTGAGGAGTTGTTGTTTACAATAATAATACTAATAATAGTAACATGAATAATAATTATTCATTTATGTCGTATCGGCCAACATTGGACCACGTCATTTCAACTGGCTACCTCTGACTTTTATGTCAGCCCAACACTTCCACATGCGTTCTCGGTATCGTTCCTTTCTCTCCTGAGCCCATGCCTTCCCAGTTTTTAATTTTGACTTGACTCAGAAACCCTAGAACGCTTGAAGTTTGTTTTTAAGTGGGACACGCTCCTGGATGTCATTATGTGTGATTCTTACTTCTTGGTTTTCTTCTGCTTAAAGAAGGTAATGATGCGGTTTGTCAGTCTTGTTCGGTGCATTCGTGTCACATGCCCGTAAAAGATAACTATTATTTACCGGATGATATCGGTATTCTTCTCTACGTGGGTGTATACTTTGTTGTTTTGCCGTCTTCTTTACTCCCCATTCTCTCTGGCGGGACTTAAGATCTTTCTCAAAATCTTCCTTTGTTTGGTCTCCATTTTCTCGATCAGGCCTATTTTGTTCATTGGCTCTAAAGTGTATTATTATTAGCGTATGGTAACGTACACAAAACAATACAAAGATTAAATATACAGCTCAAAATATTATACACATAATTACGAGATAAACACATAACATTGAAAACAATCGTGCAAGCGAACGGGTTCAAAGAGTTAGATCTAAGTTCTCTAGCCATTGTATGGCCTCAGAAGAAGCCAACACAAATTCCTGGCTGGATCCAGCGAATGCCCTTCCAATGCATTCGGAGACAATATGGTTGATGGTCTGCTTAACTGCACCACAGTCACAGGCTGGAGATGATCTCATACCCCATTTAAACAACATTGATCCACACCTCCCGTGGTTAGTACGTACTCTGTTGAGCTGGATCTGTGGGCTGCCTTGAGGTCTATTTAGCCTACTTTATTACAACTGAGCAGCTATCTGACAGTGGGGCAGTGGCCCCAAACTAGATTAGCCAGATTATCAACAGCGAGGATTCGTGACGCTGTTCACGCGTCGTCTCGTAATCTGCAGGTCTTTGGGCTGAGCAGTGGTAGCTTGATAGGCCTAAGCCAATCAGGGCGGTAGTACCATGGAGTTCAGTTTGCAGCCATTAATCTATATCAATAAAATCCTAACGACCGTGTATCTGTACATTGACTATTTTGGAGAAATTTTCATCCAGTTATCCGTTTCAGGGGTAATAACGACCAGTTGCATATTTGTTAGCTTTCGTGTCTGTTTGTCTATTTGTTTGTCTGATTGAGTTCTCATAACTTGAAAACTAACAGATATATATATTTCTACCAAACTTCATATTAAGAATCCACCTGTCTTTGGGTAGGGTTTAGGGCCAAAATTGTTTCTAAATCCCTGAACTGAATGGGGGTTTCTACGAAAGCGAAACCTTGATTTTGCACTCCCACAAAATATACACAACCAAAGTTAATGGAAAAATACCTGCCTTAATCGATATCAATTTCTAAAAATTTTTTCTCATGTGCATCATTGATAAGGGAGATATCATTAACGGACAGCTTTTCATTCTTTTTTAGCTTTTTTTATAGATTTGTCTGTTCGTCCGTTTGTTGAGTTCTTATATCTGGGAAACTACTCTATATATTTTTACCAAACTTTATATCTGTCCTTGGGTAGGTATTAGAGTCAATATTATTTCTAAATCCTGGATTGTATTGGGGTTTATAGGAATTTGAAGGAGTATGTTCCTGTTTTCTATAGAACAGATAATAAAAGAGGTTATCGTCAACGACTGGTTTCATGATTCCTCAGCCAGAGTGCCACTCCCGGTTTCAGATGAACAACAATATGTAACCGAGAAATAGGGAGAATTACAACTTCGCACCAGGAGCTGATCAACCCCATTCTCTCTCCACTTTGTTCAGCTCTATCGTACTTCACGTTACTGTCACGTGTTTTCGTAGAAGAATATCAGTTTAACATGCCGTATTAAATGTTTGAATACAGGCATGTAACTTAGCATAAATTTATGGAGGAACCGTGAAATCGATTACCAATTCCCGTGCAAAGAACGGGTACGTACGGTAGTTTACAATTCAAAAATACTTTTCGAACGTAAATTCACTTCGAGTGGGGGTTAGAAAATGGGGGAAATTTATGAAAAAAGTGGAATTCCAAGAAGGATGACCGAAACTTCGTATGGAAATCTCGACAAAGGTGATTTCTTCAGTATTATCAAATTGCAAAGCAAATCCTGTCCAATGTCGTCAGAGTACTTTGCATGATGAGCATGGTGCAACTAACAGAAAGTCACACCAGGCTCAGCTACAACGGCCGAGTGAGTTGGATGCACGGTTCGAGTCATGTACCTATGGGTTGCGTTAGGCAGATGGGATATTCGAACCTAGGTGGCAGCCTTGAAAATGGTTTCCCCAGATTTCCCATTCTCAGATGCTCGAACTGTACCTAGGGCTGCTGCCTTCCCATTCTTATCTCTTTTCTCTCCCTTCGTCGCCAAAATAATTAACTGTATTATTGTGATTTTAAGTGCCTCCGTTGCTCAGACGGCAGCGCGTCGGCCTCTCACCGCTGGATACCGTGGTTCAAAACCCGGTCGTTCCATGTGTGCTGGACAAAGCGGAGGCGGACAGGTTTTTCTTCGGGTACTCCGGTTTTCCCTGTCATATTTCATACCAGCAACACTCTCCATTCTCATTTCATAGCATCTATCAGTCATTAATAAATCACTTTGGGAGTGGCGACCCCATCATACTAATAGCCTATATCTGCTTCATTCATTACATCCCTGACCCGGTCAATGACTGGAAAACAGGTTGTAGGTTTTCATTGTGATTTTAAAACGCTTGCAAGAAATGATCAGCTCTAGCGACCGTCGCACCAAATGAGACTAGAGTGCTTATGACACACGTTTACGATTTTGCTGCGTTAACGATGCGCACTGGCCTTCTCTTACTAGCACATGCCTTGAGGAAACACCACTCGACGTATTTAGTTTCAGCGCTGTTCTCTGTTCCCACTTGATGGCGAGCAGGTACCACTGCTCAGCAGGCTTGATGTACATTCTTGTAGAAGTTCTACAATTCATCAGATTTCATCAGTCCTCGCCATTTAACATCAACTCACAAGGTGAACTTGTCAGGAGTGGTCCTTTGTTAGACTGTTGCCGATCTCTTAGATATGAACTTAAATTTGGCTACTGACTGGGTATACTAACTTCTTTCTTACAAAATAAACGTATTTCGATGTCATTCACACGAAATAAAACATGTATTTCCTTTAACTACAAACTACTGTAGGTTACGATGACCTTAAACCAGTAAATGAGCTTAAAGACCTCGGCATATTACTAGACCGAGAACTCACATTCAGCATACATAGAAACAAGTTAGTTGCTGAGTCATACATTCAGGACATTCGGATTTGTGATTAGAAATTTCTTTCTTTCTTTCTTTCTTTCTTTCTTTCTTTCTTTCTTTCTTTCTTTCTTTCTTTCTTTCTTTATTAATCTGTTTAAACTCCAGGATTGGTTTTCCCACGGACTCAGCGAGGGATCCCACCTCTATCCCCTCAAGGGCTGTGTCTTGGAGCGTGCAACATTCAGTCAGATAATAAAATTGGGAAGGAGGACCAGTACCTCGTCCAGATGGGCCTCACCTGCTATGCTGAACAGCGGCGTTGTGGGGGATGGGAATATTGGAAGGAATAAACAAGGAAGAGAGAAGGAAGTGGCCGTGGTCTTAAGTTATATACCACCCCACCATTTGTCGGGGGGAGAAGTACTAAACCACGGAAATCTACTTCAAGGATGGCTGAGGTGTGAATCGAACCCTCGTCTACTCAGTTGACTTCCCGAGGCTGAGTGGACCCCGTTCCATCCCTCGTACCACTTTTGAAATTTTGTGGCAGAGCCCGGAATTGAACCCGGGCCTCTGGGTCTGACAGCTTATCACGCTAACCACTACACCACAGAGGCGAACGATTAGGAATGCCAAACACTTAAAATACCTAAAAACTTTTATACATTTCGCTTCTCAGGCCGGAAGTAGAAGTGTTGTATGGAACTCAAAAACCATCTAAGTAGTCTAAGTAGTCCAAAATAGGTATTTAAAATACTTACATTTCAAGAAAAATCGGCAATTATCCATGCAGCCTTACAACGAAATTCTTCTAAATCTTGAAACGGAAAGTTTAGAACTCAGGAGGCAAAAGGATGACGTTATATTTACACACAAACCTGTAAATTCCATAATTGACAACCCTGACTTTTTATACCTCTTAAGCTTTCACGTTGCCCCGCTTTAACGCAAGGAAAAATGCAGTAGAACATTTAAAAATAGAAACGTCCGAACAATGGCTACTAACAAACGTTTCCCCAATCTACAATGTCTACAACAGTGCAGTTAATCAGAATAATTTTTTAGACGTCTCCAGGCCTGTTTCTACAACAATTCACCGTCTCCATGAAAACCCTTTTAACAATTTGTAATGCCAATTTGAACCATGCAATGTTTATCAAACCTTACAGTATACATATAATAAATCCTATCCCTTAAATATATTCAAATATAATTATGAGTGTCAGAACTAGTACAAAATAATAACTTAGACACGATAGTATGTTTTCTTTTCTTTTTATGTTAGTTGTTGTAAAGATTCAATTAGATATGAACATTGTTTCTTTCTCATAGTAAATATTACATTAGAATAGTTTAGATATTAATTTAGACTAATTTGAAATTCATTGAACAAAAAAAAGTACTGTGTGTAAACAATTCTCACTATAATTGGGATAAGAAATACTCTAAGAAAACCAAACCCCACGGCACTCAACGCCCTGGAAAAGGCCTTGGCCTGCCCAGCGACCGCTGCTCAGCCCGAAGGCCTGCAGATTACGAGGGGTCGTTTGGTCAGCACGACGCATCCTCTCGGTCGTTATTCTGGGCTTTCGAGACCGGGGCCGCCATCTCACCCTCAGATAGCTCCTCAATTCCAATGACGCAGGCTGAGTGAACCTCGAACCAGCCCTCAGGTCGAGAGAAAAATCCCTGACCTGGCCGGGAATTGAACCCGGGGCCTCCAGGCGCGATGCAGGCACGCTACCCCAACACCACAGTGCACTCTAATGTGCAATAAATAAAGAAATGAAGAAATCAATATTTTCCAGAAAAGAAGAAATACCCAAGTACAATGGCTGAAAGAATTTCATCAGAATCATAAAAAGTGTGGCATTGAGGAGGGAGAAATTACAAGCATAACAGTGTTCACAAGGAAAATTACGGAGGTGGCGGATCTGTACGTAGAGAAACCCAAGAGAAGGGTGTTTTCGGGTGTGGAATGAGCAAAGGCGAGCCAGAGAATGAAGGAGTATTGGCGTTAAAAGAAAGAACATCAGCAGTCAAGGAAGTTGTGTAATCGTAACACATAGGAGGTTGAAACGCCCCTAAATAAATAAATAAATAAATAAATAAATAAATAAATAAATAAATAAATAAATAAATAAATATTTATGGTTACAACAGCACTAGTTCTGCTAAGCCTCCTACTATTATTTTCTCTGGATCATGATCTCGGGATGATATACGTAGTAATTAATCGAAATGGTCCGTCTGTTCCAGTTCGTATTCCTTACATCGTATTCAAACCTGTTATGTTCACTCCCAACTAACAAAATTTTAGGCTTGGATATTGTAATTTCCATATCATACTCACTACATTTCTTCATGGCAATATTTCACCGAGCGAGTTGACAACATGGTTTTGGTCACGAAGTTTTCAGCTTGCATTCAGAAGGTAGTGGGTTCAAGCCTCGCTATCTGCAACACTGAAGGTGTATTGCCGTAGTTTCCCATTTTCACACCAGGCAAAATCAAGGGCTGTATCTTATTTTTTTTTTTGCTAGTTGCTTTGCGTCGCACCGACACAGATAGGTCTTATGGCGACGATGGGATAGGAAAGGCCTGGGAGTTGGAAGGAAGCGGCCGTGGCCTTAATTAAGGTATAGCCCCGACTTTTGCCTGGTGTGAAAATAGGAAACCACGGAAAACCATCTTCAGGACTGCCGACAGTGGAATTCGAACTCAATCTCCCGTATGCAAGCTCACAGCCGCGTGCCTCTGACCGCACGACTAACTCGCCAGGTACTGTATCTTAATTAAGGCCACGGTCGCTTTCTTCCTAGTTCTTGAATTTTCCTACCACATCCTTCCTATAAAACCTGTCTGTACCGGGCGAGTTGGCCGTGAGGTGAGGGTCGCGCAGCTGTGAGCTTGCATCCGGGAGATAGCGGGTTCGGACCCCCACTGTCGGCAGCCCTGAAGATGGTTTTCCGTGGTTTCCTATTTTAAAACCAGGTAAAAGCTGGGGATGTACGTTAATCAAGGACACGGCCGCATCCTTCCCACTCCTAAATATTCCATATCCCATCGTCACCATAAGACCTATCTGTGTCGGTGCGACGTAAAACCAATAACAAAAAAACGTAAAAAGAAACAAAAGACCTGGTATGTGCCAGTGTGACGTGGAAAAACAGTCCTTCATTTCATTAAGATATAAGTTAAACTGCTTGCTACATATTCATACAACTAAATGCCTCCCTTTCAGAAAAGATTCCTGTAAATGATGAACAAAAGGAGAGAACGTTCGTAGAGAGAATATGGTTTACTGTAAGTAGAGAAGGAGCACTTAGGACGTCAGCCATTGTACCAGCAACCTGGTGTAACTATGGTGAAACGGTGTCTCAAGTCAAGAACCTCATAATGTGATGTCATGTTCTAACTACAGCGAACTCCACTTCTCTCCGGAATAATAGAGTTACAAGTAAGTGCCCTACTACTACAAATAATCCGAGCTCTCACCTTGCTCTAATCTTCCTCTTAACTTCCTACGGCGTGAACAGTTTCTCACGGAAGTGCTCTTCTCTCAAACTACGGACCCAATGTACCGCATAATGCGTATAATACTCTAAGGCAAGAGTCGGAGAACTTTCATATAGCATCCCACCTCAGAAGCCTGAAATTATTGAGCCTCTCTCAGATTCTATCCTGGCTCACATGATCTTCTGAGAGAAATAATAATAATAATAATAATAATAATAATAATAATAATAATAATAATAATAATAATAATAATAATAATAGCCGGGCTGAGTGGCTCAGACGGTTAAGGCGCTGGCCTTCTGACCCCAGTTTGGCAGGTTCGGTCCTGGCTCAGTCCGGTGGTATTTGAAGGTGCTCAAATACGTCAGCCTCGTGTCGGTAGATTTACTGGCACGTAAAATAACTCCTGCGGGACTAAATTCCGGCACCTCGGCGTCTCCAAAAACCGTAAAAGAGTAGTTAGTGGGACGTAAAACAAATAACATTATTATTAATAATAATAATAATAATAATAATAATAATAATAATAATAATAATTGGTCATTAGTGAATGGGAAGGACAACTAAGAGCCTTAGAGGGAGAGAAAGAACCATTCAGGGCTGGGGTATGGAATAAAGGGGTGAACTTCAGTTACAGCTTATAAATCTCATATTTTGTCCCGTATTGGATAAACACAACTAAGGGTATGTTACAAGAAGATACCCACCTTCCAATACTTGTCAGTTTCTTATATCTAGTTTAGTTAGTTTATAGCTGGATTAAGCTGGATTGTGTTATGTAAATAATAAACTAGCTATAAGAAACTGACAAGTATTGGAAGATGGGAATATTCTCGTAACATAACCTTAGTTGAACTTCAGTTGCCTTGCCTTTGCAGATGATGTGGCTATCTTTGCGAATATTGTCGAAACAGCAAGTAAAATAATCAGTATTTTTTGTTCAACTGCTATGGACACCTCTTTTGAAAAAATAAAATTTATGACAAACATGGAATCTTCTTTTCTTCTTCTTCTTTTACTACCGCTTTTTCCCACACCTGCGGGGTCGCGGGTGCGAACTGGGTCGCACATGTGGATTTGGCCCTGTTTTACGACCGGATGCCCTTCCTGACGCCAACCCTATATGGAGGGATGTTATCACTATTGCGTGTTTCTGTGGTGGTTTGTAGTGTGGTATGTTGTCTGAATTTGAAGAGGAGAGTGTTGGGACGGACACAAACACCCAGTCCCCGAGTCAGAAGAATTAATCAGAAGCGATTAAAATCCCCGACCCGGCCGGGAATCGAACCCGGGACCCTATGAACCGAAGGCCAGTACGCTGACCATTCAGCCAACGAGTCGGACTATGACAAACATGGAATAAGCTCAAAAAATCATAAACACATCAGGAGGGAAGATAAAAAAGTCAAGAGCTTCAAATATCTTGGTGAGATGATCCAGTCTAATGGCTTAGAACAGGAGGCATTGAAGGCAAGAATCAGGAAGATGGAATTAGCGTACCAGTTTACGAAAGATATGTCCAACAAAAAATCATTAAGTCTGAGATAAAAACTAAGGCACTATAACACCGTGATGAAACCAGAAGGACTGTACACTGCTGAGACCTTGGATTGAACAAGCACAGGGTTGCTGGAACAACTGGAGAAGAAAGAAAGGAAGATCCTAAGGAAGATTTTGGGATCTATAAACTGTATGTTGGTGGACAACAAAGACTAAAACCATACAAAGAGTTATACAAAGATACCGAGGGAATTATAGAGTCGATGAAGAAGAGACAAATACAATTTTATGGACATCTGCTACGTATGACTCAAGAAAGGCTGACTTGAAAAGTCGTTACACATTTTGAAGGGAAAGGAATTGCTCCCAGGTGGTTTATTGAGATACATGCTGATATGGAGAGAATGGGCATTATTCATGAAGACATCCAAAACAAGAACTACTTTCGACAATTAGGTTCAGACTTCAGAGGCTTCCGAGAAGAAGGAGAAAACAAATCTTCAGAAGTGACTTTTTCAGAAGAAAGAAGGAAGCAGGTAAGCCAACGAATGAAGCTATATTGGCAGAAGATCAAAGCCAGGGGAGGAAAAAGATGATCCAGAATACTGTAGTTGTTACTCCGTGGTCCATACTGGCCAAAATCGAACATAATAATAATAATAATAATAATAATAATAATAATAATAATAATAATAATAATAATAAGGTCCACCTCTGTGGTGTAGTAGTGTGATTAGCTGCCACCCCCGGAGGCCCGGGCTCGATTCCCGGCTCTGCCACGAAATTTGAAAAGTGGTACGAGGGCTGGAACGGGGTCCACTCAGCCTCGGGAGGTCAACTGAGTAGAGGAGGGTTCGATTCCCACCTCAGCTATCCTGGAAGTGGTTTTCCGTGGTTTCCCACTTCTCCTCCAGACAAATGCCGGGATGGTACATAACTTAAAGCCACGGCTGCTTCTTTCCCACTTCCTTGTGTATCCCTCCAATCTTCCCATCCTCCACAAGGCCCCTGTTCAACATAGCAGGTGAGGCCGCCTGGACGAGGTACTTATCATCGTCCCGAGTTGTATCCCCCGACCCAGAGTTGAAGCTCCAGGACACTGCCCTTGAAGCGGTGGGATCCCTCGCTAAGTCCGAAGGAAAAACCGACCCTGGAGTGTAAACAGATTACGAATAATAATAATAATAATAATAACTGTACCGGGCGGTACACCTCTACTCTGTTTATTTAAAAGTTGCGCCAGTTGAAACTCCTCTTCTGGAGGAAGGTTGAACTTTATCTATTCTATTAATTCTCTACTTTCTCAGAAGATGTCACCACGTGGAAAATTTTGAGTTTTTGAACTGTGTCACTTTTGATGTGTTTTTGTTTCGCTTGAAGTAAGAAGTGTGAACTTTCTCTTCTAGAGGACACTACTGAAGAATTACAATAGTGCAACCTAGTGCGAAATCAAAGAACTATTTTGTTGGAGAAATTTTTATTTCAAAAGTTTGTTCTTGGTTAAATTTCCTTCTGTCATTGTTTAAGTTGGCTGTATACCCCTCTTTTCCCCCTTAGTTTGGATCTAGCCAATCCCGAATTTCTTTAATTAATTTTCCACCAATAATGTGTTTCTTTTTCCTCTATGTAGGGGTTTCTTTTCCCGAACCAATAAAGATTTTGTGGGAGGGTGTTTTCTTTCCCCTAACGCCTAGAATCTTCCGCGAGAGGATATAAACTGCTGATTTTGGGGTCTCCGGGCCACTTCTGTTCCATCTTTCAGTGTATTAAGTACATTGCAGGAGGCGGGAAGCGCCTCTTTCCTCGGCAGCGATCTACTACCAGGTAATGGCCTATTAATATCTTCTTTTCTTGCTAGGTCGGCAGTTTAACTCTCGCGGCGGGTTCGAAGCGTTTTCCATCATGTAACCTTTTCCTAAAATGTAACTACTCTTTTCTTCTTTTCTTGTAAAGTTACATATTGGGATAGAGAGTGCTAACCCTCTCGAGCTCCCACTCACATTTGTTTTGAGGTGAACTTATTTTCTCAAACTTTTCTTCGTTTATGTAATGTAAAGTGTTCTTCTCTAAGTCACCTCTGTAGTATGGGATTAGCCCTTGCGTTAGTGGCCCAGAGCCAGATTAGGTTTTAAAAGCAAAGTGTATTAGGAGTGCAAGTTCGCCTCCTCTCAAGTTGTATTTTAGAGGTCATGTATTAATCTTTTCTCACCTAATAGACCTCAGTAGGTTGGGTATTTTACCCCTGTGTATATGTCCTTTGAGGACGACTTGAAAGTTGAGTTTGGTGTGGCCTGGGAGAGGCTTAACTTTAAGAGCGAGTGGCTCTTTTCTAAAACTGAGAGTTGTATGCCTCGAGGAGGCTTTGCTGTGTAATTTGGAGCAAGGGCTCCAGGGCTTGAGTGGGGTCTTCTGCCCCTTTTGTTGAAATTGGTATATCGTAAAGTTGAGCTAGTTGCTCAAGAATTGTGTTTTCAGGGCTCGAAGCCCAAATTCTTTAATCCCTGTAATTGTACATTTCAAGTTGTATTTCGGCTACTAAGTACCTGTTCTATTTGTTGTTACCTAATTTTGAAAAGAAAATATAACCTTGTTAAAATTTTAAAATTTAATTTCTCTTTAGTAGCTTGAGACCTATTCACCACCCAGCACCTTCTTTCATGCTTAACTACCACAAAAACTCGGTAACAAGTGGTAGCAGAGCGTGGTTGAATGGGTCTCAATTTAGCCCCTTTTGACGGCTAAACATTGCTTTGATTCGAACTCTAACAATTTTCTCAGTTGCTGGAATTTTTTGAGTTTTTCAAAATTGTTCTGTCATCATGCCCGGCCCTCGCGATGTTCTCCTCCTTAACTACTTGCGCAAAGAGGAGTTGATATATGAGTTAACTATCAGAAACGTTCAATCTGGAGGCACGGTTGCAATAGACACTAACAAGCTTAGAGAGTCCCTTGATTTGCCCATTTCCATCCCCAATTTGGGAGAGAAAGAAATTGACGACTCTCTTTCCACGATTGTCGAGAATATTACTGGGCTAGCATCGGTAGTCAGCTTTTTTGATGAAAACGATCCATCTCCTAATCAAATTAAGCGTGTGCAAGGCAGGCTGTATCACTTTGCAAATAGAGTTAATGATCTATTGTCTCTAAAGGTGAATGACGTTCAGAGGAAGCAAGCTAATACGCTCCTTGAAACTATTTCTGAATTGTCTAATAAGGTCACTCAATTGCTAACCGGCGAAGCTCCTCCCAAAACTGATCAACCCGCCACGGTGAATGTAGGTAACGAGGAAGAGCCTCCTCAGGGAGAAGTCAATAGGATAACCGTTGCTGCTCAAACTATCTCTGCCCCATCGAACAACGAATCTGAACGCCGTGCGTCATTGAGTAACATCCGCTCTGAATTAACTTCCTTGCCCTTGAAACCTTTAACGACTATGACACCTGGGTTCAGCAGCTTGCCTCATCCATTGGCAATGTTGCTTAGAGGTATCTCTAAGTTTTCCGTCAACACCACCAGTGACGTAATTTCATTTTTAAGATTTCTAGTGGAATTTCAGGATCATGCCCTTGTGTTTTCTCTTTCCCCATGTCAAATTTTGCAAATTATCTATCCTTATGCTATTGGTGTTCTATCTGACAAAATAGTTAGAGCCATTGCCGAGCAATCTTCTATTGAGGATTTCCACGCCCATTTGCTAGCTAACTTCATCCCGGCTAGGGCCAGGTCCTCCCTTATTCAGAAATACTATTATCGGGTACAGCGCTTGGATGAAAACCTGGCAGACTTCATCCAAGATATTAAGTTTTATACTAGGGTGTTTGCTCTCCACTTCCCGGAGGATCAGATCGTGCAAGCTATTGTTGAAGGGATTTCACCACCCTACAGGTCATATTTGTGTTTCGCGGCGTGCCCGCAAACCTTCTCTGAACTGGAAGCATTAGCCGTCTCTGCGGAAGGAGTTAGGTATGCCGATTCCTTGCGTGTGGCGAAAGAACCCCCGCCTTCCTTTAGTAACACTCGGCCTCCACCTCGCCGACCAGTCAATCCCCGTAAAGGTTATGCTTGTGGGTCGCCTGACCATCTGCGGAATAAGGGTCCTCTGATCAAGTCAAGTGGGACAAGGAATGGAGTAGGGTCATCACAAGGCTGTTTTAAGTGTGGGGCCTTCTCACATATCGCCAAGAATTGCCCAAACTCAAATAGCACCCCCTCCTGCTCAACGTCTGGTGCAAATTCCAGCTATTCCAATAATAAAAAGTGACTAGTGGCGTCGGCTGAGCCGACTAATCCATCTTCCCGAGATTTAGCCCCTAGTAAACAGGTTGTAAATGCAGAGAACGACCAGCCTTCAAATTCATCTTTTGAATGCCCTAAAGAGTGTCTTAGGATTGCGGCGGATACCCCCGCACCTGTTCCTTTTCTTAAGATTGAGTTAAATAACGAGCCTATAACAGCTCTCTTAGATTCAGGCAGTGTTTGTTCCATTATTTCGGCTGATTGGTATTCTAAATTGAAATCTGTTTGTAAACTCCCTGACTATGTCTCTTCTCCTGTTCAATATGTTTCGGCTAATTCATCTCCATTAGAAATTCTAGGTTCCATACATGTCAAAATTCGGGTTTTTAAGTTTACTTGGAAGATCAAATTGTTTGTGGCCAAGCGTTTGTCTTGCCCCATCATATTGGGAGCGGACTTCATTTCTCACACTGGTCTTGTGCTCGATCTCCAGTGTAGGTCGTGCATATTCAAATTTGCGTCCAATTGTAGAATTCCCTTGTTAAAGTGTAATTCTGTATCATGTTCATCTATTTCGCCTACCCAGGATGAGATGTTGTTAGACCTTAGACATCTACCTGAGGAGCAGGCTGATAGTATTCGGAAACTGTGTCAGTCGTTTCCCGAGGTGTTCTCTGATACTCTTGGTGTTACTGACCTTATTGAATACAAAATTGAGGTCACGGATTCAATTCCTGTCCGTTTTCCACCGTATAGGCTATCTCCACCTAAAATGAAGGCTCTGAAAGAAATCATCGATCAGATGTTGAAGGATGGTATTATTAGGCCCTCTAAGTCAGCGTATTCTTCGCCTATTTTTCTAGTCCCGAAACCCCAAGGAGGCTTCAGGCCTGTCATTGATTACAGGGCTCTCAATCGGAAGGTGGTGTTGCAATCTGTGCCCCTTCCCGACCTTCATTCTTGCTTTTCATGGTTTCGTAAGGCCAAGTTCTTCACCATCTTGGACTTGAATCAGGCCTATAATCAAATTCCCCTTGCCGAAGAGTCTAAACATCTTACAGCGTTTGCCACGGACTGGAATTTATATGAATACAACCGCGTGCCTTTCGGGCTCCCCACGGGGGCAGCTGTGCTCACTAGGCTACTAGATAGGGTATTTTCCGACATCAAATTTGAGTACTTATATCACTACTTGGATGATGTCGTCGTATTTTCCGAAACCTTTGAAGAACATCTAGATCATCTGCGAGAAGTTCTCAATCGCCTTCGTAAGGCTGGGTTAACTGTTAAGTTGTCCAAGGTTGCCTTTGCTAAGCCCTCTATGTCATTCCTAGGGCATATTGTGTCACCTGATGGTGTAGCAGTCGATCATTCTAGAACACAGGCCATCCGTGATTTTAAACCTCCTAAGGACATCAAAGGTATCGCTAGATTCATTGGTATGGTGAATTTCTTCAGGAAGTTTATTCCTAACTTCGCTAATAGAGCGGCGCCCTTAAACCTTCTTCGTAGGAAAGGCATCAAATTCGAGTGGGGACCTTCTCAACAAGCCGCTTTCGAAGATCTTAAATTAGCTCTCTGTAATGCCCCTGTACTTGCTATGCCTGATTTCTCGAAGAAATTCATCGTCCAAACGGACGCGTCGTCGTCAGCTGTAGCTGCAGTCCTTCTTCAAGAGACTGAACTAGGGAGGCGTCCCATCGCCTATGCATCTAGGACTCTATCGGTTCAAGAAGCCAAGTATTCCATCTATGAGCTCGAAGGGTTGGCAGTCTTATTCGCCTTAGAAAAGTTCCGTCTCTATCTGGAACATGTCAAATTCGACCTGGAGACAGATAATCAAGCCTTAAGCTGGGTCTTAGGTAGGCCGCGTCGTACTGGTCGTATAGCCCGTTGGGCCATCCGTATTTCTGCCTTCCAATTTGATGTACGACATATCAGAGGTACCGAAAATGTTGTTGCTGATGGACTCAGCCGTATGTTTCATAACGACGTCGAGACCCACGAACCGGTCGATAGTTCATCACCTTCCGAGTCCATACTATCTGGTGTTAATGCCATCTTAACAGGTGCTCCCATGCTTTTTAGGGATATTGAGAAATACCAACGTGAAGATCCGACGCTGGCTCCTATAATGGAAACCCTTTCTTCTGGGGAACATGTTGTCCCTTATGTTCTGAGGAATGGTGTTCTATGTTGCCCTTCGAGGCATGATAAGTTGATGAAAGTTGTTGTTCCAGCGGTTCTTGTACCTATGATCTTCAAATACTATCATGAGACCCCATTGGGGGGGCATCTTGGAATCTTTAAAACTCGTGAAAAGATTCGTGAAATGTTCATATGGAAAGGTATGGACGGTGAAATTCGAGAACTTGTAAAAGCTTGTAAATCTTGTTTGATCAGTAAACCCACCATGTCCACTAAAGTAGGCCTTTTGTCTTCTCATCAAGCGTCGCGCCCCATGGAACGCCTGTATATCGATTATGTGGGACCCTTCCCCCAGTCAAAGGGTAATGCCAACAAGTTCATCTTTGTGTGTGTAGATGGTTTTACAAGATTTTCCTGGTTATTTCCGACTAAGCTGGCTACCGCTCAGTCCACCATTACTTGCCTAAATTCTATTTTTGCTTCTTTTGGTCCGTGCCAATACATTGTATCTGATAATGCTAAAGCTTTTACATCAAATCTGTTTCGTAAATTCTGTTTTGACTTGTCCATCTCTCATGTAACTACATCTGCTTATTACCCTCAACCATCTCTGGCTGAACGGGTTAACCGCAATCTCAGGTCCGCACTTATTGCCTATCATCATGAAGATCATTCTAGGTGGGACACGTCCCTGCATTGGTTAGCTTTTGCTTTGAATTCGGCGGTTCATGAATCTCACAAATTTACTCCAGCTTCTTTGATGTTTAAGTTCGTTCCCAACACGCCGCTCTCTAACCTCTGGTCTCTGAATGACATTCTGCCCGAGACAATAGATCCGGACAACATTAAAGATCTTTGGAAGAAGGCTAAAGCTAATCTTAAAGTGTCTCATGAAAAGGTTAGGGAAAGGTATGATCGTGGACGGAGACCCACCACTTTGAAGGTAGGTGACCAGGTTATGGTCAAAAATTTTGTTCCCGCGGGCAAGCTTGCCCCCAGATTTCATGGGCCTTGTATCATTCTCGATTTTCTTACGCCGGTTACCTTATTGCTAAGTAATCCAGCCACCGAGAGGATATTTAGAGTTCACCTGTCCCAGGTGAAACCGGTGTAATTTCTGTGTTAACTTGCTCCATATTATTTTGAAAGGATATGAAGGTTATATTTTTTTTTGAGTTTCACTTTTAAGGCATTCTGCCCCTTCTGTAATATTTTGGTTTTAGATGTAAGCCTTATGTAAAACCTGCCCCGACCCGTTAAACTGCCATCCTGTTCTTGCCACGGCCATTACCACGCTCCCGTCTCCTGCTCCACTCTACACAGTGGCTTAATGAATACCATGAATATCTGCACGCCGCTGGCCCCTCACTCTCTCTACAAGCCTGTACCCTCAAAGAAAATAATTGTCCAACACAATTCTGCCGCCTAGCTTTAATGTTTCAGCGCCCCCGCAGCCGCGCAGCGCCGCGCAGCGACTGGGGAGGGGGATGGGCCCCCTCCTCTCCAGCGAGGACGACATGTGCACGGCGAGCCGGAGCTCACCTCCCGGCCAAGGCTGATGTGCGGCGCACGACCTGCTACATGCCCGCAGCCTGTATCTGTTCACCGCGGGCGCGGCGTACTTCAACACCTCTGCTCCCCTCATAGTGCGGGCGAGCGGTATCTCAGGGTACTTGAGGGGTCCGAGCGGCCTCCGTTGGACGCAAGCTGCAACGGCCGGTCTGGCCATCCGACTCAATCTACATCAACTACATGGACAGTCACCATAAACAATAATTACATTTGGGAATTTAACAACAATATTTGGTGGACATTGCAAAAACTTTTCTTCACCTTTTAAGCATTAAAGGTTTATCTTCAGAAATTCAACTTCTACAAACATAAAAACTTTACTGCACCGGCAACAACAAAATTTTGAAATTGCAACCAACCAAATTACTAAAATCTTATAAATGCTTCCCCAATTAATCTTAATATCAACATCAAAACTTGGACCTTATTTTGGAAACTAAGCTTATGTTCTTCTGTGTTACCCCTTGGAGGAACTTTTGGGGGGGGAGGTCTGTACCGGGCGGTACACCTCTACTCTGTTTATTTAAAAGTTGCGCCAGTTGAAACTCCTCTTCTGGAGGAAGGTTGAACTTTATCTATTCTATTAATTCTCTACTTTCTCAGAAGATGTCACCACGTGGAAAATTTTGAGTTTTTGAACTGTGTCACTTTTGATGTGTTTTTGTTTCGCTTGAAGTAAGAAGTGTGAACTTTCTCTTCTAGAGGACACTACTGAAGAATTACAATAGTGCAACCTAGTGCGAAATCAAAGAACTATTTTGTTGGAGAAATTTTTATTTCAAAAGTTTGTTCTTGGTTAAATTTCCTTCTGTCATTGTTTAAGTTGGCTGTATACCCCTCTTTTCCCCCTTAGTTTGGATCTAGCCAATCCCGAATTTCTTTAATTAATTTTCCACCAATAATGTGTTTCTTTTTCCTCTATGTAGGGGTTTCTTTTCCCGAACCAATAAAGATTTTGTGGGAGGGTGTTTTCTTTCCCCTAACGCCTAGAATCTTCCGCGAGAGGATATAAACTGCTGATTTTGGGGTCTCCGGGCCACTTCTGTTCCATCTTTCAGTGTATTAAGTACATTGCAGGAGGCGGGAAGCGCCTCTTTCCTCGGCAGCGATCTACTACCAGGTAATGGCCTATTAATATCTTCTTTTCTTGCTAGGTCGGCAGTTTAACTCTCGCGGCGGGTTCGAAGCGTTTTCCATCATGTAACCTTTTCCTAAAATGTAACTACTCTTTTCTTCTTTTCTTGTAAAGTTACATATTGGGATAGAGAGTGCTAACCCTCTCGAGCTCCCACTCACATTTGTTTTGAGGTGAACTTATTTTCTCAAACTTTTCTTCGTTTATGTAATGTAAAGTGTTCTTCTCTAAGTCACCTCTGTAGTATGGGATTAGCCCTTGCGTTAGTGGCCCAGAGCCAGATTAGGTTTTAAAAGCAAAGTGTATTAGGAGTGCAAGTTCGCCTCCTCTCAAGTTGTATTTTAGAGGTCATGTATTAATCTTTTCTCACCTAATAGACCTCAGTAGGTTGGGTATTTTACCCCTGTGTATATGTCCTTTGAGGACGACTTGAAAGTTGAGTTTGGTGTGGCCTGGGAGAGGCTTAACTTTAAGAGCGAGTGGCTCTTTTCTAAAACTGAGAGTTGTATGCCTCGAGGAGGCTTTGCTGTGTAATTTGGAGCAAGGGCTCCAGGGCTTGAGTGGGGTCTTCTGCCCCTTTTGTTGAAATTGGTATATCGTAAAGTTGAGCTAGTTGCTCAAGAATTGTGTTTTCAGGGCTCGAAGCCCAAATTCTTTAATCCCTGTAATTGTACATTTCAAGTTGTATTTCGGCTACTAAGTACCTGTTCTATTTGTTGTTACCTAATTTTGAAAAGAAAATATAACCTTGTTAAAATTTTAAAATTTAATTTCTCTTTAGTAGCTTGAGACCTATTCACCACCCAGCACCTTCTTTCATGCTTAACTACCACAAAAACTCGGTAACAATAACAATAATAATAATGAAAATAGTGACCGTGTTTTGGTAGGTTGCAGAGTTGTAAGGAGGTGGGCGCTTTAAGGAGTGGACAGAGAAAAGATGAAAGCGTAATTTAAAAAAAAACTAAAATTTGAAATTTTATTTCTCTCTTCTCCATTTTCTGACTTTAAACTGGATAAATATCCTGAATTAACAATAACAAATAACAGTTAAATTGAATTACGATTAGTTCGTCTGCTCTGATAACAGGAAAGGTTTAAGTCGAACTTCTGGTACACCAATAATTTACAAAAGATGCTTGTAGCTCCCAAGTTACACTATTTCAAGGACCACTTTTGCTCCACTCAATTTATACTCTAGGACAGGGCCTCTCAGGGTGCATGCGCGTGGTGCATGCACTGTGCACGGTGCAAAAGTTCGCTTGGTTGACCAGAGTGCAGACCCCCACTCCTCGATTTGGAGCAATAGCGCTAACTCTCTCTTTCCTCATGCCTGTCTCGCTCGCTCCGCCTGTCTCCCTCTCCCCCACTTGCGCCGTAGCGCTCCAAATCGGGGCTGAGTTGAGCCGAGTATAGCCGAGTAGAGCCGAGCATAGCCGAGTAGCCCAGACACGAAGCGTTGATCCGAGCTATACCGAGCGGCACCGATGCACAGTGCACGGAGCTCTTGCGCCTCGCTCTGCACGCGTGAGATTTTGGGCGTTTCAGAGGCCCTGCTCTAGGAGACTGAGCTCCAAAGTTAACTACAGTCTGGCACCAGTTTCTTATCCAAATGTTACACTAGATAAACCTTGACAACAGTGTACACTGGCATTACACACTCATCCATAATTAATGACACTTTAAACAGAGGCAATTCTAAATGGCCTTAGTGGTCAAACTAAAAGGTTTAAGAAATCGGCCATAAACAAAATGCTAGGAGGCAAAACACTTGCACTCCTTTTGAAATACACTTTGTAAAACACTGAAGATCCTATATGTGCTTATGGCCCGAAATTACATAGGCCAAACCTATACTACAGAGAGTGACTAGATGGCAAAGCATTAAGTTCCAAAATAGAGTTAAAATTTAAAGTTTTAGAAAATCATAGCCACACCCATACCAAGTTGAATGGGAATTGAAAGATGGTGAACACTTTTTATTCCCTAAGTTACATCTTTCCCAGCAGGGATTTGAAGAGAGTCCTAAGGCTTGCTTGAAAATTTACATTTAAAATATGATATAAAACTTCAGAAATTTACATTAAGAATTCATTTTGAAACCTTCCCCTCAAGTTAACTGTCTGCCATTACCTTGAGCTGGTGGGCCTTCCGACGACGGGCAAGGTTTCGCCTGCCTCCACTAATCGTATGCACTCTAGACTGGAGTGGTGAAGTAGACAACATGGTCCGAAATCTCCCAGCTTTTATAGCAGACGGGAAAGTTCCAGAAATCTCTAGGCAGAATGCCTGTACACACCCCAAATTTGAATTGGCTACAAAAATATATACAACAATTTCTGATTGGTTGACAACTTCAGCGCAAACAAAAAGAAACCATTTACAAACACTTCAGGTGTACAAAACTTGAAAACAGAACATTCCCTTAAGAAAATCATAGTTCGTCCACCCGCCAGAATGGGCACATAAGTCGACAGTAGAGATACCTGAAGATTAAAGGCCCAAACTTCATCCAATACACAGTTCAGGATTTGCAACACAGAAAGCCATCTAAAAGGTGCTCAGTTCAAGTGCACGGAGAAGGTGTACTCCGGTAAATAGTAGTAAAAATAATAGATAGGTCAAGGTCAACTGGTTGGAAGAAATAAAGCAGGATTTACAAGAAATTAACGCTATAGACGATACCATAAATATATATGTCTTTCAAATTCTGGTTTGAAATCACACATTCGTAGAAGAATCTAAAAAGACCACTGGAAAACATAGGACAGATGAATGCAAGAAACACCACAGCGAATTCATGAAGAGATTTTGGGAGACAAAATTAATAATAATAATAAGTAGAAGAAGCCGTCTGACCTAGTTAACAAGTTCAAACGCGCTCCTTAGTTGGGCATAACGAAGAAAGAAGAAGACAGATGTAACAACACAAATCAATCTCTTGGAAGAAATAGCCAACAAAACATGTGTGAGAATCTCTGTAGAAAAAATCAAATTTACGCCCATAATTTTATAAAGAAGAAAGGAAGAAAAATCCTAAGAAAAGTCCTCGGTCTCAGAAAATGCTCTTACACCGATTACAATAAAATTGTACAAACAATTTAGGAAAACCCCAGATGAATTAAGACACATTTCGAAATGAGCGCCTCACTAAATTTAGCCATTTAAACAAGTCCAATACGAAAAGCAACTCATATAAAAATGGTTTATTAACTTCAGGAAGGACCTGCAAGGTGTGCATCATAGAGAAGGCCATCCACGACAGAACTACATTCAGAAACAAGATACAGATACGAGGGCTGATCAACAAAGACTGAGGCTGATCTTTTTTCACAGATGTTTATTACTCCCTTTCAATGTTTATATGATCTTTTCCAATGTAGTTTCCCCCTACTTCAATGCAATTTTTATAGCGTCCCTGCCAGTCCTTGATCACATGTTGCAGACCATTCTTTGTCAGGTCCTTGAGAATCGCCTCACTTTTCTTGAGCACTGCTTCAGAGTTCTCAAATCGAATGCCCCTAAGCTTTGACTTTAGTGATGCGAATAAAAAAAAATCACAGAGTGCAAGATCAGGGCTGTAAGGTGGATGCGGTATACAGGTAATGTTGAATCGAGCCAGAAACTGCATGACTTGATTTGTGACATGAGGCCGTGCATTGTCGTGATGAAGTCACCACGCAGTCCGAGAAAGCTCTGGTCGTTTATTTGCAATGTGCTTCCTCGGTGCAGCCAACACTGACGTGTATTATGCTGCTGTAACACTGTACAGACAACTGGTATACGGAACGCACGTAGCGTCTACAATATAAAGCATTACTACCAACCTACCGATACGACAGCGCTTCCGCCTACGCACATTATACATAAAAACCCGCTCTTTTCAAGTATTTGCGTTGCAGATAGGAATCTATCACGAAAGCTACAGGAAAAAATCAATCTCAGTCTTTGTTGATCTGCCTACGTATTTTAAGGGTTCCAGTAGTCAGAAACAGAGACTAACAGGATACAAAATAGGAAGGATTAAGAAGAAAGAAGACAAACGCAGGAGAATGAAGGAATAATGGTTTCAAAAAACATGAAATCATGAAGAGCCTGGCCGAGGCGGTAAAGGCGTGCTCGTTTCGCCCGGAAGGAGGTGGGTTCGAATCCCCGCCAGGAAGTCGTAAAATTAAAGAAACGAGATTTCCGCTTCCGGAGGTGCACATGGACCTGAGGTTCACTCAACCTACACCAAAAATGAGTAGCAGGTTAATTCCTGGGGGCAAAGGTGGCCGGGCGTAGAGCTAACCACTCTACCCCATCAAGTGCCGAGGTTGCGGATAGTGGAAGCCTTTACCTTCCACCCCTCCAAGGGCCTTCATGGCCTGTACGGAGATGACTTTGCTTTGCTTTTTATTTACGTAATCCATAGTTGGCCAAAATCGATTGTAAAAAAAACATGAGCTGACGGATAGAGAACTCCAATTAAAAATTCTCGTGAACGGTATGTCAGCAATGTTGATATTGTTTAAGATCACTCAGAAGCTTCCATGATACTAACCTATGAGAATAATCCAGACTACGAGCTTGCTGTATGATAAACAGGAAATTTGCATTTGAATATTGGCTGTCGTAACGGAGAAGGCAAGTAGCCATTAACTTGTCAATTCAATATTGTCCGCTGGATGACATTTCGGTGGTTTACTACAGAGATTGTCAACAAGTTTTGACACTCAGGGCACTAACCTACCACACACTGCGAGTCCACGATACGCAGTAGATTAATACGTCATTAACATTTGCATATCGGTAGTCTTAAGGTGAAAATTTTAGACACCTTTCTGTCAACTTTAATCCAACTCATGTTTTAAGACGGGCCAAGTATCTGTACAGAATAGTTGGCGTGCGAATTTGACAATTCTCAGCGATTTTCTATATTTATTACATTAGTGGCCCGTGGTATAGTCCTGACGAAGCATTTATTTCTCCAGCTGTCTTTTGACATCTCTGTTGATACTCTCGATATTAGTGTCCTCATGTGACCTGCTCAATGAGCTCTTGGGTAGCCTATCTCTTGTGTACTGCCGTAGAGTCATGTTACCTTGACTCACATAAGGCGAGTTTCCAGCTCCGGAGTGGTTAGTTTGAATAACTACCATCCCCGGAGTCCCGGGTTCGATTCCTGGATCTGCCACGAATTTTGAAAACTGGTGCGTATCAACTCACCCTCGGAAAATTGACCAAGCCATTTTCGAAATTGTTTTCCGTGGTTTCCCAATCCTTCTTCAGACAAATACTGGGATGGTACCTAACTTAAGGCCATGGCCGTTTCCTTCCCTCTCCCTTGCCTATATTCCTTCCAATCATCCCATGCCTCCACAAGGGCCCTGTTTAGCATAGCAGATGAGGCCGTCTGGAAGAGGCACTGGTCCTCCTTCCCAGTTGTATCTTTGAGCAAATGTCTCACACTCCAGGATACTGCCCGTGAGGTAGTAGGAGTGGGATCCTTCGCTGAGTTCGGGGGAAAACCAACCTGGAGTGCAAACATGTTAAATAAAAGAAAATTATACATCAGGGAAATATTATACAGTCAAATAAAACAGAAATATTTTATTTCATGTTGATGTAACTATAATGTTCATCATGTCTCTCCAATTAAATTAGAAAACGCGGAAGCTGTCTGCTCCAATTAAGAGCAATATTGAATGGTTGACATACATTAACACATATAATATAGTCTCCCTTTGTTCTAGCGCAAGTAATGAATCATTGTGATACAACATAGCCAGGGACGAACTGAGTATTCTCGGTATATATGTCATGATTCCGTAAGGCAGTAACACTAACACTGACTTTATTATATTCATTAATACGTGAAACTAATTTATATTACAATGCTCAAATGAAGTTCTGAATATTTTGATTGAATGGTTTACCATTATGTCCGCCTCTGTGGTGTAGTGGTTAGCGTGATTAGCTACCACCCCCGAAGGCCCGGGTTCGATTCCCGGCTCTGCCACGAAATTTGAAAAGTGGTACGAGGGCTGGAACGGGGTCCACTCAGCCTCGGGAGGTCAACTGAGTAGAGGTGGGTTCGATTCCCACCTCAGCCATCCTGGAAGTGGTTTTCTGTGGTTTCCCACTTCCCCTCCAGGCGAATCCCGGGATGGTACCTAACTTAAGGCCACGGCCGCTTCCTTCCCTCTTCCTTGCCTATCCCTTCCAATCTTCCCATCCTTCCACAAGGCCCCTGTTCAGCATAGCAGGTGAGGCCGCCTGGGCGAGGTACTGGTCATACTTCCCAGTTGTATCCCCAGACCAAGAGTCTGAAGCTCCAGGACACTGCCCTTGAGGCGGTAGAGGTGGGATCCCTCGCTAAGTCCGAGGGAAAAACCGAACCTGGAGGGTAAACAGATGATGATGATGATGGTTTACCATTATGCTATGTGTAGGCTATGTACCCGATAGGGACATGAACCAAGGACTGATGATCAAGTGGACGCGCACTTCATTGTCTGGGAGCGAGTACGCGGGATCTTGAAGCTTGGAACGCCCTGGGTGAGACTAGAGTGTATTTCCCCCGAGCAGAGCTAGGGAATCCCTGGATGAAAATAAGGGAGAAATCCCCACCACAAGGTTTTTGTAAGTGGGAGAGGTAAACTTTTTAGCATCGTAATCTGGGAACCATTTTTAAAACAGTTTGGCCAACTTCGTTTCCTGCATTAAAGGAATTAACGATTTTAATAATACTGCACTGTACGACGATTCAAAAGATATGTTCGTGATTTGTGAATTTATTTAGTGTGTGTGCCGTCCGTTATGGTAATTATCTTTTGATAAAAGAAGGAATAAATGTTTAAATAACAGTGTAAAGTTACAGAGGCCATGTGTTAAATGCTTTTACACTCATTTGACAGGGGGAACCCCTTGAGGGAGCTGAAAATTGAAGACAGTTATTTATTCATTACAGGGGATTCTGCGATCGGATTTCGTCCGGGTGAGTCTTAACCATAGGGGATGCCTGGCCGAGGCGGTAAAGGCGTGCTCGGTTCGCCCGGAAGGACGTTGGTTCGAATTCCCGTCAAGAAGTCGTAAAATTTAAGAAACGAGATTTCCAATTCCGGAGGTGCATATGGCCCTGAGGTTCACTGAGCCTACACGAAAAACGAGTACCAGGTTAATTCCTGGAGGCAAAGGCGGCCGGGCGTAGAGCTAACCACTCTACCCCATCACGTGCCGAGGTTACCAATGGTGGAAGCCTTTACCTTCCACTCCTCCAAGGGCCTTCATGGCCTGTACGGAGGTGACTTTGCTTTTTTGTTTTGAGTCTTAACCGTAATACAAGACCACTGGTCAACTGATTATCGCAATATTGCACCTCTAATGCGCCGAGAATAGGGTGTGTAGGAAATTTGAGAGGGGGAAACTCCTCAGGTTTGGGTAGCGTCATCCCCAGGCAGTCTGTGTTTTTGTCTCGTGAGAAACAGACGTATGACCGTCTCGAGTAACAGAGTCCATTGCATTAGAAGTTTATTTTAAAGAACAGTAGTTAATGTCTCAAACAATAGTTGTATGAGAAAAAGTGATATCGGTGATATATGAAAGTGCGCGTTCGGATTATTTGGTCATAATTCAGAGCACGAACTCGAACCATTATTATTATTAATATCGTCACCGTCATCACTCGAAACAAAGAATGGACGATTGGAACCCTTCTAACAGCAGAGACACAGGGCTTGACACTAAGACGTCACTACTAAAATAAATGTGGACGTTTGATTAGTAACCCTGTATGTGTGTTTTAATCTCGGGACCTTGGATCGAAAATCAGGAAATAAAGTGTGCGTTTAAAGCAGACGTACGTAACGGGCCTAACTGTGTGTGTTCTGTGCCGTAGACCAAGGAGATTCCAGTGCCAGGGATTATAGAGTTTCATCCTAGGAGTTCCAGTTCGGACCTGGTCATCGACGCAGTCGACATGGAGGCTATGAGGCAGTAAATCATTACTATGGACGTCCCGTAGTTACACGAAGTGTCTAGAGGAGGAGGCTAAGTACGCTTATTTTACTAGCATGACTCGTAGTACAACGGACTATCCATTTAAAGTTCATTAATTTATAAGTAATAAACTAATAGGGTTTCTTTCTTTTAATATGTAAATGTGCTAATTAAGGCTGCGGTGTTCAATTAGTAACAAGTCTGAGTGATTTTGTAAATACTTTAGATTTGATTTTTATTTTATTCTTCATATTTCATTTGGAAAATTTCTCGGTTTCTTTACATAGAAGACTGGTTAGTGCCAGTAGTGTCCACTGGAATGTTTTCTTTAATGTTGACTGGCACTCAACCAGTTGTATCATCATGCATGCGTGTAGTATTTTGATGTAGTTTAGTCGTCGAATAGAAGAAGTGCCGGAGTGATCCGTCATGAGGTTCGAACCCTGTCCTCCCATGTAGCTAGGCGAGAGACAAAGATTTTAAATTCGTTCATAAATTAAGTAAATGGTTGTAAGTTGAGAAGGTAGTAATGTCATCCTATGAACTTAGTAGAATCTTGAAGTGTTGTTAATAGGAAGTCAGCAGAGATTGGAAGCTGGGGCTCTGAGTTGGAAAAATTCAACACCCGCTATGAATTGGAATGTGAGATGAAATGCCTCTGTAAACTAATATAATAACGGGTTAAATATAAGATTATAAGCAGCGATAATATGAAAGCCGCCAGGCGAATTACCCGTGCGGTTATGGGCGCGCAGCTGTGAGCTTTCATCCGGGAGACATTGGGTTCGAACCCCACTGTCGGCAGCCCTGAAGATGTTTTTCCGTTGTTTTCCATTTTCGCACCAGGCAATTGCTGGGAATGTACCTTAATTACGGCCACGACCGCTTCCTTCCTACTCCTAGCCCTTTCCTATTCCATCGTCGCCGTAAGACCTCTCTGTGTCGGTGTGACGTAAACCAAATTCTAAACAAATTAAAATATGAAAGCTATGAAGGCAAATTAAAGTGAAGTGATGCGCCCGAGTTAAGACGTGTATCGGCTGACCGACTTGAGCAGCTATGTATTTATCCGACAGGGATATGAAGGGTATCCCTGCAGATAAAGGAATGAGCGATCTGTTTTTGATTTTTTTTTTTTTTTTTTTTTTTTTTTGTGAGGCAAAACATAGCGAGGATTTTAGACGGTTGGGTCCCGTTTCCAAGACATGCGATTTATGTGTTATGTGACTCATTAAGAAGACTATCCTTTTCTTTTAAGTACTTTGATCGGGGATAGATTCAATTAGCTTGTGGAATGCAGCCATTTTTGCATGAATATGATAGGATTTTCAGTGCCCATCTGCGGAGTCCAGTGATCACTTATTCGAACCCCACACCGTGGAGATCCGTCTTCATTTGTATCTATTGTATTATATTTTGCTTTATTTTGATGAGTGCATTCTATTTTGATTTGTCAACACAGGTTCCAATCCTTTGATTGATTGTGAGTATGCTGGGTTTGATTCCGAAACAGAGCATTTCGTGTTGAAATATCCTGTGTGTTTAGTACGTATTACTGTATATCGGTCCACTATTTTGTTTATTACGTTAGGTTTCACTGAGACTTGTGTGCAAGTTATTTAAATATATCCCAGTGTAAATGGGTATAGTTCGAGTGATTTATTTGTTTTATATTCCGTATATGCGAGGTCATGATAAATTTTCACTGTTTTTTGCTGGTTATTCCCGTCCTCAAAACAAGTTGAAACAGTCTTCAACATGTTAGGTTCAATATTTGTAATTATTCACGTATATTCAATATGTTTTTTTTTTTTTTTTGCATCAATTTCAACAATCAGGAGGATAATAAATCCTTTGACTTAATATTTAAAACTGTGTTCTCATTCGATGTTAGTCATATAACACCCGTATTCTCCTACTCTTTATGCCGCAAAGTTACATATATTTATGATGCCCACTTGAGTTATACCCAGTTAACGACCCTGTAGTTATCGACGGAGACTTTAGGTAGCAACAGCAAAAGCAACAAAACAAAAACAACAAAAGCGCAAAGTTAGTAATGTGGGATTTTGAACATAAAATTATTACTGATTTGTCACACAATGAATACTTAGTCATTGTATAGCAAATTAGTAGCATGTCTAGCCATCTGGGGCCCTGAGGCATGCTTGAACATGGCGAGGCGTACTCAGCGCCAAAACAACTTATTTTGGAATCGCTTATACCATTCTTGGATAGCATCTTCAGTCATTGCCGAATGGTAGCAATTGGGTTAGGACTGTGGGCGCTTGTTCTTTCCGGTTCACGCCATGCATGTTCAACGCAGTTCATGTCCGGAGAATATGTCGACCATGCCGTTTGCAATATGCCATGCGTCTCAAGCAACTGATTGACCACTCTGTATCGATGGGCACGAGCATTATCATCCGCTAGTGTAACTCCCTCGCCCACAGCGATAGCAAATCTTGTAACTACAGGTTGAAGGATGTTGTCTTGTATATGGATTAGAGGCGTACGTACAGCAAACATTATCTCAAGAGAACCCTCTAACTACTGATGGCACTCAAGGATGAAGGGATCGTTTCACCTCTCACCGAATTGTTTCCAGACTCTATGCAAGTAATATTTAAAAAAAAAGAGAAAAATATAAAGCATTCTAAAGGATACTAAGAAAAATCCTAAGTAATAAGTGGATTGATGGACAGTGGCGAATGAGACCGAATGAGGATTTGCACAGCAAGACAGAACCTCTCTCGGCGTCAATTAAGAAGAGACGGCTATTATTTTACGGTCATCTCTTGAGGGTGACTCATGATCGACTAACAAAAAGAATATGGAATTTTATTCAATCTAAGGCGACAAGGCTGAGATGGTTCCAGGAATGCGAAAAGGTTCTGAGGCAGATTGTTGTTTCAGATCAAGAAATTCCTGACAGGAACGCATTCAGAAGATTGGTGAACAACTGTCAAGGTTTCTTCTCCTTCTTGAGGCGCCTTCTCCTAGCGGAGGTTGGCGGTACACATAGCCAGCTCTGGACGTGATGTTGCAGCATGGAAAGCATCTTCTGAAGTGCAGTTGTGCCATCTTCGGATGTCCTTCAGCCATGAATTCTTCCTCCTGCCAACAGACCTTTTCCCCTGTATTTTACCTTCAATGATGAGCTGTAATAGCTGGTACTTCTCGCCTCTCATAATGTGACCTAGATATTGGGTTTTTCTTTTTTAACAGTAAGTAATAGTTCTTTTTGTTTCTTCATGTGATGAAGGACTTCGTCATTTGAAATTTTCAGCACCCACGGTATTCGGAGTAGGCGGCGATATAGATACATTTCAAAAGCATCAATTCTTTTTTCTAGATTTTTGTCAAGGGTCCAGCTTTCACATCCAAAGAGAAAAATGGAGAATACATAGCACCGAATCATTCGCATTCTTAATTGCACACTTAGGTCCGATTTTGTAAATAGCTGTTTCATGCTAAAAAATTGCCTCCTGGCCTGTTCTATTCTAGATTTTATCTCCCTCTTGGAATCACATTCCTCATCTAGCACAGTACCCAAGTATTTGAAGGAGGATACTTGTTCAATCTTATTGCCGTTTATTGACAGGGTTGCTGGAATTTTTCTTTTAGAGAAGACTACAACTTTGGTCTTGGAAGCGTTGACAAACAGGCCAAACTCTTCACTGCGCTGGACTAATTTGTCTATCATGCGTTGGAGCACAGGTAATTCATTTGCTATGACAACAGTATCATCTGCGTACCTGATATTGTTAATTGCCTGTCCATTTATAACTATCCCGCCGTTTTCCTCCAACAATACCTCCTTAAATATTGCCTCAGAATAAATGTTGAATAAGAGAGGTGACAGCACACAACCCTTACGAACACCTTTTCTGATTGTAGACGCTTCTGATGTTCTTTGGTCGATTTTGACATCTGCGGTTTGATTCCAATACAGTGTGCTGATAATGCGTAAATCGCATTGGTCAATACCAGTCTATCTTAATATCTCTATCATCTTTTCATATTTCACAGAGTCTAAGGCTTTTTTGTAGTCAATAAAACAAGTATATACATCGACATTCATGTCCCTGCACCTCTGTACTAGTACATTTAAAGAGAAGAGTGCTTCACGTGTGCCGACCCCATTTCGGAAGCCAAACTGGGTCTGATCCATATAAGATTCACATTTCTTGTAAATCCGGGTGTGTATGATTCGCAGAAATATTTTGAGGACATGGGACATCAAACTAATCATACGGTAATCATCACACAGGGAGTTCTGCTTCTTCGGTATTGGTATGAAAGTTGATCTCAGCCAGTCAGAAGGTATCTTTCCTGATGTATAGATGATGTTGAACAACGATGTTAGTAGACTGAGGCCGGTTGAGTCCTGTTCAGCTATAACTTTAACAACTTCGGCGTAAATTCTGTCTGAACCAGTGGCTTTACCATTCTTCTGAAGTTTAATGGCATTCAATACTTCACTCTTTGTTATTTCAGGACTGGCTTCATTGATTCTTTCGTCAGGTGGTGGAGGATCATCTCCGTCATCATTGAAGAGATATTCGACGTATTCCTTCCTTCTTTTAAGTTTTTCTTCAACTCCTAAAATAATCTCATTGTTTGTGTTCCTTAATATTTGTCCGCATCGCTTCTTTTGTAGACCACTCAGCTCTTTCACCTTTTTATATAGGTTAAAGTGATCATGCTTCTCCTGAAGTTCCTCGATTTCCTTGCATTTGTCAGACATCCAGGATTCCTTTGCTTCTCTGCATTTTCTACGTATCTCTTTGTGTAGATTTTTGTATTAACGGGGCCTTTACCTTTATATTTCCCTCTTTCATTCATAAGCTTCAGGATTTCATCAGTCATCCAGTTTTGCTTTTTGCTGCTGTTGACGTATCCTATGTTATTTTCCTGGACTTGAGTTATGCTATCTCTTATAGAGTTCCATGTGGATTCTACTTCTGTATGTTGAGACTCTTTTATTGCTTCCATCTTTTCTTCCAGAGCAGCACCAACACTAGTTCTGACATCAGAACTGGCCAATTTTCTGATGTCTATGCGTCTTGATGTTTTAGCACACCTTGTAGCGTTTCTAAAGCGTTGCATTTTAAAGTCCATTACTACTGGGTTGTGGTCACTGTTAATGTCGGCACCAGGATAGGTTTTTACTGATTTCACGAATTTCTTCAGCTCTTGTTTCACTAAAATAAAATCTATCTGATTTCTGACAGTCTTTTCTTCATTATCTGCAGGTGAAGTCCATGTGTATGGCCTCCTAGGGTGAAGTTTGAAAAAGGTATTAGAAACGAAAACTTCATGTTCTGTGCAAAACTGCACCAATCTGTCTCCCCTTGTGTTTCGTTCACCAAGACCATAGCTCCCTACAATATCACCTTCAGCACCGAGGCCAATCTTTGAGTTGAAATCACCCATGACCAGTGTTATCTCTCCCTTCTTTGTAAGTTTCAGTGCTTCATTCAATGTATCATAGAATGATTCTATCTCTTCATCATCTTTGTCAGAAGTTGGTGCATAGACCTGGATGATATTCATAGGTCGGTGTGTCGTTTGCAACCTTAGTAACAATACTCGATCACTAATTGGAACGAAATCTAAAACTGATTTTGCAATCATTGATGACAGAATAACGCCAACTCCATACCTGTGGTTAATATCATCTCCCCCTGAAAAGTACAAGGATCCTTCCTTCATAATCTGAATCCCTGATCCAGGCCATCTTACTCCAGTTAACCCAAGAATGTCAATTTTCAGCCTGCATCTTTCTGCTTCCACGTTTGCAAGCTTCCCGGTCATATATAAGCTGCGTTCATTCCATGTAGCAATTCGAACTTTGTTGTCATACACTTTGATCTTTCCACAACTGTCGGGCTTACTAATCATAGCAGCGTTCAAAACATTCCCCCCTGGAGATCCGAATGGGGGAATAGAAACGCCGGCTAATAGTTTTACATTTAACAGAGCCATGCCATATGAACTCAAAGGGATATCCTTAAGGATCTTTAATGCAGTGGTTTCCCGTTGCCTTCTGCATCCTAATGCCGTTGACCAGTTGTAGGTTCATCCGCCTTGTGGGACCATTTCCTGTCCCAAGGACAATAGAGTACCCTAGCCTCTACCCGCTCATCCACCCTCGAGGAGACTGTTGGCACTTGGTAGAGGGTATCTTCTTATACCGGAAGATACTCGGTCGTTTTCACACTACCCTATACAATTTCCTTCTCGTTCTCTTGCGGCTTTTATCATTTAGGTACCACAAGCTCAATTTTCTTAGTTAATTTCCTAATTTAGTTATTCTTGCTAAGACTGAACAGAGGAACTTCGTTAGCTTAAAGTACAGATGTATAATTTTAGCTACACAGTAGTATTTTAAATAATTGGAGAAGCCAATCATAATCATTGTTATTCTGAGAACATATATTGGTAGTGAATATCTGCAAACTTATCAACTTACATTCACAGATGTACGATTTTTGACTAAATTGTTTTGCCTGTAAATATTTTAAAGAACAAGTGATGAAAACGTCATCATAAAAAAAGAGCATAAACAGGCACTCGTCGCTGGGCTCAGAAGATACTGGCAGGAAGTTAAAGCCGGAACAAGTACAAGACCTAGACACTAAAATGAAGTTGGTTGTTACCACGCAGTCCATAGAGGCTCAACTCGATATATGTATTTTTTTAAGCATATTCAGTCACATGAAGGCGAAGTGTCCAGTCATTGCATGTTTATGCGAACTAAAACTCAAAGCAAATCTTTCAGTGACATGAAACAGAGATTTCATTTAAGGAGGAAACACTTACTAGAATTTGTTTATTTTACAATATTATGTGACATATTAAGTACTATGTGAATGTATGGAAGAAAGTATCTTCCAAAGTTCTCTTACGTTAGTTGAGATTGAATGATAACGAAGCTTCCCCGTCACTCTCTCTCGTCTCGACGTGTGTAATGTCAACTATTGCCTGTGAAATTGAGTCTGCAGGAAGGACATTCTAGAGTTTATTAGTTAGCAAAAGTCCAAGTGCTCCGTTGCAAACCACATACATCAATTAAATGTGAGTGACTGGATGCTTTAATATTTGTTTCGAGCCATATCAAAGAGATTGATTCATCTTTGTGAAGTGATACTTCACAAAATTAAAATTACCTGTATTAATTACATTATACTGTAGTTCCAATAAGGCTGATGTCATACTAACGTAGCAATGGGAATGTATGATATTTACTCTCGTTCTAGTTCCAAGAATGATTTTATTTCTAGTGTATAAAACGAATGTAGTTTCCCAGTTTCTCGCGGTTTATGGGCTATTAACTTTACTGTTCCATGAACTGTATCAGTGACTTTGGCGTCAACTGAAGAAATAAGTTTCAGTGTTTGTGGAATGAATAGTTATTTGTGACGTTGGCTCATTTAAATATGATCTTGATGTCCAACTCCATGACTAAATGGTTAGCGTGATTGTCATTGGTTACAGGGAGCCTGGGTTCGAATCCCAGCAAGGTCCAGAATTTTAACCATAATTGGTTAATTCCCCTGGCACGGGGACTGGGCGTATGCACCGTCTTCCTCATCATTTTATCCTCATCCCGACGAGAAGGTCACATCTGGGCGTCAAATCAAAGACCTGCACCTGGCCTCACTGGAGGCCACATGCCATTAATATGAACTTGATAATATATGAGAGAACGGTTAGCTTGCACGTTAGCTTCAGGAATACAGAAAATATACAATGCGGCCCTATTTATTTATTTATTTATCGTATGATGAATGTATGCCTTTGCTGGCGAGATATAGTGTTTACAGTGCACTATGTCTTCTGGTATGGGCTATATCAAATTTGTTACTTTCATTGACCTGTCACAGTCTCATCCTTGGCTTTGACGATATGAAAGTGACTGAGGTATGAGTGATGCTAGTAATACCATTCCTTATGCAGCCAGTCCCTGTTATGAATGGTGTGAAAATATCGCTCATAGGGTCAGTTGGTGCATGCATTTCAGTGGGCTTGGCAGACTGATATGTAAGAGCAACTGCTGGCTCGGTGAGGAAAGCAACGGGAAACTACCTCACTCCTCGTTTCCCTAGTACGCCTCTTCAGTGACGCCTAGGCTATTTATGACAGCTGTTGGCGAAGCTGCAGAGGATCAAACCAGCCTTCGGGCTGATTACCCAACATACATACATGATGAATGTACGTACATATAAACATATATATAATTTCAGGATAAACGTGCGTAGTCACAAGTCCGTACAATGCTACAACTTTAGGTCTAGTATTTTGACCCTATCAACTGCATCATCCGATGTGGGGTGAATGTCCATTAGCGTTCCTTTGAAAGCTCGAATTGGGCAGTCAGCAATAATGTGGTGGATTGACTGAGAAGAGACACCACAATCACAATCAACAGAGCTAGTCCAACTCCATTTGCACAACAGATAACCACATCTGCCTTGTCCAGTTCTTATCCGATTGATGATTCTCCACTGTCGTCTTGGAAATTCAAATCCTTGTACGCGCTTAGAAGGATTCTCAACTAGATGTTTGTTGACTACTGAGGACTGATCCCACTGGGCTTTCCATGCACTGTTAACATGAAAAAATGTTCTTTCAAGTTCCATTGCTGTACGCCAGCATGGTTTCCTTGATTTCAGTCGTTGATGTTCAAGGTGTGTAATATCTTGATGGATGGATGCTGAATGTTTTTCCAAACCTTTATGAGAGCTTCTGATCGTCTTAGGGCTGAAGGTGGAATATTGCTGAGAACAGGAAGCCATAGCGTGTTCGTGCTCCGAAAGCAACCCGTGATTATGCGCGTTGTCTGATTGAGTTGTACATCGATCTTCTTTAGTGTGAACACTATTGAACCAAGAGGGGCAGCAGTATTCAGCAACATAATATGATAAGGCTAATGCTGTTGATCTTAGAACATGAGTATTAGCTCCCCATGATGTACCAGCAAGTTTCTGAAAAATATTATTTCTAGTTTTAACTTTAGCAGCTACATTTGAGAGATGTTGCTTAAAAGTCGAAGTTCTATTAAGTGTTATTCCAAAATATTTAGGTGTACTGCAGAACGGCCTCAATTGACCTCGGAATTTTATTCTTGGTTTGTAATTAGACTGTCTGTTGCGTAAGTGGAATGTATCATAAAATCAATAGTGACGATCTTACCTAATTCATCCTGTTTTCAATATTCAATTCTCCTTGTCAAGTCAGAAGCTGAAATACTTCTGGACACCTCCTGACTACGAGTTAAGTTCTTGTGCCTGAATTCACGTTAAGTCATCAGGATGCTAGGAAGATACCGCATATACAGGACGATCTGAAAAAACTTGAGTTGGGTGGGAATTAAAGTGTTGGTCAAAGTGATAAATAACTTTTTAAAATAATTCGATACCTCGCGCCATTTTCAATTTACCGGTTGTTGAAGTTACCCAACCAGATCGCTTCGCAGGCAAATTCAAATGGACTTTGGCAGTGTTCCTATATCTGCACGTGGCTTAAAAATGCGGTCGTACAGAGCGCTACGTACGCGATGCGAACAGAAAAATACGTTCCTTTCTTGACAATGTGACTGGCCAAACAGAGTTACGTACGCTACGTTAATTCTGTTCGCTACGTTAGCAGCGTCGCTGAGTGTATGATGCTCGGCTCTATTTGGACAACGTCGCGCTAGTTGGGCATGCGCACTGGACTATATTCAGTCGAACCTTGATATGCCGAACCTTCATTATTCGAATTTTCAGTATCTCGAAGTAATTTAAATTTCCCGGTCGTTTGTCATATTCTTCACGTGTATATATTTCTCTATTACTCGAAATTCGGTTACACGAATATATCGATTTCTAGAAGCAAACATTTCTTTCCTTGAAGAAAAAAATACTCTATAACTCGACGTTTATGGAACATTAACTGTACAATACAGCATTTGTGGTTTGTGAGGAACAGTTAACAAGTAAATATAGGGTTACAATGATGCTGGGAGCTAATATGACGGGAACCGAAAAATTAAAACTTCTAGTGATCGAAGCCTCGCTGTTTCTCGGGTCTGAATTAATTACCGGTCACGTACGAAAGCAACCCCCGAAGTCGCGGATGACAAGCTCCATTTAAGAATCTCGGCTGCGTGATATTGATGAGAAGTTTCAACGGGAAGGGAGGAAAGTTTAACAGTAACAAATAGAAGAGACTACAAATAGAAGAGTTACTATATTAAGGGTTATAATGAAAGTGATGCCGTAAATATTTTTTAAATATTGTTAATAATAATGTATTCAGTATAAGCTCGTAAATAGAAAGAAAATCCACAGCCTGTTTCCAGTCATTTGACCGGGTCAGGAATGGAATGAATGAAGCCCCATCTAGCGGTGAGAATAGGAATTGTGCCGGCTGCTGAAGCCTGTCGCACTCCTCTGGGGCAATGAATAATGAAGGATAGATGAAATGAAGTGATATTGGAGAGTATTGATGGAATGAAATAAGGCAGGTAAAACCGGAGTACCCTGAGAAAAACATGTCCCGCCTCCGCTTTGTACAGCACAAATCTCACATGGAGTGACCGAGGTTTGAACCACGGAACCCAGAGGTGAGAGGCCGACGCGCTGCCGCCTGAGTCACGGGGCTAAACCCGTAGACGCATATGTTTCAATTGTGTGCTGTACATGCTCAAAAGCGGTATAATCTATATCTCACCGGGCGAGTTGGCCGTGCGCGTAGAGGCGTGCGGCTGTGAGCTTGCATCCGGGAGATCGTGGGTTCGAATCCCACTGTCGGCAGCCTTGAAGATGGTTTTCCGTGGTTTCCCATTTTCACACCAGACAAATGCTGGGGCTGTACCTTAATAAAGGCCACGGCCGCTTCCTTCCAACTCCTAGTCCCTTCCTATCCCATCGTCGCCGTAAGACTTATCTGTGTCGGTGCAACATAAAGCCCGTAGCAAAAAAATAAAATATCTATATCTCTAAATTTCGATAACTCCAAATAAAATTTAGCTCCAGAGGTGATTCGAGGTATCGACGTTCCACTGTATCTGCGATGTCATTGCGCGCCTATTCGTCGCCATTCATTTGCCACTCTACTTACACATCGTGTTGTTATCTCTCATTTAGCGCAGCATTCACTTATTCAAAAACGACTCTTTAAATTATTCTTTAAATTTAACTTCATCATTATATAATTACCTTACCCAATGATGATCTTCGTCAAACTTTGTTCTACCGGGCGAGTTGGCCGTGCGGTTAGGGGCGCGCGGTTGTGAGCTTGCATCCGGGAGATAGTTGGTTCGAATTCCATTGTCGGCAGCCCTGAAGATGGTTTTCCGTGGTTTCCCATTTTCATACCAAGAAATTTTGGGGCTGTACCTTAATTAAGGCCACGGCCGCTTTCTTCCCACTCCCAGACCTTTCCTATCCCATCGTCGCCATAAGACCTATCTGTGTCGGTGCGACGTAAAGCCACTAGGAAGAAGAAAACCAAACTTTGTTCTCTGTAAGTTCACGCCATGCGCTCACTTCCTTTTACGCTTACATACGGAAAGTAATAGCAATACCTCGTCGTCGGAGTCATCAGTGCACACCCCTGGCAAGCTATCAACCAATACCTCAGCCAAGACTGACCAGTCTCGTACAAAAAATGGGGGTAGTGAAAGTATCATTGTAAATCTCGTAAGTAGCGTGCGCATCGAACATCGCGTAGCGTTCTGTGTTGCCACTTCTTCAGACTGTCTTGAGAGCACAAATCGAAGGAGGCTTGCGTTCCAATATGAGTCGAAATCCACTGTACGTCTGCTTAACGAGCATTATCGTAAATGACCGATCACATAGCAGCTACCGATGCCGAGAAATCAGCATCAAACACAAACACACCCCGGGTCTGTGCCAGCACGACCCTGTCAACTCGAAGGTCTATGTTCAAATCACTCTCCTGGCAAAGTCTTTTCTTTGATGGTGAAATCCTGAGCATTGGTCAAATGTAATACAGTAGGTTAATTATAGGCAAGCATCTGTAACGTATTCTGTGTTGAACTACGTTGGCTACCTTTATAATTATTTGTACGTAACAGTGTTCAAATAATGTTGTACGGTTTAGAATTAAAGATTTCCATAAAATTATCATTTTTGTTAAGTGTATAAGCCCACTTACTTCCATATCGCAAATCTATCCGGAAATTAAACTTGAATTTTCCTGAAGGCAACATGGCGGCGAAGCGCATCCGTTTGCTAAATTCCTCCTCCCGTCATTGTCAATCGATATTTACCTGTGAAAAATACCAATCTACTCCGAGTCATTGTCATTTTAAAGATGCCCGGTGGCGCAGTCAGCCACAGACAACATGAGGAGAGTTGAGGTTTCGCTCCTAGACAGCAGCACTTTCTAACCGTAGAATTTGGCTCGTCTCCAACTGGTTGTGGCTGGGGAGGGCATTCCTTCAGTCAGCTGTGGATTCTCTGTCCTACCTCTTCCAGCAGTACTCCTTCATTCTCCACTTGGCTCTAGCTCATTCCTCTTCTGAGAATATACTTTCTCTCCGTGATTTCTTTTCGAACACATCCTTCGGTTCCTCAATATGGTTTCTAAACTATTTCGGTTTTCGACTTCCGTCTAAACACCAAACTTTCAAAAATCTTTCACTCACAAGACTTGGGATTTTTTTATTCTCATGGAATGTGAGGGTTATTCCTTACAATTCTTTCTGGGTACACTATTTTAATGTGCGCATAAAAGAACAGTAAACATTTCTTCATTGTATTTAATACATTCTCGAACTCTTTGTACAGTCCTCTGTTTTGTCTCAAGTGGAAAGTGAAGTCATCCGCTGTTAATTCGTTGGATTTTCAGGATCTGCCCAAATAATGTCTTCTTTTTCTATTCTGTTTCCGACAGTCCCTTTTTTTATATTGTTTCTGTTGCGTGAATAGATTCCTGTTTGACTACTATACTCTAGTGCCTGAAGGGCATATAAGTCTCTGGTAAGACCCCAACTAGAGTATGGCTCCAGTGTATGGAACCCTCACCAGGATTACTTGATTCAAAAACTGGAAAAAATCCAAAGAAAAGCAGCTCGATTTGTTCTGGGTGATTTCCGACAAAAGAGTAGCGTTACAAAAATGTTGCAAAGTTTGGGCTGGGATGATTTGGGAGAAAGGAGACGAGCTGCTCGATTAAATGGTATGTTCCGAGCTGTCAGAGGAGAGGTGGCGTGGGAGGACATCAGTAGACGAATAAGTTTGAGTGGTGTCTTTAAAAGTAGGAAAGATCACAATATGAAGAAGTTGAATATATATATGAAGTTGGAATTCAAGAGGACAAATTGGGGCAAATATTCGTTTATAGGAAGGGGAGTTATGGATTGGGATTACTTACCAAGGGAAATGTTCAATAATTTTCCAATTTCTTTACGATAATTTACGAAAAGGCTAGGAAAACAACAGATAGGGAATCTGCCACCTGGGCGACTGCCCTAAATGCAGATCAGTAGTGATTGTTTGATTGATTGATTGATTGATTGATTGATTGATTGATTGATTGATTGATTGATTGATTGATTGATTGAATTTGGCTTGCTGAGTCACCAAGAATAGGCTGAGCACTTGCTCCATCTGCGTTGTCCGTTCTTCAAGTGCTAACACTTCATCGATGTGTAGAGTTAGAATTTCAGCAAGGTACTTAAACCAGTCACTTCATTTAATAGCACCACACATTGTTCTCTCAGTCCAGATAGGATTTTAGCAACTATAGTAAGTTCACAAAGCTGTGTAACCCTGTTCTAATTCTTCGACTAGAAAACAATCCCAATAACTCCGGGTACGTTTCGGAATGGGATAAAAACATCTTAAGTTACGGCCGACAGTGTTATATATTGTTGATCAAGCAGACTGCAAGTCGTACTGCTAGCAAGCAAAGCAAAGTAATCACCGTACAGGCAATGAAGGTCCTCGGAGGGGTGGAAGGTCAAGTCTTCCACTAACCATAACCTCTTCACTTGGTGGGGTAGAGTGGTTCACTCTACCCCCCGCCTCCTTTGCCCCAGGAATTACCTAGTACTCATTTATGGTAGACTGAGTCAACCTCAGGACCACATGCACCTCCGGAAGTGGAAACCTCGTTTCTTAAATTTTTCGAGTTCACGACGTGGAATCAAACCCACGTCCTTCCGGATAGACCAATCACGCCTGTACTGCTTCGGCCAGGCATCCCTTAATTCGTACTAACATTTCAGATGTTCGAAAAGCTAGGCAGAGTGACTTTCTGGTTTGTGATGCATAACACATGTTCCACGATGTTTGACCATTTAATGAATGGGACGAGTTTCCTCGAATTATTTCATGGATAAGTATTTCATTGCAGGGATATATTAACAAAAATACTAGAAGGCACTTGAAATTAAAGAAAATGGATACTGTCAAACCGGATCCATCAGTTCTGCTAAAACGAATTGGTTTGTTCATCACGCTGCGGTTTTGAGCTTGGGTTTGTATCTGATGCACGGATGGAAATTTCTTTCGCTTCGTATACATGAAAAATCAATTCGAATTCCAAAACATGAAATTGAATTTTAACAAAGATTCTGGAAATCAATATTCCTATCTACAGAATGTCCCAAAAGTCAGTTAACATTTGACGAGGCAATACTTCACGGAGTATTGGAGGTACAGAGGTAATAATTGACACACGTGACTGGTATGCCGTGCTTTTTAACACCAAAACAAAGTACATAAAATGACCAACAGATGGCGATGGACAGTTAAACGTCAGGTACAAATGGCACGCATGCTTGACATGGCATGGGGTTTTATTGACACCAACAACGAGTGCACAGATATGCCAACAGATGGCGCCGGACAGCAACACGTAAGTGATAACACATGAGACTCCTGTACGCTATGAAAGGAGCTGTCGTTAGGGATAGCGTCAGATGCGGCTGTTATCGCGGCATGTGAACGTTACCAGAAAATGGAATGGTAGTGAAGTTTTATTTACTTGATTTTGGTGTCAGCAAAACCCCATGTTATGCCAATCATGTGTGTTAATTATTATCTCTCTACTTCAAATATTTCGTGAAGTATTGTTGGCGGACTTCTGGGTCATCCTGTACATCGAAGTCGGTGCCGTTGCTTTTGGAGTCTCATCATCACTTTGTATTTAAGTGCGTGTTTGTGTCTCTCCTGTTGGGAATTTTTGGTCAGTTTTCCCCTGCGGGGTGGAGCCGGTGGATTACATCCACGGAATCACCTGCCTGTTGTAAGAGGCGACTGAAAGGGGATCCCAGGGGTTGTCGACTTGGGAGTGTGGGTGGACGACCACAGGACTCCTAGCTGAATCTAGAATTGCTTCCATATACTGTACTTGATCCATGTTCCTCACTTCCGTGTTTCCTATACAACCTTTCTTGGTCAACTCTTGTTCTCTTCCGACTGTGGAGGTCTAGGAAGTTCTTCATTTCTAAGCCCTTTAGATGTAACTCATAGGGGCTGCCTGGCCGAGGCGGTAAAGGCGTGCTCGGTTCGTCCGGAAGGACGTGGGTTCGAATCCCCGTCAGGAAGTTGCAAAAATTAAGAAACGAAATTTCTACTTCTGGAGGTGCATATGGCACTGAGATTCACTCAGCCTACAACAAAAATGAGTACCAGGTTACTTCCTGGGGGGAAAGCCGGCCGGGCGTAGAGCTAACCGCTCTACCCAATCACGTGCCGAGGTTACCAATGGTGGAAGCCTTTACCTTCCACTCCTCCAAGGGCATGCATGGCCTGTACGGAGGTGACTGTTTTAGATGTAACTCATAACGAGCTTCCCTGTTCCTTATGAAAGGCACATACTTGTGTCTTACAAGTATTGGGTCTGAGTTGGCTCTGATTGTAGTATCTTGACAGATTAGCAAAGTCAGTTGTCAGATTATTTCAAGGTAGAGTTCCAGTTATGTTTGCGAACATACAACGTAAGGAAAAAGAAATATGTTGTTGTTAGTCCGTCTACAAGTTCCCATGCGTTAGTATTTTTTACGTTATTGTTGTGGTGTCCGATTTAAAACTGGCGCGCTGCGCGAGGGACATTCCACTTTGTGACAGCGAGTTCCTGCCGGCGAACAGACAGCAGCGCTGACATCACCGTTCAACGGGTATGTAAGGCGGAGAGCCAGCAGAGGTTTACTGCACCGAATTTCAGACACGTAGAGGTACTCTCTATTAAGAATGTATGATGAACAGGTGGACTGTAGTTAACCGAGATGTCCCACCTCAGGACCTGCCCATCGTCTACAAGGAATATAATTATCTTTTCAGATACTTCGCTGTCGAATAACACTCACCCTTCACACGCCTAGAATCAATGTTGACAGCTGTATCGTCACAGAACGCTATACTTCAGAACTCTATGCTTTAGATTACAAAACAGACTTGTTCTTTAGTTTATGTCCTGACAACTCATAATGTTGTACACAGTTAAAATATGCACAATCAGATCGCCGTTTTGTCTGACAAACTCTTGATACACAAATGTGTAGTCACAATACAGATTCTATACATAGTGTAGATACACTTAAGAAAATGGAAATTGCAACACCATGAAGGCATTGGTCCTTTGTGTTGATTTTCAAGATATGGAACGATGCCATGTAGGTATGTAAACGATCAAAGCTGCATACCCATTGGATTGTTGCTACAGGTCTCCCCGCGCGATTGGTCGCAGAGGAATCAACTCCAGTACACGGACTCTGGTGTAGCGTAGTTGACTTGCAGTCTGTGCAGTGAAGTGTTCCCCGTCAAACATGCCTCGACGACAGAGAAGGGCACGCTATCAACAACTGTCGCCGTTTGAGAAGGCTCGGATAATTAGGCTGTGTGAGGCTGAATTATCGCTAAGGACTATCGCTGCACGTGTTGGCCGACAGGCATCTACGGTACAACGTGTATGGCAGCAGTGGTCAAATGAAGGTACCCACACTCGAGACCTGGCACAGGCCCAGCGCGATAGAAAACTGTGAGAGAGGATCGCCGCATCATTCTGATGGCCCGGATGGAACCCCATGCAACAGCAGCGCAAATTCGAGCAGCTGTGGCACCCCACGTTTCACAACAAACAGTTGGTAATCGCCTGCGTGCAGCTGGCTTACGAGCCCGTGTCCCTGCAGAAGGTGTTCCATTGACCCCACAACAGCGACGTGTAAGGCTGGCCTGGTGTCGAGAGAGATCGACGTGGGTCAACGAATGGCATAGGGTCGTCTTCAGTGATGAATCGCGCTTCTGTCTTGCCCGCAGTGATCGCCGGAATCGTGTGCGCCGACGTACCGGGGAGAGGGGCAGCCCAGATCTTATTGTCGAGAGGCACACAGGGCCAACACCAAGCATTATGGTCTGGGGAGCTATTGGCTTTAATGTGAAATCACAATTAGTGCTTGTTGAGGGCACTATGACTGCTCGACAGTACGTTGATAGGGTACTCAATCCAGTGCTTGTCCCTATGATGGCGAACATTGCTAATGGGATGTTTCAGCAGGACAATGCCCGGGTTCACACTGCACGCATCTCCAGAGAAGCTCACCACGACATCACAACCATAGAATGGCCCGCCAGATCCCCGAGCCTCAGTCCTATTGAGCATGTGTGGGACATGATGGGTCGACAACTGGCCAACCGTCCTCAGCCACACACAACTCAGGAACAACTGACCCGTGCAGTGCAGCAAGCATGGGCCACAATTCCTCAGGAAGCGATCCAGGGCCTTATTGACTCCATGCCTCGACGAATTCATCAATGTATTGCAGCTCGTGGTGGGCACATCCTGTATTGATTGTTGTCCAAATTTGCGGTCAGAGGGACCTGAAAGTATAATCAACGAATCATAACCGAACACTCGTCCTGCATGTTCAATTGCAGCAATGTAGCATCACTCCTTCTTGGTGTTGCAATTTCCATTTTCTTCAGTGTATTATCCAACAGAAGCATTATTAGAAATCGTATTATGTTTACCTTATGAAGTTACAGAAATTGAAGTTGTATCTATTGTGCAGTTTGAGTGTTTATTGAATAAAGAATATTCGCCTTGTACCATTGACATTTTGTACACAACACTTCTGTGTCCGTATCCCTAACGTACTTACGAATAAATCTGAAAATGCTCGTATTTCCTGGTTTCAACGATACACTTAAACTCATAAGAGGATTGAATGTATGACTGAGGATACAAAACTGGAACATGTAGATCATTTTAAGTATTTTGTATTTTCCTAGGATGGCAGTACAGTGAGTAAATTGAATCAATGTGCAGCAAAGTAATTCAGTCAGCTCGTAATTGTGATAATCTGTATTCTGTAAGAAAGAAGTCAACTTCCCATAAAAATACTTTTACAACAGGTTGATTTTCAAAACAATTTTCCTGTACTGGAGTGAAATCTGGGTTGACTCAGGATATCTTATTCATAAGTTAGACGCAACTCAGTGAAGGTAGAGAGAATGATTAGCAGCTTCGTAGTACATCTAAAAATAAAAGGTCATGTATTGCTAGAAAGCAAGCAAAGTCACCTCCGTACAGGCCATGAAGGCCCTTGGAGGAGTGGAAGGTAAAGGCTTCCACCATTGTTAACCTCGGCACGTGATGGGGTAGAGTGTTTAGCTCTACGCCCGGCCGCCTTTGCCCCCAGGAATTAACCTGGTACTCATTTTTGGTGTGGGCTGAGTGAACCTCAGGGCCATTTGCACGTCCAGAAGTGGAAATCTTGTTTCTTAAATTTTACGACTTCCTGGCGGGGATTCGAACCCACGTCGTTCCGGGCTAACCGAGCACGCCTTTACAGCCTCGGCCAGGCAGCCCCTCGTGTATTGCTACACTACCATAATTATTGGAAATATTGTCTGACTCGTTGGCTGAATGGTCAGCGTACTGGCCTTCGGTTCAGAGGGTCCCGGGTTTGATTCCCGGCCGGGTCGGGGATTTTAACCTTTATTGGTTAATTCGAATGGCCCGGAGACTGGGTGTTTGTGCTGTCCCCAACATCCCTGCAACTCACACATAACACTATCCTCCACCACAATAACACGCAGTTACCTATACATGGCAGATGCCGCCCACCCTCATCGGAGGGTCTGCCTTAGAAGGGCTGCACTCGGCTAGAAATAGCCACACGAAATTAATTAAATCTGAAACATTGCCCTTCCAATGACGTCACACTTTATTGTATCTACATCAAATGCTGCTTATCCGTTGGAGTACAGACTTAAATAAATTTTCAAAAACCTTTTTTTTTTTTAGAATTCTTTTATTATTGTGCTTACCTTTCCTGAGGAATATATGTCTGGAATAACTGCGTGTGAAAGTATGTCACCAAAGTTGATGCCCTGAAACAGAAGAAAATCATATAATTATATTTCTTCATCTGGAAGGAAGGGTAGGGGGAGTGTCCTAATAAGGGTTAAAATGCATATTTTTGTTTTCATGGAATTTTAGTTATTTGATATATGTTTTATAAGATTTCAGCAGTTATATTGATAAAAGTCGATTCTAACGGCATTTAAATGTCAAGTTGACACTTGACGTTACGTTCACCTTTTAGGCTAGGTGTGCATATATTTTATCAAATAAACTAGACAATTTCAAACTTCGTGGTCTGGTGACATACTCTCGTTGCTACACTGTGTAGGAACGGTTTCCGCTCGTCACTTGTTCATTTGGTGTCGTTTAGCGAAAGCATATGTTTGTTTTCGTTTGTTTTGGTATTGAATCAAACCTTCGTTCACAATGTCTTGGTCTATTATAGTATTTAAGAATTTTTTGAAAGAAAAGACGTGCATATGAAAATGTTAGTGATCAGCAGAACGGTAGTGGAAGTGGAAATAGTATCGGTAATGATGTAGCAGGTTATGCAATAAAATTGCAGCACCAGGTAACAGTGTGACAGAAATTCTTGTTGTAAGTCCTTATATTTCAAGGAAGAAACTGTCTGTGCCTAGTAATATAAGTGACGGCAATTTTGTAAACAGTGGTAATTTGGTAATAAGCTTACAACTGCTTTAAGCTGTTGAGTGTAAATATGCATAAATTAATCCAGATGGTCCAGAATATAGTCCACGGATGCACTGAGGAATTCTTCATCTCAAAGTACCTATTTTCTAACTTAATGTTCCTTTTTTTCTAGAACCACAAGTGTTAGGAACATGAAACTTGCACCACATCTTCTTCTTTGCGATGCGAATATACTGATAAATTTTAATACTTGAGTTGTACATATTTTAAAAATTATTAAAAATATTAAAATAAAATAAAATAAAATAAAAATATTAAATTATTAAAAATATTTTTAAAAATTGTGTTAGTTGACTTCAAAGAAAAAATATTTAAACATTTAATTGTGGACGAATATTTGTAAATGTTTGTCAGTGTATACATAGAGCTTCATTCTTCAAGTGTGCCGAATGTTATTGATTTCTGTGAAATAGGTTTTGAAAATTAGGAACATGAATTTGGCAAATTTAACATTGTAAGTATAGGGTGTATCTCCTTCAGTTACCAATTTCGTTTGTTTATTGATAACCTGCTGCTGGCTCCTTATGGGAAGCTTAATTCCAAAAGGTACCAAATCCGAAAGTAAAATTTTACTTGCGAGAGGAAAAAACTCTGGGAGCGTACAACTTCAATTGAAAATTCATTTTAGAACTTTTGTTATGTTCAAATACAATACATACGTTGTTTTAAGTTTCTCTATGGGGTAAGAAAGGGCTAGGAGTGAGAATAAAGCGGCCATGGGATTAATTACTCTACATTTGCCTACTTTGAAAATGGGAAACCACGGAAAGCCATCTTCTGCGCTGCGGACAGTAGAGTTCGAACCCACTATCTCTCAAATCCTTGATACAGGTCGCACTGAAGCGACTGCAGTTACCGAGCTCGGGTAAATACATTATTACACAAAGCACTTCTATTATAACTTCTGTAGTTTAAGAAATATTCCAGGAAAATTGATGGGTTTGGTATTTTTTGGTACCGAAACTCTAAATAGGTCTGTAATGATCAGAAATCTGACGGTATATAAATATGAAATGATCAAAATTATGTTATTTGCAGTAAAGTAGCAGATTAATTAAATAATATTAAATCAAATCATCGAGCACGATAATATAAACTAAACAAATTATTTTGTTGCTGCTGATCACGTTTTCCAGAAATGGCTCCTGATTGCCTGCTCGACTACTTCTTCTTCTTTTTCTTCTCCTTCTTGTACCATATCCTCACTGGATGACGGCTGACATCAGAGCGATTTGGTCCTTGTTCTCAGCAACTCCGAAATGAGAATACTGAGCCCATACTATTATCGTAGATTCCGTAGCCAATATATTCCCCTTCTTCCCCTACTTCTCCTTCCTTCAACTTTACCTTGTAACATAAGATGAAAGAGTCTATATTTATCTTTTCGAATGATGTAGCCAAAGTACCCAGGTTTCTTCTTTTTGATGTTGTGCATGACTTCTAGTTCTTTGTTCAGGGGTTGGAGTACTCAGTGTTACGTATTCTCTTAACCCATGATATTCTGAGCAGGCGTCGGTAGTACCACATCTCAAAAGATCGATGTTTCTTGATGGTGTTCTCTGTTAGGGTCCAAGTCTCGGCACCATAAAGTAAGACAGAAAATACATAAGACCGAAGTAAACGGAGGCGGAGATTGATCTTAAAGTCCCTGTTACAGAGGAGTTTGCTCATTCTCTTGAATGGAGTCGTTGCCTATTCAATCCAGAATCTAATTTCAACAGCATTGTTCCAGCTGTGATCAAGCGTTGTACTTGCTCCAATGATGTGCCAGCTACTGTCAAGTTAACAGCTTGAGCGACATGTTTGCTTATGTCCATTACTTTGGTATTTTTCCTGTTTAAACACAGACCTGCTGCAGCACTGAGTTCAGCCACACAGATTAGTAATGTCTCCAGATCTTCAGCACTTGTTGCAAGGAGAACAGTATCATCTGCATATCTCGGATTATTTATTGTGATCCCATTAAGAGTACGTAATGCTCTGGCCAGTTCACCCCATGGTATTTGGTACTCAATGATCTCAAACGTGATTTTCAACGCCCCTTTTTGACAATCATTCGGCCCGTTTAGACAATTTTTTTACTTTCATATTATGGAGCGTTCTACCAAACTATGTTTTCCATCACTATTTCTTTTCCGTATTTTGTACCATTTGGAAATAAGCTTCTGACATGGGGTTGGTGTCAATAAAGTTATCCGGTAGTACAATTGGTGTAAAAGCCAAGAAGAAGAATTACAGGCTGGTGCAGGTCCATGTAAGTTAGACCTTCAGACATGAGTCGGATGGCATCCGCTATGTGGTAGAGGATAGATGACAGCGTAGTGTTTTTTGCATGAGCGTATCGTATATTTTGTGTATTAGATAAGAGTATTCACCAAAAAGGAGATATTTTCCTTCATGAAGTACAAAAATAAACAGAAGTAGGTCTATGGGATCCAGTATAAAAATCAAAAAACGAATCGATTACACAAGAAGTGAGTTTGTGCAATTAAAACTGCGACTTTGGTTTCGAAACTCATTGACCCGTAGTGCATTGCCGGTGCTCCTTCACGGTGTTGAGCAATGGGAATTATAGACTTCGTCAATGAACCGATTGGAAGCCTCTGAAATGTGGATATACCGCAGAATGATCAGTATACCAATGGGTAGCCCGCGTCATCAACGAGCAGAATTTGCTTAATTGCCATGTTAATTCGGCAACAGATATAACTAGACCTCGGATATTTAGGTGTTAAAAGTTTTATTTTAGGTGCCTAAAACAGGCTCTCAAATGTGGAAAGACTAGGTTATAAAAATACATTTTAGGCAGCTTCAAATTTACGTATTTTAATTTGTATTTATCAATTTAATTACCACTTTTATTTTGCTAAAATTTTAATTGCTCTCGGGGAAAGTATGCAACAAATATCACTCGGCTCTTTGCTGCAATATAATTTTCCCATCCGATGTGAAGTAGGGAATTTCCTGTAACCCTTTCATTAAAGTCTTTGAAGCTGACACTGTCTTGTCTTCACTCGTGACACAGACTACGGACGTGTACTACGGGAGGTTCTTAATGACATTTTTTTTGCTATTTGTTTTACGGCCGCACCGACATGGCGACGATAGGACAGGAAAGGCCTAGGAATTGGAAGGAAGCGTCCGTGGCCTTAGTTAAGGTACAGCTCCAGCATTTGCCTGGTGTGTAAATGGGAAACCACGGAAAACCATCTTCAGGGCTGCCGACAGTGGGGTTCGAACCCACTATCTCACGAATACTCTTAATGACTTCCAGGGAGTGCGGTTTACAGATTCCCAATTTTACGAATTTGTTAAAGAAGCATTTCAAAAACATACTGTTCATGATACGAGTCTAAAAATATTTTACTTTCTAGGAATAATTAAAAGAACTTTTATCTATTTATGGAGAAGTTTGGAGTATATCGGCAAATATAGGTTCTAACGCCAATTTTGGCATTTTTAGGCGTGCGCGACACACTCGTGGCACCGGATAAAATAAATGTGGACTTGCCGCTTCGTTTAGTTTAATGGAATCATGATTGTAGGGTGTAAGTAAATTCAGAACGGAAAAGGAAGGGGAAGTTCCATACTGTGTTGTGTTGTAGGGTGTTGCAATAGGCACAGAAATACTACTGATGTGGTATTCTCTTTCTAAGTGGATAACTGAGACAGAAAGGAGGCGAAAATCGATTCAAGCAGTGAATTGTAGAAAGTATATTTTTGAATCTTTCACTGATTGACAGTATAAATATTTTAGGCAGAAATTAAAGGTCTACACAAAACTATTTTTTTTTTCATTTAACCCGGATGGATCATGCTAGGAACCAGCACCACAGCCAGCCTTTCATCCGACCTCCCTTGGTGAACTCTTGTTCTTCTCCAACCCCGGCGGTATTACATATGGAGGCCTAGGGAGTCTTTCATGTTTACGCCCTTCGTGGTCCTTGACTTTCTTTGGCCAATACCTTCATTTTTTGAAGTGTCAGATTATTTTCTCTCTGATTAGTATTAATAAAGGAGGGTTGCCCAGTTGTACTTTGTCCTAAAACAAAAATCACCACTCTTGTACTATTCGGATTATGGCGCCATTCATACCTTGAGGGTCATCTTTTCTTACAGAGGAGATAGAACGTCTGCACTTCAATGTTTTTCTCGGGGAGAGCACTTCCATTCGCTTTTCCTTTGAATTTTTCTGAAATGAAATGGCGTATGGCTTTTAGTGCCGGGAGTGTCGAAGGACAAGTTCGGCTCGCCAGATGAAGGTCTTTTGATTTGACATCCGTAGGTGACCTGCGGGTCGTTATGAAGATAAAATGATAATGAAGACCACGCATACACCCAGCTCCCGTGCCTGCAAAATTCACCAATTATGGTTAAAATTCCCGATCCTGCCAGGAATCGAACCCAGGGCATCTCTGACCAAAGGCCAGCACGATAACCATTTAGCCATGGAGTCGGACATTTTTTCAGAATCTTGGTGGCACTAGGTATCCACTAATTTTGTGGCCGACTAATCTTGGAGAAGGAACAATGTTGGTATAATAAAATACACTTTGCGATGTGTTTACATAATCCTCCTCCTCCTGCAGAGCAGGGACATTCTCCACTTAAAACATTGCACTCCGTATCAATCCAAACAAATTCGAATAAAGATTAGAAATTTCGTATTTAGTGCGGAAAAGTTAACAAAAATATTCACAATTATAGAGTTACCTGGAGTTTTACTGTAACGGTGGTCGTGTCACAGACGTTTGCCGTATTACATTTGCAGAAATAACTAATACATTATATCTTCTTATTTCCTTCACTTTAATCACATATCCGCTTACGCACAACTGCTCACCCTTAGGCAGTGTCGCGAAGAAACTTTTTGTACTTCGATGGGTAGAAATCCAAATTCAGTGATTAGATCCACAATTTCTTATTATCATCCGGAACTTCTCAGTAGACTCAACTTCCACATTTAATTCGCCTCAGTAGCGTTGTGCGGCGCCACTAGTACATCCGGCATGGAGCCTACAGGACCACCGTTTTGAACCTTATAGTGTATATGCATAAAACTTGAAAATACCACTTCATTTCAAATTATCTCTTCAGGAACAAAATAGGCTTTTGCCTAAAATAAGAGGTCTAGTTATAACAGAACAGCGAAGCGTTCGCTGAGAGCGAGATGCCGTTGAGTATTGCGGGGTTGCCTATAGCTCGAGCCCAACACTCGTTGCTGGGTGGATTCGGAGTACGGTACAACTTTCTTTAATAAAATAACGTTATTGGCTTAACATCTCACTAACTACTTTTACGGTTTTCGGATACGCCGAGGTGCCGGAATTTAGTCCCGCACGATTTATGTTAATTATCAGTAAATGTACTGAGACGAGGCTGACGTAATTGAGCACCTCCAAATACCACCGGACTGAGCCAGGATTGAACCTGCCAAGTTGGGGTCAGAAGGCCAGCGCCTCAACCGTCTGAGCCACTCATCCCGGCGCAACTTTCTTTCTCTGTTCCACCACTTTCCTCCGCTTTAGCTCTATCCCTTATTAGCGATGAAAATACGAAAGTTATTCTTCTTTAACATTCTTCTTTTAAGCATCTGATTCCCCCCTGAAAATTTTTTGCCACGCGCATTTTCTTGAATTTATTGTTGTAATCTGCATGTTGGTCCTCTCACATAATTGAATCCTCACCGTACAAATCAATAAAAGTGAGAGTTTCCTCCATTCTGAACAACTAGTGTACCTTTCTTTTCATTCATTAAGAAGCGATATTTAACGCAGAAGTAATATTGCGCAACATGACGCCAACTGTAAGGGCAAGATGCCGTATAGAACGCGGGAACTCAGGAGGTGATTCCCTAGGCAGGGTGTGGCTATGCACAAGTGAAACAGAAGATATGTGGGAGAAGGAAGGAGAGATAAGAATTTTATTTTGGGAAGTGCCATAACACCCTAACAATATTTTAAGCGGGAGTAATCAGTTTCACCACATCACAGGAATTGAGTGATATCTCCTCTATCTGAAGGCTTTCCAGAATAATAAAAAGATGAAAATTATCTCCAAAATTTTAAGAAGCCAATGATATGTTTAACGCTGTTAACAAGTAATGAGATTAATAACTACGTAATAATCCGGCCACCGTGGGAAACTGTTTAGTGGCTGCATACCAAACTCAAGAGGGTTTCGAAGGAGTTTACCGAGCGTCGCTTTGCTTTTTGCTCCTTATAAGAGCTGAGAGATGTGGAAGGAGGTTGTTCATTCGATGGTGAGATTGCTGCTAGTGCGTGTCGAGTGTCTGTCTGTATTTGCGCCAGAAACCTTTGTTTAGGATAAAGACTGATTACTTTAGTGCAGTTGCGCTAACGTTTACTCTGTGGATCGGTGATCCATAAACTTCCCGGTAATTATTGAATAGTATGATTGTATTTAGACGCTTTGCAGTGAGGTGGTGAGTGCCTAATTAACCGACTGTAGACAATGCCGTAATATAAACTTCATCATGAGGCTGTACGGGTAACCATGTAAATATATTGCGAAGTGCGGAAGAAGTGCAAGTATAAACTAAGGCCATTTGTGTTATTCCCGCTGTACTTATGAGTCTGAATCAGTCGAGCATGATAAAATGACAATTCGCTCGGCCGATTAAGTTGCTGATTTCAGATAGTAGATATATTGACCACATACATTCGTGCGCGGTTAAGCAGCCAAAGGAGAACAATGATTTTTAACGTCACAGATCGCCAGTACTGATTTCTGTCTCAAAAATTAAATAAAAATACCGGGAGTGCTGTGCTGTTAATAAATCAGGCTTTTCATTCCTGTGAAGACCTGTGCCGTGTTTCCAGAGACGTGTGATACGAGATCTTCCGACCACAACTGCAAGAAAACGGCCTCATGAACGAGCCATCTCTCAAGAAGACAGCCTCATGAACGAGCTATCCATGAAGATTGGACCGAGAGGATCGTCGCAGGACCACATCGCTAATATGTTGGGCTAAGATGGCACAGCCTAACCCTGAAGGAGGGATAAGGAGGTCACCAAAATGATAAATAAGTGAACTACACTGGTAAGCATGTGTTAGGGTTAGGGGGTCGTTACGCAGAAATGCAGTAATTAAGTATACATAGTTGAATACGATGTGATTATATCCTATCAGGCTGGTTATTAAAGTGATTTTTAAGTAACTAAATTGTAAAGCATAGATGTTTTTATGTAGCAAATAGTGACGTTAGTTATGTTACGTGCGGGGAAGAAGAATGCCTATTGTTACTTAAGGTCATTTAGTGCATCAGTATATTCCTTAGTATCTGTCGTCGGATAAAGTTTTCTTGTATGCAAGGATCATCTGGATTAGTTTAATGTTCTCTCTATTTGGATGTATAGATATATCTGCGTAACGTAGTGTTTGCATGGTTCCTGAATACGATTTATAACCATGTATCTATTTTACACTGACTGACAGAGCAAATGCAACACCAAGGAGGAGTGGTTCGAAAGGGATGAAAGTTGGGGTAAAAACAGAGTCGGCACGGAAGAATAATTGATGTTTATTTCAAACCGATATGCAGGTTACACAATGCGCACGGCATCGACTCAGTAGGATGTAGGACCACCGCGAGCGGCGATGCACGCAGAAACACGTCGAGGTACAGAGTCAATAAGAGTGCGGATGGTGTCCTGAGGGATGGTTCTCCATTCTCTGTCAACCATTTGCCACAGTTGGTCGTCCTTACGAGGCTGGGGTAGAGTTTGCAAACGGCGTACAATGAGATCCCACACGTGTTCGATTGGTGAGAGATCCGGAGAGTACGCTGGCCACGGAAGCATCTGTACACCTCGTAGAGCCTGTTGGGAGATGCGAGCAGTGTGTGAGCGGGCATTATCCTGCTGAAATAGAGCATTGGGCAGCCCCTGAAGGTACGGGAGTGCCACCGGCCGCAGCACATGCTGCACGTAGCGGTGGGCATTTAACGTGCCTTGAATACGCACTAGAGGTGACGTGGAATCATACGCAATAGCGCCCCAAACCATGATGCCGCGTCGTCTAGCGGTAGGGCGCTCCACAGTTACTGCCGGATTTGACCCTTCTCCAGGCCGACGCCACACTCGTCTGCGGTGACTATCACTGACAGAACAGAAGCGTGACTCATCGGAGAACACGACGTTCCGCCATTCCCTCATCCAAGTCGCTCTAGCCCGGCACCATGCCAGACGTGCACGTCTATGCTGTGGAGTCAATGGTAGTCTTCTGAGCGGACGCCGGGAGTGCAGGCCTCCTTCAACCAATCGACGGGAAATTGTTCTGGTCGATATTGGAACAGCCAGGGTGTCTTGCACATGCTGAAGAATGGCGGTTGACGTGGCGTGCGGGGCTGCCACCGCTTGGCGGCGGATGCGCCGATCCTCGCGTGCTGACGTCACTCGGGCTGCGCCTGGACCCCTCGCACGTGCCACATGTCCCTGCGCCAACCATCTTCGCCACAGGCGCTGCACCGTGGACACATCCCTATGGGTATCGGCTGCGATTTGACGAAGCGACCAACCTGCCCTTCTCAGCCCGATCACCATACCCCTCGTAAAGTCGTCTGTCTGCTGGAAATGCCTCCGTTGACGGCGGCCTGGCATTCTTAGCTATACACGTGTCCTGTGGCATACGACAACACGTTCTACAATGACTGTCGGCTGAGAAATCACGGTACGAAGTGGGCCATTCGCCAACGCCGTGTCCCATTTATCGTTCGCTACGTGCGCAGCACAGCGGCGCATTTCACATCATGAGCATACCTCAGTGACGTCAGTCTACCCTGCAATTGGCATAAAGTTCTGACCACTCCTTCTTGGTGTTGCATTTGCTCTGTCAGTCAGTGTATGTAATCCCGGTAAATTAAAACCACGTTATATGCAGTGTCATTAAAATCTTTGACTACGATTCACTCTGCCAAACAGGGACCTGAACCGTGGACCTGGAGGGTAACAGGCGCGTTATAAGTATAGATGGTCGTGATTTTACGAGAAATAGTACGGTATAGTACTTTGTATGAAGTGAATTATGCCAGAGATGGTCAGTTATTAGAGCCAGATATATAGAATGAGAATCGGCTCCTTATTTTGTTCTATGCTTAGGTTTGTCAAAAGCAAACGATATGAGAACCCTCTTGTGATATTGTGTCCCGAACGCAGTGGAACTGGGTTGCTGGCTGCCTTGTTTACAATTTTTTTAAGCGAGGGGGAGGCTTTAAGGGCTAGACAGACCGGTCAATGGCCTGGCACGGCATTCCAAGAAGTCGCAGCCATTTTTAAAAGCCAAGGTTGTAAGGGATTCTTTCTTTCAGGTTGGGAGTTGTGTGACAACGATTCTCCCTTTCCTTTTTGTTTCTCTTTTTATTTTCCACTTACTTGTCAATATAGATATGTATTTAGATATGTGATATCTTGGTACTGAGGAATTAGGATTATTAGTTTACCTAGTATGTACAAAGATTACCCAGAGGATATGGGTTCACATCCCTATACATTTTATATGTGGTCGGGTAACATGTAGCTTCAGTGTTGGGCTATCTTAGTCAGCGTGTGTAACATGCAGAGTTGCTATTTAGATGTAAATATTTCCCCAAAATATGAGGGAACCTTTAATAATAGCCTTTTTTCTGCGAAACATCTCTAATCCTAGCATCGTGCCTTTTTATTTTGTAGGTCTATTGGTGCTGTTCCATATAGGGGACATGTTCCTTTTTCGGGTTCACTGATCAACTCCTCCGCAAGGCATCATCACGCTATTTTAATTTGTAACGTCATTCATTCTATTCTTTGGAAATTATAGATGTAAGCCTTTATGGCATTTATCTTTTGCACTACGAGTGCAATCTATTGTAAAAAAGAAAATGATTTGTAAAAACAGAAACTAATGATTTGTCAAATTATATATTTAAATAGCAACTGAGTTCTTCATTGCCGTAATTTAAGGTAATAGAGTTATATTCCTGACCCCCACATACTCTCATCACAAGAACCCCAAATCGACCGTCTACCGGTTGCACCTAGGCTGGTGCAGTTATTTATTGACAGGTAAGCAGGTAAGTTCGATAATTCATTACTGTTTACGCCCTGTAGGGTATACTAGATCTAATCAGCCTTGAGGTTCGAAGAAGACTCGTCCTACACCAGAAAATTCAGAGGAGAGGATGTTACAGGCCTCAATATGTTGTACTGCCCGTGTACTTACAACTGAAAACCCACAGCCTGTTTCCAGTCATTCGACTGGGTCAGGATTGGGATGAATGAAGCCCCCATCTATCGGCGAGGATAGGAATTGTGCCGGCTGCAGAAGCCTATCGCACCCCTGATTAATGACTGACAGACGAAATGAAATGATATTGAAGAGTGTTGATGGAATGAAAGATGACAGGGAAAACCGGAGTACCAGGAGAAAAATCTGTCCCTCCTCCACTTTTTCCAGCACAAATCTCACATGGTGTGACCGGGATTTGAACCACGGAACCCAGTGGAGAGAGGCAGACTCCCTGCCGCCTGAGCCACGGAGGTTCTTTGCTTACTACTATTACCAAAATGTTTTCATTTCTCCCCTGAAGGGCGAGGCGGGCCCGTACACGGTGATGCCGTCTCTCAGGCCGGGAGATTTGTTACGGTGAAGGAGATGCTCGGAGAAGGTGAGGGGGTTGGCGGCCGTGGCCTATACTAGGAACTGTCCCGGTATTCGCCTTAGTGTAGGAGAATGGAAAACCACGCAAAACAGCCGACGGTTGGGGCCAGCCGTGAAGTCCCGTCTTCCGAATACAGAGGCGTAGAGCCGTGGTCACCCCTCCTATGCGTGGTTGGCTGGTCAGAGTGCAGAGCTGTTGGAGCACGGAACAGCCGTGGCTACTTGAGGGCTGAAACCCACTCTGCATCCACCGACGCCGTATGCTTTGCTGACACGTCACTTCAAAGACACGTGGGAGTAAGCCACAGATGGGTGGATCAGATCCTAACTTCCTTAATGCGTCTTTAAATGTTGCAGGTACTTGTTGAGAGCCCTGTATTCGTTCGTGTTGCGGTACGCTGTTCTGTAGCAAGTCTCTCGCCGGCTTTAGACACATGTCCGGTTCAGTCTGACTGTGAGTTTCTCCACTGTAGCGTGTCTGCGAGGTCACATGCACTCTCCTAACCAAAGTTCTCCTCTCGTATCAATGGCACTTGCTGCTCTGCAGTTTCCACATCAGTTATTGCAGTCGTGTTATTTCTCCATTCACAACACACATGCTAAGGCTCTTTTTCAGAAATGCTAACGTTTGCACGGAAGCGGATAGTGATTCCTTTTTGCATCTCAGACAAATTGTTCATTTTACCACGACAGCAAGAGATACTTCTATTTTTCCAATTTGCTTTACGACACAGGTAGGTTTTATAGATTCACATTATTAATTTAACAAAGTATATCCCATTATCGCGGGTACTAAGTTTAAACTTTAGAAACCGGGCGAGATCGGCGTGCGCAGCTGTGGGCTTACATCCGGGAGATAGTGGATTCGAGCCCCACTGTCGGAAGACCTGAATATGGTTTTCCGTGGTGTCCCATCTTCACACCAGGCAAATGCTGGTGCTGTACCTTAATTACGGTCACGTTCGTTTCCTTCTCACTGCTAGGTTGTCCTATCCCATCGTCGCCAAAAGACCTGTATCGGTGCGACGTAAAGCAAATAAATAAACATTTGATAGATTTTTGAAATTTTTACCAAATTACATCCTTCCCCTTGATACCAAACTAGAAGAAAATAGATTGAGTGAACAGCTGTATATTTATTTTAATATTCCAAATTTGGCAAAAGGAAATCATTAAAACTTGCTCAAAATTAGAAACCAATCATGGAAAATACTTTTTGCTAGTTCAGTAGCTGCATTAATGCATGAAATAACTCTCTGAAAAAATTGATCTCCTTCATGAGATAATGGGTCAGACATTTTAAAGAAAGTCAATTTTCAGAAACTGAGTTCAAAGAAAGACACAATTTCACTCATAAATTTACCCATGTGAGCACCTTAAAACACCCTGGTCCATTGTCAGAATGATCTGAGTGTTTGTTATGACAGTGCCGGCAACTTCTTCATAAAATAAATTATGGAAGAGATTAATGAAAACCACCGCCTTCTATATCAAATGGGTACAGAAATTGATAACTTCAAGGATAAGCATGCCCGAAGTAATATATTTCTTTTTCATGTTTACGGGTAGCGTGTCCTAATAAATTGTACACCATTTCATTCAGCAGTGACCAAATAATTTTATGAGACAATATTTAAAAGAAAAAATGCTTTCGCACTTCCGTTAAGGTACAGACCCAAACCAAACCCCACGGCACTTAACGCCCTTGAAATGGCCTTGGCCTGCCCAACGATCACTGCTCAGCCCGAAGGTCTGCAGATTACGAGGAGCCATGTGGTCAGCACGACGCAACCTCTCGGACGTTATTCTGGGCTTTTGAGACCGACGTTAAGGTACAGACCCCAGCATATTCCTGGTGTGAAAATGGGAAACCTCAAAAAACAATTTTCAGATTTGCCGACAGTGGGGTTGGAGCCAAATATCTCCAGAATGCAAGCAGACAGCTACGTGACTCAAATCGCGCAGCCCCTCACTCGTTGGACAGCGAGAGCGATATGTGAACTGAGACGACGTCAATTTTACATTTTCTCTTTAGTGATTTTAATGAGCACATCAACTCAGACGATGACTACAGTGACCTTAATTAAGGTACAGCTCCCACCATTTGCCCGGTGTGAAAATTACAATCCACGGAAACAATATTTAGAGTTGTCAATGGCGTGGTTCGAACCCACCGTCTCTCGCATTCAAGTTCACAACTACACGGCCTGGATCACGCAGGAACTGAGAATATTAGTACGTAAATGTAGATTCATATCGACACCATTAAGAATAAACTGCAATTTGCAGGCTCGATTTTAACAATCTATTCACACAAGTGCGATTTCATTTCTAAGGGAGGTTGGTCGAATTTAAATATTAAAATTCCTTGCCACCTGCACGTTCATGAATCTCTGCGCAACAAACTTCCGCCAACCTGACGTTTCCTAAGTTTACGAGCACACTTGCGTTTTATCACACTGGATTTCTGCGCGTTCTTCGCGCAGCTGGACGACATGGCGCGTCACACTTGAGACTTCTCTTGGGGAGCGGACGCATACTCTCCATCGCAGCACCTTCAAATCTTTTGCTCGGCCGGTTGGTCTCCATCTTGGATTCCCACGCAGCACCGTCACCGCCACCATCTCCACACGCTGACGTGGCAGCAACTGCCGAGTATATATCATCACCAACGCAGCTACCACCATCAACCACAGCTATGCTTAGCTGTGTACTTCGCTGCATCGACCCTACAATCTCATCACAGGAAATACTCCGGGAACTTCAAGCATCTGGTGTCCCCGCCCGCCGTGCGTCCAGGATCCAGAACGCCTCTGGTCCTACATACCTGGTCAGACTACACCTTCCAACTACCAACGACGTACACCATCTTATTCAAAACGGAGCAACTATCTACCGCCATCGCTATAAAGTGAAACCCTCTCGTTCACCGCCTTTACCACTTCACCATTCTCTTCCAAACACATCCCGTCGTCCCCGGCCAGCTCCTCCTCCCTTCGAACCTCGTCAACCGATCTGTCCGCCCCTTCTTCGCTACACCCGTTCCGACGTTTGAAATCCTTCGTCTCCTCGCTACCTCCCTTTGTAATCTCACCGCTACCCTCCAACTTTTAACCTTTCATCTCCATCCAAGCACACTGCTCTAACCTCCGCACCTCGCACATAGCCCATCTGTCCTTGTAAATCTGTCACTAAATCACTCGATAACCGACACGTCCTTTATTCTAATCTCCATTACTTACTCATACCGCATTTTACCCATCTCCCTCTTTTCTCACTTCTTCTCAACCCCGTCATCTCTCCTGGCTAGAGAGAGGGCGACACCCTTTAGGTGGCCCGCCCCACCCATTCAGGGTGAGGAATGAAAGCATTTGATAGATAGACCACACTTGCGTGTTTGCATGGCGTGATTTTATTAGTGTGTTGTATATTGTAAAGTAGCAAACCATTGCCATTGCTCTGCATAGGGAAGGATTTCTGTTAAATAATAACACCGTTGTTGCGTAATGTGCTGCGCTGGCTGTTCATCGTCGTTGTCAAGGAAAATATTGGATCCATCCTATAATAGGTGACAGGTCATCAAGTGGACAATTTGTGCTCCTACACAATAAACTAAAAGACAACTAAGAGATTTTGTTTGTATTACACGACGTCTCCCCCAACACAGTGCCCGTTCCTGAAAACCAAGCACTCTCTTCGTGTCTCCTTTTGAATTCTTGGTCCTTAGTATCGCAATGGGACGGGAAAAATTCAGACAAGAGCACAATACCGCAGCGGCTTCATTTCGAAAGTGTGGCCATGCACGAACGGGAAAACACGCAAACAAATAGACCTCGGCCCATTCCGGAACGGGTGACCTGGAAGACGCGCCTTGAATTGTGTACCGCGGCGGGAAATCACGTAATGTGTGGCCACTCCCGTCCAAATTAGTGTTGTGCATTTTGAAGCGAGATTTCTTGCAATAACGCAGCGTGAAATCACAACAATTGATGGGACGTTAACTTAATATTCTTCTTACTTTTATTATTTTCTTATACCCATTTTATCATGGGGCCGATGACCTTCGATGTTAGGCCCCTTAAAACAACAAGCATCGTCATCATCATCATTTTATCATCTTTTGTGTGTGTCTTTCTTGTTTAAAGTCGTACTAAGATATCGAAGGATTTCGGCGACGAAAGGATGGGAATGGGCAAGGATTGGGAAGGTAGCAGCCATAGCCTTAGTTGAGGTACAGCTCCAGCATTTCCCTGATGTGAAAAGGGGAAACCACGAAAAAGCATTTTTAGGGCTATCGGAGGTGGGATTCGAACCCACTAACTCGCGAACACAAGATCACAGCTGCGCGATCCTAACCGCACGGCGAACTCACTCGATAAACAATAATCTATCTATCTCCTAAAGTTTTCATCCCCTACCCTGAAGGGGCGGGGCGGGCCCCCTAGAAGGGGACGCCTTCTCTCTGGCCGGTTAAACAATAAATGTGTCATCAGAGGTCTTGTATACCTCGACGTCATACAGCATTTGTTAAATGTATTTTTCATTTTAACTTTCAAAGATTCGATTACCTCTTCTGGATTCGGACTGACCTCTTACGACATTGAGGTCAACATTACCACTTCATCACAGAAGGAGCTAATTAATCCACTCTTTTCCTGAAAACTGGAAATATGGGGTATTGTTGTCGGGATTAGAAGAGAACAGTAACTACTCTAAGGAGGTTGGTGTGCGTGATAGCTGAGTGACGTAGGTGATTGCTTCTTGCTAAATTGGCGCGCGGCTATTTCGCCAATGGATGTGATTTTATAAATGGAAATTTCCATCTGTGCTATATTCTCAGCAAGAAGTAGAAACCTGTTTTAGTTCAATGGACAGGCGAGGCGATTCAGTGGAGGTGGCTTTGAATTGCCACGCTGTTGAACACGGCTCAGAAATCCTCCTTAGCCAACTATGTTCCAACACTTGTGAGTCACTCGTGGGGGAGTGGCTTTTCATTAACTGAGAGTTCCAGTCTGAATTTTAACATTACATGGAGTCTAGCCGTCGCCAGGTCAAGTGAGGTAAGGTCAGAGAAACCGCATACGAAGCCCTTGTCAGCACGGTCCTGGCTCACTTTGTGCACGAGAGTGGAATGCCCTTGGATGGTTGCTCCACCTCGCTCTGCCCATAGGCGTCAAGCTTATATTTCAAGACAGGCAATTCAGAAGGAGAATAACAACAGTTTGTGGGACTTCTCTTCTACCTTCACCACAGCCAACGTCAATACCTTCAACTCTTTATGGATCTTATTTGTTATTTCGCATTCTTTTTCTCGTACCAATCCTCATATAGATTCTTGTATGATAATAATAATAATAATAATAATAATAATAATAATAATAATAATAATAATAATAATAATAATAATATTAATAATAATAATAATAATAATAATAATAATAATAATAATGTCCGCCTCTGTGGTGTAGTGGTTAGTGTGATTAACTGCCCCCACCCCTGGCGGTCCCAGTTGGATTCCCGGTTCTGCCACGAAATTTGAAAAGTGGTACGAAGTCTGGAGCGGGTTCCGCTAAGCTTTGGGAGGTCAACTGAGTAGAGAGAAGTCCGATTCCTACCTCAGCCATATCCTCGAAGAAGTCATCCATGGTATCCCACTTCTTCTCCTGGCAAATGCCGGGATGGTACCTAACTTAAGGCCATGGCCGCTTCTTTCCCCTCTTCCTTTTCTATCACTTACAATCTTTCCGTCCCCCTCACAAGGTCCCTGTTCTATATAGCAGGTGAGGCACCCTGGGCGAGGTACTGGTCCTCCTCCCCACTTGTATCCCCAAACCAATGCCTTACGCTTCAGGACACTGACCTTGAAGCGGTAGAGGTGGGATCCGGCGCTGATCCGAGGGAAAGGCTACCCTAGACTGTAAATGGATTAAGAAAGATAATACCTCGCCCAGGCGGCCTCACCTGCTATGCTGAACAGAGGCCTTGAGAGGGGATGGGAAGATTGGAAGGGATAGACAAGTAAGAGGGAAGGAGGCGGCCGTGCCCTTAAGTTCGCATGGCTTATTATTATTATTATTATTATTATTATTATTATTATTATTATTATTATTATTATTATCATCATCATCATCGTATGGACTTAGCTACCGTGCATCTCCATCCAAAGTGACCGAGCGAGTTGGCCGTGTGGTAAAAGCCGTGCAGCTGTGAGCCTATATTCGGGAGATAGTGGGTTCGAACCCCACTGTCGGCAGTCCTGAATATGGTTTTCCGTGGTTTTCCTTTCCCACACAAGGAAAATGCTGGGGTTGTACCTTAATTAAGGCCACGGCCGCTTCCTTTCCACTCCTAGCCCTTTCCTCTCCTATCGTGGCTTCGGTGCGACATAAAAGGAAACACCCAGAGTGAAAAGGATGATGTTGATTTTATGTTCCATGAAGTTTGTACCGAGCTGAGTGGTCGCTATGTAGCAAAGCTGCGCATTCTGGAGATGAGTGGGACGAACCCCACCAACGGCTGTCGTGAGAATGACTTCTTATTTTCTTTCTTTTTTTTTCTAATTGTTTCACGTCGCACCGACACAGAGAAGTCTTATGGTGATGATAGGATAGAAAGCGGCCGTGGCCTTAATTAAGTTACAGCCCGAACATTTGCCTGGTATGAATATGGGAAACCACGGAAAAACATCTTCAGGGCTGCCGACGGTGGAATTAGAACACACTATCTCCCGGATGCAAGCTCATAGCCGCGCGTCCCTGACCACACGGCCAACTCGCCCAGTCTTCTTATTTTCACTTCCAGATAAATGCCGGGACAGTTCTTATGCATAGGCAATAGCAAATTCCTTCTCCCGTTTCATTCATTATCATTCACTTCATATTAAATAGCTTCAAAACTGACGTTGACGTCAGGAGGGGCATTTGGCCGTAAAAAACATAGTTTCATCCCATATCATCCTCGACTCCGTATCAGAAAACTGAACTAAGGTAGACATATATATATATATATATATATATATATATATATATATATATATTTTTTTTGCTATTTGCTTTACGTCGCACCGACACAGATGTCTTATGGCGACGATGGGATATGAAAGGCCTAGGAATTGGAAGGAAGCGGCCGTGGCCTTAATTAAGGTACAGCCCCGGCATTTGCCTGGTGTGAAAACGGGAAACCACGGAAAACCATCTTCAGGGCTGCCGACAGTGGGGCTCGAACACACTATCTCCCGATTACTGGATACTGGCCGCACTTGAGCGACTGCAGCTATCGAGCTCGACATATAATTTTATCATAAGTTTTCTTTCCTGTTTATTTTAAGGCTAAGTTTATCCATCGCCTGCTCCCCATGTTCCGTAAATAAATTGTTTATGTTAAATACTACTCCTAGTTGGAGAGTCCGAAGCTAAGGTACATTTGGTATTGTCAGCACTTGGACGACTGGATGAGGCGCATTCTGCTGAATGAGGAATGGAAGTAAACCGCCCAGTGTACCACAAATAAATTCATCTTCGCAGTGACTGTACAGTGGTCATCTGACATGCACTAGCGCAGCATTATCGCTGTCCAGATAAAGTACGCCTACTGCGCTTTATACTTTACTCCATTTAACAGGAACTGCACCATTAAAAAAAACTATTTTCTATACTGAGTTCCATGCTTTTCGCTCTCCCAAACTGAGGGCAACATTGAACAAATGGATACAAAATTTCGACTCTCACTGTATTTTACCAGAGACGCTGGGTTTCGGAAGCCTGATTCATTTACTGTACCGCACTGACAGAACGACCTCTATTGACACGAAATAATGCATTGGGACTGCGAAGTGAACACAGTACGAAATCGATAAACCTCTGATCTTGCTTTTAATGGCTCGCTGCGGGTTTGAAGGGGAAGCCGCAAATACTCCGGCGTTCTGTACCGCAGGCAGCGGATAAACGGGATGCAGAGCATGATTTAGTAAAAATGACTTCAGTACCGGTAATTAGACCCTGGATTTTTATGGCGTTACAGGTTCGAATGCAAACTAAGTTGGTCATTAGGAAGTGTCGTCTAGGTCACCCCTCCGTAATGTAGTGATAGTAACATAAATTCTAGGGGTTCTGATGGGCTGATCCCCTAATTGTTATGCAAAACTCATAGCATATCCGTTGCACAGGATTGACTATACTTGTTACTCGCTTCAATAAGTTTGCGTTCTAACCTATTACTGCATAGAAGTCCGCGCTCTAGATTGCTCTGTAGCGTTATCTTGGGCAAACCACCTCAAATATGAACGTACAGTGTACAAGGGTAAAGAAATATCCGCTCGAATTACAGATCTACTTTCCGTCTCAGAGAACTTTAAAGTCAATGACTAATGCCTTCTGAAATATTCGCTATAAGCAAAACAAAAGAGTAAAGGTAGAAAGAAATGGACAGCAGTAAAAAGGAAATATTAGGAAAGGAGTAAGGCAATGATGCTCTCTGGCACTATATCTATTTAATCTGTCAATTGAGAATACAATGAAAGTTTACAAATCAAAACACATCTGGGATTAAAAAAAATGTTTACAATTGGCTTCTGTCGCACCAATACAGATACCGCTCTTCCGTAATGTAGTGAAGGCAACATTAAATATAGGGTTTCTAATGGGCCGAATCCCTAATGTTTATGCAATACTAATAGCATAACCGTTGTGCAGATTAGAGTATACGTTTTACTCGTAGGAATGAAGCGACCGTGGCCTTAATTAAGGTACAGCCCCAGAATTTGCCTGATGTGAAAATGGGAAACCACAGAAAACGATCTACAAGGCTGCCGACAGTGGGGTTCTAACCCACTATCTTCCGAATGCAAAGTAACAGCTATGTGATTACAAACTGTGTAGCAACTCGCTCCGTGAATGTGCTTTTTTATAATTGTGAAATCTGGATTCTTTTAAAGGGTGAAACAAAAATATTGAAGCCTTTATATATGGGTAAGGAGACTGATGACACAAATAGATGGACAGAAAAGAAAACAAACGAAGAAGTACTAAGAGAAGTATGTGGACAAAGACACTTTATTTCAACAACATAAAAAAAAAGAAAAAATCACATTTTCAGTTTCGAAAGCGTAGAGCATTTCCTTTTAAATCTCTTTCAATAAAATATTACCAGTTTTATTCATCCTAGAGAATAATATCACTCAATAGCTCAGGCTACGGCTGCAACATAAAGACATCTGAAACGAACTAGCCATGTACGACATGTATGACCTTATGCTACAGGCCTATCCCACCAGCAGTGACCAACTGACCCATCATCTGGCCTTAACGAAGAGATTATCTCATGATATATACAAGAAATTCGGAATGGAGAAACCTAGAGTAGTTAATCTAAAACGAGGAAAACTCGTGGCTACTGGTTGATTTAAGATCACTGAAAAGGAAGTAATGAAAGATCTAGAACCAAGAGAATTTTACAACTACTTGTGTGAAAATCAATTTAAAGGGATCAGTCACTCAGCCATCAAAGGAATACTAAAGTCTGCTTTCCTTGAGAGAGCCATAGCTGTTTCAATATCATTCCTAAATGCAGGAAACAAAGTAAAGGCAATTAACTCTTTTGCAATCCCTGTTCTGATCTATTCGTTTGATGTGAAACAAATTTAGTGGACTTAGAGAGACAACTGACGGAGTGTCTGACAACAAAAATAATGCTTCATTCTAATTCCGCAATACAGAGAATGAACTTGCGCGACGTCTAAATGGAGGAAGGAGAATACTCAACCTAAGACAGACAGAAAACTTACGAAGATCTATTCAAAGCGAGATCAAAGTTTATTCGCAGCTGACCGTTGTGCTGATAATACGTTTACACCACTCAATCTTAAAAGCATGCCGATTCCTCCTCTAACATTTGCCAGCACAGGACAACTAAAGCATGCCTGGAAGGTGAAAGAACTCCATGGTTCATACAGTATATTCACCATCTAAGTCAATCATCTGTTGACAGAGTTAAGTCCACTCTCTGGCTAAAACATGGCTACCTCCACGAAGAAACAGAATGGTTCTTGATGTGATAACTATCCAGGATAGAATCACAAACACCCGTAACTGCAGCAATTATATCTTAAGGGAGTCATGACCGAAATTTGTAATTTCAATATGACTACCAAATTTAATAATCAAACAAATATTAATAACATCTGAAGTTGATTAGTTAATTTTTTGCAAAGGTATTAGCAAACAATGTTCATTTTTTATGTGTTGCATGCAAAATGCTCCTTTGCGGCACGTTTATCATTATTCATGGGTTACAATTTGACAGACTTGTCAATAACACTCACATAATTAATAATAACTGTAGGTTTAGCAGGCAGGTATAACCTATTGCAGATGTAAGTTCAATTTTTCATTATTTATACCGTACCGGAGGTACACCTTCTCCGTACAATTGTACTGCGCGCCTTTTAGAAAGCCATCTGTTGTATCAGTCTGAAACGATGTATTTAAATAAGTTTGGACCTTTAATATTCAGGTGTCTCTCCTATCGACGTATGTGCTCCCTCTGGTGTGAGGACAGACAATTGATTTTTCGAAGGGAATTTGCTAGTTTTTAAGTTATTAAATCTTATGTGTTTGTAAATTCCTTTCTTATGTGCTGAAATTGTCGGCACTTCATCTACTTCCTTCTTCCATCTTAGCCAATGAAAATTTTTAAAAAATTTTTATTGGAGCCAATTAAAATTGGAGGTATGTACAGGTATTCGACCTGGATAGTTCTGCAACTTTCCCTTTGCTCTAAAAACTGGGAGCTTTTTAGAGCCATGTTGTCTTCTTCGTCGCTCCAATCTTGAGTGCATACGGTTGGTGGAGGCAGGGGAAAAGGCTTGCCCGTCTTCAGAATGCCCACCAGCTCAAGGTAATGGCAGACATATTTTAAATATGTGATAGCTCCAGAAAGCTGACCTGAGGGGAAGGTTTCAAAATTCAAAATGTAAATATCAACATTTTATTATCATTTTTAAATGTAAATTTTCAATCAAGTCTACGGATTCTATTGAAATCCCAGCTGGGAACGATGTAACTTGGAGAATAAAGAGTGTTCACCCTCTTTTAACTCCCATTCAACTTGATATGGGGGTGTCAATGGTTTTCTAAAACATTACATTTTAACTCTTTTTTTGAACTTAATATTTTCGCCATGCAGTCACTCTCTGTAGTATAGGCTTACCCGCTGTAACCTCGGGCCATAATCCCATGCAGGATTTTAAGTTTTTTCAAAGTGTATTACAAAAGGAGTGCAAGTATTTCACCTCATAGCATTTTGTTTATGACCGATTTCTTAAACCTTTTCTTTTGAACACTAAGGCTTTTTAGAATGAGCACCTATTGCCATTGTTTAAAGTGTCATTAATTAGGGATGAATGTGTAACAGACTGTTGAGCTAAAATGACAATGAAAACTATTTTCAAGTTCATCTAATGTAAAATTTGGATAAGAAACTTGTGCCCTTGAGAGGCCGGACTGTAGTCAATTTTGGAGCTCAGTCTCCTAAGGTGTAACCGAGTGAAGCTAAATTGCTCTTTGAAACAGCATAAATTTGGAGCTACAAGCTCATTTTGTAAATTATTGTGTACCAGAAGTTTGACTTAATACACTGACTGACAGAGCAAATGCAACACCAAGAAGGAGTGGTTCGAAAGGGATGAAAGTTGGGGAGAAAACAGAGACGGCACGGACGCATAATTGATGTTTATTTCACCGGGCGAGTTGACCGTGCGCGTAGAGGCGCGCGGCTGTGAGCTTGTATCCGGGAGATAGTAGGTTCGAATCCCACTATCGGCAGCCCTGAAAATGGTTTTCCGTGGTTTCCCATTTTCACACCAGGCAAATGCTGGGGCTGTACCTTAATTAAGGCCACGGCCGCTTCCTTCCAACTCCTAGGCCTTTCCCATCCCATCGTCGCCATAAGACCTATCTGTGTTGGTGCGACGTAAAGCCCCTAGCAAAAAAACAAAAAGATGTTTATTTCAAACCGATGTGCAGGTTACACAATGCGCACGGCATCGACTCAGTAGGATGTAGGACCACCGCGAGCGGCGATGCACGCTGAAACACGTCGAGGTACAGAGTCAATAAGAGTGCGGATGGTGTCCTGAGTGATGGTTCTCCATTCTCTGTCAACCATTTGCCACAGTTGGTCGTCCGTACGAGGCTGGGGCAGAGTTTGCAAACGGCGTCCAATGAGATCCCACACGTGTTCGATTGGTGAGAGATCCGTAGAGTACGCTAGCCACGGAAGCATCTGTACACCTCGTAGAGCCTGTTGGGAGATGCGAGCAGTGTGTGGGCGGGCATTATCCTGCTGAAACAGAGTATTGGGCAGCCCCTGAATGTACGGGAGTGCCACCGGCCGCAGCACATGCTGCACGTAGCGGTCTAGCGGTAGGGCGCTCCACAGTTACTGCCGGATTTGACCTTTCTCCACGCCGACGCCACACTCGTCTGCGGTGACTATCACTGACAGAACAGAAGCGTGACTCATCGGAGAACACGACGTTCCGCCATTCCCTCATCCAAGTCGCTCTAGCCCGGCACCATGCCAGACGTGCACGTCTATGCTGTGGAGTCAATGGTAGTCTTCTGAGCAGACGCCGGGAGTGCAGGCCTCCTTCAACCAATCGACGGGAAATTGTTCTGGTCGATATTGGAACAGCCAGGGTGTCTTGCACATGCTGAAGAACGGCGGTTGACGTGGCGTGCGGGGCTGCCACCGCTTGGCGGCGGATGCGCCGATCCTCGCGTGCTGACGTCACTCGGGCTGCGCCTGGACTCCTCGCACGTGCCACATGTCCCTGCGCCAACCATCTTCGCCACAGGCGCTGCACCGTGGACACATCCCTATGGGTATCGGCTGCGATTTGACGAAGCGACCAACCTGCCCTTCTCAGCCCGATCACCATACCCCTCGTAAAGTCGTCTGTCTGCTGGAAATGCCTCCGTTGACGGCGGCCTGGCATTCTTAGCTATACACGTGTCCTGTGGCACACGACAACACGTTCTACAATGACTGTCGGCTGAGAAATCACGGTACGAAGTGGGCCATTCGCCAACGCCGTGTCCCATTTATCGTTCGCTACGTGCGCAGCATAGCGGCGCATTTCACATCATGAGCATACCTCAGTGACGTCAGTCTACCCTGCAATTGGCATAAAAATCTGACCACTCCTTCTTGGTGTTGCATTTGCTCTGTCAGTCAGTGTATTTTTCCATTATCAGAGCTTACGAGCTCATCGTAATTCTACTTAACGGTTATTCGTTGTTGTTCGTCAAAGTTTAAAATCAGACAAGCCTGGCTCCATAGCTAAATGGTTATCGTCCTGGCCTTTGGTCACAGGAGTCCCGGGTTCGGTTCCCGGCAGGGTCGGGAACTTTACCGTTAATTGGTTAACTTCGCTGGCACAGGGATTGGGTGTATGTGCCGTCTTCCTCATCACTTCATCCTCACCACGACGCGCAAGTCGCCTACGGGTGTCAAATCAAAAGACCTGCATCTGGCGAGCCGAACTTGTCCTCGGACACTCCCGGCACTAAAAGCCATATGCCATTTCAAAGCCAGAAGAAAAGAAAGGAAAGAAAGATAGAATGTTTCAAATGTTAGTGTTTTAAATTACGCTCTCATCTTTTCTCTGTACGCCCATTAACGTACGCACCTTCTTATGCCTCTTGCAATCCACGGTACTCCCGTAACACATACTGTACAATAGACAAAACTCCAGTTTGGTACCATTTTAGGATAATAAAGTGCAGAACTACTTTTAATCCCTGTACACACCGAGCTCGATAGCTGCAGTCGCTTAAGTGCGGTCAGTATCCAGTAATCGGGAGATAGTGGGTTCGAGCCCCACTGTCGGCAGCCCTGAAGATGGTCTTCCGTGGTTTTTCCATTTTCACACCAGGCAAATGCCGGGGCTGTACCTTATTTTAAGGCCACGGCGGCTTCCTTCTAATGCCTAGGCCTTTCCTATCCCATCGTCGCCATAAGACATATCTGTGTCGGTGCGACGTAAAGCAAATAGCAAAAAAAGAAAAGAAGTCCCAGTACATACTGAAACTTTTTCAGAAAATCTCATGTGAATCTGATAAGAAATCTGTCGCAAGAAGCATTTTATAACGGATAATGAGCTGATAGTATATTTTTTTCTAGAAGAATGCATTTAAAAGTTTTAAGGAACATACTTGCATTAAAACTGCTCTGGACTGTAAGTCACTCCCTCAGACTCCTTTCTCCGCTCATGCGCAGTCTAGGTCTACTACAAGGTGAATACATTCCTGAATACATTATTGAAATGGTATTCCGAAAGAACTTTAAAGCCAATATTGTCTGACAACGTATGCTTTCTCTATATTCGTCGTTCCGCTACCCTTTAAATCCGGCATTCAGAACTTTAAAAGTGACGTTTTTACAAAACTGGTAATGGGATTTAAAAGAGGAAGAATTTTGGGAGAGGGAGGATTTTTAAGGTTAAAATTGAAAAATTTTGATCAAAAATCGCAGCTTTTCAGTCATGACTGCCCTTAGAAGTAGAAGTAAACTACAGATGCAGGAGATGCAGAGACACACCTGAGACGGTGGAGCATAATGTGTGTACGTGTAAGGCAATTGCTGGTAAAGAATATACTCATCGGCACGATCAGTCAGCGAAAATTGTACAGCAAGAACTGATAATCAAGTCGAGACATGTTGTTGCCTGAGTAATTAATCCATAGACTGGTGTGATGCAGCTCTCCATGCTACCCTATCCGTTGCTAACCATTTCATTTCTACGTAACTATCGCAGCCTTCATCTGCTGTAATCTGCTTGTAATATTCATACCTCGGCCTACCCCTACCGTTCTTACCACCTACACTTCCTTCAAAACCAAATGAACAGTCCTGGGTATCTTAAGATGTGTCCCATCATTCTATCACATCTTCTCGTCAAATTTAGCCTCTTCTTTTCCAGAACCAAATCATCTACATCTTTACCTTGAAACCACTGCTGGATATGTTCCTGCCATCGTTCTGCTTTGTCTTCTTTCCCTAGAAGTGGCTTTGACTCTGAGCTCTTAATACTCATACACCTAGATTTCCTTTTTCCAAAGGTTTCCTTGATTTTCCTCTATACAGTATCTACCTTTCCTAGGGCCATACAACATTCAACATCCTTGCGCTTCTCCTTCAGCCATTCTTCGCTAGCTACCTTGCACTTTCTAACCACTTCATTCTTTAATCGCCTGTATTCTTTTCTACCCTCTTCATTTATTGCATTCATGTATTTTCGTCGAGCATCAATCAGGTGGAGCCTCCATGGCTCAGACGGCAGCGCGTCGGCCTCTCACCGCTGGATACCGTGGTTCAAATCCCGGTCACTCCATGTGAGATTTGTGCTGGACAAAGTGAAGGCGGGACAGGTTTTTCTCCGGGTACTCCGGTTTTCCCTGTCATCCTTCATTCCAGCAACACTCTCCATTCTCATTTCGATCTATCAGTCATTAATAAATCTGTATCTGCTTCATTCATTACATCCCTGACCAGGTCAATGACTGGAAAACAGGTTGTAGGTTTTCATCAATTAGGTCTAGTATGTCCTAAGTTATCCAATGATTCTTAGTTGCTTTCCTTCCTTCCTAATATTTCTTCAGCAGCTCTACTGACCTCGTTTTTCATGACTAGCCATTCTTCCCCTATTGTGTTTCTCTCAGCCTTTTCATTTAGTCCTTGTGCAACATGTTCCTTGAAAGAATCCCTCACACTCTCTTCATTCAACTTGTATGAAACCCATATCCTTGCATTCCTTCCTTTCTTCAATTTCTTCAACTTCTGATGCCATTTCACGACCAACAAGTTGTGATTAGAGTCCACCTCTTCTTCTGGGACTTATGGATGATAAAATCCCATATTTTGGTTACAGACCACCTGGTATACTCAAAAATAAAAGGTACAAGCTGTAGTGGAACCGTTATATGCAGACAGACAGGACCATAAGATAAAAAAGGCCGGATGTTGTCTTTATTGACGAACAGCTCTAGAAGACTTATATTCTAGATTTTGCGGTCCCTTCAGTTCACAATGTCCACCAGGCCTATGTCCAGAAGATTGACATGTACACTTACTTTGCAACAGATGTTTGAAAACGGTGGGAAATCGGCTTGGCAACAGTGAGGTTTTTAGTCATCCCCGCAAAATAAGCTGCAACAACACCTGCGGGATCCGGACATCGCCTATACACTTCACACAAATGCGGAAGGCTGTAATTCCAATCACCTGTCACATGACAAGAAATTTTCTAGAAGTGGAGGTCGGGAGAACTTGACAATCGTCCGTCTCCTGATCGATGAACAGCCACGGTGCATGACATGTGAATAATAATAATAATAATAATAATAATAATAATAATAATAATAATAATAATAATAATAATAATAATAATAATAATAATAATAATAATAATAATAATTGTACCGGGCGGTACACCTCCACGCCGCTGATTTAAAATGTGCTCCAGTTGAAAATCCTCTGCTGGAGGAAGTCTGAACTTTATCGACGGTATTAATTTTCAAGTTTCTCAGAAGATGTCACTACTTGGAAAGTTTGGAGTTTTTGAACTGTGCCACTTTTGATGTATTTTTGTTTTACCGGTAGTAAGAAGTGTGAACTTTCTCTTCTAGAGGACACTACTGAAAAACTGCAATGGTGCACCCTATTGCGATGTGAAAGAACTGTTTTTTGGAGAAATTTTTATTTCAAAACTTTGTTTCTTGTTAAATTTCTTTCTGTTATTGTTTAAGTTGGCTGTATACCCCTCTCTTTCCCCTTGTTTGTATTTAGCCAATCCCGAATTTCTTTAATTAATTTCTGACCAATCTGATGTATCTTCCCCCAACTTGAATATGCTGCTTATCCCTAACCAATAAAGTTTTCGTGGGAGGGTGTTCTCATTCCAAAAACGCCTCGAACTTTCCGCGAGAGTATATAAACTGCTGATTTTTGGGTCTCTGCGCCACGTCTGTTCCATCTTTTAGTGTGTAAAGTACATAGCAGGGGGCGGGAAGCGCCTCTTTCTTCGGCAAAGGTCAACAACAAGGTAATGGTCCATTAATAACTTCTTTCTTTGCTAGCTCAGCAGTTTAACTCTCGGGGCGGGTCCGAAGTTTTTCCATAATGTAACCTTCCTTAAAATGTAAAGACACTTGGTATCTATTCTATCTTTTAAACTGCATATCGGGATAGAGAGTGCTTAACCCTCTCGAGCTCCCACTCATATTGTTTTGAGGTGAATTTTTTTTTCTCAACCTATTCTTCTGTAACGTAATGTAAATTGTTCCTTTCTAAAGTCACCTCTTTAGTATGGGATTAGCCCTTGCATTAGTGGCCTAGAGCCAAATTAGGTTTTAAAACAAATACATTAGGAGTGCAGATCGCCTCCTCTCAAAATGTTATTTTAGAGGTCATGTAATTTATCCTTTTCTCACTTAATAGACCTCAGTAGGTTGGGTATTTTACCCCTGTGTCTATGTCCTGAGAGGACAACTTGAAGGTGGAGTTTGGTGTGGCCTTTGAGAGGCTTAAAGTTTGAGAGCGAGTGGCTCTTTCTTGAAAATTGAGTGTTGTATGCCTCGAGGAGGCTTTTCTGTGTAATTTGGAGCAAGTGCTCCTGAGCATGAATGGGGTTTTCTGCCCCTCTGTTAAAACTTATTTTGGAGTAAGGTTGGGCTGATTGCCCAAGAATTGTGAAGTCGGGGCGCGAAGCCCAAATCCGGTAAATATTGTAACTATACTTTTGTTGCCTTGCTACTCTGCACCTGCCATGCTTGTTATTTCTTAATTTTGAAAAAAAAAATATAACCTTGTTTAATTTTACATTAACCTTAATTTCGTAGTTTGAGACCCGTTCAAGCCCGCACCTTCTTTCACCTCTACCTACCGCAAAAACACGGTAACAAGTAGTAGCAGAGCGTGGTTGAATGGGTCTTAAGTTAGCCCCTTTTGACGGCTAAACATTGCTTTGATTCAAACTCTAACAATTTTCTCAGTTGCTGGAATTTTTGATCTTTCCTGTTTCAAAATTGTTCTGTCATCATGCCCGGCCCTCGCGATATTCTCCATCTTAACTATTTGCGCAAGGAGGACTTGATCTATGAGATAACTATCAGAAATGTGCAATCTGGAGGCACGGTTGCGATAGACACCAACAAGCTTAGAAAGTCCCTTGATTTGCCCATTTCCATCCCCAATTTGGGAGAGAAAGAAATTGACGACTCTCTTTCCACGATCACCGAGAATACTTCTGGGCTAGCATCGGTAGTTAGTTTTTTTGACGAAAATGATCCTTCTCCTAATCAAATTAAGCGTGTGCAAGCCAGGCTATATCATTTTTCAAATAGAGTTAACGATCTGTTGTCTCAGAAGTTGAATGACGTTCAGAGGAATGAAGCTAGTACGTTGCTTGAAAGTATTTCTGAATTATCTAGCAAGGTCACTCAATTGTTAACTGGGGAAGTTCCTCCCAAAATTAATCAACCCACCACGATGAATGTAGGTAGCGAGGAAGAGCCTCCTAAGGGAGAAGCCAATAGGATAACCGTTGCTGCTCAAACTATCTCTGCCCCATTGGACGACGAGTCTGAACGCCGTGCATCGTTGAATAATATACGTTCTGAATTAACTTCCTTGCCACTGAAACCTTTACCTACTATGTCACCCGGGTTTAGCAGCTTGCCTCATCCATTGGCAATGTTGCTCAGAGGTATCTCTAAGTTTTCCGTTAATACCACCAGTGACGTAATTTCATTTTTAAGATTTTTAGTTGAATTTCAGGATCATGCCCTTGTGTTTTCTCTTTCCCCATGTCAGATTTTGCAAATCATCTATCCCTATGCAATTGGTATTCTCTCAGACAAAATAGTAAGAGCCATTGCCGAGCAATCATCTATTGAGGATTTCCACGCCCACTTGCTAGCTAACTTCATCCCGGCTAGGGCCAGGTCCTCCCTTATTCAGAAGTACTATTGTCGTGTACAGCGTTTGGATGAAAACTTAGCAGACTTCATCCAAGATATTAAATTCTATACTAGGGTGTTTGGCCTTTATTTTCCTGAAGATCAGATTGTACAGGCTATTGTAGAAGGAATTTCACCATCCTATAGGTCATATTTGTGTTTCGCGGCGTGCCCGCAAACCTTCTCTGAACTTGAAGCATTGGCCGTCTCAGCGGAAGGAGTTAGATACGCCGATTCTTTGCGTGTCGCGAAAGAACCCCCTCTTTCTTTTGGTAATCCTCGGCCTCCTCCTCCTCGCCGACCAGTCACACCTCGTAAATGCTATGCTTGCGGGTCGCCCGACCATCTTCGGAACAAGTGCCCATTGCTCAAGTCTAGTGGGACAAGGAATGGAGCTGGTTCATCACAAGGCTGTTTTAAATGTGGGGCTTTCTCACATATCGCCAAGAATTGTCCCAATTCGAATAGCACCCCCTCCTGCTCAACTTCAGGTGCAACTTCCAACAAAAATCAAAAGTGACTAGTGGCTTCGGCTGAGTCGACTAATCCATCTTCCCGAGGCTCATCCCCTGGCAAACAGCTCGTAAATTCAGGGAATGTTCAATCTGCAAATCTATCTGTTGAATGCCCCAAAGAGTGTCTTAGGATTGCGGCGGATACCCCCGCACCTGTCCCTTTTCTCAAACTTGAGTTAAATAATGAACCTGTAACAGCTCTTTTAGATTCAGGCAGTGTTTGTTCGATTATTTCGGCTGATTGGTATTCTAAATTGAAATCTGTTTGTAAACTACCTGACTATGTCTCATCTCCTGTTCAATATGTTTCGGCTAATTCATCTCCATTGGAAATCCTAGGTTCTGTAAATGTCAAAATTCGTATTTTTAAATTTACATGGAAAATCAAATTGTTTGTGGCTAAGCACCTGTCTTGCCCCATCATATTGGGAGCTGACTTCATTTCTCACACTGGTCTTGTGCTCGATCTTCAGAGTAAGTCGTGCACATTCAAATTTGCGTCCAATTGTAAAATCCCCTTGTTAAAGTGTAATTCTGTATCATGTTCATCTATTTCGCCTACCCAGGATGAGATGTTGTTAGACCTTAGACATCTACCTGAGGAGCAGGCTGATAGTATTCGTAAATTATGTCAGTCATTTCCAGAGGTGTTCTCTGATACTCTTGGTGTTACTGACCTTATTGAATACAAAATTGAGGTCACGGATTCAATTCCTGCCCGTTTTCCACCTTATAGGCTATCTCCACCTAAAATGAAGGCTCTGAAAGAAATCATCGATCAGATGTTGAAGGATGGTATTATTAGGCCCTCTAAGTCGGCGTATTCGTCACCTATTTTTCTAGTCCCGAAACCCCAAGGGGGCTTCAGGCCTGTCATTGATTATAGGGCTCTCAATCGGAAGGTGGTGTTACAATCTGTGCCCCTTCCCGACCTTCATTCTTGTTTTTCATGGTTCCGTAAGGCCAAGTTCTTCACCATCTTGGATTTGAATCAAGCCTACAATCAAATTCCCCTTGCGGAAGAGTCTAAACATCTTACAGCGTTTGCCACGGACTGGAATTTATACGAATACAACCGCGTGCCTTTCGGGCTCCCCACGGGAGCAGCTGTACTCACTAGGCTGCTAGATAGGGTCTTCTCCGACATCAAATTTGAGTACTTGTATCACTACTTGGATGATATCGTCGTATTTTCGGAGACCTTTGAAGAACAACTAGATCATCTGCAAGAAGTCCTCAATCGCCTTCGTAAGGCTGGGTTAACTGTTAAGTTATCCAAGGTTGCCTTTGCTAAGCCCTCTATGTCATTCCTAGGGCATATTGTGTCACCTGATGGTGTTGCAGTCGATCATTCGAGAACACAGGCCATCCGTGATTTTAAACCCCCTAAGGATATGAAAGGTATCGCCAGGTTTATTGGTATGGTGAATTTCTTCAGGAAGTTTATTCCTAACTTCGCTAATAGAGCGGCGCCCTTGAACCTTCTTCGTAGGAAAGGCATCAAATTCGAGTGGGGACCTTCTCAACAAGCCGCTTTTGAAGATCTTAAATTAGCTCTCTGTAATGCCCCTGTACTTGCTATGCCTGATTTCGCGAAGAAATTCATCGTCCAAACTGACGCGTCGTCGTCAGCAGTTGCTGCAGTCCTTCTTCAAGAGACTGAACTAGGGAGGCGACCCATCGCCTATGCATCTAGGACTCTATCGGCTCAAGAATCCAAGTATTCTATCTATGAGCTCGAAGGGTTGGCAGTCTTATTTGCCTTAGAGAAGTTCCGTCTCTATCTGGAACATGTTAAATTCGACCTGGAGACAGATAATCAAGCCTTAAGCTGGGTCTTAGGTAGGCCGCGTTGTACTGGTCGTATAGCCCGTTGGGCCATCCGTATTTCTGCCTTCCTATTCGATGTCCGGCATATCAGAGGCACCGAAAATGTTGTTGCTGATGGACTCAGCCGTATGTTTTCCAACGACGTCGAGACCCACGAACCGGTCGACAGTTCATCACCTCCCGAGTCCATACTATCTGGTGTTAATGCCATCTTAACAGATGCTCCCATGCTCTTTAGGGATATCGAGAAATACCAACGTGAAGATCCGACGCTGGCTCCGGTAATGGAAACCCTTTCTTCTGGGGAACATGTTGTCCCTTATGTTCTGAGGAATGGTGTTCTATGTTGCCCTTCGAGGCATGATAAGATGATGAAGGTTGTCGTTCCAGCTGTTCTTGTGCCTATGATCTTCAAGTACTATCATGACACCCCTTTGGGGGGGCATCTTGGAATCTTTAAAACTCGTGAAAAGATTCGTGAAAGGTTCATCTGGAAGGGTATGGACGGTGAAATCCGTGAACTAGTAAAAGCTTGTAAATCTTGTTTGCTCAGTAAACCCACCATGTCCACCAAGGTAGGCCTTTTGTCTTCGCATCAAGCGTCGCGCCCCATGGAACGCCTGTATATTGATTATGTAGGACCCTTCCCCCAGTCAAAGGGAAATGCCAACAAGTTCATCTTTGTATGCGTAGAAGGTTTTACAAGATTTTCCTGGTTGTTTTCGACTAAGCTGGCTACCGCTCAGTCCACCATTACGTGTCTAAATTCTATTTTTGCTTCTTTTGGTCCGTGCCAATATATTGTGTCTGATAATGCTAAGGCGTTTACATCAAATCGTTTTCGTAAATTCTGTTTTGACTTGTCCATCTCTCATGTGACGACTTCTGCTTATTACCCTCAAACATCTCTGGCTGAACGGGTTAACCGTAATCTCAGGTACGCGCTTATTGCATATCATCATGAAGATCATTCTAGATGGGACACGTCCCTGCATTGGTTAGCTTTTGCTTTGAATTCGGCGGTTCATGAATCTCACAAGTTTACTCCAGCTTCTTTGATGTTCAAGTTCGTTCCCAACACGCCGCTCTCTAACCTCTGGTCTCTGAGTGACATTCTACCTGAGACAATAGATCCGGACAACATTAAAGATCTTTGGAAGAAGGCTAAAGCCAATCTTAAGGTGTCTCATGAAAAGGTTAGGGAAAGGTATGATCGTGGACGGAGACCAACCCATTTGAAGGTAGGTGACCAGGTAATGGTCAAGAATTTTATTCCCGCGGGCAAGCTTGCCCCCAGATTTCATGGGCCGTGTGTCATTCTCGATTTCCTTACGCCGGTTACGTTGTTATTAAGCAATCCAGCCACCGAGAGGATATTTAGGGTTCACCTGTCGCAGGTGAAACCTGTATAATTTCTGTGCTAACTTGCCTCATATTATCTTGAAAGGAATATGAAGGTTATATTTTTTTGAGTTTCACTTTTAAGGCTTTCTGCCCCTTCTATAATATTTTGTTTTATATGTAAGCATTTTGTAAAACCTGCCCCGAACCGTTAAACTGCCATCCTGTCCTTGCCACGGGCATTACCACGCTCCCGTCTCCTGCTCCGCTCTACACAGTGGCTTATTTAATGCCATGGATATCTGCACGCCGCTGGCCCCTCAACCTCTCCAGAAGCCTGTGCCCTCAAAAAAAAAAAAAGATGATGGTCCAACAAATTCTGCCGCCTAGCTTTAATGTTTCAGTGCCCCCGCAGCCGCGCGGCACTGCGCCGCGACTGGGATAGAGGAAGGGCCCCCTCGACCCCAGCGAGGACGACATGTGCACGGCGAGCCGGAGCTCTCCTCCCGGCCAAGGCTGATGTGCGGCGCACGACCTGCTACTGGCCCGCAGCCTGTATATGTTCACCGCGGGCGCGGCGTGCTTCTACACCTCTGCTCCCCTCATAGTGCGGCCGAGCGGTATCTCAGGGTACTTGAGGGGCCCGGGCGGCCTCCTCTGAACGCAAGCAGTGGCGGCTGGTCTGGCCGTTAAAATCATCAACGTTTGAAGTACATATCCAGCTATATGGACATTCCAGTTCAACTTTACTACCTTTTCTTGGGTATTCTACTGCAATATTTGGTGGACTTAGAAAATTTTCCTCAACTTTAAAAACTAAAGTTTTCCCTCTGAATTCAACTTCTACAAACATAAAGACTTTACTTCACCAGTTACAACAAAATTTTGAAACTGAATCAAACCAAATTAAGAAAATCTTATAAATACTTCTGCAATTAATCTCCATATCAACATCAAAACTTGGACCTTGTTTTCAAACAAATTTCATGTGTCACCCCTGGAGGAACTTTTGGGGAGGGGAGGTCTGTACCGGGCGGTACACCTCCACGCCGCTAATTTAAAATGTGCGCCAGTTGAAACTCCTCTGCTGGAGGAAGTCTGAACTTTATCGACGGTATTAATTTTCAAGTTTCTCAGAAGATGTCACTACTTGGAAAGTTTGGAGTTTTTGAACTGTGCCACTTTTGATGTATTTTTGTTTTACCGGTAGTAAGAAGTGTGAACTTTCTCTTCTAGAGGACACTGCTGAAAAACTGCAATGGTGCACCCTATTGCGATGTGAAAGAACTGTTTTTTGGAGAAATTTTTATTTCAAAACTATGTTTCTTGTTAAATTTCTTTCTGTTATTGTTTAAGTTGGCTGTATACCCCTCTCTTTCCCCTTGTTTGTATTTAGCCAATCCCGAATTTCTTTAATTAATTTCTGACCAATCTGATGTATCTTCCCCCAACTTGAATATGCTGCTTATCCCTAACCAATAAAGTTTTGGTGGGAGGGTGTTCTCATTCCAAAAACGCCTCGAACTTTCCGCGAGAGTATATAAACTGCTGATTTTTGGGTCTCTGCGCCACGTCTGTTCCATCTTTTAGTGTGTAAAGTACATAGAAGGGGGCGGGAAGCGCCTCTTTCTTCGGCAACGGTCAACAACAAGGTAATGGCCCATTAATAACTTCTTTCTTTGCTAGCTCAGCAGTTTAACTCTCGGGGCGGGTCCGAAGTTTTTCCATAATGTAACCTTCCTTAAAATGTAAAGACACTTGGTATCTATTCTATCTTTTAAACTGCATATCGGGATAGAGAGTGCTTAACCCTCTCGAGCTCCCACTCATATTGTTTTGAGGTGAATTTTTTTTTCTCAACCTATTCTTCTGTAACGTAATGTAAATTGTTCCTTTCTAAAGTCACCTCTTTAGTATGGGATTAGCCCTTGCATTAGTGGCCTAGAGCCAAATTAGGTTTTAAAACAAATACATTAGGAGTGCAGATCGCCTCCTCTCAAAATGTTATTTTAGAGGTCATGTAATTTATCCTTTTCTCACTTAATAGACCTCAGTAGGTTGGGTATTTTACCCCTGTGTCTATGTCCTGAGAGGACAACTTGAAGGTGGAGTTTGGTGTGGCCTTTGAGAGGCTTAAAGTTTGAGAGCGAGTGGCTCTTTCTTGAAAATTGAGTGTTGTATGCCTCGAGGAGGCTTTTCTGTGTAATTTGGAGCAAGTGCTCCTGAGCATGAATGGGGTTTTCTGCCCCTCTGTTAAAACTTATTTTGGAGTAAGGTTGGGCTGATTGCCCAAGAATTGTGAAGTCGGGGCGCGAAGCCCAAATCCGGTAAATATTGTAACTATACTTTTGTTGCCTTGCTACTCTGCACCTGCCATGCTTGTTATTTCTTAATTTTGAAAAAAAAAATATAACCTTGTTTAATTTTACATTAACCTTAATTTCGTAGTTTGAGACCCGTTCAAGCCCGCACCTTCTTTCACCTCTACCTACCGCAAAAACACGGTAACAATAATAATAATAATAATAATAATAATAATAATAATAATAATAATAATAATAATAATAAATTAAAGGAGAGAACGGTAGAGTATTAAAAGGAGAATTGGAATTGCCAGCTTTTGACCAATTATTTCGAAACCCTTTTGAACTGCGAGGAACCACTGGAAAAGCTACATTTCGAGAAGCGAACACAGATGAATCCACATTCAAAACAACCGAGTTTCATGGACATACAGAAAATCATCAATGAACACACATATAATAAAGCGCTAGGAACAGATGGGATAGTAGCTGAAATGTGGAAAATTGGAGGAGATAGGGCAACGGAAAATTTACACCGTTTAATCTGCGATATTAAAAAAGTGAAAAATTCCCCAGGAATTGAAAATGCCCCCTTATTCACCCTCTTCATAAGAAGTAATACCGCACCGACCCAAACAACTATCGAGGAATTACCTATTTCTTACAAAATATTATCCAAGGCGGTACTAAAGATGGTAGAAGAACACGTAGATCATCAAATAGGTGAATATCAAGGGGGATTTAGAAAGGGATGATTCTGCATGGAACAGATCTTTATTCTGAAACGTATCCTGATAGCCAGAGCTATACGAAAGAAAAATACGGTGCTTGTGTTTGTAGACTTCAAAAAAACTTATGCCTCCATCGACCGGCAGGCACTCTTCAATGCTTTGGAAGAATTTCGAATTGATTGTAAAACAAGGGCAATTATACGTCGAATACTGACGGAAACCATATCAAAAGTTAAATTTCAGACGAAATCTCAGAGACCTTTGAGGTTAAGACAGGAGTCAGGCAATGTGACGGATTATCGCCGAATTTGTTTAACATTGTCTTCGAAGAAGTAACGAGAACTTGGAGGAAAACCATGAAAGAGGAAGGGAGAGAAGGAATCTATTTAGGTAATAAGAATCAGAATTTGAAGGTGGATGGCTTACCATTCGCTGATGACATGGCATTGTTGGCAGGAGATAAAGACGAAGCCCAAATGATGCTTGAAAAATTATATGAAATCGCAGAAAAAGCAGGACTTAGGATCTCATATGAAAAGACAGAGCGCATAAAATTCAAATATAATAAAGAAAAGCATCTGGAAACAAAGTATGGAAAAGTCAAGAGATTAGATAAATTTAGATACCTAAGTGAGTTGATACAAGAAGCAAATAAGGGAAGGGAGAGAAATATGTAATTAACCGATAGATTAGTACAGAATATATAGAACAAAAGATCGATATCTTACAGGGCAAAGTTTAGACATTATACCACGGTTATCAAGTCAGATAGACATTAAGGTTCAGAATGTCTGATACTGGATAAGAAAGAGGAAGTGGATGAGCTAGGGAAGAACGTAGAAAAAATCTTGAGAAAGATCTTAGGACGCGATAAAAAAGGACGCTACATGAGGAAAGAGGAGGAATTGAGATCTGTACAGACAGACATAGAATATCACAGACACCATACGTAAGAGGAGACTGAAATCTTACGGTCACCTCACGAGTAGGAACGAGAGTTGTCTAACAATGAAAATCACTAACTACACCATCAAATTAAAAGCAACTATTAAATGGGTAGAAGAAACAAGAAAGGACGTGGATTAAGTTGGCGTAAATCCAAAATAATTATTTAATAGAGACATGTTCCGAGCTAAAACTGATAAATTCAAGGGGTTACAGAAAAAGCAAAATGAAAAGCCCATGAACATATGGTGAGATGAGAGAAGAGGAATTATAGCGAAATTATGAAGAAATTCTGAGAGGAGAAAGAAACGACTAACCATCAAGTCTATTGTTTACCGTGGTTAATAATAATAATAATAATAATAATAATAATAATAATAATAATAATAATAATAATAATAATAATAATAACAATAATAATAATGGGTTTACGTCCCATACAGGTTATTTACACTTAATACCAACTGCATTCACTCTATTTTGACATGAAGCGTTTTGTATTTCGGTGGCAACCAAACCTTTAAACCCTCCGCCTCAGTCTCTCTTTCTGACTTGACCATGTCGCAAGAGCTCTGGGATACGGTATAGTGGCATTTAGCAGACAGTGGAGAGTAACGTCTTCCAATTAGCAATGCTACGTGCCGGATGCAAAGTTCATGAACCCTGACTCTCCTTCCTGCAATATGAAGTGCTTTTAAATGGAACGGCGTTAGTTTAAATTGTTCTTAATGTCAACTGGTAGGGCACTTCTCTTGACCTGTGTGCCTCCTTACTGCTAAAGGTCGGCTCTGTTGTAGGATCATAGGAGTATTTGAATTAATTAAAAATTATCACAATTTTTACACCCATTAGTCCACATCTTTCCACCGTCCTTTCAAAAGGACACCACGCATTTCACATGGCAGAAAGGACACTTTGAAATTTATTTAGGGAGATTTCATTTTAATGGTTTATGTTGGTACAACTGAGAGCGCAGAATGTGCCTTCAGTGTGTTAAGTACCATTATTGTATCGATATAAGTGTCTAAATGGGAAAGTATTTCGCTCCCTATGTCAAGTCGCTATTGGTAAATAATATTTTTGTCATTTCTCTTAATTCTACAATTACACTAGTTTGCAGTTTAGAGCCTTGCTTTTACGTATTAAAGTAAGAAAAAGGTTGATAATATTGGGTACCTTGTGATTAATTAGGTGATAGATGCAGGTGTCCTTCTCAAAGGACAGTGGGCACGGAAGGGACTAGTATTTTTCCCTTCATGAAACACAATAAAAATTAGTTTCTTTGGTCGTCAGCCATCTGTAATTAATGTAGTTTACTTTAGAGGTTATCAGCAGACGAAATAACTTCAATATTGGAAAATTCTGATATTGTTAGTGGTGATATTTTATTATCTCCACCAGAAAATCACCACCTAGGCGATGAGGACAGTGGAGATAAGGAAGAGGTTCTTTTAAAAGGACAGAACTTAACTTGGGTCCTAAATAACAGCTGCGTAAATAAATTTATTTCGGGCACTCTGCACACCCGCATGACTAACTTATCACAACTATTCCGAAAAATTATGAGCAATCTATTTCTGGAAAGGTATGGGTTAGAGGTAAGTGAATAGATAAAATTATACATACTTCAGAATGACGATTATTTCATATTAGTTTCATTTCTGTCGTTCCCTTACGTGCAAGATTGATGATTGATTGAATAATTGATTGACTGATGGATTGATTTATTGAGTGTGGCTACGTGCAGGTTTTTCTAGTTGACACACGTGTTACTAGTGGTGGTGGTGGTGATTTTTGTTTAGAGAGGAAGTACAACTAGGCAACAATCCTCTATACAACACTAATCAGAGTGGAAAAATGGAAGGGATCCGACACTTCGAAAACTGAAGGTATCGGCCAAAGAAAGACAAGGGCCACTAAGGGCGTGAAAATGAAGACTCCCTAGGCCTCGAATGCTGTAATACCCTCGGGGTCGGAAGAGAACAAGAGTTGACGAAGCGAGGTCGGATACGATAAGTGAAAGTGAGGAGCCTGGCACAAGTAAGGTAACCTTTCCTCCCTTCACGTTGAAACTTCTCGTCAATAACGCGCAGCCGAAATTCGTAAATGGAGCTTGTTATCCGTGACTTCGTGGATTGATTTCGTACGTGGCCGGTAATTAATTCAGTCCCGAGAAACAGTGAGGCTTGGCTTCGTCCATTTTTCTATCATTAAAGGTTTTTTTTTTTTTTTACGGTTCGCGTCATGTTAGCTCCCAGCTTCACTGTAAACCTTTTCTACTTGTTAACTCTTCCTCACAAACAACAAATGCCGTATTCACAGTTAATTTTGCACAAAACTCAAGTTACAGTGTAGTTTCTGCTTCAAGGGAGGAAATGTTTTGCCGGGCTGAGTGGCTCAGACGGTTAAGGCGCTGGCCTTTTAACCCCAACTTGGCTGGTTCGATCCTCGCTCACTCCGGTGATATTTGAAGGTGCTCAAATACGACAGCCTCGTGTCGGTAGATTTATTGGCACGTGAAAGAACTCCTGCGGGACTAAATTCCGGCAACTCCGAAGACCATAAAAGTAGTTAGTGGGACGTGAAGCAAATAACATTATTAATATTTTTGAGGAAATGTTTGTTTCGAGAAATCGAGAAGCTCGTGAAACCGAATTTCCAGTAATAGAGAAATAAATACACGTGAAGAGTAGGACAAATGGCCGCGAAATTTAAGTTACTTCGAGATAATGAAAAATCGAATAATGGAGGATCGAGATATCGAGGTTCGACTGTAATTTGCACTTTCGATTGGCCCTAACCAAATATTGCACTCAAGTAGGTTGCTTGCAAGACTATAGGGATTGACTCATGACCACTGAACGAATTCGAACCTGAATCACCTGTTCTCCGAACGACTGTGTTTGCCGATTTCATTTGTGTAGTCTACGTGCGAGAGACAGACACTCAGCTCTTCGGTGTTCAAAGTTGTGTCAATGGAGACCCCTGCTGGAAGAAGAAAAATGAGATATTTCTTAGACATTCCAGTTATTCAATTGGTCATTCCCTTCCGTTGACAAAGCTTTCTTGAATCTAGAGCACGACCTTATTGCTCTGTGAATTCCAGTGAAGTTTCTGCTGATTGAGGTGGTGTGTTAAGTGGCATACGTCTCTTTTCATGATCCTTTCCCTCCTTTTCCTTCTAATGACATGCACATAGTCGTATGACATATTTGCAGCGCTATATCCATGTTTTAAGAAAACTTTTCGATAAAATCCACAGCAAGTTTGTGTACGTAAAAATCAGAAAAAAACTTTTCTGGTTCTTGTTTAACGTCGCACTAACACGTCGAAGGATTTTGGCGACGAAGTATGGGAAAGGCCTATGATTGGGAAGGTAACGGGCGTGACCTTAATTACGATACAGCTCCACCATTTGCCTGGTGTGAAATTGGGAAACCACAGAAAACCGTCTTTACATTCCAGCTCCGTGGCTAAATGGTTAGCATGCCAGCCTTTGGTCATAGGGTTCATGGGATCGTTTCCCGGCGGGGTCGGGAATTTTAACCATCATTGGTTGCTGGCTCTAGAACTGGATATATGTGTCGTCTTCATCATCATTTCGTCCTCATCATGAAACGCAGGTCTCCTACAGACGTCAAATCAAAAGACCTGAAACTGGTGAGCCGAACACATCCTCGGACGCTCCCGGCTCTAAAAGCCATACGCTGTTTTTTACCGTCTTCAGAGCTGCCGACAGTGAGATTCAAACCCACACTCTCCCGATTGCAACATAACAGCCGTGGGACCCTAACCGCATGGACAACTGGCTCAGTATTATTATTATTATTATTATTATTATTATTATTATTATTATTATTATTATTATGATACCACACGAGGCTAGCACCGATATAAAGGGATATCTTGTATGCTTCTTACCCGGTGGCCCCGGCTTTAATGGCCGTTTTGTTAAAGTATTTTAGTCCTGGACTGATTGTTGGAACATGATTCATTCAACTTTGTGGGGTCAAGATAAGGGAATCTGAATAAAGATGCCAATCGATACGGCTGAGAATATCAACACGATGTCCATGTAACACTACATGTACAATTCATCAGGCAGGGTTGGGACACTCTTCGCAGGCCGAGTTGTCTACTAGGCTGTACGTGCCATTGCTAGTTTAATGTTTAAGACGTAGGTTTTCTTACTCATCAGCAAGAAGGAGTACCAGGTTAATTCCTGTGTGTCAAGCGTAACCGAAGAATTCTCCACTCTATCGCACTCAGCGCCGAGGTTAAAAATAGTAACTTCTCCATTCCTCCATGGGTCTTCTTGACCAGTGTGGATTACAATTTGGTTTCCTAATAATGATAATGCCTGCCCCGTGGTATAGGGGTAGCGTGATTGCCTCTTACCCGGAGGACCCGGGTTCGATTCGCGGGCAGGTCAGGGATTTTTACCTGGATCTCAGGGTTTGTTTGAGGCCCACTCAGCCTACGTGATTACAATTGTGGAGCTATCTGACCGTGAGTTGGTGGCCCCGGTCTAGAAAGCCAAAAATAACGGCCGAGTGTATTCGTCATGTTGACCGCATGACACCTCGTAATCTGTAGGTCTTCGGGCTGAGCAGCGGTCGCTTGGTAGGCCAAAGCCCTTGAACGGCTGTAGTGCCATGGGGTTAGTTAGTTTAGTTAATAATAATAATAATAATAATAATAATAATAATAATAATAATGGCCCCCTCTGTGGTGTAGTGATTAGTGTAATTAGCTGCCACCCCTGGAGGTCCGTGTTCGATTCCTGGGTCTGCCACGAAATTTGAAAAGTGATACGAGGACTGAAACGGGCTCCACTCACCCTCGGGAGGTCAGCTGAATAGAGGTGGGTTCGATTCTCACCTCAGCCATCCTCGAAGTGGTTTTCCGTGGTTTACCACTTCTCCGCCAGGCAAATGCCGGGATGGTATATAACTTAAGGCCACGGCTGATTCCTTCCCTCTTCCTTGCCTATCCCTTCCAATATTCCCATCCCCCACAAGCCCTGTTCAACTTAGCAAGTGAGGCCGGCTGGGTGAGGTAATGGTCCTTCTCCCCAGTTGTATCCACGACCAAATGTCTCACGATCCAGGACACTGCCCTTGAGCCTGTAGAGGTGGGACCGCATGTTGAATTCGAGAGAACAAGCCTGGAAGCTAAACTGATTAAGTAATAATAATAATAATAATAATAATAATAATAATAATAATAATAATAATAATAATAATAATAATAATAATAATAATAGTAATAAGTTAATAATAGTTGAACTTACAAAATATCAGTATTGCTGGCTTTAAAGTGAAGAATAATTTAGTATACATTGCAGTACTCTAATACCACTCTTTAAAAAGAGAAATTTTTCGGAATTTTTTTTCCTATAATGGCTTTTCCTTGTAAGAATTAGGCTCTGATCTATTTACTGGCGGAGAGTTTGAGGTGATGGAAAGGTAGGGAAGGAAGGAACATTACGATACAACAGTTCTTTTTGTTTGCTGAGTTGGGTGAGGCGTTCACGTAGAAACACCACTTTTTAAAATATAAACCTTGAATTTTTAGCGCAGAGTGAGGGTGAAAGGCAATATATGTTCAGTTTAATGGAGTGATTTTGTTGCAGGAATGGAAGGTGGATGGGGATAAGTGAGTTTGCTACACGGTACGGTTCTTGGAGTTAGAAGTTTGCATTTGGGAAATCGTGCACTGGAAATCCACACCAGGCAAATTTCTAGGCTAGGCGACTGCCACTTAATCTCTAGTCCGAATTCTTTCCCGTGCTTTCGTCCCCAGAAGGATATCAGTAAATTAGCAATATTGAATTGAAATAATGAACAGAAGTGTAGGAGATGGTAAGGGATAAGTGCGAGGAACTTAAATTAGGTAGCAGTTTTGAGAAGCCCTCACTAATTATTATACTTCAAGAAGTTTAGCCTTAATAGATTTGTTCTTCAAGAATGATATTTTCTGGTGGACCAGGGATGGTGTTAATACCTGATCCAAAAAAGTAAATACAAATTAGCATTCTTGTCCTTCACCTTTCTGAAGTATCATGGATCGGCTTGCTTTCTTTGCGCTCTTCCATTCCATCCTGCTGGTTACTATCCGCTCCTTATATGTCCTTCCATACACCCTCTAGCCTGTCATTTATTGGGGGGCCCTCAACCACTCTTTCATTCTACTTGAGGACTTCTCAATCTTGGACTATAATTTCTTGAATACGTCCAAAAAACAGCGAAATGTATGTTTTTAGTTTTCTGCTTACTTTGAGTGACACTAACTCTCTCGTGAGTGGAATATTTTCCCGCAACATTGCACACATCCATCTCATCACATTTCGGCCCATGGCTAAATGGTAAGCGTGCTGGTCATTGGTCCAATGAGTCACGGGATCGATCCCTGGTCAATTCCGATGGCTTGGGGGATGTGCCGTATTCGGCATTACAATTAGATTGCCTTATTCAATCCTCAGAAACGTGTAGGTCGTCTATAGGACGTCACCTCGAAAGACCTACGCGAGACCTCTCCGAAGACCACACGTCATTATTATATTATCTCACCACTCTCATTTCGTAAATCTTTTGGTCCTGAATTTTATTCGTTGCCTAAAATTCTACACTGTGGATCTTTGATGGCTCTATCGTGGTCTTTAAGAACTGCGAAATGTTTAGCACACAACAGTTAAAAATCTCCGCTCTCTTTCATCCAACCACAATTGGCTGGACATATCGGGATCGTAGTCTCCACACCAGTCTACAGTTAAGTATTTGTACTTATTGATCAGGAGTTATTGTACAACGTAGGCTACTATTTGCCTTCATTTGCATCGAAGTCATATCGCATGTATTTGGCATTCATACAACAGATTCCAAGTCCATTTTTAACTAATTTTCCTCCCAAAATATCTAATTCAAACACAGAAAGTTCACACAGAACTAATATCACGGCGATCGACAGAAACACTACATCGTGACGGATTTGATTCCACCGCTAGGTTTGAATATATGATCAACCTGTGACAATCGATCGAGAAGAGAAGGTGATTTATGAGCCAACACCAAGCTATTTTAAGACCTTGCTCGATCGAAACAATACTACGATTACAGGGCTGTTAGTATGGGGTAAAATGAAATGTCGTATGGCTTTTAGTGCCGGGATATCCCAAGAGGGGTTCGGATCGCCAGGTGCAGGTCTTTTTATTTGACTCCCGTAGGTGACCTGCGCGTCGTGATGAGGATGAAATGATGATGAAGACAACGCATACACCCAGCCCCCGTGCCATTGGAATTAACCAATTAAAGTTAAAATCCCCGACCCGGCCGGGAATCGAACCCGGGACCCTCAGAACCGAAGGCCAGTACGCTGACCCTTCAGCCAACGAGTCGGACAGTATAGGGTGTAAAGGAACCTCTCCAAAAATATTTTCCGACTTGTGCCTAAGTTTCAGTCTGAAGAAATAACTGTGGATTCTTAAGGCCTAGTGTAATAGGAGCCTTAGTGTATCAATATTGCTGTGAATGTCTATTTAAAATAGCTAACTTTATATATGGCATTCCTTGTTATAATGATAACTCACACATTCGAAAGCAATTACATTAACATTGACTGATCATCTGCAAATGAGTGAGTCCAACCAGAAATGATGAGAAGGCTTGAAACTGACAAATCAGGTGCCGTTAAAAAGTTTTGGAGGTGTAATGATGAATGAATGAAATAAATGAAAACTGAATAATATTTTGAAAAAGCAGGGTACGTTACAGGGACATTTCGGTAACTTATTCGATATAAACAGAACTTCTTCGGTAAAGAGAGGAATCAGAGTATTCGTTTCTTTTCATTTAGTAGCCGTTACATGTCGTCCTAACACGGAGTTTTGGCGATGATTGGATAATAAATAATTAGAAAAAAAGAAAGAAGCGGTCTTGGCATTTATCACGATACATCTTTTGCCATTGTCTGTTGTGAAAACAGGAAAAATGTCGGGGCTACCGACTGTAGGGTGTTTATTCGTGATCTCTGGAATACAATCTTACAAGTATTCAAGCTGTACCATATAGGCCTACTCATCCCACTTGGTCTGGCTCTGCCCAAAGAACTGATTGAGGTGAGGAAACTCTTGATTTCGAAGTGAAGTAGGGGAGAAAGTACGACAGGTAGAACAGCAGTAGCAAATGAATGCCATCGTCCTTCCTCTCAGGAAGATGATATAGTTCTCCGGTTCAGTTTCAGGAACGTCTTGAGAGGCTGATGAATCCCGCTCTAAGGAAGCAATCCTTTCTGCAGTTAAGGCAGATAAATTCCTAGAGATCTTTGACAGAGTTCTCTCTTATTTTCACCTGGCCCTCTTAGCTCTCAGGTAGTAGGTCGTCTTCTTTTCTACGACCTTAATCTCACTACACGCAGATTTCCGCCGGGCCTCTCGTCCATCAGAAAAATTCTCCCAGTGGCCAGGATTAATGTCGGTCTGGAACAGTATTTCTTGCAAATACCTTTGAAATGGAGGTTTGTTGTTCTAACTGGCCTCACACCTTAGAAAATCTCATCATACGATGAGCCCTTTAATATTTGCTCATAATACATGCGCCTGATGAAACCTAGCCTTTTGAGTCGCCTATGGCTGAGATAGGCACACGTTGTGGAGTCATTTTAAATTTATGGACCGGAGCCCAGAGTGTAGACTGCCAGCAGAAACAGTGAGTTTTAGATTTTACCGCACAACATGGCGTTCACTTACACAGAATCACGTCCTTCCTTAAAACAGTCGCCGTTGGCTGCTATGCACGACTGCCAACGCTCGTGTAGCTACTGGAAACACCGCTGAAAGTAATTGGCAGGAAGGTTCAACATACCAGCATACCAACATCTTCGATCTTGCGTTCAGTTCGCACTGTTTGTGTCCGACCAGTATGCTCATCATCCTCTAAACGTTTGCGCCACTTAAACACAGCACCTTCATCGTACACTTGAAACGTTTCACTAGTGAATTTGGGTAATTTTTGGCAGAACTTTACGTTTGCCCGCTAATCACACTGCGACATTATGAAGTTCCGCTGCGCGTATTCAACGTCCCTTCACATCAGAGACTCTACTTCTGGTTACACTGTATGCACACAATTACGTCTTGCTGGGATGAGAGGAAGACTCACAATTCACCGTCCTGCGGCGCAACCTGACCGCTGTAGTGCACAACAAAGACACCATGCGCCGAGTCCACGAACTAATTGACTCTACTATGTATATCATACGGAGCAAATCGACGCACTGAAGGATTTCGATGTTGTGCACTCAGTCTCTGTATACAATTTTGAGGATCCTATGAAGACTGATGAAGAAAGCCACGAAGCTGTTTGTCTTGCCCGACGAGGATTGTCCAGGCTTCGCTGTTGTAATGAAGAGCGCTGATAACACACGGGTTGTAGAGTGACATTTTCGTGTTTGCTGTCAGTAGTCCATGGTTCTGTACTCTCTTACTGATCTTAGGCATAACGTATGCTGCCTTCACAATCTAACTGATGATCTCTGCATACAGAAACAAGTTTTGGGGTATTGCTTACATTAGAAATATCCTATTGTAGACTGACATCCGATGAGATATTTCTTCTGTGTGGTTTATCAAACCACCAACATCAGGATGCAGAAGTTCACGCATCAATACGGTACTCACTTTGGTATTTGCTTTACGCTGAGCAGATTGTCATCAGCACTAGGATATAGGTAAATCCCGTAGGTGCGATCTCTAATGCATTTCTCAGGAGAACAGAAAAAAATGACCAAGGGAGTAGGAGCTAGTATAAAACCTTGCATTATTACAATGATGCTCCCAGGGAAGGCCTCTGAACTTATTCCATTGAAGCAGGCAGTTCCTTGCATATTTTCGTAGAAAGAAATGATCATACTGAAGCTTGAAAACCAAACTGCGCAAGAAATATAACACAACAAAATTAATGTGAAGTGATGGTACTCAGAACCATGACTCACTGACTCTGACAGCAGAACACCTCGCTATCAGTTCTCTTCCAGTAGATATCAATTTGATCGAAATGAACTGGCGATGAAGGATAGAGCTGCCACTTTGGTGCATTTGTCGGCGTGGAGACTTTAGTTCCGTGTTTTCATTCCCAGTAGTTACCGACGAGCTTAACAATAAACATCGCTCTAATTTCAGAGAGGAGAAGACAGTCTTCAGACGAAGAAAACTTGTCTTTCATCTCTTATTGCAAACGTGGAGGTGATCGCGAGAGCGTCGAACTGTTTATACGGATACTTCACACAGCGTGAAATATTGAATTGGCTTGTGAAGTAAAATATTTATCCGTCTAGCGGGTGCGAGATGTCAATGTCCTCTTCATGAGTTTGTTCAGCTGTCTTTGCTATTCCACTAGAGCGCTCTTATATTATATCCCTACATTAATATTATAGCTTCATGAAAAGGTTTCTTGGAGTGTAATGGAGAATGGGTAAAATGAAAGGAAAATGAATAACATTGTGAAAGTGTTGGGTAGATTGAAGGAAGCTTTTGGAAACCTTATACAACTTACATTGGTCGAGAAAATTATCTTGCCAACAATCCTTTTGGATGTCAAGTAATATATTATGTAGACACGATGAAATATTAGCACTGTCTTCTTGCCGTAGTGGACTTCTATTACAGGTTATTAAGAAGAAAGCCATAATTTCCAGTGTCGAATTAATTAATGTGCAATTTTTTTTTCAGTCTGTCGAACACACTAGTTCAAACCATAACACTATAACATACCTGTAAAATACAGACTATTAAACGATCTATGACATGTTTTAAATTAAGTTGATACTCAGACTGTACTACCGGTACGTTGCAAAATCATACATTGAAGTACATAACAAGAACAATGGGTTCAAAGTGAATAGTTATTTCTCGAATGTTTTATTCATATTTCAATCTAAATGTCTTAGAAAATAGATTCAAGAGATCTGTTGGTTTTATAATTTTGTCTCTGTGAATGTTCAAAAGAGCCAATCCGCTGAGTCGGCATTCACTTGTTTACATTTTTTGTAAAAATTCCATGGGGTAGAGGGGTTTCTAACCCCAAGTAAACCCCTCTTGGCTACGCCCCTGTTTTCAGCATTAGAGTTCATCACCAGCTAGGGTCCCATCCTCACAGACTCGTAGGCGTCCACTTGAAATACCACCACCATCCCTCTCCAAAGGCTAGACACCATTATTATTATTATTATTATTATCATCCTTGTAGGCAGCATAACGACACTTAGCTAGAAATCGTCTTTCTCTTCCAGCCCTGAAACATCTGTATAAATATCGTACCTGGATATATTTATAGCGGATCCCATTCGACAAAGGTGGTTGGCATCTACAATACATGGAAAAATGCTTCTCTTTATGGTGAATGACAATCCTGTGTGTGGTGGTTGAGCTGCAGATATGTAGGGAACAGCACAAATATCCATCCACTAAATGATAGGAACTAATTGTTTAAGATTTAAACTCCTCAACTCGGCTGGGAATTGAACCTGAGAATCAGAGGTCAAGACACTGACCAGTCAGCTAGCCTCCTTGGTGGCCATCATCGTGAAAACATCAAGTCTATGTCAACACAACAAAATTAATGTGAAGTGATGGTACTCAGAACCATGACTCACTGACTCTGACAACAGAACACCTCGCTATCAGTTCTCTTCCAGTAGATATCAATTTGATCGAAATGAACTGGCGATGAAAGATAGAGCTACCAGTTTGGTGCATTTGTCGGCGTGGAGACTTTAGTTCCGTGTTTTCATTCCCAGTAGTTACCGACGAGCATACTGACATCATAGTTACCTAGTTCGAGCCCCGTGGGTGGAAAAATATTTCAACATCAGAATGTTCACCGCCAGGGTGGAAAAGGTAGTGGTATACAATTAATAATCATTCGAATGCGTACAAAAAGCTTGCGTCAGTTCCAAACCTGTCCGCTATGTTCGTATGACGCTGCTGATGGTAATTCGTCCGTCGAATGGAGACGTTAAGCATTGTGCAGACCCCTCGCTGTTATTCGACATGAGTAGGTTATACGCTGATACCGGGTTTTACCCTCCCCTACCTCATCGACTAACCACTACCATCAAAACCAACCGAATGGCTGCGCACGCTGTTTGGTTCACGTAGCTACTAGCTTTGCATAATAGAGATAGTGGGTTCGAACCCAACTGTCGATAGCCCTGAACGTGGTTTCCCGTGGTTTTCCATCTCACACAAGGCAAACGGAAACTTTAGCTTAATCGAGGCCATAGCCGCATCCTTTCCATACCTAGCCCTTTTCAATCCCATCGTCGCCGTAAGACTTATCTGTGTTGGTGCGATGTAAAGCAAGTTCACACCTCGAGAAGCTAATTGCCAATGTGCGTCGAATATAAAAATGTTCATCTGGTATCTCCGGAGGTCATGCGAAATCATCATCAACCACTCAGTCCGCGAACCTTTACAGGCTGATTTATAATTTGATTTGTGGAAACTGAAGACGTCATCTAGATTGTACGAAACATGTCTCTCCATTTGGCATTAATATGTCTTAATGGCTGGCGGTCATGTGAAAATTTACCGTTACAAAAAGTGCACCAGAAGTGTAACTTAACCGAGCAAGCTGGCTGTGAGGTTAGGGTCTCGCAGCTGTGAGCTTGCATTCGGGAGATAGTAGGTTCGAAGCTCACTGTCTGCAGCCTTGAAAATGTATTTCCGTGCTTTATACTTGGGAACAAATCATGACGACTTCACCTCACACCACAATTCATTAGCGGCAGCCCGGAGTCTATTAGCGGCTAATAGGATTTACTACGTCTACTGTATCCGGAGTTGCCGAATCGTCTACTGCACTCGACATTTATTTATTTAATTATTCGTATCAGAAGCAATACATCATATAAATTATTAATTAAGAATGAAAAAATTACATAGGTCTAAGTGGTGAAAACATACTAGAGGTACATTCAAGTAACAATTATATCATATCGGACCAGAATTTGGCGAGATCTCGACCATTTGGTGTGGCCTTCACTAAATCTTGCATGGTGCAAACGAGAGGGCAGCAGTTGCAATTAAGGAGGTGCGCCATGGTTTGTTCCTCTCCGCAGGCAGAGAGGGTTGACTCTTCAGATAGACCCCACTTCTTCATATTGCTCTTAGATCGACCGACCCCAGACCGCAGCCTGTTCAGACTCTTCCATGTAGACCACGACTCTTCATAACCGGCTGGAAGAGTTTCAGATGGATCCATCCATCTATTGAGATGGAGGTTTCTGGATCTCCAGGAAGTTAGTCTGAGGTGACTCCGAAAGGCACTCAGTAGAACTGCAATCGACATGAAGAAAGAGTAAGCCTGAAGAGCGTGAGAAAGAATGTGGTTTGGCAACCACTCCACACCAAAGAAGGATCACTTAGAACTCGTTTACTGAGTAGGGTGAAGGGAGTGATGACTGCTGACTTTCCAGCTCACATCCAGGAACTGAGGCCGTCATGTTTTGCCCGCTAGTATACCATTTTCACTCTAGGCAAATGCTGGGGTTGTACCTTAATTAAGGCTACAGACAATTCGTTCCCACTGCCAGCCCTTTCCTATCACTTCACCGCATAAGGACCTATCTGTGCCGGCGCCGCGTAAAGCAGGATTGTAAGAATAAACAACGTGTACCCTAGCAACCGTGTAGGCTTTAATGTAAAGTATGGGTGAACAGCTAGACAATGTTATATAGCAACGGTGCAGGCTATGTCTTACGGCTGGCCGTCATTTAAAACTACAGTAGCTATACAAGGTATGTGAAGCGATTTCATGTTAAGAAAACAGTATTGCTCTTACGTATGACAACAGGGTTGCCATGTCGAAAGGCTCTGTTCAACAGCATCACGAGAAAAGCGTGGCGTACATATTAGTAATGTTACTGAATTTACTTCATTCCAACTACTTTTCTTGGTTTTCGGAGACGCTGAAGTGCTGGATTTTTGTCCCGCAGGAGTTTTTATACGTGCCAGTAAATCTACTGACACGAGGCTGACGTATTTGAGCACCTCCAAACACCACCGGACTAAGTCAGTATCGAACCTGCCAATTTGGGGTCTGAGCCACTCAGCCCAGGAAGAAACTAAGCTGCAACGTTAAAAATCTAAGGTACAGGGGTTTTAAGTGGGCGGGGGCGGCTTATTTATATTTTTATAGCAACATGGGCAAAATACTGCACATACAAAACTTGAAGTTCAAGGCAAACAGACAACAGATAATTTGTGTAGGCTCGGGGTGGGGGATGCACTTAATTGCATTTCATACATTTGCCCAGGCAACCCTGGGTACTAGTGTGCCGTCATATCACCCCACGAAAAGTCCGACTCGTTGGCTGAATGGTCAGCGTACTGGCCTTCGGTTCAGATGGTCCCGGGTTCGATTCCCGGCCGGGTCGGCGATTTTAAAATTCAATGGTTATTTCCAGTGGCCCGGGGGCTCGGTGTTTGTACTGTCCCCAACATCCCTGCAACTCACACACCACACATAACACTATCCTCCACTACAATAACACGCAGTTACCTACACACGGCAGATGCCGCCCACCCTCATCGGAGGGTCTGCCTTACAAGGGTTGCACTCGGCTAGAAATAGCCACACGAAATTTAATTAATTAACCCCACGAAAAGAATGGTAACAATTAAATGCGCTTGTGAAAATGTGGTAAAAATATGGCTACTCCACGCAGTCAACACTTCGCCCTTTCATTATTATTATGATTATGATTATTATTATTATTATTATTATTATTATTATTATTATTATTATTATTATTATTATATTGCATCTCATATCTTGGGAAAGGAAAAATGGGAAACAGTAGGACACGCTTTCAAAGGTTTTCAATGAGCAATGAGCAGGCATGTCTCCGCTGAACACGTTGACAATTCTCGAACACAAAATTTCACCTTCAGACTACTTTCAATTTTCTGAGTAGGGTACTAGTTCAACAGACGATACTCCACAACCTCCGCAGTCACCTGATTTGCCCACAATAGAAGATAATAAGTCTCCCTTCTGCTTCGTAATTCCAACTCGACAAGAAAAGCAATATTTGAAGGAAGCGCAGAAGAACTCAAGCTACCAAGCATCTGACATCAGACACAAACTTTTGAAGACGCAAGGCAAAACGGAGTTTAAAATTCTATAGGGGAAATAAAGGACAGGATGCTAAAGAACCCTTCGGAGACATTAGCAAAACAAACCATTGGGACCTACAGACCTGCGACCAGAAAACAGTCACTGGGAGGACACACTATGTGGATTTAGTGGCATAACTTTCAGTTACGCTGAGTCATATCAAAGAGTGGCTGAATTCAATGCCAAGACTGCGAAACATGATTTTCATGATGTGGGTGTTGGTGTTAGAGGAAAGAAAAACTTCATTTGTGGCAAATGCCTTTGAGAAAGAAACATGATATTCTGTGAGCGGAACAGCCCCATGCTTGGGCGTAATAGATCCCTTAATGCTGTACGCTCTTGATTTTTCTTTCGATTCATATTCTAATTCTACCAGCCTGTATGTTCTATTATCAGTATTGTTTCCATAAATATATGTGACAAGGGATATATAAAATATGTTTTGCTGTGGGTCGCATCAGAGGATAATATAGGTTTTTTATTTATAATGCTTACAATTTGAAATTAGCGGAATAAGCCCTACCCTATCCATTAAGAATTTTAATTTCTCATTACAGTGCCTTGTGTAGATTGTGTTCAATTCTAAATTAAAGGAAACATTCAGCTATGTACTTTTCGGTGATCTGTTCGAGATTATTTTCTACTTACTCTCGTTCACTCTAGATTTTCTTCATATTACATGATCTAGACTTGTTTCTCTCAGAACAACTGTATCACTCGTTCTTTCAGACGGAAGGTTTGTAATTCGGTCTGTGTAGAAATGATATGGAATGTTCTATTTTGAAATCTGACTCGGTAGTTTGCGTCCTTAATTAAATTATCCAGAAACCAAAACATTCCTCTTACACGACACTGAAGTTGTAATTATGCATCTGTGCTAGGTAATCCAGTAGGATTTAAATCTGAAGAATACTGCAACGAAAACAAAGTAATCTAATCAACTACAGATGGGCATATTTTATAAATGACGTGGAAGTGTATCGGAAAGTCTCCTAGAAACCGGGCATTCAGCAACGTGGTAAACAGCCCGTTGCTTTGGAGGTGAATCTCCATCCGTGATAGTACGATCTAAATAGGACAATTATTACCCCGGAAATTACTTCTGGAGCGACGAGCAGGAGAGGATGTAGAATAAGGTTTCATCTTGGGAGTTCGCTTCTCAGTTCCATAAGCGCACTAAATTATACCAGGCTTGAATATTCCTCTACTGCGTTGAAGATCGGCAATCATTATTATTATCACCTTGTAACAGCCCTGTGGTAGTGTTACTGGGTTATGATCGAGCTGAATTACTTGCGTTATACGTTATTACTGTATTAAATGAATAATCACGCTCTTGATGTTCAGATGGCTCGTAAAGCAGGATGTCTCATTATATCAACAGTAACATCAGAAGCTTCCTTTTATTTATTTATTTATTTATTTATTTATTTATTTATTTATTTATTTATTTATTTATTTATTTATTTATTTATTTATTTATTTATTTATTTATTTATTTATTTATTTATTTATTTATTTTACATGGCGAGACTGGGGCTATGAATTTTGTTGTTCCGTCCGACTACACATTCACTTGCATTTGAAATATGACAACTTATTTCACGTATGTATAATAACTAAATTATTTTAATTTAGAATATTTAAACACTGCACCGGCAAAACCTCGTATCCCACAATGCTCTTCCTGTCCATTATTCTCCTAATGACTGGTTAAGCCTCCCAGTCACATACGGATATGCAGTCCATCACAACAAGTTTCGTTGTGTTCATTTTCGTATGTCAATGTATAAAGTGAATCGAACTTTACTGTTCCCCGCTGAAGGAATGTGCGTTTGCATGACGTATTTAAGCACTCCTACTGTTTAACACATTTAATGTTAATATTCCTGTACACATAGGCCCAAGGATAAGAAAACGATCACAACGAAAATTGTTTTCATGGACTGCATATCTATATGTGGCTGGGAGGCGTGACTAGCCTTAATTAGAATAATTGATAGGAAGAGCATTGTGGGATACGATGTTTTGCCGGTGCAGCGACGATATGTTAGAATTACATTGTATATTAATTTAATCAAGCCTCCGTGGCTCATGCGGCAGCGAGCCGGCCTCTCACCGCTGGATACCGTGGTTCAAATTCCGGTCACTCCATGTGAGATTTGTGCTGGACAGAGCGAAGGTAGGACAGGTTTTTCTCCGTATACTCCGGGTTTTCCTGTCATCTTTCAATCCAGCAACACTCTCCATTAACATTTCATCTGTCATTCAATTATCATTGCGCCAGAGGAGTGCGACAGACTTCGGTAGCCAGCACATTTTCCATCCTCACCACTAGATGGGGGCTTCCTTCATTCCATTCCTGACCCTAACAAATGACTGGAAACAAGCTGTGGATTTTCATTATCATTAATTTGATCAGTGACATTAGAAAGCAATCAGGTACCATTTTCACATTCATTTTCATCCCAATGTACAGCAAAGTTAGTGTGAAAATATTAGGACCCGTCTGACTTTATTATTATTATTATTATTATTATTATATTATTATTATTATTATTATTATTATTATTATTATTATTATTATTTTAACTTCTTTAAGTTCTGATAGCCAGAAGAATGTCATTTAACTTGTTAATTGGCTCCTACAGCCTGCCCTACAGAAGACATCATCAGAAACCGTAAATCCTTTTGAACTCTGGTTGCAAATCAAATATTCGCGGAGAAAGTTAAAATGAGCACGAAAAAACAATGAACATAGAATCCATGAAGAGATTTTTGGAATAAGAATAAGAATAAGAATAAGAATAAGAATAAGAATAAGAATAAGAATAAGAATAAGAATAAGAATAAGAATAAGAATAAGAATAAGAATAAGAATAAGGATAAGAATAAGAATAAGAATGCCGGGCTGAGTGGCTCAGACGGTTAAGGCGCTGGCCTTTAACCCCAACTAGGCAGGTTCGATCCCGGCTCAGTCCGGTGGTATTTGAAGGTGCTCAAATACGACAGCCCCGTGTCGGTAGATTTACTGGCACGTAAAAGAACTCCTGCGGGACTAAATTCCGGCACCTCGGCGTCTCCGAAGACCGTAAAATTAGTTTGTGGGACGTAAAGCAAATAACATTATTATTTTTATTATTATTATTATTATTATTATTATTATTATTATTATTATTATTATTATTATTATTATTATTATTATTATTATTAAGAATAATAACAAGAACAAGAACAAGAATAAGAATAAGAATAAGAATAAGAATAAGAATAAGTTGTCAGACTAAGATGACAAGTTCAAAACGCCCTCCTTGAATGGGCGTAACGAGGGTAATCTTCGTATTCTTCGTGTTACACTGTCTCAGAGACCTCTCGGTATATGTGAGATTCATTAGCTATGAAGTGAAAGCCTTTTACGCTCGGAGATATAGCTTCGCTCACACCAACTTATAACAAACATGCTGGCTGTGTGGCTACCGGAAGTGTGACTGTCATTTCAATCTTTTTTTAAAACCATTCATTCCAGTTAATGAACGTTTCTACTTATTATTTCATTCACAGAGCGGTGAAAGGCTTGAGCATGTATCTAATTTTCAAACTGTTATTTATTCTGTAGAAACCTGTGCCAAGTGGTTTCCAGTATATTCTTCGTAACAAATAGGATGATTATGGTGCAGAGGGCTGAGATTATGTTCTGACAGCTAGGGAAATTTCATTTAACTTGTTTATTAGCTCAGACAGCCCATCATGCAGTGCTGTTGGAAGGTTTACATAAGCGGAAGGAGCAAACCACTCTGGAAAATGTCTGAGATATAAGTATGTATATTTACTGTATTATTAGCACGCCTGGTGGTCATGATCGTTAAGGAGTCAAGTCTGTATCGTCTGACACCGTAGTTAGCCGGTTCGAGTCCCGTTGATTGAATATTGTCACCATCAGTATGCCAGCCGAAGGTAGGAGGGGTGGTGGTACACAAGTCTGAGGACTATGTTAAAATCCCTGCTTGGAAACCTGTAAATTAAGGAAACAAAGAGTGATCACCCTCTCTTGATTCCCTTTCAACTTGGTCTGGGGTGACTAAAATTTTCCAAACCTCTAAATTATTAACACAGTTTTGACATTTAATATTTTTCATTTAGTCTCCTCTCTGTTAGGCTTAGCCTCTACAAGTTCGGGCCATAAGCCCACTTAGGGTTTTAAGAGCTTTTTATAAGGAGTGAAAGTATTTCGCCTCCTAGCCTTTTTTCATGGCTATGTTGCACCTCTTCTTTTTACTTAAAGGCAATTTAGAATGGTCACTCATTGCCCCTGTTTCAATTGTAATTATTTATAGACCAGTGTAAAACAAACTGTCGAGCAGAAGTGACTGTGAATAAAGTTAGTCAAGCATAACCTCGCAAGAAACTTGTCTCTCTGAGAGACTGGAGACTTTTGGAGCTCAGACTCATAGGCTATGTAAATTAGTAGACGAAACATGCTCTTATAAGTAGTGTACTTGTTCAGGGCTACAATGCTCATCCCCTTTGTATATTATCTTGTTGAAAAGTTTCTATAATTTTCTACCTGAATTTGGACTTTAATTCATTGTTGTGGGAGACGACGGGTTAATTTGTTGTTGTTCATTCACATTTTCTGTCTACCGAATTTTAAACAAAAAAAAAAAAGAGGAAAGAAATCATATTACAAAAATCAGTGCTTTACCTTCAGCTCTGGTCACTTTCTTGTTCGCCCATTCACCCCGGTATCTTCTCACAGCTCTGTGATCCACGATATTCCCGTAACAAGTGGTATAACAGAGTGTGGTTGAATGAGCCTGAACAAAGCCACTTTTTAACGGATTTTCTTAAAATTTGAACTTGAATAAAATACATTTTTATTTTTTCCTGATTTTTTTTGTAAATTTTGTGAAAATCTTCTCTCATTATGTCTGTTTCTAAAGGGCTTCCTTTCCCTTGGTATTTGCGCAAGGAAGAAATTTATGAACTAGCTATTAGAAAGGTCCAGTCTGGTGGTACGGTTGCAACAGATGCATCTAGACTCAAAGATTCCTTGCAGTTGTCTATCAGTATTGCCGTGTTTAGAAACAAGGAAGTTGGTAACGCTTTATCCACTATCACCACTAACATTGCAGAACATGCTTCTGTTCTGAGTTTCTTGAAGGAAGTGAACCCCCCTCCCCCCCCCGGTGGAGGATCCATCGTCTCTGGAACTCAGTGATGAACATTCTAGTATAGCTAACGCCCTGGATGAACATATTTCCAAGCTATCTAATAAAGTTAATCAATTGTCCAGATCGGCGATTGGGAAGAGTGACTATGGTGCCCGATTAAATGTCCATATAGAAGAGGATCCTAATAAGTCTTCTGAAAGTGGGGAATCGGCTGAGAAACAACAAGCTTCTGCCCCATCCAAAAACGTTGTAAACCTCGCTGGTAACTTTTGGAACTTAGTGGATCAAACATGCTCTTATAGTACCTGTTCAGGTATTATCATGTTCATAATTTTCCCTAATTTTGTACCTGATTTTGGACTTTAAGTCATTGTTGTTGTGGGAGCTGACTAGCTCCTTTGTTGTTTATTTCAGATTTTCTATCTATCAAATTTTAAGCTTAAAAAATCGGGAAAGGAATAATATTTCAAAATGTAGTGCTTTAACTTGTGCTCTGGTTACTCCTTACACCTCTGTTATCCACGATATCTCCGTAGAAACAACAACAATAATACTACTACTACTAATAATAATAATAATAGTTTTGGAAAATTACGTCTCTAAGGTCTTGGTAGTGGTCTTCGTTGAATTTAAGAAAGTCTATGACTCGGTCGACCGGGAAGTATTGTTTGACATCTTGATAGAATTTGGAATGGACTGTAAAATAGTGGAAATTATCAAGCAAACTAGACACATTCAAAAGTAAATTTCATGCGAGAACTATCCAAATAGTTTAAATTAACACTGCCGTCAAGGTGGTGGGCTGCCCCCAGTTACCTTTAACTGTGTACCAGGAAAGGTAATCCGAGAATGGGAAAAGGAATTAGCCGGGAAAGGGTTACTGAACAAAGTTCACATTGGATGCTCTATAAACGGCGTGAGTTTATGAATGAATCAATTACACTACCCAGCATGATTTTTGCGGCAAAGCATAGAGACAGATGTGGAACAAATAAACATGCTGAAAGAGCAGGCAGAGAAAGCTGGCCTCCAAATTTATTTCTAGAAAATGAAGTACATATACAATATCTGAACAGCAGCTCAACACCTAACAACAGAGTACGGTAAAAAAGAAAATGTGGCCATTTTCAGATATCTTAGTGAGACAGAGCAGATGGAAACTGGTAAGAAAGAAGCTATCCACATAGGCGAGAGAAAATTGCCGCAGCTTTTCGTAGGACGCATGTCCTATACAAGGAAATGGCAGCCTCAAGGAAAGCTAAACTCAGGCACTATTACACAGTGATGAAACCTGAGTGTCTGTACGCAAGCGAATACCTCAGAATGACAGAAGAGGCCGGACTGAGGGAAGCAGAGAAATATGAGCGCAAGATCTTTCGCCAAATATTGGGTCCTAAGATAAGAGATGGACAGTGTAGACTCCCACTAATAGGAGGGCTATACAAGGATAATGAACGGCTGATGGAGTCAATACGGAAACGGCGACTGAAGTTCTACGTGCATCTGATCTGAATGAATGCACCCCTACTAACGAAGCAGATTTTTAACGTGTTGGACAACAGACTTAACGTCTCGAATAAATGGTTCAAGGAAGTAAGGAAGGACCTCAAGAGCATTAGACTGAATCAGGAGGACGTCTCTAACCGATCAAAATACAGCAGTGATCAACAACTTTAAGGGCTTCCACGATGAGCAAAAGCAAAACAGTGGCTGGACAGAAGATAGAAGACAGGCGGCCAGAGAAAGAACGTTTTTGGGCTGCAAAGGAGGCTTCCAGAAATTCCCTTTAAGTACTTGACGTGGTCACTAATGAAACTAAACATGAATCATAATAATAATAACAATAATATCACTTTCGCAAATAAGATCGGGAAGAAAGAACAGAGGTTTTGAAATAAATAGTCTAGCATTTGTATTTGCAGAGGATTTCGCCATACTTTCAGAAAACCGGACAAATTCAACAGTACAAGTCAACCTCTTGCAAAATAAGATAACAGAACAGGTTTAAGAATTTCTGTAGAGAAAACCTAATTTATGACAGGTACAAAAATTCTCCAGAATTTCTCTTTCTACTTTCTTAATTGTTCACTCTCCAGGATTGCTGTTTTCCTCGGACTCAGCGATGGATCCCTCCTCTACCGCCTCAAGGGCAGTGTCCTGGAGTGTGAGACTTTGTGTCAGGGGGATGAAACTAGGGAGAGGGGCCAGTACCTCGTACAGGGGCCTTGTGGGGGGATGGGAAGGTTGGACGTGCTAGACAAGGAAGAGGGAAGGAAGCGGCCATGCCTTTAAGTCAGGTACCATTGCAGCACTTGTCTGGAGGGGAAATGCGAAACCACGGAAAACCACTTCGAGGATGGCTGAGATGGAATCGAAGCCCCTTCTACTTAGTTGACCTTCCGAGGCTGAGTGGACCCCGCTTCCAGAATTTCAAATAACAGAATTTTGGTCGAATAATGAAGGTAAAGAAATTCAGATATTTGGAAGAAACAATTCAAGAAAACGTTTTGGAAAAATCCGCTGTAGAAGAAAGGGTACATAAGATCGAAAGAGCATACGGCATAACTGGGAATATTTACAACAAAAAATGTGAGTGAATATCTAGTACTGAATTATACAGTGAATAAATTTGAAGTACTGGAAAGGATAATTATACGGAAAGTACTCGGTCAGCTAATAACTACAGAACTCTAGAAATTTCGAAGTAATCATGAAATATAATGGAACATAGAAATTATAACGGGAAAAATTCGGAAGGGTGACTGATATTTTTCGGACATTAATGTAGAATGGATGACATGAGGTAAGAAACAGATCTCCAAATGTCTTTGGAACAGGAAGTCAACAAGCTGGATTCATGATCTCAAGAAAGATTTGGGAAGAAACAATATAAGTGGAAAAAGAAGCAACAGAGTGGTTTTTAGAAAGTGTTAAAAATGGAAGGATTAAAAGGTCTGGATGGAAAGAGAACAGGCTCAAAAATGGACCGGAGAGAGGAAAATGAGACATAGGCCTAGAGAGGAGATGAAGGAGAATAGGAGGAAGAAGAAGGAATAACAAAAGGTGAAGCATTGAAATTATCACGTCTCTAGAAGACCCTAACTGATAAATAGCTGTGTCGGTGCGTCGTAAAACAAATAGCGAAAATAACTGATAAATAATAATAATAATAATAATAATAATAATAATAATAATAATAATAATAATAATAATAATAAGGAATCACTTGATATCTTGCAAAAGCAAATAGAAGAAATTTGGAAGAAGGAGACCCTACCCGAAGATTGGAAAATAGCTTTCATCCATTCATTACACAAAAAAGGCAGCGTGAAGAACATCAACAACTACAGAGGAATATCTTTGCTACCCGTGACTTACAAAATTCTATCACTTGCCATCCTGGAGCGTTTGGAAGCACAAGTTGAACATCAAATAGGTGAATACCAAGGAGGGTTCAGAAAAGGTCGCTCAACAGCTGAACAGATCCAAAATCTCAAAACAATCATCAGATATTGTACACTAAGGTCCAAACAGTATGTGTCTGTCTTTGTGGACTAAGCGTACTACTCCATTGACCGGGAAGTCCTGCTAAACATCTTAAATGAATTTGGAGTTGATTTGAAACTGCTGGAATTAATTAGAGCCACCCTGACCGATACAAAACCCAAGGTGAAGTTCCACGGATGTCTCTCGCATTCCTTTGACATCAAAACAGGAGTCCGACAAGGTGATGGGCTATCCCCGATACTCTTCAACTGTGTTCTTGAAAAGATCATCAGAACCTGGCGGGTGAGATTACAGGAAACCAACTACAGTCCATGGAGAATAGGAACCAAATCCAAGGGGATCGCAACAGACTGCTTAGCATTTGCCGATGATATTGCTGTTCTCTCAAACGACATAGAAATCGCTAGAGTTCAAGTTGAAATTTTAAAGGAAATTGCCGAACAAACTGGTTTGCAGATATCGTTTGAGAAAACAGAAGTAATGACTAACATCAAAGAGGCTCCACCAAAACTCCATACAAAATACGGGGACATCACCCGAGTAGACAAATTCAAATACCTGGGTGAGATCATCATGAAAAATGGACTGGACAAAGAAGCACTTCAGGAGCGAGTACGCAAACTGGAAATAGCCTACCAAACATCCCGCACAATCTACAACAAAAAATGCCTTTCCCAAAACACCAAGATACGTCATTATGAAACAGTTCTGAAGCCAGTAGTTCTATATGCAGCCGAAACCCTGTCTCCAAATGCCAACAAAGGACTCCTTGAAGAACTGTAGAAAAGATAACGCAAAATCGTGAGAGGAATCTTGGGATCAAAGTACAGAAATGGAATCCATCAAAAAAGATCCAACAAGGAAGTCTACAGAAAAATAGAGAAAATTACCGACACAATCAGAAAAAGACGGGCACGATTTTACGGTCATCTGAAAAGAATGGACGGAAGAAAGTTAACTAAAGAAATCTTTCACTTTTTTGATTCAAACCCCGATTTTACGGTCATCTGAAAAGAATGGACGGAAGAAAGTTAACTAAAGAAATCTTTCTCTTTTTTGACTCAAACCCCAAAACCACAATTCCCTGGTTTAAAAATACCAAAGAAGCCCTGCAAATGCTACATATCTCAGCTGAAGACGCCCTTAACAGAGATCTCTTCCGCAAGAAAATATTGACGAACGGGCTAAACCGAGACGAACAGCCGAAGAGAAGACACGGTGCCCCTTGGACAGAGGAGCGTAAGCAGGCCCATTCGCAAAGAATGAGGGAAATTTGGGCGCTAAAGAAGGCCAAGCTCAGTGTCAAATGCAACAAGACTTAACGTGGTCCTTGATGGCCCCAGCGAATTATATATTATAACCTTCCAATGTATGTCAGGATGAGATTGGTGAACACATTGGAAGTTTATGTCGAGAAATAATGTCAATGAAATCTTATGTCCGGTTGTCACACCTCCAGATGAATTAGAAGGCAGTTGATTTGTCTAATTACGTGAACGGCATCGCTGAATTGAAGATATCAGCGGATTGATAACAAGCTCTAAACCCCGTGGTATCTCGGAAATATTAGTAGAAAGTTAAACATCGGGAAACATGGGGCAGGATTAAATGAATAATACGTATTCCTCAAGTAAACTTTCCGAAATGCATGAACGGCAGAATATCTATAACAGAATGTTACTGAGGGCCATGAAATATGTAAATAATAAATTCATATGAGAGGGCCATACCTTGTACATCTAGTCTCGCACGATCCGACGATCGAGATGAAGAAGAGAAACTGTCGATTACTAACCTAAATACGAGGCGGCAATTATTAAATAAGTTCCTTTGCTAGTACAGCTGATTTGTACGAGATCGTCTTGCATTATGTGTCAAATGTTTCCAATTGTCAGGAACATATGGGAGCTAGAAGCTGAGAAGAATTCTGAAAAGCAAACCGTCTGCAATTATTATGTTGTGGTAGAATCTGTTTTGTCTCTGAAGAAGTTGTCACTCTCAATCTGCATCTCAGAAAGATCGGAAGCAAGAATTCATAGGGAAAAAAAATCGTATTGAAAGGAAATATTAGAGAGATATTGGCATATCATAAACATATAATATTGTAAAACAAGATATCTTGTTATTGAATGAAAAAGGCAAGTGTATCATTTGAACTGTAAAAATTGTATTAAGGTGTATAACATTGTTCTAATTGATATCTCTGAGTTTCAGGTAATATGGAACAGTCAGCATTTGATTATTCAAATGAAATGAGAGCACGAATCAACATGAACAACTAAAATAGAGGGACCTCAAAGGATCTGACCAAAAATGTGATGGACAATACTTGATAATGTTATTGAGTGAGAGCTGAACTCGGAAGGTGACACCGTCGTGGAGCAACAATCCAGGATGAGTACTTGAATATCTTATATATATTCCGCCACGTAATTGCTTATTGTAGTTGTAGAGTAGTATTTATTTTAATGTCGGTTTGACATGTATAATTTTAACTTGAAAGCGACCGTTATTTGTTGGACATTGCGTTGTAATACTTATGATCGTTACGTCTAGTGTGGTGAGCCAGACTATGTTGTGATAATATGCGATGGTTGTGTAAGATTTCTTTAATGTTTGCTAGCCAGGTTTTACGAAAGATTTTTCGGCATGGATGTTATTGGTATCGTAATGATGTTATGGTATTGAACGCTAATTTAACTTGTAGCTCAGAATACCTCGGAGGAGCTCGGTATTTTGCGACGTGCGATTCTGTGATCTTCAAAATGTTATGCGCTTGTGTGGAAATACAGTGTTTTGATAATAGAAGTGTGATACTATTGTGGTGATATGGTGTTAATGCGGCAACGTATTTAGTAATTTTACGTAATTGCCTGAATAGATTGTTCTTTAGTATTGTGAATTCGCTGTGCATGACGAGTTGTGCGATGTAATAAGGTGTTAGTTACGGTAGGTTCTTTGAAAGTATTTACGTGGATAGAGAGATGTGATGATTATAGACGCGTCATTAGGATTGCGAATTTTATGATGATGTTATGTGAAGGTCCTGATGATGGTATTGACGGTAGGAACTAGGTTGGTCATGCGTGAATTTTGATGTTGTCGTGATGAATAATTTATTTAGGTACGAGGCCGTATTTTAGAATAATGTTATAGGATGTTGCACTCACGAACACTAGTAGTTGGTCGTCACATTTATCCTATTTAAATACAAGATTGACCAGAGCGCACGATATTAAAGGGATGTTTAGGATCTTCGCAAGATAATCGGTAACGTAAAGATATTGAGGTCATGTCGTAAAGGAAATATGATCTTCTATGGTAAGTAAATCATTTCTTTGCTAGTTGGATTTTGTAGATCATTTGAGTTGACGCCTAGTGCTAATGTAGTATTCCAGGTCAAACGTCGCAGTGGTATCCGGAGGCGCAGAATCAACGTAGTTAGACAAGGGTATTGTAGACGTTGCAATGTCTTTTGATGTCTTTTATCTAGGCGCAGTCACCGATGAATGTATGGGAGGATCGAGTCTGTCTTTTAAATGCATGATTTTGATGGATGTCATATTATGTTACGATCCTGTGTCTTTCAAACATTTCTATTGCATTTATGGTGATTTTATGAAGTTAGAATAACGGTATTTTTCAAGTTGCTAGATAGACAGATACCGACATATAATGCGGTGATTTTTAAAAAGAGAAATGACGGAATATTGTGAGATATTTGGGTAGAAAATAGCATTCTGAAGTGGATGATTCTATAATTCCCAGTGATTTATTTTTAGAAGAATGCAAGGTTGATAACTGATCTTTCACTGTAAGCCTTCAGCAGAGGGACACTTTGTCTCTTTTTGTTTTTCGATTGACGATGTTATAACTTATTTGTAACAAGAGCTTGAAGTTAGGTGTTTATTTTCTGTTTAACATAATATTTTCCTTCCTATATCCGTTTGAGTTGCCTTTAATTTGCTCTTAATGTAATTGATACTTCTGAAGTTATTTAAAAATCATTAAACGGAATATCCTTCCATAAATAAAACATTTTACGGAGTTCTCATTTAAAGTAGCGTAGGAACACTAGATTAGTTATTTAATTTAAGATATGATTTAATGATGGTCAATGTATCTTAACGAATATGCCAATATTCTCGATCTCTTAATACTCTATTGCGGGATATTCACGTAATTTAGGCAGAAATTATGATCACATTCTACGTTAAAAACACGATGATAACAGTCCACTTAATTAACCTGTGACCCAACTCGTCGGACTTGCACGTCCCTTGAGTGGAGCCTTCATGGATCTCCGACTGCATTGCTTCGCCGCGGCCTAACCCAACACTGAGATACGGAATTAAGATTTACAAAATGGTCACAGGGATTGCTGTCAGGGCACATATAGGTATATAATTTTACTTGGCGCCCAACGTGGGGCCAGAGTTGAATTATTTTATTACCGAACGACTAGAGTCGAATTACTTATCGCTTGGCAGTGGACTTGAGCTGTATACATCATCGTTTATTGCCTGTCAGTGGAATTCGTGACGAAGAGAACAGAATAGAGATTATATCATTAAAGAAAGGAAAACTCGAAAAGACATTGGTAATCAGAGAACATTGAATTTATAACGTCGTTGGTGAAGGATGTTTGAAATATTATTTAATCGTACATTTTATGAATAATACTGGAAGGATTTGACCGTTAATTAATACTACGATTTTACTTAGTTTTATTTTATGACATTATGGAAGGATTTTCCGTAGAGTTTCAGCTCTTGTTAATCGGGATAATGAGTCATTTAACTTTGATAGAGCGATAGGTTGTTCCGTGTCACTTATTGTTGGATGTCCGTCATATTTCGGGTCAGATCCGGAGAGACCCATACGTTCATTTATTGAATCTAATTCGTGAGGTGCTAGACAAGTATAGGTGTTGTGGAAACACTGGATAAGGACTATAGAGAGATTGAGGGTGACATATTCTTGATAAGGAACGATATAGGAAATTACGATGGCGTCTCTTGCACAAGTAAAACTGTTATTGGAAGAGCTCGCTGGAAAAATGAATAAAATGCAGGAATCGCAAGAGAGTACAGAAAAGAGAATTCAAGAGGTACGAGAATCGCAAGAAAGTACTGAGAAAAAGATACAAGAAGTACGTGAGTCACAAGAAAGTACCGAGAAAAGGATTCAGGAGGTACGTGAGTCGCAAGAGAATACTGAGAAAAAGATTCAGGAGGCACAAGAAAATACCGAGAGGAAAATCCAGGAATCACAGAATACTACTAGAGCAGAAATCCACGAATCGCGGGAGAAAATGCAAGGAACTTTTGACAGAATCACCGATATGGTGCAAGAAAATATGAAGGTGATGCAAGAAGAGATTGTATCATTAGGATCGAAAGTCGCTGAAGTACAAGGAGAAGTATTAAATTTAAAAGAAGAAGTGAATGCGGCGATGAATGAGAATAAGAGGAATTTTCAAGAAAAATTCGAAGAATTGAAGGATGATTTTAAGTCAAGCATCCAAGAGTTGCGAGTTCAAGTCGACCGTGACCTTAAAGAGCTCAAAGAAGAAGTAGATGTGATGCAGGAAAAGATGAAAGAGTCTGATAATAATTGGGATGGAAAACTCAAGAAGGTATCGGATGAAGTCAACATCACCAATGAGAATATACGGAAAGAGATAACCCAAGCAAGAGAACAGATCAATGACAGATTCAATTTGATAACGGAAGAATCTGAAGAGAATAAAGCTTTGATGAATCAGCAAATAAAAGGATTAAAAGACGACTTAAATGCTATTCAAAAGGACGTACAGAACCTGAGGATTGAAAACGAAACAAATAGGAATTTGGTATCATCGTTGAACGACCGACAGACGATAATTGAGGATGGAAGGAAGACTGAAGTAAACAGTCAATTTGAGATACCTCAGCTTTGCGTTGATATTAATGACAACGGGACAATTCATACAGGAAATGGAACCCAGATTGTTAACATTATACGCACTTATGAAGATAGGCCTAAGAAATTTAACGGAAATATAGGATCCAGTATGACTCCTCGTGGTTTTCTAAGAGAGATTGAGGAATACTTTAGGGAAGCAAAGGTAACTACGGAGCGTCAGTTAAAGACAGTGGAGAAACACCTAGAGGGTGCACCACTCATTTGGTTTAAGGCTTTTCGCTACGTTTTTGAAGATTATGCAGGCTTTAAACAAGCTTTCTTGGATAAATTCTGGGGGATCGACGTTCAGCAAGGAATCAGACTCGATCTATACTCAAAGAAATACTCTTTAACAGGACCGAGTAGGTTTGCCGAATACTTCACGATGCAATTTCATCGACTGAAGGAGCTTGATTCTCCACCTACAGAGACAGAAATGGTACGAGCAATAGTCAAACAGTTCCCTGCGGATATACAGAGATTATTGACGGCGGCAAACATTCAATCAGCCGTGCAAGCGGAGTCGATACTTCGGCAAATTGACAGCACGACAACACATACTAATAGCCGCATAGTAAGACACGTCGATCCGACGGTAAATGTTGTAACACCAGCAGGAGATGAAGGTGTAGAAAGAAACCAGGGATACAATAGTCACGGTCAAGGAGATAGACCTAGGACGAATGAAAGCTACAGAAGAGTGGAACATAGGGATGAGAAGAGTGACAAGACGCGCCAGAAGTGGACACCGTTTCGGAACGAAGAGCGGAGATATCCTAGGTATTACAGAAATACAAGGTGGAGTCGGAACAGAGATAAATGGCCGTACCGCAGAAATAGGTATCGAGAAAATTCAAGACAATCAGATATTCGTCAGGACGAGGAGATAAACAAGGAAAGAGAGAGGTACCTTAGCGAATTAAGAAAACAGCAGGAATGCAAACAATGGGAACGAGCGATATTGAATCAAGATATGAACGCTGATTGCGTGGGCGCGACTAGTCTGTTGTATCAGCAAGAGCAAAGAAAGGAAAGCGCTGATAAAACGTTAAATCCCGCAGCCACACCATTTGACAAGAATAATCAAGGCAATGACGGGGTGAAAAAAAAACTTCGTTTTGGAATCAGTAACAAATAATAGAATTAGTAAGTTAAATCCAAATTATAGGCAACACGAATGGGTCATAGCAGGAATCGAATCGTGGGAATTTGAACCCGAGGAATTGCTGCACGAAGACGGTCGACCAGAAGGAACGAAATTAAAGAGAGGACTACCCGTTATTTACGTCACAATATTGGGTATTCGAGTATTGTCATTATTGGATACTGGAGCAAGTATAAGTATCATCTCCAAGTTATTATTCTCAGAGTTACAAAACAAAACACACTTGCCTGTAATTCCGATTGCCAACATAAAAATCAAGGGCATAATCCCAGATAAGGTTACGAAATGCAAGATACAAACTTATTTGCCAACAGAGATCGGAGGAAATTTAATGGAACATCCATTTGTAGTCATGGATAAAATCCAATATAACTTAATTATTGGATCCGACTTTATCAGGGAAAACAACATAATAATTGATTTAAAGAAAGAAGAAATAAGGATCAGATGTGACGGTGAAAGAGGACAGGACATTACAGCTAGAATAGAAAACAAGGAAACGAGTGAGCTACAGAAAACCATGAACATTTCAATAAATGAAGCTGCACATGTTGCCGAGAAGATAATGGAAGGATATGACGCAGAAGATGCCGTGTGTGGACAGACAATCGACAGTGGAATAGGAGGAAATCCTGAACAGCAAGGAATAATTGAGGATCTGCTGAAAAGGTATAGCAATGCTTTTAAGAGCCAGCCTGGAGCAATAAAGAACTTTGAGTACAAGTTATTAGTGAAAGATTGGAGGCCGTTTAAGATCAAACCGTATCCGATACCAGATAAATTCATGCCCGAGGCTAGGAAGGTAATACAAGAAATGATTGATAATGGTATAATATCTAAAGCACATACACCATTCGTTAGCCCTCTGGTAGTGGTAAGAAAAAGCAATGGATCGATTCGCGGGTGCATTGATGCGAGACAGGTCAACTCCAAATTAATTCCTGAGTATGATAAAGCCCCAGTAATAAAGGAGATAATAAGAGGATTTCGGAACAAGAGATTTTTCACGATATTAGATTTGACTTCCTCATACTTCCACATAGTTTTGGAGAGTAAATCCAAACTATTTACTGGTTTCATGTTTGATAATCAAACGTATATCTTTGAAAGACTCCCATTCGGCATTTCTAATTCTGCGGCTGCGTTGGTACGAGCTTTAGACAGGAACTTGAAACCGGAAGTAAAAGAATTTATAACCATTTATGTTGATGACATCGTACTGGCGACAGTAACTTTCGAGGAGCATGTAGTCAAGTTGGAACAGCTGCTAAGAAATTTAGATGAGGCTGGATTCAAAATCAATCGATCCAAGTCAAAGTTCTGCCAATTTGAAATCTTGTTTGTTGGACATGTAATTGATGGAACTGGAATAAGACCAAACCCGGTTAAGATACAGGCCATATGTAATTTTCCGAAGCCCAGAAGGATTAAGCATATCCGACAATTCTTGGGAATGACGAGATTTTTCGCTAGCCACTGTCCAAGGTATACAGAGATATTAGCTCCCCTGCAAGATTTACTGAAGACCAATAATCGTTGGCGATGGAATGAGAGTCATGATCGAGCTTTTGTTAACGCGAAGGAATTACTAGCTAACAGCATAAAGCTCGGATATCCGGACTTTGATCGTGAGTTTATCATTCAATCTGATGCCTCAGCAGTTGGAGTTGGAGCTGTTCTGTATCAGGAGAGTAACGAGAAGAATAATATAAACTATTTGGCCTTCGTTAGTAGAAAATTGAGAAACCATGAACTTAAGTATACGACCACTGAGCTTGAGATGTTGGCCATTGTTTACGCATTACAGCAGTGGAGGAAAATCGTGTATGGGTATCCAGTAGTCATTAGGACGGACCATAAGGCGCTAACGTTTGTGTTAAAAACCACATTATCCAGCGAGAGAGTATCACGATGGGCACTTTATGCGCAGCAATTTAATTTAAGAATTGAGTTCTGCCCGGGTAAAAGTAATGTGTTGGCAGACAGTCTAAGCCGAAATCCAACAGAAGAGCCTCTGGAGGTCAATGTGATCGAAGTAACTCAAGAGGATGAAGAATGTTTGGAAAGCCTAAAACGATTGCCGGAGTTGCAACTTGAGGATTCATCTCTGAAAGAGATTATTGAGTATTGTCTAAGAAGGTCAGCTAATGATGGACCCGAAGATCAAATAAATGATTATGTGCTGATGAATAACATCTTGTATAAGTACATAGACAAAGATCGGAAGAAATTAAGAGTGGTGGTGCCACGCAAATTAAGATGTAAACTCATATGGTACATCCATAGAATGATTGGTCATGGTGGACTAGATAAATTAGCGGCTACAATAGGAGAGACTTTCACATGGACTGGGTTCCGGAGAACCATAGGTAGAATAGTAAAAACCTGTGATATATGCCAGAGGGTGAAATACAACTCCGTATTATTGTATCAACCACCGATAGCTGTAATACCAGACCGACCTAGGGAAGTATATGCCATGGACTTGTATGGGAGTTTACCCGTAGGTAAACGTGGAAACCGTTTTGTTTTGGTAGTCCTCGATGTGATGTCAAAATTTGTATCACTTCAGCCCATTAGGAAGGCCAACTCTAAGTCCATAATTAGGAGTTTAGAAAGAGTAACGATACCAAAGATGGGTAAACCAAAATGCATAATAACGGACCATGGAACACAGTTTACGTCAAACGAATTTGCGGAAGCTTTAAGAAAAATGAACATTCAACACCGGTTTAGTTCAATAAGACACCCTGAATCCAATGCAGCTGAGAGGGTCATGAAAGAAATTGCGAAATATTGTAGAATTTTCTGCCATGAACGTCATTGGACATGGACTTCTTGTTTACCGACAATAGCCGATTGTATAAATTTTACATGGCACGAGTCTATCGGCAATATTCCAAGCATTCTTCACATGAACGAGCAACCAAGACGTCCCTGGAACGAGATAATTGCTAGACCAGTCGAAGAAAGTCCTAGCGTCGAAGAGAACATAAAGCAAGCTCAGGCGTGTATGAAAAGGCAAGCCGAAAAACGTCTCAAGAAGTTAAGGCATAAGAAATTTCGAGAACCTTTGGAGGTTGGAACCTATGTTCTTGTAAGAAAACCAGCCGTGTCTTGTCCTACGGAAAAATTCTATTCCAAGTTTGCACATTTGTACATCGGGCCGTTCAAGGTTATTGAAGCGTTGGGCAATAACGCATATAAAATACAGAGTTTGGAGTCCAACAACATTGCTATTTTCAATGCTTCAAGTCTTAAACAGTACAGTTTCCCGATCGTTGATGAGGAGGAAGTTAATATCATCGTGGAAGACGAAAGAAACGGAGATGCTTGGGATGTTTATTCGTTGACCGACGGATCAGATGACGAATGATGGAGTCCAGACAAGATTGGAAGGCAGGATATGGTATAACAGTATCTCAAGACCAGAGTTGTTTTCGTTCATCTCAGACCTGATAAAAGAAGATTTCATTGAAGAAGAGAATTATGATTAGATCTGGCATGAACATGAAATTTCTCCTTTCATACGAAATTTCATTTTTCGAGTAGAGGAGGAATATAACCTTCCAATGTATGTCAGGATGAGATTGGTGAACACATTGGAAGTTTATGTCGAGAAATAATGTCAATGAAATCTTATGTCCGGTTGTCACACCTCCAGATGAATTAGAAGGCAGTTGATTTGTCTAATTACGTGAACGGCATCGCTGAATTGAAGATATCAGCGGATTGATAACAAGCTCTAAACCCCGTGGTATCTCGGAAATATTAGTAGAAAGTTAAACATCGGGAAACATGGGGCAGGATTAAATGAATAATACGTATTCCTCAAGTAAACTTTCCGAAATGCATGAACGGCAGAATATCTATGACAGAATGTTACTGAGGGCCATGAAATATGTAAATAATAAATTCATATGAGAGGGCCATACCTTGTACATCTAGTCTCGCACGATCCGACGATCGAGATGAAGAAGAGAAACTGTCGATTACTAACCTAAATACGAGGCGGCAATTATTAAATAAGTTCCTTTGCTAGTACAGCTGATTTGTACGAGATCGTCTTGCATTATGTGTCAAATGTTTCCAATTGTCAGGAACATATGGGAGCTAGAAGCTGAGAAGAATTCTGAAAAGCAAACCGTCTGCAATTATTATGTTGTGGTAGAATCTGTTTTGTCTCTGAAGAAGTTGTCACTCTCAATCTGCATCTCAGAAAGATCGGAAGCAAGAATTCATAGGGAAAAAAAATCGTATTGAAAGGAAATATTAGAGAGATATTGGCATATCATAAACATATAATATTGTAAAACAAGATATCTTGTTATTGAATGAAAAAGGCAAGTGTATCATTTGAACTGTAAAAATTGTATTAAGGTGTATAACATTGTTCTAATTGATATCTCTGAGTTTCAGGTAATATGGAACAGTCAGCATTTGATTATTCAAATGAAATGAGAGCACGAATCAACATGAACAACTAAAATAGAGGGACCTCAAAGGATCTGACCAAAAATGTGATGGACAATACTTGATAATGTTATTGAGTGAGAGCTGAACTCGGAAGGTGACACCGTCGTGGAGCAACAATCCAGGATGAGTACTTGAATATCTTATATATATTCCGCCACGTAATTGCTTATTGTAGTTGTAGAGTAGTATTTATTTTAATGTCGGTTTGACATGTATAATTTTAACTTGAAAGCGACCGTTATTTGTTGGACATTGCGTTGTAATACTTATGATCGTTACGTCTAGTGTGGTGAGCCAGACTATGTTGTGATAATATGCGATGGTTGTGTAAGATTTCTTTAATGTTTGCTAGCCAGGTTTTACGAAAGATTTTTCGGCAAGGATGTTATTGGTATCGTAATGATGTTATGGTATTGAACGCTAATTTAACTTGTAGCTCAGAATACCTCGGAGGAGCTCGGTATTTTGCGACGTGCGATTCTGTGATCTTCAAAATGTTATGCGCTTGTGTGGAAATACAGTGTTTTGATAATAGAAGTGTGATACTATTGTGGTGATATGGTGTTAATGCGGCAACGTATTTAGTAATTTTACGTAATTGCCTGAATAGATTGTTCTTTAGTATTGTGAATTCGCTGTGCATGACGAGTTGTGCGATGTAATAAGGTGTTAGTTACGGTAGGTTCTTTGAAAGTATTTACGTGGATAGAGAGATGTGATGATTATAGACGCGTCATTAGGATTGCGAATTTTATGATGATGTTATGTGAAGGTCCTGATGATGGTATTGACGGTAGGAACTAGGTTGGTCATGCGTGAATTTTGATGTTGTCGTGATGAATAATTTATTTAGGTACGAGGCCGTATTTTAGAATAATGTTATAGGATGTTGCACTCACGAACACTAGTAGTTGGTCGTCACATTTATCCTATTTAAATACAAGATTGACCAGAGCGCACGATATTAAAGGGATGTTTAGGATCTTCGCAAGATAATCGGTAACGTAAAGATATTGAGGTCATGTCGTAAAGGAAATATGATCTTCTATGGTAAGTAAATCATTTCTTTGCTAGTTGGATTTTGTAGATCATTTGAGTTGACGCCTAGTGCTAATGTAGTATTCCAGGTCAAACGTCGCAGTGGTATCCGGAGGCGCAGAATCAACGTAGTTAGACAAGGGTATTGTAGACGTTGCAATGTCTTTTGATGTCTTTTATCTAGGCGCAGTCACCGATGAATGTATGGGAGGATCGAGTCTGTCTTTTAAATGCATGATTTTGATGGATGTCATATTATGTTACGATCCTGTGCCTTTCAAACATTTCTATTGCATTTATGGTGATTTTATGAAGTTAGAATAACGGTATTTTTCAAGTTGCTAGATAGACAGATACCGACATATAATGCGGTGATTTTTAAAAAGAGAAATGACGGAATATTGTGAGATATTTGGGTAGAAAATAGCATTCTGAAGTGGATGATTCTATAATTCCCAGTGATTTATTTTTAGAAGAATGCAAGGTTGATACCTGATCTTTCACTGTAAGCCTTCAGCAGAGGGACACTTTGTCTCTTTTTGTTTTTCGATTGACGATGTTATAACTTATTTGTAACAAGAGCTTGAAGTTAGGTGTTTATTTTCTGTTTAACATAATATTTTCCTTCCTATATCCGTTTGAGTTGCCTTTAATTTGCTCTTAATGTAATTGATACTTCTGAAGTTATTTAAAAATCATTAAACGGAATATCCTTCCATAAATAAAACATTTTACGGAGTTCTCATTTAAAGTAGCGTAGGAACACTAGATTAGTTATTTAATTTAAGATATGATTTAATGATGGTCAATGTATCTTAACGAATATGCCAATATTCTCGATCTCTTAATACTCTATTGCGGGATATTCACGTAATTTAGGCAGAAATTATGATCACATTCTACGTTAAAAACACGATGATAACAGTCCACTTAATTAACCTGTGACCCAACTCGTCGGACTTGCACGTCCCTTGAGTGGAGCCTTCATGGATCTCCGACTGCATTGCTTCGCCGCGGCCTAACCCAACACTGAGATACGGAATTAAGATTTACAAAATGGTCACAGGGATTGCTGTCAGGGCACAATATATATATATATATATATATATATATATATATATATATATATATATATATATATATATATATATATATAAAATAATAATAATAATTTCATGGCCTCAATTACCTTATGAAACCTTTTTAATTTGATGCCATTTGGCTGCCTGCTCACTAGTTACGACGTTCCGTTTTACTGTACGCCTACTAGACGGCACATTAAAAAGTATCCCTGTATAAAGGATTGAGCAGTGCTAACAGCAATATTAAGCTGGAAATGCTGCAGTTCTTTGTTAATATGAAAAGCCGGTTAGTAAAAAATGTGAATTAACGTACTACATAACAATGCACAGTAATCCGTTGCCAATTCAGCATGTAGTAAGCTATTCTAGTTTTAATTTTTGAGTTGCATTTGTGTTTTGTGCTCTGAAATTTCGTCTTTGTCGGAATTAAATGTTATTAATTGTGAGTTAGTTCAGTTGCAGGATATTAACTTATGCACCTTTCGAAATGAGAATGAATTACAGATAAATCTTCGATACCAATGTCGCACTGTCAGTTGGGAAATTTTTGTTCTATACTTCAACACGTACTTTATGTAGGTAACACCACCTAATCGGTTGAACGTCGATTTCGATTATGATGCGTCGTGAAAATTCAATATTCGTTGACTTGGCCCACAACGGGCGACTTGCTCGCACATTACAGTGTGATGGCATTAGTGACAGACCTGCAGCTTAGACCCTTTCCAACAGAACAAAGATGACTAAAGCAGCAATAGCTCAATTGGTAGAGAAAACAACACGAAATCGGGAGGTTGTGGGTTGGGATCACGTTGGCCATTTTCGTTCTGTACGTATCATCTCTTCAACACGTTCTGCATATACGTAACACGACCTAATTTGAAAGTCGATTTCGATAACAATAACACTCTCAAGAACAGTATTTGTCTCTGGTATGCCAGGCGTCGTTGTATCTAGATTTCACTGTAGTATAATTCAAGGCCAATATTTTGAAACAAATCATAATGAAAAATGGGGAAATTTCTTTTCATGATGTGTGTGCAAAATTTCAGCAGTTTAGAAGTGAGCTTAATGCGGAAGGCAGACAAACAAAAATACACAATCTCGTTTTGATATTCTGACACAGATTAGTTGATAAATTTCCGTGTGTAACTTCGTCGAGAAATTTATGTGAAAATATTCTTCTTCCTTGCAGTCTTGATTGTGATTTGTGTCAGGAAGTTCCATACAGTCTTGCTGAAAATTACAAATTATATTGATGGGTAAAGCCTCCGTGGCTTAGGTGGCAGCGCGCTGGCCTCTCACCGCTGGATACCGTGGTTCAAATCTCGGTCCCTCCATGTGAGATTTGTTCTGGACAAAGCGGAGGCAGGACAGGTTTTTCTCCGGGTACTCCGGTTTTCACTGTCATCTTTCATTCCAGCCACACACTCCACTATCATTTCATTTCATCTGTCAGTCATTAATCATTGCCCCAGAGGAGTGCGACAGGCCTCGGCAGCCTGCACAATTCCTATCCTCGCAACAAGTTCGGGGCTTCATTAATCCCATCCCTGACCCGGTCATTGACTGGAAAACAGGTTGTAGGTTTTCATTTTCATTCATGGGTAAGAAGACTTATTCTCAGGAGTAATACTTCTGAAAAGCAAATAAGGATATCAACAAATTTCTGGAGTAATGACACAAGTGCCTTGCTTAAATGTGAAAGCACGTCACTTCACATCGTATTATGTAAGCCCTCCTGTGTTTCACATGTATTCAACAAAAGGGGGTGTCTACTTACCCGAGCCTGTATTCAGTCAGTGCACTATCTCGGGCAAGATCGTTTGAAAATGTTAAGATCCAGATACGCCCGAATGGTCCAAGCGCAGTGAATATTACATGGAAAGAATTGTTATAAACTACATTATGAATGAATCAATTATTATATGCCAGTATTAAATGTTCAAACAAATATTAAAAAGGGCAGGCAGAACAATATGACTACGAGAGACATATCGAGACCAATCTGATCTGTTTATGATGAATACTGCGGAGCAGCGCTGGTCCACAGTATTAATAATTCTGCCTAATAATTACTTTTAAGGGGACTTCCCACTGTCGGCAGCCCTGAAGATGGTATTCCGTGGTTACTCATTTTGACACCAGGCAAATGCTGGGGCTGTACCTTAATTAAGGCCAAGGCCGCTTCCTTCCAACTCCTAGTCCTTTCCTATCCCATTGTCGCCATAAGACCTATCTGTGTAGGAGCGACGTTAAGCCCAACGAGCTAGAATAACATAGAGGGGCTGTATACCTGACATCAGCGCTCCCTGCTTGAAGCAAGTTGATAAGGGGCAGCCATGTTAACGGTTGTCAAAACAAAGCGAATTGGCGCGAGAGCATATGTTGAGGTGACAGGGAGATCGTGCTTGCCAATTTAATTCCCTAAGTTTTAAGAAGTGAAAAGATGGATTCTCGCTTTCAAGAATGCCAGCCGTAAGCTCAGCGTATGGTTGTACTAATCGCAGTAATAAAACCAAGGATATATCGTACTTTAGGTAAGTATTACTGAATTATAGCCGAGATTCCTTTTTGTAATTTCTGTTTGTAATTAAATCCATTTTATTGTTTACTTAGCGAAAGTACGGATAGCTACGGTAATTATTTGTCGAATTTTGTTTCAGATTTCGTTTAAAGAACAAGGAATTAACTGAACAAAGCGTTGTGAGTGCGAAAAGAGATAAATGGCATCCCACTCAATTCAGTTGCTTATGCTCAGTACATTTCCAGCCCTATTTAATTTTCATTCACATTTACAAATAAAGGAAATGGAACGCCCATCACGAAGAAAACGTAACCACAAAAAATCACTTATTTCGTTCAAACGTACACCAAGTATGATAAATACAGCATTTTATTGCTATTTTTGAAATGCATACAGCCTTTATTGTAGATGTCTGTTGCCTTGGTTTTAAAAACTATGCCACACTTCATAATGGACAACTTTCAAGCTAGTAATCCCAGTATGATATGGTAATGGGAGAAACATGATATCCCCCCTATATTATAATAAATAATTACACTAAACGATTATTGTGGTAAAGTATTCATGGGCCGCCTCTGTGATGCACTGGTTAGCGTGAGCAGCTGCCACCCCTGCAAGCCCGGATTCGAGTCCCAGCTCCGCCACGAAATTTGAAAAGGGGCACGAGGGCTGTAACGGGATTCTATCAGCCTGGGGAGGTCAACTGAGTAGAAGTGGGTTCGACTCCCACCTCAGCCATCCTCGAAGTGATTTTCCGTGGTTTCCCACTTCTCCTCCAGGCAAATGCCGGGATGGTACCTAACTTAAGGCCACGGCCGCTTCCTTCTCCCCCCCCACAAGGCCCCTGTTCAGCATAGCAGGTGCAGCCCTCCCTCACAGTCGTATCCCCCGACCCAATGTCTCACGCTCCAGAACACTGTCCTTGAGGTGGTAGAGGTGGGATCCGTCCCTGAGTCCGTGGGAAAAACCAACCCGGGAGGGTAAACAGATTAAGAAAGGAACACAGTACTCATGAGGATGCAATAATTTTAAAATATTAACAGAATGAGGTTGTAACCTATTATAGCTCCCTATGATTTTAAGGTTTCCTGTCATAAATATTTATGTCCATCGTTTTTATTCTAATTTACGCTTAACCACAACAGCCAAGCAGGGTAACGCTCTTGTTCCGATTTCGAGGCCTATTCGTATGTCACTGAGCGATGATTTCGAACTACGCTACAATCAACTGATTGTGATGTTGGCCTCGTGCCGCAATATGATGAAGTGGCGGTATTCGCTTTCATGCTTCAAGCTTTCGGCAACGGACTTTAATTCTCCCCCAGCGATTCTAAAATGCGCATTTTCTACACTTTTCGTCATTTAAAGTCCATGGCCCCTTGCTTGTGTGACAACAGGAAACATGGCGGACGTTCGTTCTATTAGGTTCACCCAGGCAGCGCTTCCGCCTCTCTATGTTATTCTAGCTCGTTGGTTAAGCCACTAACAAAAAAATTTAAGGGTTTTTTATATGCCAAGCTGCCAGAATTTTACTCCGCAGGAGTTGTTTTATGTGGCAATAAATCTACTGATAGCACGTCAAATACCATGGAACTGAGTCGAATTCGAACCTCAGGTGCTCGGGTGCACGGTCAATTTGTGTAATTAATATTCTCATGTACTTACACGTGTATCTGAGTCTGTGTTGCATCATTTCTAGTTCAGCCGTGGGTAGAGTTTCCGGACGTGTAACAGTTGATGACTTGCGTTTCTACAGATAATTAATAATTAAACCTCGCCATGTTACTTCATGAAAGTAATTAAGGAGATCCACAATGAAGAGTTCGACGCAATTTGACAACAAATAACCAAATTATGCTGTCAATTTGTGGCTGATAAAAATTACGTACAGGTAATAAACTTTGCGATACGTTTCCAAATTGATGAGGCCTACGCCTTAAATTTACACTAAAGAAAAACACAAACTGGGTTTATTTATACGGTTGCACGTGTTTGAGCGTGAGAAATGGGAGGCTGTGTGGGTTTGGCAAAATCAATTTATTTATTAGCGGCATGGAAAAGGAGTGAGAAGGTGCTGTGCAAACAATTGTGTGGCGGGAAATGGGGCGAGAATAGGATATGAAAAGCGAGTGTTTTCGGTGATGTGCCTGATCGAAACAAGCGCCCCTCAAACTCGTGTCGGGTTAGACACATTCTGGATTGAAGGTGTCTTTGACGAAGTGTACGAACTGGATTTTGTCGGGGAAATCGACGTTGAAGTTACCGCAGTACACTAGGAGGATGTCGGAGTCCACTCTGACATACAGCGGCACGTACTGCCAATTGTGCACCTAGGACAGTGATGACTACTAAACAGCGTGTGTACTCGTGAGGAATGGAGACAGCGGATGAGTGTCAGCTGCTAGTTAATGTATCGTTACATTTAACCAAGCATTTTCTTATGGATTCATTATTTATTTTCCGTATCTATTTTTAATTACATTATTTTCTAAGTACTTGTATCTGTTACTAAGTCAATATAATTATCATAATACAATTCACTGCACACTCTCACTGATATACTACTACCGAACTCGATAGCTGCAGTCGCTTAAGTGCGGCCAGTATCCAGTATTCGGGAGATAGTGGGTTCGAACCCGACTGTCGGCAGCCCTGAAGATAGTTTTCCGTGGTTTCCCATTTTCACACCAGGTAAATGCTGGGGCTGTACCTTCCTTGAGGCCATGGTCTCTTCCTTCCCACTTCTCACTACATCATCAATCACTACTGATCTGCATTTAGGGCAGTCGCCCAGGTGGCAGATTCCCTATCTGTTGTTTTCCTAGCCTTTTCTTAAATGATCGCAAAGAAATTGGAAAATTATTGAACATTTCCCTTGATAAGTTATTCCAATCCCTAACTCCCCTTCCTATAAACGAATGTTTGCCCCAATTTGTCCTCTTGAATTCCAACTTCACATTGTGATCTTTCCTAGTTTTAAAGACACCACTCAAACTTATTCGTTTACTGATGCCCACCCACGCCATCTCTCCACTGATAGCTCGGAACATACCACTTAATCGAGCAGCTCGTCCCCTTTCTCCCAGTTCTTCCCAGCCCAAACTTTACAACATTTTTGTAACGCTACTCTTTTGTCGGAAATCGCCCAGAACAAATCGAGCTGCTTTCCTTTGGATTTTTTTCCAGTTCTTGAATCAGGTAATCCTAGTGAGGGTCCCATACACTGGAACCATACTCTAGTTGGGGTCTTACCAGAGACTTATAAGCCCTCTCCTTTACATCCTTACTACGACCCCTAAATACCCTCATAACCATGTGCAGAGATCTGTACCCTTTATTAACAATCATATTTATGTGATTACCCCAAGGAAGGTCATTTCTTATATTAACACCTAGATACTTACAATGATCCCCAAAAAGGAACTTTCACCCCATCAACGCAGTAATTAAAACTGAGAGGACTTTCCCTATTTGTGAAACTCACAATCTGACTTTTAACCCCGTTTATCACCATATCATTGCCCACCGTCCATCTCACAACACTATCGAGGTCACCCTGCAGCCGCTCAGAATCTTGTAACTTATTTATTACTCTGTACAAAATAACATCATCTGCAAACAACCTTATCTGTGATTCTACTTCTTTAAACATATCATTGCCATTCTGTCACTCTTTTTCCTAGTCCAATAGTACCAATTTTTGCCAGTAGTCTTCCAAGATCTACCCTATCAAATTCCTTAGATAGGTCAATCGCAATACAGTCCATTTGGCCTCCTGAATCCAGGATATCTTGCTGAAATCCTACAAGCTGAGCTTCAGTGAAATAACCTTTCCTAAACCCAAACTGCTTTCTGTCAAACCAGTTATTAATTTCGCAAACATGTCTAATATAATCAGAAAGAATGTTTTTCCAAAGCTTACACGCAATGCATGTCAAACTGACTGGCCTGTAATTTTCAGCTTTATGTCTATCACCCTTTCCTTTATACACAAGGGCTACTATAGCAACTCTCCATTCATTTGGCATAGTTCCTTCAACCAAACAATAATCAAATAAGTATTTCAGATATGGTACTATATCCCAACCCATTGCCTTTAGTATATCCCCAGAAATCTTATCTAGCCCCTTCCTGTCCCATCCTAGCCATACGATCTAACTGTGTCGGTGCGACGTAAAGCAAATAGAAAAAAAAGATATACTACTACTACTACTAGTGGTAATAATAATAATAATAATAATAATAATAATAATAATAATAATAATAATAATAATAATAATATCGCAGATATTGAAAAACAAGAACGTAAAATTCTTAAGAACGTTTTCGGCCCCATACAAGAAAATCTAATCTAGATCAAAAGGCGAAAAGCATACCTTCATATTCTCACAGATAGTTTCAACAATGCTGTACGGAGGTGACGTATGACATTTTTGAACACATAATTGACTCACAGGTAGGTTATTCAATGTAATAATTTCCCAAAACAGGATAAAGAAGTTGGCAGGAGAAAATAAGTGGGGACATGAATGAATTGAACATCAGGGAATACATTATGAAAAATCGAGAAGTCTTCAGGATCTCAGTAAACAAACGCACATTTGCGATGAAAACTAGCAGCAAGACCGGTACAAAGTGGTCAGAAGAACGTTAGAGGCAACACAGAGTGTTCAAAAAAATTTGTTGAAAGAATAGGAAGGCGAAAGTCATGAAGCCAATGAAAAAGTTCCAATACGCTCTGTGAATGAGCGTAACGAAATAATAATAATAATAATAATAATAATAATAATAATAATAATAATAATAATAATAATAATAATAATAAATCCCTGGAACGTTAACGTCAAGAAGGGACTCGAATAAGTGGGCCTATGTCCAGATGATGCGCACAAACGAGTCCATTTCAGAGCATGTACCGTGACTTCTCGATACTTCCCGAAATGAGAAATGGGCAACTGGTGCAAAGTGGTCGAATGAACGCTTTGCTAGACACAGCGAGGTAATTGAAACCTACTGGATCAATCAAAAATTAAATAAACGCCGGAATGCATATGAAACTTATCTTGGTCCCTAGTTGGCCGACTAGCGAATATCAAATAAATAAATAAATAAATAAATAAATAAATAAATAAATAAATAAATAAATAAATAAATAAATAAATAAATAAATAAACAAATAAATAAATAAATAAATAATCCAAACGTAATGAGAATATAAATTAAGGTCTATACAGGATGGTCGAAAACAACGTGATCCGATTATATGATAGTGTGTTTGTCGTACCGATAAAATAATTTGAAAATAATTTGATATTGCGCACCGTTCTCGTTTAATCAGCTGCTGAATTTAGGCAATCAGATCACTTCATGGGCGAATTCGAATGGTTTTTCTTTGTGAGGCGGTGTTGCTAAATCTGCACGTGGATTATGACGGGTTTGAGAGCATCAATAAAAAAAATACAAATTTTCAGGGTAGGAAATTGAACCCGGTCCTGCCAGGTGACAGGATAGTGTCATAGCAACTACGCTACAGCGACACTGGTTAAAACGCACGGTCTGTTTGATGCTGATCTCTCGGAATCGAACCTGGGCCTCCGGAGTTTTCAGGTAATTATACGAACCACTACACCACGGAGGCCGACTTGTTTAGAATTAACAAATAAAATAGCAACTTTTTTTTTACAAATTGCTGTACTGTACTTCAGACGGACACAGACAGGTCTTACAATGACGAGGGGATAGGAAAGGGTTAGAAGTTGGAAGGCAGCGACCTTGGTCTTAATTAAAGTACAATTTGTCTGATGTGAAAATGGGGAACCGGGGAAAGTTGTCTTCAGGGCTGCCGACAGTGGTGTTCGAACTCACTATCTCCCGAATGCAATCTGACAGCTGCATACCCGAACCGTGCAGCCACTCGATCGGTACAGTAAGATTTGAAAACCATATTCACCAGGTACTTCATTTGTACAGTAGCTATCACGCATAACTTATTATACGTCAGTAACACTTGTCTGGAATCGAATACGCGGCCTTAAATATTAAATGCCAATATGCTGATTTCTCAGCCATGGAGCCGGTGAAACATTATGCCTATTGCTCACGGTAAAATATTTCGTAAAATTTGTTGTACAATTAATTTTATAAAAATTTGGTGAAAACAAGTTGTGTTGCTCACGGTAAAATTATTTTAAAAAATCCGTGGAAGCATCAGAATGGCCATCTATGAACTCACTTCTGAACTAATATTTGTATGTGCTACCATCTATCGATAAATTTTAAACTAAGAATCAGCTGTTCAACTTACAGTGTGTTTAAGAGTATGGCTCCAAAAACAAAGCACAACTTGCTGCTTTAGCTGCAATTATATGTTGTACAGTGGTAAAAAGGAAGAAAAGAAATTCCAGGAAATGCTGGATTCGGGATTGGATCAAAAGAAAAGAAGAAGGTAGGGGATTACTGTCCTTGGTCGAAAATTAGTTGAGGTTAGAAGACTAGGGTTCATATAGGAATTCGGCGATTGTGTTTTCTGCCTCTCTTCTTGCATTTCTGTTGTGGTAAAGTGGCGTTTTAACTTCGTGCAAACAAAGATATTTCTGGTATTCATCCAGTAAAACAGTAACAGCTTCCATAATTCACCCGGATCCTGCCATTTTAGAAGGAAGTGTTTGTTTACAATCGAGCTTCACAATCTTCTCACGACGTAGCGCCAGCATCGTCGTGATGTCAGCTTCGCTGATTCAGCGCCTCCTAGAGGCCTCCTAGGAGGCGCTGGCTGATTGGTTCGTTTCGTAAAATTCAATTTACGGAATAGAACATGTCCTATTTTATGAACAGTTTTATCAAAGGTTTTATAAAACTTGAATTTTACCGTGAGCAACAGGCATTAGACGAGTCATTGCGATGTGCCATTTAAATGAGACAACACTTTTTGCTTATCTTCAAATTTGAAGCGGTTTTGTAAACCACGAACCTCACTCTCGTCCAAATAAAATGTTACCAAGCGTCCTTAATCTGTTAACACTTAGAAGGTCTAGAACTTTAGCTGCAGTCCTCCCTTCTCTGCTCTTCTAGAACTGTTCTCCTCAGTGGCAGGCTCTGGTTGGTACTTGACCAACTTTCCGTCTCATACGGAACAATTACGGTAACCGATCCACATCGTGTTGCCCACGAATCCTTCAAAGTATTAAACAAGGGACAATATACTCAGTATCTCTTCGGTGATAAAGGAAAATATTATCAAAGAGAGGCAATGTATACTATTTTCGTTTCAAAAATGTATTAGAATACAGTGGAAGCTTGATATCTCGAATCATCTCGGGAGCTAAATTTTATTTCGAGTTATCAAAATTTCGCGATATAGAGAATACGGTTTTTTAGCATATTAGCATATGAATCATATGTATCTAAGAGCTTATACTGAATACATTATTTTTAACAGTATTTAAAATGTACAAACAAACTCTGTTTTACATCACTTTAATTATAAACCTTGCTATAGTAAGTTTTTCAAAGACAGTACACAGTGCATACAGTAGTGAAAAAAGAAACATACCTCGGTTAACATATTTAGAAAAAATATCTTCTGCTTGTTACTGTTAACCTATCCTCCCTTCACGTTGGAACTTCTCGTTAATATCACGGAGCCGAGATTCGTAAATGGAGCTTGTCATCCGCTACTTCGGGGGTTGCTTTTTTACGTGACCGGCAATTAATTCACAGCCAAGAAACAGCGAGGATTCGCCGATTTTCCGATCATAAGAAGTTTCAGTTTTTCTAGTCCAGTCATCTGAGGTCCCAGCATCACTGTAAACCTTTCTTTACTTGTTAACTGTTCCTCACAAACCACAAATGCCGTATTGCACAGTTAGTGTTGCAAAAATTCGAGTTACAGAGTATTTTTAGCTTTAAGGGAGGAAATATCTGCTTCGAGGAATCAAGAAATTCGTGTAACCGAATTTCAAATAATAGATAAATAAATACACGTGAAGAATTGGACAAACGGCCGGGAAATTTAAGTAACTTCCAGATCCTGAAAATTCAAGTGATGGAGGTTCAAGATTTTGAGGTTCGACTGTAGTTGCTTAGATGTAATAACTGAAGACCTCCACGGAATAAGAATGTAACAAAAAACTCAGTAATTTTTCAGCAGAGAGTAAAATTATTTTTGGGATTTATTTCATTGTATACCATTGTTATGTATAATGGATTAGGTGTAAACCAGGAATCATATTGAATAGGAGATAGTAGGAAGAATAGTATTAGTTAATAATTAGAGGTACTAAGATAGAATTAGGAATGAGGGGAAAGGGGAGTCAGGATATAACCGTTAAAAAGTGGTGGGACGGGCCCACCCGAAAGATGTAAGTGCCAACCTTGTAGAGTTAGACTGGGCGTGGTACCTTGCATGGAGACTGGTATCCCGCTCGTGCGGGGGGCCACCAAGTATGTTGTGAGAGTATAGGGAAGTAGGGTTGGCCCTTACATGTGGACTTGTCATCCGCCAATGTGGGGGTTCACCCAGTAGTTTTAGTTGGTAGAAAATAGAGCGGCTTCAGCTTTACGGGGCAGGCCGCAATGGGATAGTGAGAGGGACACACGGTCATCTGGTAAGTTGCGGGGGTCCTATTAGGGCCTAGTGGATAGGGCCGGCCGTATCATCATCGGGAGGGCGGCTTCTTCTCACCAGGGGTGATGACATGGCCGGGCAGTAGGGGTAGATGCTTAATTTTGGCTCTTCTTTTACTTTAGATTAGATTTTAGGGTTATAGAGTTGGCCCTTTCATGTGGTGTGGTCATCCGCCCATGTAAAAGGCCGTCAGTAGATTTCGTTGGTATAGTTATGCTTATACTGTTTTTCTTTTTTGTTTATTTTAATGGTTCCTTTTGTTACTAGTAGGGGCAACTTAGTAGAATTAGTGTAGGGTGGTGCCTTACATGGAGACTGGTATACCGCTCGTGTGAGGGAGCACCAAGTTAGTTGACAGGATTGCAGGGTTGACCCTTACATGTGGACTGGTCATCCGCCCATGTAGGGGACAGCTCAGTAGACTAGTTGGTGTGCTTATAGAACTGTTTATAATTGTTTAGTTTAGTTTATTTTATGGTTCTTTCTGTTTCTTGTATTCTAGCACTGTGAACATGTATCGGGGCGAACAGCCTGTAATGTTCAATGTTCAATAAATTTCATTGTATACTACCTGAACCAACATTGCATATGCAAGTGTGCAAATGAGTTCATCTATTAAAACATTTAGCTGGAGTACCAATATTCAGGCTGTTTTACTCTGGACGCAGCAGTAATCCCATCTATCGGAAATGAGTGGCAGCAGAGGAAACAGTTTTTAAAACATTTTAACGTCGCACCAACACAGATAGGTCTTATGGCGAAGATGGGATAGGAAAGGGCTACGAATGGAAAGGACACGGCCGTGGCCTTGATTAAGGTTCAGCCCAAGCATTTGCCTGCTGTGAAAATGGGAAACCACGGAAAACCACCTTCGGGGCTGCCGACAGTAGGGCTCGAACCCACTATCTCTCGGATGCAAGCTCACAGCTGCGCGCCCCTAATCGTATGGCCAACTCGCCCGGTAAGCAGCAGAAACAAATCACAACACAATAGTCAATGTAATGTTATTGCTGATCAGTTTTGTGAGCACTCGATATTGTATACCTTCTCATTTAGTTTTCTTCTGACTCTATGATACAAAAATCGAAATTCATGAATATCCCTGTGACATACGCTCTATGGGGAAAGTGTATAAGACATAAACTATCAAAACTTTAATTCTATACAAGTTTAGCTATGCAGTATTTATCGATACGACCACTTATAACATACACCTATATTAGAGACTGGCTGTTACCCACGGCCTCGCTCGCGAGGATTTCGTAAGCTGATAAAAATTAATATTGTTCCTCGGTACTGCACTAAGACATTATCTGAAAATCCCTAAAGTGTAAAAACTCGCCGAAAAATTGCCTTTTATTTACCCCAGAACCTCTATATAAACCACGTTTGTGGAATTGCCTTTTGGGCCTAAGATGACAGGCTAATGGCAGAGATAAATCTGGAACATGTGACATGGAACTCTACATGTGAGAAAAAGTCCTCTTTTGAGTCGAAAAAAGAAAGGGTTTCTTTATTTCTAGAGAAGATTCCAAATACCATATTTCACGTCTGTAACATCTTAGTTTTTGAGATATAAGTATCCTCATAAAGAGAATTCAACTCCTTCTTCACTTATCTTTGATCTCAAGCTTAAGTCGATTTTCCGAAAAATTTTCTGAAGCAAAAATTTGTGCTTTTATTTTTAAAGGAGATTTCAAATACTCTCAGTCTGTAACATGTTAGGTTTTTGTGATATATTGTAGACTAGCAAATGTACCCGTGCTTCGCTACGGTATTCTGCATTGTATACGAATATTGAAGTAAATACTGTACATGCCGTAAATAAGATTGTTTTAAAATAGCGTGTCTCTTAGCGTTACCCCCTGTGGGTGGGGGCGGTAGAATAACACCCACGGTATCCCCTGCCTGTCGTAAGAGGCGACTAAAAGGGGCCCCAGGGGCTCTGAACTTTGGAGGGTGGTTTGGCGACCACGGGGTCCTTAGCTGAGTCCTGGCATTGCTTCCACTTACTTGTGCCAGGTTCCTCACTTTCATCTATCCTATCCGACCTCTCTTGGTAAACTCTTGTTCTTTTCCGACCCCGACGCTATTAGGTTTGCGAGGGCTAGGGAGTCTTTCATTTTCACGCCCTTCGTGGCCCTTGTCTTTCTTTGACCGATATCTTCATTTTTCGAAGTGACGGATCCCTTCCGCTTTTCCCTATGATTAGTGTTATATAGAGGATGGTTGCCTAGTTGTATTTCCTCTTAAAACAATAATCACCACCAACACTCTTAGCGTTATCCGAGAAACAGCATGGAGAGGTCCCCATACGTTGTTTCCAATGTAAAGTGCTTGTTACGGATTTGTGATGATAACGACAGGCTCACTTGCCTACTGCCATTCACAATCGAGTTGGGAAGTTTACATTATAATTGCAGGCCCCATTGCCTACTGCACGGTCACAATCAATTTGGGTAGTTTCCGTTACAATGGCAGTCCCCCTTTCCTACTTCCAGACATATTACAAATTGAGGAGGTTTTATTGTAATGGCAGGAAACTTCCCTACAACCAGTCAAAATTGAGTTGTGCAGTTATCATTATAATGACAGGCCCTTTTTCCAACTGCCAGCCAGCTTACTGCCAGTCACACCAAGTTGGCGAGTTTCCATCAAAATAGCAGGCCACTATGCCTAATGCCAGTCACATTTTAGATGGTTACATCTGTTTATAACTGCGGGAACGCTTGCCTACAACCAAACACAATCGGGTAAGGGGAGTTTTGAACAAAACTGCATGCTCTCCTGCCCTCTGCAAGTCAAATCGAGAAGTGAATTATTCATTACAATGGTAGGCCTGCCTTATTAATGCCAGTTACACAGGAATTGGAGAAGGACCCCATTCCTACTGCCAGTCAAAGTCGGTGTGGGGAGTACTGATTACAATAGCAGACACACCCTTTCTCGATCGCTACAAAATCGACATCATTGAATATATATAGTTCGACATACGAAAGTATGTGCTTGTTTACAATATTGCAGACCTTCATTTACAGATTAACTGCTGCTAAACGGTACATCATATCGAGAAAGGATTGTACCATAAGACACCGGATTTAGCGGCCTAAATTGCTGGTCTTATGATATCTCATCGATTCGTGGGTCAGATTGAGTTAGAAACGTGGAATATGGTAAACTGTGTGCAAGATTATCTCACATTGCATTGCTTTTCGGATAATTAAGTGACAGCTACATACATAGCAGTTGGCACATATATGGCTACTGGGTGGACCGATTTTCGTGTAGAGTTTGATGATTCTATCTTTCCTATAAGTGATGGAAGGTATGAATTATGTATGTGAAAAGTCCAAATTTATACTTAACATCGAGAAATAGAGAAAAATCAAAAGTAAAAGGGATAGAAATACGACAAAATGTCGTAAGACCAAGGTTGTAGATCACTCCAAATTGAACGGGGATTGTGCCATCCGTTATGTGATAATACTTCCCGAAGGTCTGCACCATCATTAAAATTGCCTCCATATTTCGATATTCATCGGGATAAGAAGGGAAAAATTTAAAGATCTTTGAAGTTTTCCGTCCGTTACAGGCTAAAACGTGTAAGTTTGCCAAATTTCAATATCCTTCTTTGACTGGCAGATTATGCCGCAATCTGGGTTTTCGGCAAGGAGTGTAAAAATTAGGACTTTCAAGAAACTAAACCAAATAAAATGCAGATGGACATTATTACCCCTTAAACGTGTAGCTGTACGAAAATTTCGCCAAAATAGTCAATGTACAGGCACACAGTCGTTACGATTTTATTTACATAGATAGATAAGGAACCTGCTCCACGTACAACACTTTTTGGGCTATATCCGCTGGACGGTCTATTATATCTCCCTTATTAATCCTCCTGTCGAAAAAATGCACATGAAAAAAGTTTTAGAGATGGAATTCCATCACGTTTGGTCGATTTCCAGTCAGGTTGGTCTTGTACTTTATATATTGTGTAAGAGTAAAATCACCATTTCGGTTCCCTATAAACCGCCAGTCCATTCCGGGAACATGAAATGTTATTGACGATTAACACCCACCGTTGGACAGGTGGATGTTGATGTAAAGTTTGATTCAAATATCTTCAGTAGTTTTCAAGTTGTAAGAAATTAGTTTTACACGCACCCGCTCTTGCGTTAAGACCGGTGGGACTTGTACCGAAAAACGGTCCGTTAATGATATCTCCCATATTAATCCTCTTATCGAAATGATGCACAGAGAAAAAAATGTTTAAGAATTTTTTTTACTAAGGCAGGTAGATTTCCATTAAGTTTGGTTGTGTATATTTTGCGGGAGTGCAAAATCACGGTTTCGGTTTCATATAAACCCCCAGTCACTTCAGGGATTTAGAAACAATATTTGCCCTAAAACCTACCAAAGGACAGGTGGATTCTAAATATCAAGCTTGGTGAAAATATATCCAGTAGTTTCCAAGTTATAGACAAACAGACAAACAGACAAACAGACAGACACCAAAACTGAATATATGCAGATGGTCATTATTACGCCTGAAACCAATAACTGTACGGAAGTTTGGCCAAAATTGTCAATGTACAGACACACTCTAGAAGTGCAGACCTTTATTTCGATAGTTCGATAGTTCGAGATATCGATGCTTCACTGTATTCTGTATTTAATTTGCAACGCTCAAACCTGACTGGGTGTAGAACATTCTGTCTATAAAACAAATTGAAAAACATAAGCAATTTAACTTTAGCCGATGATCTAGATGTTTGTCCGACTCGTTGGCTGAACGGTCAGCGTACTGGCCTTCGGTTCAGAGGGTCCCGGGTTCGATTCCCGGCCGGGTCGGGGATTTTAATCGTCTCTGATTAATTGTTCTAGCCCGGGGACTGGGTGTTTGTGTTTGTCCCAACACTTTCCTCTTCATATTCACACAACACACTACACTACCAACCACCACAGAAACACGCAATAGTGATTACATCCCTTCATATAGGGTTGGCGTCAGGAAGGGCATCCGGCCGTAAAACAGGGCCAAATCCACATGTGCGACACAGTTCGCACCCGCGACCCCACAGGTGTGGGATAAGCGGTAGAAAAAGAAGAAAGAAGAAGATGATCTAGATGTTTACTGCTTTAAGGAGCAATAATGATCATCAACAACAAATTGAAAATGTACAACGTGCTCTTCCAAGAGATCTATGTTTCTGTTATATAAGAAAGCAAATTTAACACTCACCTCAGTAGATATTGACACCATGGTAGAGTACTGCAAGTCAGATGGTGAGCCCCTTGGGTTGCTCTTTGTTTTACGTCATACCGACACAGACAGGTCTTATGGTGAGATGAATTAGCACAGTGCTAGGACTGGGAAGGATACACTACCAAAATGTGTTTACAAATGGGAAAAGCTGTATACAAGGAACTTGATATACAAGGCACAGCATAACATTTGATTGCTTCAACACATTATACAATATGTACATAAAATAGAACGAAACTTTTCTTGAAGCTTGTTGAGTTGCACACGTTTAATGTTAATATAAGGTAGTAGGCTGATGGCCTGAATAATATTTACAAATTAAGATTCCTATATACATTCAATCTTGTCTTGATGAGACAGTCTGTTCAAATGAGAGAATGTTCTTGATAGTCGAAAACTATCGGTCATGTATAATAACAAGTGGAACTCGTAGAGAGAGTTCGTATTAGCAGAATGCTAACAGGAGGCGTATAACTTGCAAGGAACTTGCGTCTAGTGTTCATGTATAGCAGAATGCTATGATTGGACTCGGAGCACTGTAGGGGACTTGAGTGAGTAGCAGAATGCTTGGATGGGTGCTCGACGTGGCTACGGGATGTAGGATGAATGAGGCAATGTCCAGAGGTGAAACCTCACGGCCAGGAATCAGTCCACCTGTTCAGAACACATTTTTATGAGGGTACCTCCGTGTCTGACTTACGGTGTAGTCTGGTCGTTGGACACTGTAGGAGTCCTGGAGAGGCGAGAAACGTTGCTCCTTTTATAGCGCTGGCTGACGTCACCGACGATCACGTCAGCGCACTGCAGTCTGCCTCGTGGTCTCTGGAAACATCCATGTGTCGGGCGGGCTGGGGAGATTGTAGGCGCGGAGGACACACACAACAGGAAACCGTGCAAAAGCCATCTTCAATTCTTCCGACAGGGAGTTTCGAACCACTGTCTCCCAAATTCAAGATCATAGGTATGTAAGCGAAACTGCTGTAACCAATCGCTTGATAACTAGGCCCCGGATGTTGCCCCGGATATTGCCCCGGATATTGCCCCGGATGTTGCCCCGGATATTGCCCCGGATGTTGCCCCGGATGTTTATGACATGTCATATTTTATTTCTTTATATTATTTCTATGGAAAATAGAACTTAAGCATGATTTTATCTACGATGACTAAAATTATGCAATTTTCACGGGTCATATTTAGTCATATTTAGGCTCTTTTAACTTTTTTTTCATATTCTGGTAGTTTTTCATATCATGGCCATATTTCCCCGTGAATGTTCGTGTCTTTGTCAGATTTGTATCTTCTAACTCCATTTTCCCATACCTGCATTCAGTCGTCTCAAAGATGAACTTTTCACATATCCTAACTGTTATTTTAAATTTCTTACAATTATCTTTCTTAGAAGCATATATTTATGTGAATTAGGAGGGCAAGCTGTATAGAAAGCGACAGTATAGTGAGCCTCAATTGAACTCTAATTATTTGACGTGTTTCAAGTATGGCCCAATAATATCCTGCGATATTGAGCGGTCTTTTTCCCCTTACATGTCAATGTTGCGTGATTATAGATGATCATTCGCTTTGGAAAACTTAAAAATGGATGTAATTTGCTACTGTAATTCTTTCTGATCGCCGATCAAAATGTGACATTGATTTCATTCTGTGAAAGGGTCGACAGTTACCTCTGGATTGAGTAATTAAATAAATTCAAAGTAGAATAATAAAATTAATATTATTACTTATTTATTTTTATTGAATATTATATATTTTGAAAAGTGTGTTTTCAATATAATGTTAATTTAAACAGCGGAATGAGTTTTAAGTTTTCCAAAATAAGATCAAAAACTTAAAGTCATATTCATTATGATATTTTAATACATGTTTAGGTCATAGGTGCTTGCATAGGTCATAAACGTCCGGGCCCTATTGATAACAGACTCTTAGTAATATTACTGAATCGAAAGCAGACTTTCTATATTTTTAAGGACTTACAAGGTATTTGAAGTGAAGATTTTTGTCAAATCATACTCCTTTTCGAACTGGCGGTAAAGTAAATCAAAGAGGAATTTGGGAAAGGAATTACAGTCCAAGGAGAGGAAATGCAACTCTGAGATTTGCCGATGCTGTTGTTATTTTATCTGAGTCTTCAGAAGATCTGAAGAATTTGCTGAACGGTATGGCCACGGCCTTGGAGAAGGAGTACTTGATGAAAATAAAGAAACCCAACACAAAAACAATGGGATATAGTCTAAGGAAGTCATGTGATGTAGGAAATATTAGTTTAGGAAATTAAGTCTTAAAGGAAGTACATGAATATTGTTAGTTGTGTAGTACAATATTTGATGATGGCCAAAGTAAGTAGGACATAAAACGCAGACTAGCACAAGTAAGGAAAGACTTTCTCACTTGCTCACTTTGAACACTGATACAGGAATTTGAAAGACTTTCAACTGGAGTGTGGCGTTATATGGCAGTGAATCGTCGACGATAACTAGCTTAGAATGAAAGATAATAAAGCTTTTGAAATGTGGTGTTATAGAAGAATGCTGAAGGTGAGATACTGAATCGAATTGGCGAGAGGAGATCGATTTGGTTCAATTTGACAAGAATAAGGAAGATAATCACCGAGCACATCTTAAGACTCCCGGGACATGTTCATTTTGTTTATGAGGGAAGTGTAGGGGGTAAGAACAGCAGAGATATGAATAAGAAAAACAGGTTAGTGTATATGTAGTCGTTACGTGGAAATGATAAGATTAGCCCAGGATAGTGTGGCATGAAGAGCTGCATCAAACCAGGCTATGGACTGATGACCCAAAGAATAACATCCCGTATGAAGCAGTCATAGGGTAGATGATTGTTAGATAGACGAACGTTGAGACAGAGATATAAATTATCGATGACTCTGCCAAAGACGTCATATTATTACATCTTCATTGTGTTCTTGGAAGCGTGTGAATCAACTGGAATCAGATTTAGAACTCTGGCAGATGTGTCTAAGTTAATTGGCTTACGTCACTACTGGATTCAGTCGCATCGTGCTTGTGGAACGCTCATAAGCATTGGAGGACTTGTCAATTTATAACACAGTTGTGAATCACACAATGGATCTATTTTAGAATCCATCCGCTGGTGGTAATACTTCCACTCACATGATACGATAAATAAGAGTCCCAAAATACTCAGACATTTATATTTGTGGCTTAGAATTTTATGCCGTAATAATAATAATAATAATAATAATAATAATAATAATAATAATAATAATAATAATAATATAATAATAATAATAATAATAATAATAATAATAATAATAATAATAATAATAATAATAATAATAATGTCGTACTGCCTCCGTAGAGATCTGGTGTTGGTCTTTTACTTGTGGACTACCTCTTAGGGGACCTGCATGTCTGTAATAATTGGGGCCCTACCTAAGATGATTTCTATGCTGAAGACATCCCAAACACCCAGCCCCTAAGCCAGACGAATTAACCAATTAAGGTAAAAATCCCCGACCCGGCAGGGAATCGATCCCGCGTCCGCTGGACCAAAGGCAAGCGAGCTGTCTATATAGCCGTGCAGCCGAATAATTTTATAGTATTGAATTTAAATAGGGACGACAAGTTGTAACTTCATATGCCTCAGAATTTACATCAAACTATTACATAATAATATTACATATTTTATGGTAGCCTCCCTGGCTCAGGCGACAGCGTGCCGGCCTCTCACCACTGGGTTCCGTGGTTCAAATCCCGGTCACTCCATGTGAGATTTGTGCTGGACAAAGAGGAGGCGAGACAGGTTTTCCTCAGGGTACTCCGGTTTTCCGTGTCATCTTTCATTCCAGCAACACTCTCCAGTATCACTTCATTTCATCTGTCATCACAGCTCCAGAGGAGTGCGACATCCTTGGGCAGCCAGCACGCTTCCTATCCTCGCCTCTAAATGGGTGCTTCATTCATTCCATTCATGACCCGGCAGAATGACTGTAAACAGGATGGGGATTTTCATTACAAATTCTACGCGCCACTAACAACTTCCAAAGTCTTCGGAGATTTCTAAGAATTTTTTAGCATGTAACTAAAACTGTCAACGCAAGGCTGATGTATACGAACACCTTGAAGTTCCACAGGAGTGACTCCGGATTGAATACAACACCTTCGACTACTCTCTGAACCTTCAGCCTGGCTATTAAATTGCCCATATAACAAATATAGAGTTAATAATGACGGTTTCTAGTATAAAATTTAATTATTTATGTACAAGTATTATAAAGAGAGTCTGAGTTTGTTAATGTACATGTATTTTCAGAAACTAATGGACCGGTTTTGAAATTTCCTTAGCATTTGAAGGATAATATTACTTCGGATAACATAGGCTATGTATCATCGCAGAGTTTCAAAAGGTTCCCCCGTGAATCCTGATTTAAGGGTAGTATAAAATAGGTGGTATTGGTAAAAAAATGTTGATCTTTGTTTTTTATGGAACATTATTATTTCGATTTTCCTCCATAATTTTTTTATGTTTCATTGATTTTGGAAGACTATAATTACTTACGAATGTTTAAAAAAGCAAGTTATCACACAAGGCATTCTTGTTCAGTTAAGACGAGATGTGCCGGCAACTGTTTGCTCTAGAAGGCGGTAGTGTATGGTAATTTATAGTCAACATCCTGCTACATAAGCTGCTTACAATGTTTACTATGATATCACTTCCTGTCCCGTGTTTATGTGGAAATAAACGCGGTAGCATCCACATTTTGTAAGTGGCATTACACTTTTAAATGTGATTTCTGAAAAACAGCCTTTTTGCGAATGTTTCCAATTATTTTCAGAAATGACTTAAGCTAGAGCTCGGAAATTTTTATCTCTAATTAACAGTATTATTGTTTCTATGTGGATCTATAATGGCAGAGATACCACACATAGCTTGGGCATAAATAATTTTATAAGATAAAGAATTAAGAACTTGATTTTTAAATTCCATATCTTGATTTCTAATAAATGTAGAATCAAGAAAGTAGATCAGTAAATGTATTAGATACGAATCTATATCTTATCAAAATTTCGTGTTATTATCTTGGACAGTTCCAGAGAAGCCGGGATGTAAATGTGTTAAATTTAAGATTATCAGGATAGGTCTTTGATACTCCCCTTAAGGAAAAATGGTAACAATAATAAATCTCAAAGTTTGTAAGTTTGCCATTTTTTTCACGTGAAATCTACTTCACCGATGGAGCTCATATTTGGCAAGATTACGGCTGACACCCTTAGTTAACACGGGCTACTTTCTATCCAGCATCCAGAGGAAAATGTACGCTTGGGACCATGAAAATTTTATACACTGCCTAAACTCTTATCGTAAGTTCCGTATAACTACGAGTTCATCGTTGTTCTCAATACATCATAGCAATTTATGATAGCGTTCTGAATTGATCTGTATAGAGGAGGCAATTTTACTTTCTTTTTCGGAGTTCTTCCAGACTTTTCTTGCTTCCTAGATATCCTAATTGAATTCTATACACCAGAATTGGACGAAATAAAACCATATCAATAAAATGCTGCGTTCGTCATTTGCTATTTTTTTGCTATTTTGCTTTACGTCGCACCGACACAGATATGTCTTACGCCGACGGTGGGAGAGGAAAGGCCTAGGAAGTGGAAGGAAGCGGCCGTGGCCTTAATTAAGGTACATCCCCAGCATTTGCCTGGTGTGAAAATGGGAAACCACGGAAAACCATCCTCAGGGCTGCCGACAGTGGGGCTCAAAGCCACTATCTCCCGATTACTGGATACTGGCCACACTTAAGTGATTGCAGCTATCGAGCTCGGTGTTCGTCATCTGACACTAATTACGCTATTAAATGCACTATTCGAACATGTCGCAAATCTAACTTAATTGGTGTTATAGGAATAGATTTGCAATTCTACAGAGAAAAGAAAATATGCTTTGATAGTGATGGTCAAACGATACCGGTGTTCGCCGAGTTACTAGCCGGTTCGAAGAAAGCTCGAGCAGTCACGTGACTGAAGGTGGAGTCTGACTCGGACTACAGCACGAACGTGCAGATAAGCAAACAGCATATGAAGTGAAGCATCACTCATGCAGGTGTGTGTATAATATTGATAACTAGAGCTCGGATTTTTAGGTGGTAATAGGTTAGAATGCAAAGTAATCTGGTTCGTAGGAAATGTCATGCAACCCTTTCTTCCGTAGTGTAGCAAGGGTAACATAAATTACAGGAGTTCTATAGACTGTACCCCTAATGTCTATGCAAATCTCAAACCATAACCATTGTACAGGGTAGACTATACTTGTTAATCGTTCTAGTAACTTTGCATTCTAACCTACGAGTACTTAAAATTTCGGACTCTATCGATAACGAAGTTGCGCGCTGTCATCTCGATATGTCGAAGACCTCGAGAGCTAAATTTTATTTCGATTTATCGAAATTTTGAGATGTAGAGAACAACGTTTTTGATCATGTATAGCACATAATGAATCATAAGTATCTACGAGCGTATATCGAATACTTTATTTTTAACAGTATTTAAAATCATTCGAACAAACTATTTTACGGCATTACTTTAATTTTAAACCTTCTTACAGTAACTTCTTAGAAGACAGGATTCTGTATATAGAGTAGTGGAACAAGAAACATACCTCCGTTAATACCTTTGAAAAATATCCGTTAGTCTCTTCTGTTTGTTACTGTTAACCTTCCCTCCCTTCACGCTGAAACTTCTCGTCAATACCAAGCAGCCGAGATTAGCTTGTCATCAGCGACTTCGGGGGTTGCTTTCGTACGTGGCCGCTAATTAATTCACACCCGAGAAATAGCGAGGTTTTGCCGATTTTCCGATCACTTAGAAGTTTTAGTTTTTTGGTTCGATTAGCTCCCAGCATAATTGTAAACCTTTATTTACTTGTGAACTGTTCTTCAAAAACCACAAATGCCCTATTGCACAATTAATATTGCACAAAATTCAAGTTACAGAGTATATATTTGCTTCAACAGAGGAAATGTTTGCTTTTAGAAATCGAGAAATTTGTGTAACCGAATTTCGAGTAATAGAGAAATAAATACATGTGAATAATAGGACAAATGGCGGGTAATTGTAAGTTACTTCGTGATACAGAAAATTCGAGTAATGGAAGTTCGAGATATCGAGGTTCTGCTATATTACTAAATTCAGTCATTGACGTATATCTTGTAGGAAATAAAGATTGCTCATAAAATGAAGACAATTAGATTATAATATGCTATGAACAGGACACAGGACAAAGCATATACTGTATCCGTAATATTCCGCGCGTTTTAACGGAAGTATTTCCTCCCAAGACAGTACTTGTGTATCTTGTAACAACGGTACTTCTCACGCAATATTATGAGTACGGTAATATTATTCTTACGTCATCATGCTTTGGGTGGCTAAGCAACTGCGTAACGTGGCAGGCGAGGTGTCCTTCTGTCCTCATTGTTGGGTGTTTGAAACTCTTCCTTGGGAAAGAATTACACTTTTCCCTCGTATAGAAGAATTTGAGTAAGAAAGGATTGATATCTCATCATTAATGTACACAAATGTAATGATTAATATTATTAGGCAGTAGTGATAACTATGTAATTGTGTGAAATACATCAAAATCATGCCTTTGCTGGCAGGACCTAGTGTTTACAGTGCACTATGTCTTCTGGTATGGGCTAGAGCAATTTTGTTACTTTCATTGATCTGTCTCTGTCTTATCCTTGGCTTTGACAATATGAAAGTGACTGAGGTATGAGCGATGTTAGTAATGCCATTCCTTGTGCAGCCAGTCCCTTCAATGAATGGTGTGAAAACGTTGCTCATAGGGTCGGTTGATGCATGCATTTCAGTGGGCTTGGCAGACTGATATGTAGTAGCAACTTCTGGCTCAGTGAGGAAAGCAATGGGAAACTACCTCACTCCTCATTTCTCTAGTACGCCTCTTCAGTGATGCCTAGGCTATCTATGACAGCTGATGGCAGAGCTGTTGAGGATCCAACCAGCCTTAGGGCCGAAGACTGAACATACATATCAAAATCATAAGTATCCCTTACGTGACTCGGGATTTCAAGGTATATCCTTACCAAATTTCAGGTCAATCTGTCCAGTAGATTTCGAGTCTGTCCAGATAAAACAAACCAAACACCATCTCATTTTTAGTAATAGTATAGATGAAGACAAAATACCATAAATTTGTAGTCTTATATACCGGGTGAGTTGGCCGTGAGGTTAAGGGCGCGCAGTTGCGAGCATGAATCCGGGAAATAGTGGGTTTGAACCCCACTGTCGACAGCCCTGAAGATGCTTTCCCGTTTTCGTACCAGGCAAATGATGGAGGTATACCTTAATTAACGCCATGGCTGCTTCCTTCCAACTCTTAGCCCTTTCCAGTCCCATCGTCACCATATGACCTATCTCTGTCGGCGCGACTTAAACAAAATTGTTGCAGTCTTATAACCATTCAAATTAGGTATGTACGGTGACTATTTAGACATTTGTAATGTTAAAACAATATACTTTGTTTTCATTTTTCTGTATTTATACGTCCCAAGCAACACATTTGGTAGACAATTCGTTTATATTAATGGAGGTATTCATAACGAATCATCGGAAAAACACAAATTCTGACTGTCTCCAGTATTCAGATATGAGTTGAAATGATATTATTTACAAAAGACACGGAATCGACAATAAGGAGAAGATGGACTGGTATTGTTCAGCATAATACTCTTAGAAATTGTCTTCAAGTTCTCTGGGTGTACGTAAGAGCAATCCAATAGGTTGCGCGCGCACAAAAGCTCCAGCAAAGCTCAAACTTATTCGAGCAGCTCGAGCCGGGCTCAAGCACATCGCTATGCTTTACTTATACTCTCAAAAGTAGCAGTTGTGATTTTCACAACTCGGCATTGGCAGTACAATTTCTCAGGGTCACGAAACAAAATGACTACGTAGTGGCAACATGCGAGATGTAGCTGTAAGACGCCGTATCGGCAACTAGGATCCCTGTACTGTAGGAAATAACTATAAATCACTACCATCAGTGTTAAGGGGAGTTATGCCTGAACTTTCAAACTTCTACACTTATCAAGACCAAATTTAAAATGCAAGGACATAATATGATGTGTTGTTGTTCAAGTCATCAGTTCATGGATTGGTTTGGTGCAGCACTCCATGCCACACTTTTCTGTAACTATCGCATCTTAAATCTACTCTAATCTGCTCGTCATATTCATGCCTTGGACTACCCGTACCGTTCATACCCCGTACACTTCCCTCAAACACTAACTGAAGAAGTCCTGGGTGTCTAAAGATGTGACATATCATTCTCCCTCTTCTTTTCGTCAAATTTCGCCACATCATTCTCTTATCACCAATTCCATTCAGTATCTCTTCATTCATGATTCTATCTATCCATCTCACCTCCAGCATTCTTCTGTAACACCACATTTCAAAAGCTTGCATTCTCTTTCTTTCTAAGCTAGTTATCGTCCATGTTTCACTTGCATACAAGTCCACGCTCCAGACGAAAGTCCTCAAAAATATATTTCTAATTCCTATATCAATGTTCGAACTGAGCAAATTTATTTTCTTAAGAAGGACCTTCTTTGCTTGTATTAGTCTATATTTCATGTCCTCCTTACTTCTGCCATCGTTAGTTATTTTCTGCCCAAGCAACAATATTCATCTACTTCCTGTAAGACTTCATTTTCTAATCTAATATTACCTGCAACATGTAACTTCGTTCGACTGCTATCCATTACTTTGTTTTGGACTGATTTTTCATCTTGTACTCCCTACCTAAGACTCAGTCCATACAATTCAGCAATTTCTTTACATCTTCTGCGGTCTCAGATAAAATAACATTATCATCGGCAAATTTCAGGGCTTTTATTTCTTCTCCTTGGTTTGAGGTTTCCTTTCCAAATTTCTCTTTCATTTCATTTCCTTTACTGTCTGTTCTATATAAACATTAAGAAAGAGGGGGGAGCCAGAGGTGTGCAACACGCTTCGGCAGCCGTCACATTTCCTATCCTCGCCGCTAGATGGAGGCTTCATTTATTCCATTCCTGACCCAGTCGAATGACTGGAAACAAGCTGTGGAGGGGGAAAACTTCAGCCTTGCCTTAGTCCTTTCTGGATTGCTGCTTCTTTTTCAATCCCCTGGATCCTTACCACTGCAGACTGATTTTTAACTTATACATATTGTAGATAATTCTTCGTTCTCGGTATCTGATCCCGACCATCTTCAGAATTTCAAATAGCATTATCCAATGCCTCTTTTAGATGTACGAACGCCATGTACGTGGGTTTGTCCTTCTGAATTCGATCCTCTAAGTTCAGAAGTAAAGTCAGGATTGCTTCACGTGTTCCTATATTTCTTCTGAAGCCAAACTGATCTTCTCCCTACTCACTTTCAACTTGTCTTTCAATTCTGTTTTAAATAATACTTGTTAAAACTTCTGCAGGCGTGAGATACTAAATTAATAGTGCGGTTGTTTTCACACTTGTCAGCACTGGCTTTCTCGGGGATATAAGAACATTCTGTCGAAAATTGGATGGCACTTCTACTGTCTCATACATCTTACACACTAAATGGAATAACCTCGCCATGCTGGTTTCTCCTAAGGCAGTCAGTAATTCTTAGGTAATGTCATCAATTCCAGATGCCTTTAGGTCTCTCAAAACTCTGTCAAATTCAGACCTCAAACTTTGGTCTCTAGTGTCATCAATAGCCTCTTATTGTTCCAGAACCATATCATCTGCGCCTTTAGCTTGATGCAACTGCTAGGTGTGTTCTTGCCATGTTCCTGCCCCGTCTTATTTCCCTTGAAGTGGTTTTGCATGTGAGCTCTTAATATTCATACACCTAGTTTTCCTTTTTCTAAAGGTTTCTTTGATTTGCCATTATGCAGCACTTCTCCTTCGGCCATTATTTCTTAGCTGTCCTGCACTTTCTATCCACTTCGTTCTTCAATCGCCCGTATTTATTTTTGCCCACTTCATTTTTTGCATTCTTGTATTTTTGTCGTTCTTCAGTCAGGTCTAGTATCTCCTGAGTTATCATTTGACTCTTAGGTGTTCTTTCCTTTCTTCGTAACATTTCTTCAGCAGCCCTCCCTACTGACCTCATTCTTCACGCCTGTCCATTCTTCCTCAATTGTGTTTCCTTCAGCCTTTTCATTTAGTCTTTGTGCAGCATGTTACTTGAAACAGTCCTTCATACTCCTTTCTTTCAACTTGTTTAGATCCTATCTCCTTACATTTCTTCCTTTCTTCAACTTCAGAGGGCATTTCATGACCAACAAGTTATGGCCAGAGTTCACGTCTGCTCCTGAGAAAGTTCTACAATCCAACACCTGGTTTCCGATTCTGTCTCAATCATAATAATGTCCAAGATACCTTCCTGTGTCTCCATGTCTCGTCCACATATACGGACGTAGTTTTTGATGTTTGAACTAAGCATTAGCAGGGACTAAATTATGATCGGTACAGAATTCAACCAGCCCTCTTTCATTCCTTTGTCCCAATCCGAACACTTTTACTGTATTACCTTCTCTTCCTTGGCCTACCAATGAATTCCAGTCTCCCATCAAAATTAAATTCTCGTCATCTTTTACATATAGTATTAAATCTTCTATCTTTTCATATATTCCTTCGATTTTTTCATCATCCGCTGAACTAATAGGCATGACCTGCACTAATGTGGTGGGCATTGGCTTGATATCTATCCTGTCAACGGTAATCCGCTGTCCTATTTTCTTATCCATTATTAAGCCTGGAAAACCACTTCCAGGATGGCTAAGGAGGGAATCAAACACCCCTCTACTCAGTTGTCCTCCCGAGGCTGAGTGGAACTCGTTCCAGCCCTCGTACCACTTTTCAAATTCCTTGGCAGGGCCAAGAATCCAACCGGGGCCTCCGGGGGTGGCAGCTAATCATGCTAACCACTACACCTCCGAGGCGGAATTGTTAATAATTTAAATAAACGAAAGTAACGAATTAGCTGGTTAGACAACAGGCCTTGTACAAATGTTTCTTAAATATAATTCCTAGTTTCAGCCTGCTAAGATGGAATACAAATCTAATGTTTTCTCCACAAAGTGCAGGAGTGGGGGTGAGACTGCCCCTCCCCCACCCCCCAATCGCCGTTACTGTAACTAAACTCCGCTTTAACTTGCTTAACGTAGGACACTGACGTTCTTAAATCCTTTGTAGAATTCCTTTCCAGTCGACCTCTTCCCTGTACAGGAATACCTCACCGTGTTGTCCGCCCACACATAAACATACTACTGAAGGTTTTATAATTGGATCTCGTCGTAGTGTCTCCATTGTGATAATCCAAGACCTGCTCTACGCCACACGCCTGTGACGTCAACAACTCTCTTTATAGAGTCTGTCACAGTTTGCTAAAAGATTTGAGGATAGAAACATGATTTGGGTTTAGTTCACTGCACGAGCATATAGAGAAAACTTCACTTGCAGTGTTGTTATTGCCTAGTGGCATAATGGTAGAGTTGTCAACTCTATAAGCAAACACTGCTGGTTCGGACCCCGCAGAAGTAGTCGAACTTGCGATCGATGGAAGAAATTATTTCGACACTCCAAATTATATATAAAATACTTGGTTACAGACAAAATTAAAACAATACTCAGCTATAGATCACCAACGTTCTGGTATACTCTGCCTTCTGGTAGAGTAAAATGGAACCTCGAAACTGATGAAGGGGCAGTTCAAATATCATCCAATTAAAATGCCTGTGTACTGTAGCTAATAATAATAATAATAATAATAATAATAATAATAATAATAATAATAATAATAATAATAATAATAATAATAACAACTAGTGGACCCGTGCTTCTCCGCAGCATTCCCTATAATCATGATATGCCTGTAGTAGTCATATTGGTTTGCTTGCCCTTTTCAATATTTTTATGAACATTTAATACCGATACATAATAACTTATTGTTTCTTAATTTAGTTTATACTCGGCGATGCTGAAATATAAATATTATATGCCAGAAAACTCAATCGTAATGAGGCTCAATATAGTTCAAGTTTCATTATGATACAGGTTCTGCACCAATCAGAGTTAAGATTTTCATTATGATACAAAATGTTTGACCAATTAGGTAAGGATACCATCGCATCTGCGCTCAACGCACCTGCTTCGCATTTGTTTCCAAAATCAAACATATCGGACACATATATTAATATCGATGCACCTTTCAATTCCAATATTTCACAATCACACGGGGTATTCCCTCAAATTCACTTCTCCAACTGTACAATAAACAATTTGTGTTTAAAATTAAGCTAGGTTATGATAACCTTGTATCAAAGCTTTGAAAACATATGACATTGTCAAGGTCTCTGATCCACTCACGGAATATCAGTAACCCAGCTCATGCGCTCTACGTTCTGTACAGTAAACTCAACTGTCAACCGACATCTCGACAGAAATTTGTGAATATTTAAAGAATACAGTTATAATTGTCGTCGAGCAAAAACAGTCGTATGCATGTCCCCTATAATGGTAATTAAGACACTAGTAGGGAAATTAGAAAACTCGCTTCGTTCGTTTTATAAACGTACTCGTGTCTTAATTATTGTCATTATAGGCTTGTTGAATAATAGACATATAAGTGTTATACCACTTTTTTCCATACAATATTCCCTGTGCTTCGACCATTCGGCCGTGTCTGGATCTTAACATTTTCAAACGATCATGCCAGAGATAGTGCAGCATACAACTGGCTGTGGCTGAAAACTGTGTTTTATTAATGGTCATACAGAAGACTGGTCAACTTGATACCTTCCCGTCTGTACGTACGTAGACTGTTTTCTCTTAACAGCATGTACGTTATTGGGAACGTTCTGCCATCTGTTGAGAATATTCAAAAGCTGGGGAAGGTCAGAAAATCAAAGAATTTCTAGCAGAGAATATTATTCTTCCATCAAGCGTTAGTCGCTTATCAATAGCAGAGAATAGTTTCCATCATCAAGCGTTAGTCGCTTATCAATAGCAGAGAATAGTGTTCTTCCATCATCAAGTGTTAGTTGCTTATCAATAGCAGAGAATAGTGTTCTTCTATCATCAAGTGTTTGTCGCTTATCAATAGCAGAGAATAGTTTCCATCATCAAGCTTTAGTCGCTTATCAATAGCAGAGAATAGTGTTCTTCCATCATCAAGCGTTAGTTGCTTATCAATAGCAGAGAATAGTGTTCTTCTATCATCAAGTGTTTGTCGCTTATCAATAGCAGAGAATAGTGTTCTTCCATCATCAAGCGTTATCAATAGGAGAAAATAGTTCCCATCATCAAGCGTTAGTCGCTTATCAATAGCAGAAAATAGTGTTCTTCCATCATCAATCATTAGTCGCTTATCAATAGCAGAGAATAGTTTCGATCATCAAGTGTTAGTCGCTTATCAATAGCACAGAATAGTGTTCTTCCATCATTAAGCGTTAGTCGCTTATCAATAGCAGAGAACAGTGTTCTTCCATCATCAAGTGTTAGTCGCTTATCAATAGCAGAGAATAGTGTTTTTCCATAATCAAGTGTTTGTCGCTTATCAATAGCAGAGAATAGTGTTCTTCTATCATCAAGTGTTCGTCGCTTAGCCCCCTGCTAACTACAGTATGTGTTGCCGGTTAGGGTAAGCCTTCGCTTGCAATTATTGGAGTGATCATTTAATGATTTGACCTTGAAAATATAAGTATATTCCCATTGACTTATCAAGAACTGCAAGTCCTCTCCTGTACTATTGAGACGATTTGGAAGATTTTGGCACAAACCGCATCTTTTAACTCCTTCTGATTTAAGAGCTTGAGTTTTTGTGAAACACACACGTTACCGTTTTATATAGATAGATATTGCGGGCGCGATTACCTCATTTGCTTAGCTGTTGGCTTACCACCCGGAAGGCTGAGGTTCGAATCCGGGTTGATTCTGGGTTGAGAAATAATCGCAAAAATCACGTCGAGCGAAGAAGGGCCTCCAATATTAAACCTTCGGCGAAAACTAGAATGAGTCTGGGTGACTCCAACGACCACAAAAATAAATGGGGTAAGATGAAGAAAGTTTGTAATAATAATACATGATAATCTTTGGATCATCAGTCCATGGACTGGTTGGATGAAGCTGTTGATGCTGTCCTGTGCTAACCTTTCCATGACTACGTTTGCTCTAACCCGATTGTCACATTCATGCCTTGGTATACCCCTATTACTTAAGGCCACGGCCGCTTCCTTCCAACTCCTAGTCCTTTCCTATCCCATCGTCGCCATAACACCTATCTGTGTCGGTGCGACGTAAAGCCCCTAGCAAAAAAAAACCTATTATTATTACCACCTACAAGTCCCTCAGAAACTAACCGAACAAGTCCTGATGTACTAAGAATTTCCCTAACATTCTACCTCCTCTTCTGAACAAATTTCCCCAAATTGTTCTCTTCTCACCAATTTGATTCAGGATCACATCATTCGTGATTCGATCCACTTATATCATCCTCAGTAATTCTTCTGTAATACCACATTTCGAAAGCTTCTACTATTTTTTCTGAGCTAGTTTTATAAGCAGGTTCCGCTTCTATACAACGCCACGCTCCAGATGAAAATTTTCAAATACATATTTCTAATTTCTATGACAGTGTTTGAAGATAGCAAATTTCCAAATAATAATAGTAATAATAACGTCCGCTTCTGTGGTGTAGTGATTAGCGTGATTAACTGCCACCGCTAGAGGCCCGGGTTCCATTCCCGGCTCTGCCACGAAATTTGAAAAGTGGTACGAGGGTTGGAACGGGGTCTACTCAGCCTCAGAAGTTTAACTGAGTAGAGGAGGATGCGATTCTCACCTCAGCCATCCTAAAAGTGGTTTTTCATGGTTTCCCAGTTCTCCCCCGTGCAAGTGCCGGGATGGTACCTAACGTAAAGCCACGGCCGCTTCTTTCCCTCTTCCTTGTCTATCCCTTTCAATCTCTCCACCCCCTTACAAAGCCTCTGTCCAGCATAGCAGGTGAGGCTGGCTGGGCGAAGTACTTGTCCTCCTCCCCAGTTGTATCCCCAACCGGAAGTCACACGCTCCAGGATACTGCCCTCGAAGCGTGGGAGGTGAGAGTCCGAGGGAAAAATCAACCCTGGAGGTTAAACAGATTAAGAAAGGAAGAAGAAAATAAGAAGAAGAAGATTAAGAAACAGAAGAAGACAAAGAACCATAGATAACCCTCACTGTACGATATGTCATTGACACATTTTCCCTATAATATTATTTTAAACACTTAATTAAGGGAACTGCAGCAGGTAGCAATTATGCCCAAATTATCATAAGTATAATTATTTTCAATTACCTTGCCTGTACAGTTAGTATCGTTTCCTAATACGCGGTCGGAGATGATATGAGATGAAATTATATGGCATGTTAAACGGCCGGAGGAGCAAATGCCAATGACACGAATGATAGTGAATGACATTGTGTAAGGAATCGGCTATGGCCTATTATTAGGAAATCCCCCCGCATTTGCTTGGAAGGGAAAATGGGAAAACACAGAAAACGATTCTCAGGATAGCTGGCGGTAGGACTCGAATCTACTCCCCTCACCCGAATGCAGAGCTTGGCTCTATATGCGTCGGACATTAACACGCTCGGCTTTGTCATTATCTTGAATGATGTTATAAAAGTAGCTAAACCGATGGAATTGAATCTTAGCATTCATAATTCCAAAAATTCTTGTGTTTACACCGCTACTATAAGTACACATACTCTTAATCCGGCATTATTTCCTAGGTCTTTGTTTCTTTCTTTGTTTCTTCCTTCCTTCCTTCCTTCCTTCCTTTCTTTCTTTCTTAATATGTCTACCCTCCAGGGTTGGTTATCCTCTCGGACTCAACGAGGGATCCCACCTCTACCACCTCAAGGGCAGTGTCCTGGAGCGTGAGACCTTGTGTCGGGGTATAAAACTGGGGAGGAAGACCAGTACCTCGCCCAGTCGGCCTCGCCTGCGATGCTGAACAGGGGCCTTGTGGGGAGATGGAAAGATTGGAAGGGATATACAAGGAAGAGGGAAGAACGGTCGTGGCCGTAAGTTAGGTACCATCCCGGCTTTAGCCTAGAGGAGAAGTGGGAAACCACGGAAAACCAATTCCAGGATGGTTGAGTTGGGAATCGAACCCACCTCTACTCAGTTGACCTCCCGAGGCTGAGAGGACTTCGTTCCAATCCTCGTACCACTTTCCCAATTTGGTGACAGAGCCTGGAATCGAACCCGGGCCTCCGGGGGTTGCAGCAAATCACGCTAACCACTACACCACACAGGCAGACACTAGGTATTTACGTGCGTCGTTACTCGCTAGTGAACGAAGCGCTCAACTTTATGTTTAAAGGCCACAGCTGATTCCTTCCACTTCGTTACCCAACGTTTCGTCCAGTTCCATTGCTAAATGGTTAGCGTACTGGCCTTTGTCCAGTGGGTTACGGGTTCGATTCCCGGCCGAGTCAGGGTTTTTAACCTTCATTGGTTAATTCCGATGGCTCGAGGACTGGGTGTATGTGTGCCGCCTTCGTCACTAGAATTCATCATAGGTAGGGCCCCATCCTCATAGACGCGCAGGTCGCCCATACGGCGTCAACTCGAAAGACCTGCACCAAGCCTATCGGAGGCCACACGCCAGTATTATTGTATCAAATTTAATTCATCTTTAGTCACCTTCAAGAGCGCCTGAACTGAGGTTGGCATCAGGAGGGCATTCGACGTAAAACATGCAATATAAATACATGCCACCTCATCTTCGGCCCTGTATCAACAAACGCGACTATGGTGTAGACAATTGACATTTTAGCAACACGAATACTTAAATTGCTTCCTTCTCTCTTCTTTGCCCATTCCTTCCAATCTTCCCATCCCCACACAAGGCCTCTGTTCGGCATAACAGATGAAGCCGCCTGGGCGAGGTACTGGTCCTCCTCCCGAGCTGTATCCCCACGACCCAATGTCTCAAGCTCCAGGACATTGCCCTTGAGGTGGTAGAGGTGGGATCCCTCGCTGAGTCGGAGGGGAAATAAGACCCTGGAATGTAAACACATTAACAAAGAAAGAAAGAAAGAAAGAAAGAAAGAAAGAAAGAAAGAAAGGAGGATAATACTTGTATTTAAACAAACATTTAGATAGGAGGAGTATGCTTAGTATGAACTAAATAATTGCGAACATATTATTATTATTATTATTATTATTATTATTATTACTATTATTATTATTATTATTATTATTATTATTATTATTATTATTACGGAGATTCCGTGGTTTGCAGAGATGAAAGGAAATATGGGCATGAACGGGTCTAACAACTACAATCAAAAGATGAATTAAAAGCTTTAAAATCAAGGTTATATTTCTTTTGGACCTTTCTTCCTTTTTTTGCAAATGAAATATATTAACAAACCAAGTCGCTCAGCGAAAGTACAAGATTTCAGGTACAATAGTTGAATACAATATTGCAAGTGTTATTTGAGTCCTATTGCTCCATACACCCAAGAGTTAAGGAGACAGGCCTCCCAATTTCTTTTACAGAGACTATCTACCTGTACAAGGATAGAAAGAACATCTATGCTCTGTAAATGTCTAGAAGACTGATCTCCGAACCTAACATCATTACTGCCTTATCGAGGCAACCTTCAACTACTAGACTATCTTTGCTCACGAAAATTTTCACTTTCAGGCCTCTCAAGGCACAACATCAATTTTACAATACAAACAGAATTCATTGTCTTGAACTCTCACTTAACTGTTTAACCACTTAACTGAAATAACAGGATTATCGAATACTCATTCCACAGAGCCTTGGAGGGAAGAAAATAGAAACACAGGTTAAAGTTACTGGCCCAAAACCTATTTGGCCTCCTGGCTCGAAGTTACAGGGGCTATTCCCATTCTACTGAGGTGACTAGATGGAGAAAATTTAAGTTACAAGGCTGCAAAGAGAAAACGATTACCAAAACATAGTCACCTCAAATACAAGTTGATAGGGAACTCGAGAGGGTGTTACACACTCTATTCCCGGATTTCGTCTATGTTTCTAGGCTAGTTCCGAGATTTACAATTGAAGATGAAGTTTACATTACAGAAGATTGGAAATTAAATGTTACATAATAAAAGCTAGGAAACCTTCCCCTCAGGTTAGCTTTCAGAGGCTAACACCTAGTTGTTAAATGGCTGCCATTACCTTATTGCGCTGGACTGCTCAATGAAGAACGAAAAGCCCCCGCCTCCACTATTAGCACACACTCAGTACACTCGACGATCAAGAAGACAAGGTAGCTCGAAAAACTGCCAGCTTTTACACCCGAGAGGAAGGTTCGAGAGGTTCGACACACCCCCAATTTTATTGGCCAATTAAATATGTACAAGAAAACCCTGATTAGTTGAAAAATAAATACCCAAAATTTCTGATTGGTTAACTTTGAATTTGGCGGGAAAATGAAGTGTTTAAAACTGTGTTAAACCAAAAACAAAAAACATCAACTCAGTTTAGGAAACCTTAAAATAACAAACCATTATATCTCTCTAGTAGTGACATCTGTTGACCAACGTCCGAACGTCTTGCACAAGTTTAGGAGTAAGATGTCAGTTCACAAGGCGCTTGATTTGAATGCACGGGGCGGGTGTACACTCGCGATACAATAATAGTTATACCTTACCGAGCTCGATAGTTGCAGTCGCTTAAGTGCGGCCAGTATCCAGTATTCGGGAGATAGTAGGTTCGAACCCCACTGTCGGCAGCCCTGAAAATGGTTTTCCGTGGTTTCCCATTTTCACACCAGGCAAATGCTGGGGCTGTACCTTAATTAAGGCCACGGCCGCTTCCTTCCCACTCCTAGCCCTTTCCTGTCCCATCGTCGCCATAAGACCTATCTGTTTCGGTGCTACGTAAAGCAACTAGCAAAAAATAATTATACCTTGGAGAAATCATTCAACCTTGTGGATTAAATCGTGAAGCAAGTAGGAAGAGTATTACAGAAAGCATATCTAATCACTTGGAACACATATAACAAAAAAACATTAACTCGGGAAACAAAACTAAGACTTACAATCTTCTATATAAATAAAATCGTAACGACCGTGTGTCTGTACATTGACTATTTTGGCGAAATTTCCGTACAGTTATCCGTTTCAGGTGTAATAATGACCATCTTCATAATTTTCAGCTTTGGTGTCTGTTTGTCTGTTTGATTGTATGACTTCTTATAACTTGAAAACTACTGAATATATTTCTACCAAACTTGGTATTTAGAATCCACCTGCCCTTGAGTAGGTTTTAGGGTCTATATTATTTCTGAATACCTAAATTTACTGTGGGTTTATGCGAAACCGAGACCATGATTTTGCATTCCCTCAAATTAATGGAAATCTACAATCCTTAATGGAAATCCATTTCTAAAACTTTTCTTTCTCATGTGCATTTTTCGACAGGGGGATTAATAAGTGAGATATCATGAACGGTCGGTTTTGCAGGTTAAGTCCAGCGGACATAGCCCAAATGGTGTTGTGCGTGGAGCAGATTCCTTATCTATCTATATAAATAAAATCGTAATGACTGTGTATGCCTGTACATTGACTATTTTCGTGAAATTTTCGTACAGCTACCCGTTTGAGGGGTAATAATGACCATCTGCATATTTTTTGGTGTAATTTCCTGAAAGTCCTCATTTTTACCTCCCTCACCCAAAATCCAGATTGCGGCAAAATCTGCCAGAGGAGCAATAATATTGAAATTTGGCAAAATTATACGTTTTAGCCTGTAACGGACGGAAAACTTCCAAGATCTTTAAATTTTGCACTTTTTATCCCCGAAGACTATCGAAATATGGAGGCAATTTTAATGATGGTGCAGACTTTCGTTTCGAGGTATTTCGTGGGATAAACGAGAAGTCCTATCACGAAACGGATGGCACTATCTCCGTTAAATTTGGAGTGAAATGAAATGTCGTATGGCTTTTAGTGCCGGGATATCCCAGGACGGGTTCGGCTCGCCAGGTGCAGGTCTTTCTAATTGACGCCTGTAGGCGACCTGCGCGTCTTGATGAGGATGAAATGATGATGAAGACAACACATACACCCAGCCCCCGTGCCATTGGAATTAACCAATTAAGGTTAAAATCCCCGACATGGCCGAGAATCGAACCCGGGACCCTCTGAACCGAAGGCCAGTACGCTGACCGTTCAGCCAACGAGTCGGACAAATTTGGAGTGATCTTCAACCTTTGTCTTATGACTTTTTGTCGTACCTGTATCCCTTATTCGTTAGATTCGTCCCTATTTGTAAATTTAAGTAAATTTGGACTTTTTACATGCATAATTCATAGTTTCAATCACTTACAGGAAAGAAAGAATCATCAAACTCTACACGAACATTGGCCCACCCAGTACCCATATGTGAGCCAAATGCAATGTCACATAATTATCCGAAAAGTAATGCAGTGTAAGATAATCTTACACATATTTCACCCTATTCAACGTTTCTAACTCTCTCTGACCCATGAATAGATGAGATGCGAGGAAATATCATAGGACCAGCCATTTAGGCCGCTAAATACTGCGTCTTATGGTACATTCCTTTGTCGATATGACGTACCGTTTAGCAGCAGTTGATCTGTAAATGAAGTTCTGCAATATTGTAAACATTCATGTACTTTCGTATGTCGATCTATATGTATCCATTGATGTCGATTTGTGGCGATCGAGAAAGGGTGTGTCTGCTATTGTAATCAGTACTCCCCACACCGACTTTGACTGGCAGTAGGAATGGGGTCCTTTCTCAACTCCTGTGTAACTGGCATTGTAAGGAGGGCCTACCATTGTAATGAATAATTCACTTATCGATTTGACTTGCAGGAGGCAAGGGAGCACGCAAAGGCCAGGGTGCGCGCCATTATAAACAAATGTACCCATCTAAAATGTGACTAGCATTAGGCATAGTGGCCTGCTATTTTAATGGAGACTCACCAACTCTGTGTGACTGGCAGTAAGCTGGCTGGCAGCAGGAAAAAGGGCCAGTCATTACAACTCAATTTTGACTGGTAGTAGGGAAGTTGCATGCCATTATAATGAAAGCTCCTCAACGATAATATGTCTGGAAGTAGGAGAGGGGGCCTGCCATTGTAACGAAACCTCCCCAAATCGATTGTGACCGCGCTGTAGGCAATGGGGCCTACAATTACAACGTGAACTTCCGAACTCGATTGTGAATGGCAGTAGGCAAGTGAGCCTGCCGTTATCATCACGTCTCCGCAACCCAAACTTTACATTGGAAACAACGTATGGGGACCTCCCCGTGCTATTTCTCGGATAACGCTAAGTGACATGTAATTTTAAAACTATCTTATTTACTGCATGTAAAGTATTTACTTCGATATGCCTATACAATGCGATGCTGAAAAATTCTCAGACACAATCAGGAAAAGGAGTTTGAAATCCTATGGTCACATTCTCCGAATGAACAATGATAGACTGATCAAAAAAATCTAAATCTTGCCCTCCCACTGAAATAAAAGAACGACTGGCTAAATGAAATATAATCAGATTTTTAGGAAAACAACAAAAACACGAAACTGTGAAGAACCGATCTGGTTTCAGAGCAGTGAGTAATAATCATTGTTTCGTGAAGCCAGAAGCTAGAACTAATAATACCTGGACGGAAGAACATAAGAAGAATTTCAATGAGAAGATGCTAGGGGCTTCACGTCGCACCGACTCAGATAGGTCTTATGGCGACGATGGGATAGGAAAGGCCTAGGAGGTGGAAGGAAGCGGCCGTGGCCTTAATTAAGGTACAGCCCCAGCATTTGCCTGGTGTGAAAATGGGAAACCACGGAAAACCATCTTCAGGGCTGCCGATAGTGGGATTCGAACCTACTATCTCCCGGATGCAAGCTCACAGCCGCGCGCCTCTACGCGCACGGCCAACTCGCCCGGTAATGAGAAGATGAAGAGATTTTTGGGAAGAGGAGAAAGCAAAATTATCAGCTAAATAATTTCAAGCATGCTCCTTTGTTGGGCATAACGATGTAATAATAATAATAATAATAATAATAATAATAATAATAATAATAATAATAATAATAATAATAATAATAATAATAATAATAATAATAATAATAATAATAATAATAATAATAATAATAATATGTCGGAATATATTATCCTAACACACGCACTGTCCGACTCGTTGGTTGAACGGTCAGCGTACTGGCCTTCGGTTCAGAGGGTCCCGGGTTCGATTCCCGGCCGGGTCGGGGATTTTAACCTTAATTGGTTACATCCAGTGGCACGGGGTCTGTGTGTATGTGTTGTATTCATCATCATTTCATCCTCATCACGACGCGCAGGTCGCCTACGGGAGTCAAATAGAAAGACCTGTACCTGGCGAGCCGAACCTGTCCTGGGATATCCCGGCACTAAAAGCCATACGACATTTCATTTTTATTCCTAACACACAGGCGCATAATGCTAACATACCTATTCTTGTACTCGAGAGATATGTACTCACAATACCTGCTTCCACTCTATCATCTACCTTTATGTAATCTCCCTTATGTAAGTATTAATCAAGTTAGTTTACGTAGGTTGGTCTGCCAAGTACAGTCGCTGGCTTACCGAACAAGCGAGGTGCAAGTAAGCGGTAATTAACAATCAATTAAAGTGAAATAGTTCAGTACAATGCAGGGATCTGCTTCAGGACCAGAAGGGACGTTCTACCAATGAACATCAAGTGCATGTTAAACGGGTCCGTGACCGAGCTCGATAGCGGCAGTCGCTCAAGTGCGGCCAGGATCCAGTATTCGGGAGATAGTAGGTTCGAACCCCACTGTCGGCAGCCCTGAAAATGGTTTTCCGTTGTTTCCCATTTCAACACCAGGCAAATGCCGGGGCTGTACCTTAATTAAGGCCACGGCCGCTTCCTTCCCTGTCCCATCGTCGCCATAAGACCTATCTGTGTCGGTGCGACGTAAAGCAACTAGCAAAAAAAAAAAAAAAAAAAAAAAAAAAAAAAACGGAGCCGCCTTTACATTCGCTTTAACCGGTTACTGTCAAACTTAAAGTTACATATATTTCGAAAGTCGAATGCTGTTGACAAAAAAACATGCCAAGGATTATGGCGAATGCAGCATAAAAGCTCAAAGTTCTCCTATTTTTCTTAACGCCGTCCCGAATCAAACAGGTCGTATGGCAACGATGGGTTAGGAGAAGGTTACGAGAGACAAGACATCAACTTACGTTCCTTTTTTTATTTTATTTTTTGCTATTTGCTTTACGTCGCACCGACACAGATATGTCATGGCGACGATGGGGTAGGAAAGGCCTAGGAAGTGGAAGGAAGCGGCCGTGACCTTAATTAAGGTACAGCCCCGGCATTTGCCTGGTGTGAAAATGGGAAACCACGGAAAACCATCTTCAGGGCTACCGACAGTGGGGCTCTCGAACCCACTATCTCCCGATTACTGGATACTGGCCGCACTTAAGCGACTGCAGCTATCGAGCTCGGTGCTTTTTTACAGTTCCAGTGCAAAGTTTCATTCATCTTTGCGCATGTCCATCTTGGATTTTTCTGGATGGTTTAGGAGTGGCTTAAATAGACCAAGTAACTGAAAAAAATATTACAAAAACAGTATTTAAAAAGTTATTGAAAAATCACAGAAGGAAAACAACAATTCTACATGTTCTACATGTTTTCCATAGATTCATTTAATGCAAACTCTCCACTAACGTCATAAAAGCCACACTTATGAACTTTCCCGACAATGTCTAAAAATCTTCCTCCATTTTTTCATTACGCCTGGGTGGAGAAATGTAAGAAGACAGAAGACAACTATCAACTTTGAACAAGAGTAATAGAATTATGGTAAGAATCGACTGCTGTCTCCTCAAGACACTGCCTAGCTTCGTAACTAAATGGTTAACATGCTGCCCTTTGGAGAAGGGACGCCTCACCAAGATCACTCCATTGGAGAAGTGGAAACAATTAAAAGAGAATCAGCACGATATGTTCTGGATGATGTTCTACATAAAGAGTAGTGTTACGTTACAAAGTTTGGGCCGGGAAGGCTTAGGAGAAAGGAGATGAGTTACTCGACAAAGAGGTATGTTCCGAGCTCTCAATGGGGATAGATGGCATGGCATGGGATTGAAATATTTTACTAAGGGAGTTGTTCGAAATGTTTCCGAATTTTAAAATTAAAAAAAATACCAAAAAAGGCAGATAAGTGGTGATTGATTGATTGATTGATTGATTGATTGATTGATTGATTGATTGATTGATTGATTGATTGATTGTACTGATAATTAGTAGTTTCCAAGGTAGGTAGATATCGTAGTGATACTGCGTAGTTAGCGGACTCAAATGGCGGCCGAATCGGCATAGTCTACCCCATTATGGTGAGCACAAATGCCACCAGAACTCATTCAGGACACGTGTGAAAGTTCAGAGCAGATCATGCAGCAGGTACGGTTTCCATTGGCGGTGACCACAGACTTCGACCGAATGTAAAACTTTACTGTGTGACATATGTTTTATTCAATAAATGACATAGTTGGTCTTGCCGTTCGGAACACGTGCTATCAGCTTGCATTCGGGGGACAGTAGGTTCGTACCCCATTTTCGGTAAACCTGAAGATGGTTTTCCATAATTTCCCATATTCACGCTAGGCAAATGCTGGGGGTGTACCTTAACTAAAGCCGCTTCCTTCCCACTCATTGCCCTTTCCTATACCACCGTCGCCATAAGATCAGTCTGTTTTTTTTTTATTTTTTATTTTTTATTTTTTTACAATTGGCTTTACGTCGCACCGACACAGATAGGTCTTATGGCGACAGTGGGACAGGGAAGAACTAGGAATTGGAAGGAAGCGGACGTGGCCTTAATCAAAGTCCAGCCCCAGCATTTCCCTGGTACGAAAATGGGAAACCACGGAAAACCATCTGCAGAGCTGCCGACAGTGGTTGTTGCGCGCCTCTAACCGCACGGCCAACTGGACCGGTGAAGACCTATCTGTCTCGGTGCAACATAAAGCAAGATTTTGTTAAGAAGCGGGGCTAAAGGTTAACATTTTATTTTATTTTATGAAATACTTCCTCTCGTGGAGAGGCTGCCTTGCGACAAAATATACTTTTACATTTATTTTTAGAAGAGAAATAGATATACTGTACTTGAGAAATGTTGAAAGTAAGCTAATTGTAAGAGTGATTTCTTAGAATTATCAGTGAACCCCTTAAGGCTATGATGGCAATCTCCAGTAACGTTGTAACTGGCAGAGACATCTGTTTCCAGAAATTAGCGGCAAAAGCGGGAATCATTCCCCTTGCTCCAATCGGTGGCGTGCCACATGCGACCGTGCCACTAACGACCGCATAATCTGTAACCGTGCCGGATGCGACCCAAGATAAGGTAAGCTAAACGATGTGCAATGCCATTTGAATAAGTCCTATAAGCAGCTACTGCCCCTCCTTTACATTACACTTCTGGGGGAAACTCGTTTTACAACACGAAACATAGTGATGCGTTTACATCTTTTCCCACCGGGCGAGTTGGCCATGCGGTTAGAGGCGCGCGGCCCTGAGCTTGCATCCGGGAGATAGTGGGTTCGAATCTCACTGTCAGCAGCCCTGAAGATGGTTTTCCGTGGTTTCCCATTTTCACACCAAGAAAATGCTGGGGCTGTAATCTAAGACCAGAGCCGCTTCCTTCCCATTCCTAGCCTTTTCCTATCCCATCCTCGCCTTAAGACCTGTCTGTGTCGGTGCGACGTAATGCCACTAGCGATAAAAAAGATCCTAATTCTCTGAAATTATTTACGACCTTAAGCCTACTTACTTATCCTGTCCTATTAGTACCAGGAGTGTCCGAGGACGTGTTCGGCTTGCCTGGTGCTGGTTTTTCTGCCTGACTCCCTTGGGCGGCCTGCGCGTCTGGATGTGGGATTACGATAATGAAGTAGGGAGAGATGAAACCCTGTTTCGGCACGTAGCCTACTCCTCTCGAATAATACCAAGGGGTCTGCTCAATGCTTTACGTCACCATCCGACGGCCGAATCACCATCAACAGCATCATATCCCCTCACTCCATTTGAACACTGCGAAAAGGTTTGGATTTGAACCCAGGCTTTTGGCATGCAATCTAGTGATTAGAAACTGTCTACCAACCATCTTTCCTACCCTGCCGGCCAACATTCTGATGATGATTTTTTTTTCATCCAGGCTAAGTGGCTCAGACGGCTCAGACGGTTGAGATGCTGGTCTTCCGACTCCAACTTGGCAGGTTCGATCTTGGCTCAGTCCGGTGGTATTTGAACGTGCTCAAACACGTCAGCTTTGTGTCGGTAGATTTACTGGCACGTAAAATAAGTCCTGCGGGACTAAATTCCGGCACCTCGGCGTCTCCTAAAACCATAAAAGTAGTTACTGAGACGTAAAGCCAGCAACATTATTATATTTTTCTTTCGACCAAGGCACCCGATGCTGCTAACCACGGTGTCAGACATTTATTTTAGAAAAGACCAAGTTAGCTACTTATAAGCAATCTTCCACTTGGTGACAGCCCTTAATGCAAATCAATTGTAAGTGATTGATGGGTCGCATGCGGCACGGTGCTTATCCGCTCGGTCGCTATTGGCACGATAATGGCCGGGTCCCATCCGGCACGGTCGCATCTGGCACGTAACCCTCCAATCATCAGACCTAATATGTCGATTTCCTCCATCTGGTATTTCTCCCTGTAGTAAGGAATTGTTGGTAAGTAAATATTCCTCTTCTCTAGTTTAACATCTGAGGGCTGCGACTTATGGCTTTCAAAGCGAATTGTGGGGTCGATGATGTAACCTCTCTTCTTATTCTTGAAAGCAAAGATGTCAATCCTTCTGTGGCGTCCGTTTTCCGCTAAGCCATGAACCTCTTCAAATACCTGGAAACCATGGTCTTTTAGCGTTGCCGCAATTAACGAGTAAATGTTATGATGACGCGTATTCCTTAAAAGTTCACCATGAGGACAATCTCCCAGAACATGCGCAAGAGTTTCAATCTCCTTGAGGCAGCGCCTACAGAGGGAATCGTTCTGAGATCTTCCTGGTACCGATCTAACTGCTGAAATGTTTGCTGTCATCTTAATTGCTTCACGCCATTCACTACATGATAAGCCTTGATGGTCTCGAATCCAGGAGTAGGCAGAAGTACATTCATTGTACAAACCTACACCTCTTCCTTTTTGCAGCAAGTTACACCACTCAGTGAATACCCTTTCCCTCAGTACTCTTCTTACTTTCCTGGCATCTGTTATTTCTAGGCGTGGATGTAGCAAACTGTCAGATGGAGGGACATTGAGGGATTGTAGTGAGAGAGTTATTTCTTCTTTCAGATTTCTTGTAGCACGGATGTATTCTTCACCTGAGCTTAATGGTACCTTACAGATGTTAATGTGCTGAAGATGAGCTTCCCAAGTGGCGAAAAAGAGTCCCAACCCCTTATATTATTTCTCAGTGTAGACGACTCTATTAGGAATGTGTGCAGGTATTTGAAGAATTTCCTTAAGAGCACTTCGTATTAGTATGTCTGTATCAGCAAGGAACTTTTTCGGAATCTTCTCTGGCTTGATAGTTTGGAATGGGTATATGAGAGATGAGCATATAACTGTGTTTATTACTTTAAATTTCTGGTTAGCCTGTAATAGTGGAGAAGAAACCAATCTCTCCATTTTATTCTGTAATTCTTTAAGCTCCTGCATAGGTTGAAAAATTATTTCATTTGAAAAGTTAACTCCCAGATAGCGGATTGTTTCTCCACGTTGCAAACTCGATATATCATAGCTCTTAAATTCAGCTGGGTCTTCGATTTACTTTACGCGTTCGATGAAGATTGCCGTAGATTTCATTGGGTTGATATAAAGCCCTATTTCATGAAATCTCCTTGTGACTATTTTCGAGAGCTCAAGTGCTGCTGTTCGACTATTTCGTATGACAACCAAGTCATCAGCGAAACCCATGATCGTTAAATGTGGAAGATGTGGTGCTAAATAAAATCGATAGTGGCTTGTGAGAGAGTCTTCAGTTAGTTCGTTTAAAATATGATCTGTCGCTAGATTGTAGAGACAGGGAGAAAGAGGTGAGCCCTGCATAACACCCCTTTTTAAGGCTTAAGGTGGCTGTCTTTCCACTTACAGTTTCTATTTTTGTACTGTTTCCTGTCTGGAGATTAACGATTAGTTCCTTTAATTTCTCAGGTATTCCTAATTTCCTCAAGGTCTGATGTAAATGAAGGTGCCCAATGTTGTCAAACGCCTTTCTGACGTCTAGAAAAATCACTGTTAGATCAGTTTTGTTCAGTTTCGCGGAATTTAAAACAGAATCGAGTGTAGAAGTATTGATATGTGTACCGGCTGAAGATATAAATCCCCGTTGTTGTGGATTAAAAGCAACGTATTCTCTCAGGCGTTTATCAAGAGCTCGCTCAGTTACTCTCCTAACAACAGAAAATATTGTGATTGGTCTCCAGTTTGCAATGTCATCAGGGGCACCTCCCTTGTGCATAAGAACGGTTCTTGCCTTTCTAAAACACGGTGGTACCTGCCCTGTTTGAAGCATACGAGTGCCTATTGTGGCAATTATCTCGGAAGCGATGTAACTTTTAATAGCTCTAACGATGACGTAATCAGGTCCAAGTGAAGTGTCCACCGCAATTTTACTTGTTGCAAGCTGTATTTCATCTTTAGGTATAACATCATTAAACGTGTCATTGTAAACCGTTTGTGTAGCTTCACTCACTTTTGGGTGATAATTTTCTCTCACTGAATTATTATCATGTCCTAATATTTCATGGAAATAGCCATATACATGTTGAGAATTAATCAGACATCTTTCATTGTTTTCATGAAGGACCGTTCTAACTGCTTTCCTACGTTGATTGTGGAACTGAAATTACATGCGTTATTAACAAATCATTATTTATTAATATGTATAAAGGAAATGACTCTTACGGTATTGTGGCCCTTTTATCAAAAGTGTTATAAAAACATTCGCCCTCAGACTTCACAAGGTAGGACACTGCTGTGTTAAGGCTTATGGACGTCTGATATGTAATATCGGTTAGAAGGAGGAGGAAGTAAAAAGAAATCCATTTTCATATTGTTCTTCTTTTACAGATGCTGTTCTGTTTACTGAAATAAAACTGTCAAATGTAACTGGAAAATTATAGTTTTCCAAAAATCAAAACTTACGGAAAATAAAATTAGCACGACATTAGGCCTATATCAGTTGCAGTAAAATTATATTTCGCTTTCTGAGGAATTCCCGATTGGAGATTTAGGTGAGAATTCTCTAAATTTTACACTAATATCTCCCCTTTATATTGCTTTCCATTTCAGAAATATTTCATATCTCAGTGTTAGATTAAACATCTGGAAGATATCTGGGTCACACAAGCTTTATTCTCATTCCAGTTGAGAGCCGATCCTATCTACAACTTTCCACTACCCTAAATCACCGTCTTGAGATGACAATACCAAGGAGAGGACTTCGCCATCTATATATATTGTACATTTAGGGGGATGACATGTAATTTGATGAGGTCGCTGATGTCCTCTTCATTCTGATGGAAACAACCCCATAGAAAGTAAATGGGGTGCAGCCAACAAACAAAACGCTTTGACCTCAGAGGAGACGTCGACAGCTTCTCATTCAATAATCGTGAGACGACGTCATTTACTTCAGTGATTCAGAGAATACTTTCAAATGTATCACCATCCTGGATATCTTAATATGAAATAAGGGTTTGAGTTATTGAAAAATTGAATATTTATCATACACGACCACATTATACTGAAAATATCGGTCCGGTCCTTTGTATGAATGATCAGTGAGCATGCCTTCAATTTAGAGTACTCCAGATTCGATTCCCGGCCGGACCGAGGATACTTCATTCCCCTGCCTCGGGAACTGAGTATCTGTTTCGTCTTAATACACATTTATTCACCTATATACAATATGCTTCGCGTCAAAAAGGGCATCCGGTCGTAAAACTGGATCTAATGCACATTCTTGCCGACCCGAAATAATTCGGAAACAGATGAGAAGAATGTATTTCAAACCTACTTTCAGCTTAAAATAGATACGGAAGAGGTGTTAAATACAAGGCAAATGGACACCAGCGGGAAGTTAACACACAACACTCTGATTCGCGTCCGATACTCGTCCGATTGAGTGACTGTGCCCTCGTTCATTAGTCTGTTATTTGCAGGGATCTAGGCTACAGGTCTGGCACTGCAACCTGCACAACAGCAGAGTGCGTGCTAGTCTCCCGCTGTTCGCCATTGGAGCTGTATCTTGTTGTGTACTTAACAACTGTTCGGCAAGTACTTTATAGAATCGACATGCCCTAATAAGCCGTCAAATATAATCTCGATACTGCTGAGTTTTTGATTGCAGTAACTCCTTCAGGTGAAGTGAAAAAGAATGAGACAGTTTTAGAGAATCCGGCTTCCCAGTTTGATCTTGTATGAATTAGCCTCGGAATCTACAGTTTTTCAAGGAGTAAGATCCCCAGTAGCGTTACGTCCAAGTTCGGAAATCTCAGTTGCATTGTTCAGTAGCTGCTCGATGTCCTTCCTCGTGGTCTTCTGCCAACAACCTTGCACTCCATGATACACTTCTCCAAATCCCTTCTTACTGCTGTATGTGACCAAAGTCCGTCTCTGTGGTGTAATAGTTAGCGTGATTAGCTGCCACCCGCGGACGCGTGGGTTCGATTCCCGGCTCTGTCACGAAATTTTAAAAGTGGCACGAAGGCTGGAACGGGGTCCACTCAGCCGCGGGAGGTCAACTGAGTAGAGGCGGGTTCGATTCCTACCTCAGCCGTTCTCGAAGTGGTTTTCCGTGGTTTCCCATTTCACCTCCAGGCAAATGCCGGGATGGTACCCGACTTAAGGCTACGACCGCTTCCTTACCTCTTCCTTGTCTTTCCCTCCCAAACTTCCCATCCCCCACATGGCCCCTGTTGCACATAGCAGGTGAGGCCGTCAGGGCGTGGTACTGGTCCTCTTCCCCAGCTGTATCCCCCTTCCCAAAGTCTCGCGCTCCAGGACACTGCTCTTGATGCGGTAGATGTGGGATCCCTCGCTGAGTACGAGGGAATACCAACCTTGGTATGTAAACAAATTAAGAAAGAAGGAAGAAATATATCAAGCAAGAGGTTGTCTATAGAATGCTATGAACAACTTTTCTAAACTTATTTCCCTGTCGTAATGCCTTTAGATCTTGTTCTATTTCCTGTGACCCAGATGTGCTTAACTAAGAACAGCAAAACCACTGCAGCGTAGCAGGTAGTATGAATAAGTTATTAAAACTAACCTGGAACTTTGCGAAGAGTTAGCGTCATAATATTACTGCAGGGAAGTCAACAAATTAGATTACACAGCTGCTTCGGAATGTTGTCCTTGAGGGAATCTGGATAAATGATGAAGAACACTATACCAAATGGAGGGATTTTGAGCACCTTCAGCAACCATCCACTTAAGTAGGCGAGTATAATTTACAATATCATAAATCTAGTTTTTTCCTCAGCAGCTACAAAATTAAACAAAATGTTGTATATTTATTTTCAGTATCATACACTCTAATTTCATTTTCATTTACTTATCCATTTAATTCCCAGGATTATATTTTCCTTCGGACTCAGTGGAGGATCACACCTCTACCGACTCAAGGCCAGTGTCCTGGAGCGTAAAACATTTTGGTAGGAGGACCAGTGCGTCGCCCAGGTGGCCTCACCTACTATGCTGAACAGGGGCCTTGTTGGGGAAGGGAAGTTTGGAAGAGATAGACAAGGAAGAGGGAAGGAAGCGGCCGTGGCCTTAACTTAGGTACAATCCCGTTCAAGTCCTCGTACCACTTTTCAAGTTTCATGGCAGAGCCGGAGCATCGATACATGCATCAATCCGCGCGAATAATTTCTAAATCTCGTACCCGGGTTAAAAAATAAGAGCTTTGAAATGCCTCCACAATTAAAGTCAAGTGGGTTCAGGTACGGAGAGTGTGGAGGCCAGATAATGCGTTTCAGGACCTGTGTCCATATAACATATTTTCTTCTTCTATGTGTGAAGAATGTGTCCTGGGAATGTAGACTTATATTACTGTTGCATCCTGTGTATGATGAGAAATGTTTTGGGACGAACACAAACACCCAGTTCACGTATCAGAGGCATTAGCCGTACGCTGTTTAAATACCCATCCCGGACGGAAGTCGAACTCGGGGCCCTCTGTGCTGAAGAGCATTACATTACGTTGATCATTCGACGTTATATTTATAGTTACCTTCCGTATATACGACCACATTTACAAGCCTCATAAATTTCATTTAATATACAGCCTGGATAATATGAGAAGAAGAATCCAAACGAAGGTACTATCCAGGTTGCTGGAGATATCCCAGTTAAGACGGAATGCTTTAGAGACCTGGGTTATTTTCGGCAGAGTGATAGCGATGATGTGCGACCAAGAATAAGTTAAAACCTGGCTGTTGTGGAAGGAGGTCACAGGTGTCCTTTGAGACGAAGGAATGACATCTTGCCTCATGTCGATTATATATATAGCACAGTTTGTGGCCAGTTGTGCAGTATGGAACTGAATGTTGATCAACCGAGAAAAGTTACTGAGCGCCAGCAAGCTACATACCCTTAAAAGATGAGAATGCAGCACCGGGTTATGTACCTCTCTCTTATCAACAATATAAAGAGTGACACAATTCAGGAACAGTTCAGTTATTGGAAAAATGAGAGAAGCGCTCCCGATGGTACAGCCACAACCAAAGTGCAGAGTCTGCTACAGTTGTCGGCTCGTCCTCAATATCGACGTGGAAGGCCAACGCCCCGGAGGACACCCGGACTTGATGATCATTCGTCTGAAGTTTAAAGATGCACATTATCCGTAAAAAATGGTATTCATTAACCCACAAAGTGGATCGTGCGCCAGGTAGTATTACCAGAAGTAGTAGTAGTGGTTGTAGGAGAAGGAGGAGGAGAAGAAGAAGTTACCAAAAACGGTTTTATGTTCTCTTATATGGTACTAAACCAAACTCCATGCCGAAAAAGCCCCGAAGGTCTGCAGATTACGAGGTGTCATGTGGTCAGCACGACCAATCTTCGCGGCCGTTGTTCTTGGCTTTCTAGACCGGGACGCTCCTCAGTTGTATTCATATAGACTGAGTGTACCTCGAATCAGCGCTCAGATCAGGTAAACATCTCTGTCCTGCCCGTTAATCGAAGCTGCAACCTCCAGGTAAGGGGCATGCATGCTACCCCTACACTGCGACACGGAATCTTATATTGAACTACTCATCATAAATAAATATACTGTATATGATTGTTCCCGAATACACTCGTACCTTTCTTAAAAATATTAAATTTAATACTTTCCTCGCCTTATTTTGTTCCCGATAGCGTGTGTTTAGGCGAAAATTGTTTTCTATACTTTATCCTGGAAATTCCATCTAGTCAGAGCTGAGTGAAAATTGAGGGGTTTTAAATGCAGCAAATCCATGTCGTTCGCTTCAAAAACGTCAAAAAACTCCTGTGACACAAAATTCCGATATCCCACCGTCTCTTAAAACCTGTGACTGTTACATAAATTACATTAAGAACAAATAAGGTGATACTTTATTGTATACTTATAGATCTTGATAGAACGCCAAGTGAGTAAAATCTAAGGTGGACTTGAAGGTGAGAATTAAAATATCTCCTGCAGGGTAACATATTGTGTAGAATACTGATATTCTCTAGACATCAATATTTAAAAGGCAGAATACCGGATGACATATGTAGCTTTCCTCAAACCCTCCGTAAATACCTAATCCATTGGGAGAATAATTTAATAATATTATCAGATTATTATGATATTATCATTGTTACAAACATGATGTGAGCGTTCATCATCATGCTATGGATATGTTAGGAGGTCTGGCTAATTATATATGCCGTTTTCCGCAACATCCTGTGACATATAACGCAGTAGTAAGCATTCTGTATGTCAAACCGGGGTATGATCCGCGACGCGCCAGTCCGGAAGGAGCATTTTTCCTACGCTGTAATGAGAAGAGGGCAACGCAGTATTGCTAACCTTGAAACCGCGCTCTCTTTCCGAGCGAGCGAGAAGAGAAGATAACGCTACGCATGGAGTTGGAGGTTTTTGGAGACCGGGCCGAATTAAGGTGTGTTAACTTTTGAAAAATAAATGCCCACTATAAATTCAACACCGCATTCATTAGTACCACCTCACCATAATTTACGAAAAAGAGGAAGAAGAAGAATACTTCTATATGAAATAATTTTTCTAAATTTATAAGTCAGGTCCCATTCGAACCAATGTATTTTATGCTGACTGTCAATGCATATAAATACAATACTTTAAATATGGATCAATAATGACGCCTATCATACAGTAGTACGCAGATCAAAGGCGACTACTGAAATCTGACAACATGTGGAAAAAAGTGGGAGATATTGCACGATGAAACATGACGCATGATTTTCCAAAAGGACGCTTTGGAAATTATGAATAACCTACTGATCGCTTTGGTTTCACATATGTTCAGTAGAAAGTAAGGGTCATAAGCTTTAATTCGACTGTTATCACGTCGTTCAAAGACTCCGATTACCGGACCGTCATTTTCAACAGAAACATAATTCATCTCCCCCCCCTGACCATTTTTCCGGAGGTTATAAATATAGCCTGGACCCAGATACTGTATCTCATTCTCATCCGTGTAGCTGCAGTGGTAACACGTTATCTGGTTGTCGTCTGTGTAGTTGCAGCTCAACATATTAGAAGCGGACCTGGATATCAGTTACTTGGATATCAGTGTACCAAGTGTTGTGCCATTGAAGAAACACATCAATGTGATTTAATATTTTTACGGAATAAGCCGTGTGGTACAAGTTAATGTACATAATTGCCGAATAGAAGCCTTAATTTAGCATTTTAACATCACAATCGTAGAAGATAGTTAGTTATGACTTATGGTGCAATCACCAACGGAGGGCAAACGTTTCGGGTTATTTGGCGTGGTGAGACAGTCAATTAATATACGAGAGTTAATTAATACCGCTCCTGAGTATTTAAGAACGAGTGACATTTTGAGCAAAAATTAAATAACTATTTTTGACAAAATTAATATTCGCATCCTCCAGGGACATTCGTTGTGATAGTCTGTGTGACGGTCAGGGAATGAACAGTGATTTTACATCTTATCACTACTTGCGTTAATCTATTTCAACTTAAGAGTGGATCTTGTTACAAGTAGGCCCCCCCTTTGAAAGTGCATAAAACAGTATTTGATAACTCATTCTCCATTTTTCTGTATGTTCGTGAGTGGTCGTCGAACCTAAGACTCGGAGCCTACAAGAGTCGCGCCTGAGTGCCTGCGATCAGCTTTACAAGGATCGTCCCGAAATTCAACTGAGAAAGCAGCAGTTCGAGTCATGGATCGTCGTATAAAGAAGAACCAAGGACTACTAGGAACGAGAATATTCATCATGTTCGTGTAAAGATCTAAGATGTACCCTAGATGACAGCAAGCCTTACTCACCAAGTGTTAAGTACATACTTTTATATACCCTAAACACGAGAGATGCATGCAGTAATAATAATATTATGTAAATATTATAATGTCATAATTAAACATTGTGCGCGTATGACTGGGAAAGATTTATTATTATTAGTTAGGATCATCAAGTGATTTTTAACATAATCATTGATATTTAACAAAAATTCATTTGCATGAATTATTATATAGACTTCAAAGTTCTTAGCTTGTATGAACTATCTTTGGAAAGAACGGCAAGTTAGCTAGACTTATATTTCTTCGTCTGGTAAAGATCTTCAAGAGTAGTTTGGATATAAATTATACGTTTGCGATTCAGGTATTTGTAATCCCGGATAATATTAGATAATCATTGGAGTTGATCCAAACCGAGGTGTAGTTAATTTATAATTATATATGAAATTGTGAGAAGAATTAAATAGCCTGAAATAATGGAGTCTTCTCTGTGAATTGAATGAACGGATTGAGATACGATGGCAAGACATGAGAGGGCGAAGCTGTAACATGTTATGTTGTTGGAGTGATAAGGAAGAATAAATAATTATAGCTGTTGTGAGATATTAAATTGGGCTGAATATATAGCCAGATAACGAGTAATAAGAAATAATGGCTTTTAAGTGAGTGCATACTTGACAATAAGCCGAGATGATATGTAAGGGAAATGAAAGAAAGAGTGACGGGCGATTTATGGTGTCCCGAGCTTAGGGCTGCTTACAGCTGTTATTGTGATTGACAGGTATATGCCGGTCGACTTTAGGCCGAGCAAACTTTGCAGTTTCCAGCAAAGCGATGTTAACGGGCCAAGCTCCTTTCATTTACCAAAGTAGTCTCAATCCTATTATAATTATACGTTGCGAGTAACACGGATAATTTCCGGATTTTGTGAATGATAGATCCCTTCTCATGTTAAGCACTAATTTAGCCTCTGATTGGAGTCCAAAAATTTTTACCTTGGAAGCCGAAGCCTGTTGGTTCAAATGTTGCTGGTGTGAAGATATAACCAGATATTATGGCTTGGTTAAGCCATATCTTCAAGATGTGTTGTGTAAATATATTTGATATATTTGATATGTATGTTTCTGTGTGTTTTATTATATCCCAAAATAATATGGTGATGGGTTTGATTCCAGCTTTGACTGATTTTATTTAAATATATAATTTGTTAGGTAAACCCAGGATACGCACATATATGTTCAGCGTGTATGTTCATCGTAAGTGTTCAATGTAAATATACATTTGTCGTGGTCAAATGGATCACATGTTCGATACTCGGCAATGCAATCTCGTGTGTATAACTGATGTGCTTATATTGTGTTATAATTTTTTTCTCTCTATCCAAATCATGACTAACAAATAGAGGATACCTGGTTCTTACCCAGGAGGCTCGAGTTCGATCCCCGGTACCGGAACCATATTTAATATCCATTTGTGACGAGAGTTTAATAAATAAAAGATACCATTCAATATCCATTTTTATAAAAATAAATAAACTCATTTATCAGTGTATGTTGATCGAGTTAATTGATGTACGCCAAGAATTAATATGCCAAGACAATTTCAAGAAAAGAAGGCATATAATGTATATAATTGTGTCAGTTTAATTGTTCCTTTTGCTCACATGTTGAGATAGAACATTATTTGTGTGGTTCACATCAGTATAAATAAAATGTTTACTTGAACGGAGATTCATCTCATTTAACAAATATTAGCATATTCCTCTCATATTATAGAATCCTACTTTCATTATTTTAGACGGTGCCTATTTTATTTCTTTATCGAACATTCCATATTGCTCTACGAATTCAGCCGGTGATCTTATGAAAGTACGGAGGATGAGACTTCAAGCCTGGTAAGTGACTTCTGGCAGTTTTCATACAAATGTTCCATCTGTACATCTGTTTGTGAAACCAAGTTAAATAATATTGCCCTAATTATACCCAGAGTAAGCCTCATTTGTTGCCCAACTAACGGGGCCAGTTTCATTCTGTCGCCTGTTGTGTTCAGGGCTGATTCATACTTAGTTTTTGTGCGATGATATATGCCCTAACGGTTGCAATACATATTCATTGTGAACTTCCATGCTTTTCAGCGTTCAGTCTGCAAGTCTGTGAATTTACTAAACGCCGGCACAATCATCCACTTGTAACTTGGTCTGTGGCATCGATTAGTTCCATACCTCTTATCTGAGTGTATCTACCGTCGTCTTGGTCTCCCTCTACTTCTCTTACCCTAAATGACTGAGTGCATTTTTCTCCTCAGTAACCTAACTTTCTCCTTTGGCATCACATGCCCCCTCCACCGAAACCGGTTTATGCGTACAGCTTCATCCATAGAGTTCATTCTTAACTTAGCGTTTGTCTCCAAATTCTGAGCACCCTTCTGCAATTATTTTATTTTTTATTTATTTATTTATTGATAAATAGGGTTCCAGAGAGCAAGAGCTCTGTCAAGAGGAACAATACATAGATAATCACAACAATGGCGGATTAACGCATAAGGTCTAAAAGTGAAAGAGTAATAATAGTGGTTTTACATATACTTTAAGTATCACAATTTATCTAATGGATAGGATTATATTAAGTGGATTATCATCAGAGTAACAATACATGAGGAACAACTTTTTGACTTTTAAGATTTGGAAATGAAAATATCAGAGAAATAACTGTTACACATTTATAGTGCCTAACAGGTACTTCTTAAGCTTATTACGAAATGGCACAGTTTTAGAGATGATTGCTATGTTGTCAGGAATGCTGTTATATTCAGATATTAGTAAGTGTTGCACTCCCTTAGTGCCAAACCTTGTTGTATAATTTTGATGAACATGTAATTTATTTTTTTGCCTTGTCTTACATGAATGGATGTCAGTGACTTTAGGAAATTCAGAGTTGGTGAACATTTTGTTATGCAAGACTTTATGAATAAGAAGTGATGCGTTTAATGAGATTAATTTCTTAAGAGGTAATATATTTGTTTCAGAGTACATTTTATTTCGAGAATATAGTTGATGAAATCCATACATAAATCTAATAACCCTGTTTTGTAAGACCTCCAAAGTATTTAAGTTATTTTGGGTTGCTTTGCCCCAAATGAAACACAAGTAAGAAAGTCGAGATTGTATCATTGTGAAATAAATTAGACGAAGAGTGTCAATTGTTAGTAGGTACTTAATCTTGCCAATGATACCAACCAAGACAGAGATTTTATTTTTTACGTTTAATATATGAGGTGTCCAGGAGAGGGCACTATCAATTATTAGTCCAAGATATTTAACTTCTTTAACCCATTTCAACTTCGTAGTGCCAAATAATCTATTTGTAGTTGCATTTAGGTCATTTTGTGATTTATCGAACATCATACAGACAGTTTTTGAGTAATTGGCTGTTAGAAGATTTTTTCTCAGCCATTCATCTAAGATATAACAGTCATGCTGGATATCTGCAACTATTTCATCTTCAGAATTTGATGAATAGAACAGTGAAGTATCATCTGCCAAAAGTGATATTTTACCCTTAAAAGAACACAGGGCTATGTCATTAATATATATAAGAAACAAAATTGGACCCAATATGGAACCTTGTGGTACACCAAAGCAGATCTTTTGTAGCTCGCTTTTATTCATGCCAATCTGAACATATTGTTGTCGATTTGATAAGAAATCCTTAAACCAGAGCAGCGAGGGACCTCTAACACCTGCCTTTTCCAGTTTGTATATCATAAGTTCATGGCTAACAGTATCAAAAGCCTTTTTTAAATCAATAAACAGCCCAGCAGTCTTGTAACCTTTATCAATATAATTTTGAAGCTCAATTATAATGTCCATTAAGGCAGGATTCACCCCAGCCTTTTCTCTGAAGCCATATTGAAATCTGGAAAAATAATTGCATTTTTCGAGGTAACTAATAAGCCTAATTTTGACAACAGTTTCTAAGATTTTAGATAATTCAGGTGGTATTGAGATGGGTCGGTAGTTTCCAGGGTCGAATCTATCATTCTGTTTGTATATAGGAACCACTCTAGAGATCTTTAATGAATCAGGGACAATGCCTTTTGCCAAAGAGCAGTTGATAAATTCAGATATTGGACCAGAGAGTGCTCGATTACAGATTTTGAGAAGTTTACTGGAAATACCATCACTAGCAACTGAGCGAGCATGTTTGAGAGAATTGATTATTGTAGACACTTCTTCTGGAGAACATGGTTCTAGGAAAAGGGAATTAGGATGATTATTGATTGTAGCAGTATGTTCAGGATGTGGAACAATATTTGAAGATAGTGTGGCAGGGACTGAGATAAAATTATTATTCAGGGCATTACAAATGTCACTTTTGTCTTCAAAACATTCATTCCCTAGCTTGATACGTGTAATATTGATTGTTGACTTTGAAGGTTTACCAAGAACTTCGTTTATGAGTTGCCAGGTGTGTTTAGTGTTGTGTAGATTGTTTTTAAATTGATTATCATAGTACGACTTCTTGAGAGTCCTTTTCAGGGTTGTAACTCTATTGCAGTAACTTTTATATTCTTCTTTAATTATACTGTTGTGTGGGTGTTTTCTCAATTTACTGTAGAGAAGTGCTTTATGCCTGCAGAGTGATGCAAGTTCTGGTGTGCACCATGCATTCAGAATGGTGTTTGCATTTTGATGATGAAATTTTCTAACTGTCGATGCATAGTCAAGACCACTTTGAATGTATCTGGTTAAAGCAGCATATGAAGCATTTATGTCCCCACCATCTACCCACTGGAATTGGTGTTGCTCAAAATATGATCTAGCCCTTTCATAATCTATATGTTTATATGAGTGTCGTTTTGGCTCACTGGGAGTAGGCCTATAATTAGATGTTTTTGAAATATCTAAACTAAAGAGCAAGAGATTATGGTCACTCATATCATCAATTATGTTATCTACAGACCAGTTATTAAGTTGTATGCTGCATAAAAAGTGGTCGATTAGTGAATTGTTCGAACTCAGTCTGGTAGGGTATATTGTGTTACAGTTTTTAAGGCCATAGCTCTGCATGAACGATTTATATTCATTAGTTAATACTGCATTTGAGAGTAAATTTATGTTAAAGTCACCAACAACAATTATATTTCTATGTTTTATTTTGTTGAGTATTATTTCTATGTCATCACATACCTGTGTCCAGTTTGAAGTGAATGGATTGTAAACAGCTATAATAATATAACTACACCCTGACTTAGAAATCTCCAGAACCAGAATATTATGATGCTTTTGGACATTATAGATGATATTACATTGCCACAATTTGTTTTTAGCGTAAATTGATACTCCCCCACCCTTAAGTGATTTTTCAGAAGGAATTCTACAGGAATGAAATGCTTCATAACCTGGGATATTGTAAAAGTTAGACTCATCACCGTTTACAGACAACCATGTTTCGACAACAACTATAAAATCGATATTCTGAATTAACTCTATGCGATCAGCAATCATCTCTAACTTACCATTTCGTATGCTACGTGAATTGAGATACATTATTCTCAAGGTTGGAGCAATTGTTCCAAGTGAGGTAACCAAATCGCTATATTGAAAGTATGAGTTCCATTGTCTTTCTGTCATTAGTGTAGTTTAAAAGAAGAGGAAGAGAAACAAATATACACAAATATAAAACATAAGAAGGAATTTGTGAAGACTGACAGCTCATTTAGGCCTAGATGCTGCGAGCCTAATCAATTTTTCAATATCGTCTTCACATTTTATTGTAAATACTTCGAGGGAGGTGGCAGAGATTTTTGCCAGAATCCTCCCTTGTCTCACAAATGCACGTTCAATTCCCTTTGTCCTAGCATCACGAGCCTTCTTGAAGAGAGATTCATTGTAGGGCGTAAGGTGTTCGTTTAAGTATATATTCACTTGGACCACCAAAGCCTAGGAGAGAAGAGGTTAGGATCTTCTGGCGTCTTGCTGATTGCAAAAGAGCATCCTTTTTCCAGCGTTGGACAAATCTGACTATTACGGGCTTCACACTGGTTTTGTTGAAAGAAGAAACCCTGTGAACAGTGTCGATGCTGTCCGGATGTATTGGTACATCAAGGATTTCTCCAATTTTCTGGACAATTTCGGTTAAGTTTTCTTCTGAGTGGTACGGAATCCCGGATATTTTCATATTATTAGCTCTTGAATATTGTTTTAGTTCTTCAACGTCGAGTTTCAGCTGTGTCACTTCTCCGGAAAGGGTGCGGTTATTCAATTTTAAGTCTTGTACTGTGTTGTTCAGCACTATGAGTTCTGATTGCATTTTGCCCACCTCAACACTAAAATCGTCAAATTTGTCACTGACAAATTGAACAGAAGTCTTCAGTTCTTTATACACTGACTCTAGTTCACCAAGTTTTCTTAATATTACGTTGAATTTTGTGGAAATGGAATCTTGTAAATTTGAGTCAGGTGGAACGTCAAGCTCAGGTTCGAGTGACGCCGAGTTGCAGGTCAAACATATCCATAGCCTATCCTTTTTTGGAAGACTAAGGAGGCGATCTATTTCGTGTTTGGTTAACCTCATGCATTCTTCCTTCATGTGAAACCACTTAAGGCACTTTTTACACTTTACCTTCATATTATTATCTTTAAATTTCTCGGAGCACTTCACACATCTATCCGCCATGTTGCTAAATTCCCGACAGTTTATACCAGCAATCATTCTCGCTAGTTTCATGTCTGTTATTTCTAACTTTTGAATAAGATATCCTGAGTTCACCCAGCTTTCACTCCTGTAAAGCAAAGATGGTCTGATAAAGATCGGTGTAAAGACAGTTTCGTCTGGTAGCAGACTTCCTTCTTATAGAATGCTGTTGATTGCAACTGCGAGCTCACTGCATTAGCTTTGGTGCACCTTGACTCAGTTTCACTTACTACACTACCATCCTGGGAGAACAAGCATCCTAAATACTTGAAATTATTTAATGCGTTCCAGCCTTATACTGTCCGCCTCATTGGCTGAATGGTCAGCGATGAGGCCTTCGGTTCAGAGGATCTCGGGTTCGAATCCCAGCCTGGTCGGGGATTTTAATCGTATTTGATTAATTTTACTGGCTCGGAGACTGGGTATTTGTGTTTGTTCCAACACTTTCCTCTTCATATTCAGACAGCACACTACACTACACTACCAACCACCACAGAAACACGCAATAGTGATTACATTCTTCCATGTAAGATTGCCATCAGGAAGGGCATCCGGCCGTAAAACAAGAAACAAATCTACATGCAGGACACAGTTCGCACCCGCGACCCCAGATATATTTGAAAAGCGGTAGCAGAAGAAGAAGAATTTCCAGCTTTTTATTCCCAACTTGACATTCAGTTCTGTTAGGTTTCTTACCTACTGACCTCACTTTAGTCATGGAAAGGTTAATTTTCCTACCATGCTCATTGCATCTATTTTCAAGTTCCATGATATTAGACTGCAGTTTTCAGCACAATCAAGTCGCTGGCATAAGCCAAACTGCTTACTACACTTCCACCTAACCGAATCCGTCCCCGCGGATTTCTACAGAATGAAGCGAAATTCGTGCACTCGCAGCGCGACTCCTCACATGCCAGCAATAAAAAAATGTCCGTCACATAAGAGTTCGTCCTGCCAGTATATCCGGCAGAAAAAGAACGTTGAAGAGTGGCAATCTGGCAACACTGTAACCACATGTAGAGTAACTAGCTCTGTCAGCACGTACTAGTCGTGTTGTACTGTTGGTGCAGTGGATAGAGTTTTGGGTTAGCATGCAGGAGGTCGAGGGTTCGATCCTGGGTTGAGTATTCTTCTTCTTCTTCTTCTTCTTAATCTGTTTACCCTCCAGGGTTGGTTTTTCCCTGGGACTCAGCGAGGGATCCCACCTCTGCCGCCTCAAGGATAGTGTCCTGGAGCTTCAGACTCTGGGTCGGGGGATACAACTGGGGAGGATGACCAGTACCTCGCCCAGGCGGCCTCACCTGCTATGCTGAACAGGGGCCTTGTGAGGAATGGGAAGTTTGGAAGGGATAGATAAGGAAGAGGGAAGGAAGCGGCCGTGGCCTTAAGTAAGGTACCATCCCGGCATTTGACTGGAGGAGAAGTGGGAAACCACGGAAAACCACTTCGAGAATGGCTGAGGTGGGAATCGAACCCACCTCTACTCAGTTGACCTCCCGAGGCTGAGTGGACCCCGTTCCAGCCCTCGTACCACTTTTCAAATTTCGTGGCAGAGCCGGGAATCGAACCCGGGCCTCCGGGGGTGGCAGCTTACCACACTAACCACTACACCACAGAGGCGGACTCCTGGGTTGAGTCGCACTTTTTTATTTGCTAATTTCCATCTGACATTACATACTGTAATACAGTAAGACACCGTTTCTTAGGTCACATGTATCCTACATTTACAAAATTTATTAACGCTTAACACGTTGTAACGCATCTAGTAGATGAAGTGGTGCGAAGAAATTCACGCCAACGACGTGGAAAGGGCGTCTTTCAAAGCTGACCAATGAAAACGAATGTTCGTCCATTTCTAGGATCGTAGTATGTAAGTGCAAATGGTTTCTAGAGGACCCGCTGCAATCACTGTTGACGATTAAGATGCCAGATACCATACCACCTGGACTACATTTACGAAATAAAAAACATACGCCTCAAACCAGGATCGACCCCTCGACCTCCTGCATGCTAACCCAAAACTCTATCCACTGTACTAACCGTACAGCACGACTAACGTGTGCTGACAGAGGTGGTTACCCTACATTTGGTTACAGTGTTGCCAGATTGGCACTCTTCAACGCCCTTTTTCTCCCGGATATACTCGCAGGACGAACTTTTGTGAGAGACATTTTTTTATTGCTGGCATGTGAGGAGTCGCGCTGCGACGCCCGAGTGCGCGAATTTCGCTTCATCCTGTATATTTCAGTAGATGATCCACGTAAACAACAAACAACACAGGTGAAAGAATACAGCCTTGCCTAACCCCTGTAAGGACGTTGAACCTCTAACATATTATACCATCAATTCTCATGCAGTCTAATTGTCAATGCAAGTGCCTTTGATTGCTTATAATCGTAATCTATATATACTATAAAATAAGAGTTTTGTCTGTACATTGCTCAAAATTTAAAAAGATGTGTTCCTATATCGGTCGTGTCCATAGTCATCATCATCATCATCTGTTTACCCTCCAGGGTCGGCTTTTCCCTCGGACACAGCGAGGGATCCCACCTCTACCACCTCAAGGGCAGTGTCCTGGAGCTTCAGACTCTTGGTCGGGGATACAACTGGGGAGAATGACCAGTTCCTCGCCCAGGCGGCCTCACCTGCTATGCTGAACAGGGGCCTTGTGGAGGGATGGGAAGATTGGAAGGGATAGGCAAGGAAGCGGCCGTGGCCTTATGTTAGGTACCATCCCGGCATTCGCCTGGAGGAGAAGTGGGAAACCACGGAAAACCACTTCGAGGATGGCTGAGGTGGGAATCGAACCCACCTCTACTCAGTTGACCTCTCGAGGCTGAGTGGACCCCGTTCCAGCCCTCATACCACTTTTTCAAATTTCGGGAATCGAACCCGGGCCTCCGGGTGTGGCAGCTAATCACGCTAACCACTACACCACAGACGTGTCCATAGTAACAAGGAAATACACTTTTCCATTTTCCGTAATTTCTGTGTATCTGTATGTAGCCTATCTATGTACGCGCATCACGATAAAACGGCTGATGGAAATTTAATGAAAATCGGTATTTAAAGTCGCTACAATCTAGTCCATAAATAATTTTATTCACGCTGAGTGAAATGCTAGTTTAGGGGCACGGCCTTAAATTTACTTCTCAAATATTTATGTTATTAGTGGTCTTATTGATAAATACTACACCGGGCGAGTTGGCCGTGCGGTTAGGAGCGTGCTGCTGTGACCTCGCGTCCGGGAGATAGTGGGTTCGAACCCCACTGTATGCAGCCCTGAAGATGGTTTTCCATGGTTTCCCATTTTCACACCAAGCAAATGCTGGCTGGGGCTGTATCTTAATTAATGCCACGGCCGCTTCCTTCCCACTCCGAGGCCTTTCTTGTCCCATCGTCGCGTAAGACCTGTCTGTGTCGGTGCGACGTAAAGCAACTAGCAATAAGAGGTAAATACTACATAACTAAAGTTATTTAGAATTAAATTTACGATCATTTATGTTTTATACTTTTTTTCCGTACCGGCTATTATAACAGAGATATAAATGATTTTGGATTTTTGTTGTGAAGTCCATATCAGCGCCGAGTCACAAGAAAATGGGTTAACAGATTTTTAATGAAAATTGGGAAATAGGGAACTACAGTTTACTCTATAAGTAATTTTATAAGATATCCTAATATCACAGAGACGGAAGAAAACTAAATGTGAAGGCCTACAGTATAGAAAGCTCATAAAATTGATCAACAATAATATTATATTGACCATTGTTCGTTGTGATGTACTTTGTGTCTTCTGCTGCCGCTCATTTCCCATAGATGAGATTACTGCTGCGTACAGAGTACAACCGCCTGCCTGAATATTGGTGGAAAGTGGCTTCTTTAGCATGCCATTCCTCTGGTTCATCAATTTTCTGATACTACTGGTACGTGACACACTGGTTAATCAGAGCATTGACGCTATTCAGTCCCTAAGCTGAGCCACTGATTAGAATGAGCAGTGTGCACATTTAACGGAATAATGGCAAAGGAGTGTTTGCGGCTGTCTGCAGCCTAATCATTGGACTGTTAGATCGGCAGTGTAGGCTAGTACTGTTCGTTGAAAATGAGAAAATGTGCACTTTTTCATTTGATCGAGTATTTTGTGTAGCATTGCTTTTAATCGCTACATTTCAACTGACGTCATTGTTAAGTACTGTGTTGACTTCAGTTGGGAAAACAGTATTTCTGATAATTCCGTAGCGAAGCGCGGGTACATCAGCTAGTAATCCGAAATATGTAGTAATAATCTTTGAAATTTCCAATTGAGACTGTTAAAATCAATCATGACAAAGTAGTATAATTCCGGGAACTTTGGCTTAATCAATAGAATTTGTCCTTATTGTGAGGAATGATGTATTGCGTGATAATACAATACATTGTTATTTTAACCCTGCACTGCATGAATTTATTTACACCCACAACTCTGACGTGAAAATATTTTTAGAGGGAGATTAGATATGTAACATCACATTGACAACATATTTTTGATGTATTTGATCATACTGGTGGGAAAAAAGGGAAAAATTCAGGAATGTGCAAAAACGCTACATCATGCATTGAAGTCTACTAAAGTACAGATGTAACCCAGTATAGTATATGAGCAGAATTATTGTTTATTACTTATAACAACATACACTGACTGACAGAGCAAATGCAACACCAAGAAGGAGTGGTTCGAAAGGGATGAAAGTTGGGGAAAAAACAGAGACGGCACGGACGAATATTTGATGTTTATTTCAAACCGATATGCACGTTACACAATGCGCACGGCATCGACTCAGTAGGATGTAGGACCACCGCGAGCGGCGATGCACGCAGAAACACGTCGAGGTACACAGTCAATAAGAGTGCGGATGGTGTCCTGAGGGATGGTTCTCCATACTCTGTCAACCATTTGCCACAGTTGGTCGTCCGTACGAGGCTGGGGCAGAGTTTGCAAACGGCGTCCAATGAGATCCCACACGTGTTCGATTGGTGAGAGATCCGGAGAGTACGCTGGCCACGGAAGCATCTGTACACCTCGTAGAGCCTGTTGGGAGATGCGAGCAGTGTGTGGGCGGGCATTATCCTGCTGAAACAGAGCATTGGGCAGCCCCTGAAGGTACGGGAGTGCCACCGGCCGCAGCACATGCTGCACGTAGCGGTGGGCATTTAACGTGCCTTGAATACGCACTAGAGGTGACGTGGAATCATAAGCAATAGCGCCCCAAACCATGATGCCGCGTTGTCTAGCGGTAGAGCGCTCCACAGTTACTGCCGGATTTGACCTTTCTCCACGCCGACGCCACACTCGTCTGCGGTGACTATCACTGACAGAACAGAAGCGTGACTCATCGGAGAACACGACGTTCCGCCATTCCCTCATCCAAGTCGCTCTAGCCCGGCACCATGCCAGGCGTGCACGTCTATACTGTGGAGTCAATGGTAGTCTTCTGAGCGGACGCCGGGAGTGCAGGCCTCCTTCAACTAATCGACGGGAAATTGTTCTGGTCGATATGGGAACAGCCAGGGTGCCTTGCACATGCTGAAGAATGGCGGTTGACGTGGCGTGCGGGGCTGCCACCGCTTGGCGGCGGATGCGCCGATCCTCGCGTGCTGACGTCACTCGGGCTGCGCCTGGACCCCTCGCACGTGCCACATGTCCCTGCGCCAACCATCTTCGCCACAGGCGCTGCACCGTGGACACATCCCTATGGGTATCGGCTGCGATTTGACGAAGCGACCAACCTGTCCTTCTCAGCCCGATCACTATACCCCTCGTAAAGTCGTCTGTCTGCTGGAAATGCCTCCGTTGACGGCGGCCTGGCATTCTTAGCTATAAACGTGTCCTGTGGCACACGACAACATGTTCTACAATGACTGTCGGCTGAGAAATCACGGTACGAAGGGGCCATTCGCCAACGCCGTGTCCCATTTATCGTTCGCTACGCGCGCAGCACAGCGGCGCATTTCACATCATGAGCATACCTCAGTGACGTCAGTCTACCCTGCAATTGGCATAAAGTTCTGACCACTCCTTCTTGGTGTTGCATTTGCTCTGTCAGTCAGTGTATAAAACTAATAAAATTATTTTTAAACAATTAAAAGAGATTTATTACATTGAAGGAATTGGAACATAATAGCTTGCTCAAATGGATAGGTCATATTCGCAGGTCAACTAATGTGATAGCCTTTGAAACAATCTGCATTCTTTTTCAAACGCAGTGCTGCTCGGTCATGGCCATCCATCAACGGCTGCTAATTTCAGATGACCACCAGCCATAAAACATAGATTGCATGGTTGCTGGGTAACATTGATTGGCCATCCATCCATACTTCATATCACAGCCTTCACGGTTGCTAGGTAGCATTGTCTGGCCATCCATCCATAATTTACATCACAGCCTGCACGGTTGCTAGGTAACAATGTCTGGCCATGCATCCACACCTTACATCACAGACTGCACGATTACTAGGTGACATTGTCTGGCCATCCATCCATACCTTACATCATAGCCTGCACACTTGCTATGGTTACACTTTTGTCAGGCTACCTTCCGTAACGCATATTTTCAGATGATCCCCAGATATAAGACATTTATGTCAGAAGGAATTACGAATATATTTGATAAAGGTAAACAAATCCATGTTGAGAAAACGCAATATAAATTACAATAAATATTATTATTATTATTATTATTATTATTATTATTATTATTATTATTATTACTTAAATCTTGCAGCATTAATGAAATAATCATCAATAGAACACTATCAATAAGTACTTCAAGTCATTGCTGCCCGTGACCTTCAAACATTCATCTGAAAATAAATGCCTTAGCTGCATGATGTAGCAAAAACGCTACACTCATATTTCATGACTTTTTAGTAACAAATATTGTAAATTAAACATTATTAGACATTTATGCTAAAAGATAAGGATATTGTGGATAGAGCAGTATTTTTGTTTAACTTCAATCGTCAGCGAATCACCTACAATTATATTTCAATGCTACTCATGCATGTACAGCCGCCATGACACATGTCCAACTGCCACAGGCTAAGATAATATAGCACATAGATGGAGAAAATCATTGCCGTTAGCCCCCTGTAGCATAATTTCTGGAAGTACAGATTTCAAAGATATTATGTACATAGCTATTTTTGCCATCTTTTAGCATATTACTGGACTAAAAGAAGAAGAATATTATGTAGCGAAAACGCTACACTATACAGTGTAGGGTACCGACCACATGTTATATGTGTTAAAGGTTTCAACAAGAGTGGAGAGGCGTAAAATGGCGAATCCACACAATAAATTTTGCTGCTGGCTCGTCGAGGATTTGACATCGTTATGATCCCAATACGCGATCAAATGGAACTGCGTCGTGTCTCGAACATTTCTCGAATTTATCCACTGTCGATTAATCAACTTGTCCCTATTCCTCTCGCATGACATGATCAATGTTTCATATCCTTCTCCCTGGAGAGGCGGCGGTGTGACCTCGCTCCTCATGTGGCTCATAAGGGAGCTGTTGATGGCTCCCCTTTCGCTGTTAAAGTCTATTTTAGGATTCACATCTGGTGATACATAATAAAATACTCTAATCAACACTTCATTAGCTGTGGAACAAAATACGGATGTAAAAATATATATTAACAACATTAGGAAGGAAATTAGGTCACGAAATTGTAATCACAGTTCTTTATATCGTATTTTCAACTTTAATAATTATGTTATTGTTTTTACGCTCCATTAACTGCTTTTGATGGTTTTTGGAGACGGCGAGTTGCTGGAATTTAGTCCCACAGGAGTTCTTTTACATGCCTGTAAATCTACCAATACGAGGTTGACGTATTTGAGCACCTTCAAATACCACTAGATTGAGCCAAGGTCGAACGTGCCAAGTTGGGGTCAGAAGGCCAGCACCTCAACAGTCTGAGCCACTCAGCCCGGAATTTTTTCAGCTCTAACGGAGGAGCTGCATATTTCATCTCCTTATACGTCGATTCATTTCTTGGAGTTAGCAATTTGTGTTGATCTGTCCCAGTTTTACGGTCAGATATCCTTCCTGACGCCAAACCTATGTCCAGGATGTATTTACTAGTGCATGTTTGTGTGGCGGTGGGTAATGAGGTATGTTTTGTATAGGTGAAGAGATGGGTGTTTAGAGGAACACAATTTGCCGAGGAAAAGGAGGACATTCCAGGAATAATTAATGAACAGGGGGAGTGTGTATGTGAGGATCTTCAAAAGGCAAAAATATTCAGTCAGCAGTATGTAAAGATTGTTGGTTACAAGGATAATGTCGAGATAGAGGAGGAGACTAAGGCCAAAGAAGTAATAAAATTTACATATGATAACAATGACATTTACAGTAAGATACAAAAGTTGAAAACTAGAAAAGCGGCTGGAATTGATCAGATTTCTGGGGATATACTAAAGACAATGGGTTGGGATATAGTACCATATCTGAAGTACTTATTTGATTATTGTTTGGTCGGAGGAGCTATACCAGATGAATGGAGAGTTGCTATTGTAACCCCTGTGTATAAAGGAAAGGGTGATAGACATAAAGCTGAAAATTACAGGCCAGTAAGTTTGACATACATTGTATGTAAGCTTTGGGAAAGCATTCTTTCTGATTATATTAGACATGTTTGTGAAATTAATAACTGGTTCGATAGAAGGCAGTTCGGTTTTAGGAAAGGTTATTCCACTGAAGCTCAACTTGTAGGATTCCAGCAAGATATAGCAGATATCTTGGATTCTGGAGGTCAAATGGACTGTATCGCGATTGACCTGTCTGAAGCATTTGATAGGGTGGATCATGGGAGACTACTGGCGAAAATCAGTGCAATTGGACTAGACAAAAGAGTGACCGAATGGGTTGCTATATTTCTAGAAAATAGATCTCAGAGAATTAGAGTAGGTGAAGCTTTATCTGACCCGGTAATAATTAAGAGGGGAATTCCTCAAGGCAGTATTATCGGACCTTTATGTTTTCTTATATATATAAATGATATATGTAAAGGAGTGGAATCGGAGGTAAGGCTTTTTGCGGATGATGATATTTTCTATAGAGTGATAAATAAGTTACAAGATTGTGAGCAACTGCAACGTGACCTCGAAAATGTTGTGAGATGGACAGCAGGCAATGGTATGTTGATAAATGGGGTTAAAAGTCAGGTTGTGAGTTTCACAAATAGGAAAAGTCCTCTCAATTTTAATTACTGAGTTGATGGGGTGAAAGTTCCTTTTGGGGATCATTGTAGGTATCTGGGTCTTAATATACGGAAAGATCTTCATTGGGGTAATCACATAAATGGGATTGTAAATAAAGGGTACAGATCTCTGCACATGGTAATGAGGGTGTTTAGGGGTTGTAGTAAGGATGTAAAGGAGAGGGCATATAAGTCTCTGGTAAGACCCCAACTAGAGTATGGTTCCAGTGTATGGGACCCTTACCAGGATTACCTGATTCAAGAACTGGAAAAAATCCAAAGAAAAGCAGCTCGATTTGTTCTGGGTGATTTCCGACAAAAGAGTAGCGTTACAAAAATGTTGCAAAGTTTGGGTTGGGAAGAACTGAGAGAAAGAAGAAGAGCTGCTCGACTAAGTGGTATGTTCCGAGCTGTCAGCGGAGAGATGGCGTGGAATGACATTAGTAGACGAATAAGTTTGAGTGGCGTTTATAAAAGTAGGAAAGATCACAATATGAAGATAAATTTGGAATTCAAGAGGACAAACTGGGGCAAATATTCATTTATAGGAAGGGGAGTTAGGGATTGGAATAACCTACCAAGGGAGACGTTCAATAAATTTCCAATTTCTTTGAAATCATTTAGGAAAAGGCTAGGAAAGCAACAGATAGGGAATCTGCCACCTGGGCGACTGCCCTAAATGCAGGTCAGTATTCATTCATTCAAAAGGAATTAATTACATAGTAAAATCCCCGACGTCCGCCTCTGTGGTGTAGTGATGAGTGTGATTACCTGCCACCTCCAGGGGCCCGGGTTCGATTGCCGGCTCTGCCACGGAATTTGAAAAGTGGTACGAGGGCTGGAATGGGGTTCACTCAGCCTCGGGAAGTCAACTGAGTAGAGGTGGGTTCGATTCCCTCCTCAGCCATCCTGGAAGTGGTTTTCCGTGGTTTCCCACTTCTCCTCCAGGCAAATGTCGAGATGGTACCTAACTTAAGGCCACGGCCGTTTCCTTCTCTATCCCTTCCGAACGTCCCATCCCCCTCAAGGCTCCTGTTCAGCATAGCAGGTGAGGCACCTAGGCGAGGTACTGGTCATCCTCCCCAATTGTATCCACGACCCAGAGTCTGAAGCTCCAGGACACTGCCCTTGAGGCGGTGGACGTGCGATCCCTCGCTGAGTCCGAGGGAAAAACCGACCCTGGAGGGCAAACAGGTTACGAACGAACGAAAATCCTCGATCCAGTCGGGAATCAAACCCTAGGCCCACTTAACTAAAGACCACGACGCTGAAAATTCAGCTAAATATCCAGAAACAGGTGAACATTTATGAAAGAAAAACTGTATTAACCAATTCATATATTTTCTATGGAATGAGGAATATTATGAACAGACAGATGGTGTGGCCATGGGAAGCCCTCTCTCTCTTGTTGTGGCTAATTTCTTCACGGAACTTCGAAGAGAAGGCTTTGTCGTATCCGGTCCCGCGGAGTAGGGGGCAACGTGTGCTACTGTAACTCGGCGGCCACAGGTTCGATTCCCGGAAAGGTCAGGGTGTTCAATTGTAATTATTAATATCCCTGGCCTGGGGACTGTTTGTTTGTGACGTCCTTAATCTTCCTTTCCATACAAAAAACTTTCCACACTATCACCATTCCAATTACACGCAGGTTCATACGATATGGTGCCGGTAAGGGCAAAAGATCCACATGGGTCGACGCCCCGAACAAATGGCATTAAAAAAAGCTTTGTCGTCGGCACCTTACAAACCGAAGTTCTGGTGGCGATATATAGATGATACGTTCGTTGTTTGGACGAAGGGTGAAGACAATCTTGGTCATTTCCTGCACCACCTTAATCGCCAGCACCCTTCCATTTGTTTCACCATGGAAATGGAATCTGACGGCAAAATATAATTTTTAGATGTTCTCGACACCAAGAAAGAGGATGGATCTTTAGAATACAGCGTGTATCGGGTAAGCCTGCACACACCAATAGATATCTCCACGCAGATTATCACTATTACCTTGCCCAGAAACATGGTACCCTTACAACTCTAACTACCAGGGCCAGGAGGATTTGTGAAGTGTCTGCTATACAAGAGGAAATTAACACCTTGAGAACCACTTTTGAGAGCAACGGTTACAGCAGAGCTTTGATCTCAAGGGTTCTGAAATAGACACATAATCGGACGTCTGTTAAGGAAAAAGATGTAAAAGGAACTGCTTACCTACCTTTCATACATAACACGACGGATCGTATTGCTAAAATCTTACGTAGGTACCATGTACGAACTGTTTTTGGAACTTCAATGAAGTTCAGGCAGCTCCTGCGACCAACTAAGGACAGTTTGTCAAAATTGCAACAGCCTGGTATCTACACAGTTCCCTGTACGTGTAGCAGGGTTTATACTGGGCAGACTTTGAGAACGATACGTACTCACATTAAAGCACATAACAGGTGTATCAGACTCAACCAACCTGATAAGTCAGCTGTATTACTACTACTACTACTAAAATATTTTCATTCCTCCCCTGAAGGGGAAGGCGGGCCTCTTAGACTGACACGCCGTCTCTCAGGCCGGGAGATTTGTTTCAGTGAAGGGCTACTACTACTACTACTACTACTACTAAACGTTTTCATTCCTCCGTTGAAGGGGGAGGCGGGCCTCTTAGACGGTTACGCCGTCTCTCAGGCCGGGAAATTTGTTACGGTGAAGGAGATGTGCGGAGAAGGTGAGAGGGGTGGGCGGCCGTGGCCTATATACGAACTTTTCCGGTATTCGCCTTAGTGCAAGAGAATGGAAAACCACGGAAAACCATTCTCAGGACAGCCGAAGGTTGGGGCCAGCCGTGAGGCCTAGCCCTGCCCGTCTCCCGAATGCAGAAGCGTAGAGCCACGGTAGAGCCGTGGCCACCTCTCCTCTGCTCGGTTGGCCGGTCAGAGTACAGAGCTGTTGGACAACGGACCAGCCGTAGCCTCTTAAGGGACGAAATCCAAGGGCCGAAACCCACTCTGCATCTACCGACACAGTGGAGGAGATGCTCGGAGAAGGTGAGGGGCTTGGCGTGCGTCGCCTATACTAGGAACTGTCCCGGCATTCGCCTTAGTGCAGGGACATGGAAAACGACGGGAAACAATTCTTAGGACAGCCGACGGTTGGGGCCAGCCGTGAGGTCCAGCCCTGTTCCGTCTCCCAAATACAGAGGCGTAGAGATACGGTAGAGTCGAGGCCAATCCTCCTCTGCTCGGTTGGCTGGTCAGAGTCCAGAGCTGTTGGACCACGGACCAGGCGTGGACACTTGTGGGCCGAGACCCACTCTGCATCTACCGACAAAATCAGCTGTTGCTGATAATGCTTTAACAAGTGTTCATGATGTCATGTTCCAAGGAGTGGATGTGCTATAGAAAAACATCGTCTGGAATCAACATGTGAGGTGGTTAAAATACGTACACACCCAGATAATTTCAACCGCGATACAGGAGGGCGTGAATCATGGCTACCTATTATCATAACCATGGGAAAATGAATCTTTACTGTTGCCATTCGTTGTCTCTAGTATGGAGCGTCCCTATTACATCTTAGGGCACCATTTTACGTTCTTTGTTGCTTTCTCTTAACAACCTTTGATGCGCCATATTTCATTTTTCTGTTCTCTCCTGATGAAGAAAGGCAAGGTTCCTTCTGAAACGCGTTGAGAGAATTTATATAGCTCATTACACGGCATTAACCCAAAATGTACATCATGAATAGTTAACACGGGCCGTGAAAGTCTAAATGATAACATACGCTTGAAGTCACAGGCTGACGTAAACCAGAAATTCCTCATTGAATTGCTGAAGCTGCTACAAGTGAGTTTGACTAAAACAGGGTTATTTGCATAATCGATATTGTCTAGTCTCCTGTAATGTAAACAAGTCTTCCACAATGGAGACCTTCTTAACGTTGTTTACTGTGAGGTTGCTGTACAATTCGTCCTTCACATGTCGTTCCACGTCTGTTCTTCCTCTGACTGCGGATAACTTGTGCTGTCTGCCATTGTATGGAAAAACAATTGCCACGAGAAGCATGGCACCGCAGATACACATCCGAAATACTTGAAATGATTCATTTGTTCCAGCTTTCTGTTCTCGATCCCACATTGATGGAAGTGTGTAATGGTGTACTATAACTTGGAAAGAATTCGCTAAACCCATGGGTAAATAGTGAAACTCTCGAGGTCGATTAGTAGGTATTATTATTATTATTATTATTATTATTATTATTATTATTATTATTATTATTATTATTATTATTATTATTATTATTATTATTACCGCGGTTTGGTGGATCAGCATAGGTGAAAGAAGGTGCCGGGGTGAATGGGTCTAACTGCCAAATTAAAGTAAAATTAAAACTTTAACAAAGGTTATATTTTCTGTGTTTTAACAAGCAAGAATAACAAAATTTAACAAGTTTTCAGTAGGTGGTATAACAACGATATAGCCATTTTAAAAAAGGCATAGAAAAATCCAAGATTTCAAATCCTAGACACACTTGGGCTACAAGCCCCTAGCTTTACAACTTTTGAGCTCCTAGTTCAACTTTAACCAAGCAACAATTTTTTCAAAAGGGCAGAAAACCCCTGATACCTGAAGCACTTGCTCCCAATTACAATATCAGGCCTCCCAGAGGCACTTTTACAACACCAGAAAAGAGCTGACACGCTCTCAGTTTTTCAAGACTCTTCAAGGCAATAGTAAACTTTACAATTACTTGCCATTAAGGCACCACTTACAAAATGAAACGTTGGTATCTTGTATCCAACCAACTGGGCCTTAGCAGCAAAATAACAGGTTAAGTAAATGACCCGGAATACCAAAAGGAATGGAGCCGTGTATATGCGCTCCTACACATGCATTCTTAAAACCCAAAAGGGCACTAGGCCGATGACACAGGGGCTATTCCCAAACTATGGAGGTGACCCGTATCAGAAAGAAATTTAAAACATTGAGGAAGAGAACCAGTTACCAAAACGTACTCACCTCAAACCAAAATGAAGGGGAGCTCGAGAGGGTAAATCACTCTCTATCCCCGAATTACACTTACAGATTTTATGAAGTTTTTACATCAAACGGCAGAAAATTACATGTTGGAAAGATAGGTTATATTGTAAAGGTTTCGGACCTTTCCCGCAGGTTAAACTGCTGAGCTAGCAAGAAATAAAGATGTTAAACGGCCATTACCATACTGAAGACCTGCTTCCTGATGAAAGAGGCACCTCCCGTCTCCTGATACACGTCCACACACTAGGTTAGATGTTGATCAAGTGGCCAAGAGACGCGAAAATCAGCAGTTTATAAACCCTCGGGGAAAGTTCGAGATCTTTCATGAATAAAACAGCCACACCCTCTCACGTTTATTGGGTCGCTTAAAGTTACACATCAAATCGAAGAAGAAACCTGTGATTGGTAGGAAAGTAATTACAGAAATTCTTGATTGGTTACAATCAAAACAGGCGGAAAGACAGGATAAATATTGCCAACCCAAAAATGAATGAACGAAATTTAGTAAAGGAAAAACTTATGAAAACAAAATTTCTTCTGAAACGTTTTTCACTTCTTACCAGGGGGGCATGATCATAGTTTTTGTAGTGACCTCTATGAGAGAATGTCCAAACTTCTTGCTGAATGGAAAACAAAACGAGTAGAATTTCACGCAGTTCAGGAAACTTCACCCAAAAAATTTACGGTAGTGACATCTTCCGAGAAAATTTATAAGTTGGTCCAGTTTTAAGTTCCGAGTTTCTCCTGTAGAGGAGGTTTTATTAGCGCAAGATTTAAAAGTGTGGCGTAGAGGTGTACCTCCCGGTACAATTATCATTATTATTATTATTATTATTATTATTATTATTATTATTATTATCATCATCATCATCATCTGTTTACCCTCCAGGTTCGGTTTTTCCCTCGGACTTAGCGAGGGATCCCACCTCTACCGCCTCAAGGGCAGTGTCCTGGAGCTTCAGACTCTTGGTCGGGGGATACAACCGGGGAGTATGACCAGTACCTCGCCCAGGCGGCCTCACCTGCTATGCTGAACAGGAGCCTTGTGGAGGGATGGGAAGATTGGAAGGGATAGGCAAGGAAGAGGGAAGGAAGCGGCCGTGGCCTTAAGTTAGGTACCATCCCGGCATTTGCCTGGAGGAGAAGTGGGAAACCACGGAAAACCACTTCCAGGATGGCTGAGGAGGGAATCGAACCCACCTCTACTCAGTTGACCTCCCGAGGCTGAGTGGACCCCGTTCCAGCCCTCGTACCACTTTTCAAATTTCGTGGCAGAGCCGGGAATCGAACCCGGACCTCCGGGGGTGGCAGCTAATCACGCTAACCACTACACCACAGAGGCGGACATTATTATTATTATTATTATTATTATTATTATTATTATTATTATTATTATTATTATTATTATTATTATTATTATTATTATTATTATTATTATTATTATTATTATTTTGTAAGAATTGCCCAGGACAGGCTGCAATGTGGCCTGTTCTATGATTCGAAGTGTATCAAAGTAGTGTGTTTTTCAAGGTTAAATTTCACTGCTAGATTGCCAAAGGTCAGTAAAAATAGGCTGCAATGGTGTCGAATGTCACAAACCTTAAAGAAAATAAAGTTTCAGTTCATTTGGAAAATATGAAAAATGGCCATTTTACTGTAAGTATTCCGTTTAAAGCCGGCCCCGTGGTGTAGGGGTGGCGTGCCTACCTTTTACCCGGAGGCCCCGGGTTCGATTCCCGACCAGGTCTGGTTTTTTTATCTGGACCTGAGGGCTGGTACGAGGTCCACTCAGCCTACGTGATTAGAACTGAGGAGGTATCTGACGCTGAGATAGCGGCCCCGGGCTAGAAAGCCAAGAATAATGGCCGAAAGTATTCGTCGTGCTGACCACACTACACCTCGTAATTTCCAGGCCTGCGAGCTGAGCAGCGGTCGCTTAGTAGGCCAACGCCATTCAAGGGCTGTAGTGCCATGGGGTTTGGTTTGGATTCTGTTTAAAAATAGCGCAGTGAAATAGTTAAAATACAAACCATTACTATATATTTCAACTAAAAGTCATAGGATATTAACATGGAGCTACGTTCTCAAAATAACTTTCATAGATTAAGAAAAAACATCAACATTTTCTGATAACGATAAACGAAATTATTTAACTAGTTGATGGGTTATTAAAAACTAACAATTTAGGGAAGGAGAAGAATTCCAATTAGATACAACTCGTGTGGACCCTGATGAATACGGAGTGATGGTCGCTCAATTCGGCTCTCTATATAAGCATCACGGCAAGAACAAAAACCACCACTACTACCAGTTACCATGGTGACTAAATAGTACTTCTATGTCGCGATATTAAAGCATTGACAGACTTACAAATAAACTAGCAAATGTAATCGTGCTTCGCTACGGTATTATGCATTGTATACGGATTTCTCCGTAAATTACTGTAGAGGCAATCAGTAAGATTATATTAAATTGCATATCTCTTAGCGCTATCCAAGAAACAGAAAAGGGAGGACACCAAACAGTCGAATCAAAATTCAGTTCCGGAGTTTCTACTATAACCGCAGGCTCACGTGGCTACTGCCGTTCACAGTAGAGATGGAGAGTTTTCATCATGAAGATGGGCCTCTTTTCCTAATGCCAGTCACAATCTAACCGGGGAGATTTGATTATTATCAAGAAATGCAGCGCTATCTAACGTATCAACAATCGAAACACGACAATAAGTCATAGGACCAAAGTTGTAGATCTCTCCAAATTGAACGGCGATTTTGCTGTCGGTTTTGTAATACGACTAACGGTTTAGAAACTAGCTAACCCGAAACAAAGGTCTTCACCGTCATTAAAATGCATCCATTTTTCGATATTTTCCGGGGCGAAAGTTATACATTTGAACAACTTGGAATGTTTCCTCAAAGAAAAGAGTGTCCATGTTTCGGGATTAGCACTCGAATAAAGAAGAAAGTAATACAGTTAAGGAAGTTGTCTTTAATAGAAAATAGGATTATAATTGAGAACAGATGGATAGGACAAATATGTAAATACCAAGTGGATGGATTTGAAAATAAAATGCCCCTCGATAAATTGTGATGGTATGAGTTACGGATATAAGAAGGCGATAACGGAGGAGAAATTTAGGTGCAGGGATTCTTTGGTAAACTTACAAGAAGTGACTATGGTGTTATTACATAAGTCTAAAGAGGCAAGGCAGAGGCAAGAAATAAAGTGGAAAACAGTAAAATAAAAATACAGTAAAAATTATAGCAGATACCATAAAACACCTTACGGTGTGAAATAATGGGCTACAGTCCGCAGTACTGTTCGAATATTAACACCGCTTCTTAGTGCTATTCGAGGAAAATTGTAACTCTCAACGGCATATCCCACAGAATGGCCGATTGACGTCTTTATTGCTTTATACACAAGAAATAACCACGAGTTTACAGGGCAGTGTTGCTGAAATGAAAGATGACAGGGAAACCCGCAGTACCCGGAGAAGGAACTGTCCCAACTCCTCTTTGTCCAGCACAAATCTCACATGGAGTGACTGGGATTTGAACCATGGAACCCAGCGGTGAGATGCCGGCGTTTTTCCACCTGAGCCACGGAGGCTTACCAAAAGCCATATGATAAATAAATAAATACATAGATTAATGAAAATGAACTAAAATGGCGTATGGCTTTTAGTGCCGGGAGTGTCCGAAGACAAGTTTGGCTCACCAGATGCAGGTCTTTTGATTTGATTCCCGTAGGCGACCTGCGCGTCGTAATGTGGATGAAATGATGGTGAAGACGACCCATTACGCCCAGCCCCCGTGTCAGCGAAGTTAAACAATTAAGGTTAAAATTCCCAACTCCGCCGGGAATCGAATCCGGGTCTCCTGTGACCAAAGGCCAGCACGCTAACCATTAAGCCATGGAACCGGACATAGATAAATAAATTTATTATTATCACTGTTTGCTTCTATCATTGCTTCAGTTTAAATAAGGTAAGGGTGTATTCTACACGAAGGCAGGTCCGAACCTCCGCAGAAGTGTGCCTGAGCCGGAGTTTACGTGCGGTAGGGTGGCCGGTTCCTTTGCGCTTCATCATTCCCTTACCCCCACCAACAGCGCGTGGCAATCCATCCAAATCTTGACCACACCCAATGTTGCTTAAATTCGGAGATCTCACGGGTTCCGGTCATTTCAAATACAAGGTGGGAAAAGTAAGACTGGCCCGGAAAGTATTGATAAGTCCTCACGCGACTGTGGCCCGTGTTAGTGAACAAGAGAAGTGCTTATCATAGGAAATGCTGGAAACCGTGATTTCGATGCATCAATCGGTTGCTGACACGTGTCTGCGCGTGCGCATCACCCGCATGCTCTGTCCCGAGTATGTCGCTGCGTCATTACGCGTGATTGAGTGAGGGGAGCAGACGTGTGTAATGACTAGTTGAATGGCACACAAAATGGTACTCACGATAAAACAGCGCTTGTTAATTGTCAAGGTTATGTGAAGCACAATTCGTAGAAAACCTGTGCGAAACTTTTTGCGCAAGAGTTTAAGACGGGGGGAATTTTGGCAAAACCTCCAGCAAAGTCTGCAATGCAAAATTTAGTGGCAAAATGCCATGAATCGGGCTCTCTAACGAACAAATGTCGTAGCAATCCGGAAAGTGTTCAAACACCAGAAAACATTGCTCGAGTGAAGGAAAGCTTAGAACGAAGTCCGGCGAAGTCTCAACGTCGGATATTCTGTGTACGTGGAAATTAAGAGATCTACGTATCGAAATATTTTCAAAAAAGGACCTGTATCTGTATGTATGTATGTATGTATGTATGTATGTATGTTCATTCATCCGACCTAAGGTTGGTTGGATCTTCAACAATTCCGCCATCTCCTGTTATACATGGCCTAGGCATCACTGAAGAGGCGTACTAGGGAAATGAGGAGTGAGGTGGTGTCCCGTTGCTTACCTCACCGGGCCAGAAGTTGCTATTACATATCAGTCTTCCAAAAGAAACGTGGGTATCTTGTATCCAACCTACTGGGCCTTAGCAGCAAAAGAACAGGTTAAGTAAATGACCCGGAATACCAAAAGGAATGGAGCCGTGTATATGCGCTCCTACACATGCATTCTTAAAACCCAAAAAGGCACTAGGCCGATAGGGTATTTCGTACCCAACCTACAGGGCCTTCGAGTAAAAGAAATAAACGTTAAATAAATGGCCCAAACAAAAAGGAAGAAGGCGTATACTTGCACTCCTCTATGTAGCTTCTTAAAAACTAAAAGGCACTGGGCCGATGACACAGGGGCTATTCCCAAACTATGGAGGTGACCCGTATCAGAAAGAAATTTAAAACATTAAGGAAGAGAACCAGTTACCAAAACGTACTCACCTCAAACCAAAATGAAGGGGAGCTCGAGAGGGTAAATCACTCTCTATCCCCGAATTACACTTACAGATTTTATGAAGTTTTTACATCAAACGGCAGAAAATTACATGTTGGAAAGATAGGTTATATTGTAAAGGTTTCGGACCTTTCCCGCAGGTTAAACTGCTGAGTTAGCAAGAAATAAAGATGTTAAACGGCCATTACCTTACTGAAGACCTGCTGCCTGATGAAAGAGGCACCTCCCGTCTCCTGATACACGTCCACACACTAGGTTAGATGTTGATCAAGTGGCCAAGAGACGCGAAAATCAGCAGTTTATAAACCCTCGGGGAAAGTTCGAGATCTTTCATGAATAAAACAGCCACACCCTCTCACGTTTATTGGGTCGCTTAAAGTTACACATCAAATCGAAGAAGAAACCTGTGATTGGTAGGAAAGTAATTACAGAAATTCCTGATTGGTTACAATCAAAACAGGCGGAAAGACAGGATATATATTGCCAACCCAAAAATGAATGAACGAAATTTAGTAAAGGAAAAACTTATGAAAACAAAATTTCTTCTGAAACGTTCTTTCACTTCTCACCAGGGGGGCATGATCATAGTTTTTGTAGTGACCTCTATGAGAGAATGTCCAAACTACTTGCTGAATGGAAAACAAAACGAGTAGAATTTCACGCAGTTCAGGAAACTTCACCCAAAAAATTTACGGTAGTGACATCTTCTGAGAAAATTTATAAGTTGGTCCTGTTTTAGTTCCGAGTTTCTACTGTAGAGGAGGTTTTATTGGCGCAAGATTTAAAAGTGCGGCGTAGAGGTGTACCTCCCGGTACAATTATTATTATTATTATTATTATTATTATTATTATTATTATTATTATTATTATTATTATCATGACTTGTGAGGTGTGGCTATATACGCTGGTTTTTTGATTTATGAAGTTGTTTACGTTTATTATTATTGTTATCTACGTAGTTATGTACGAACTTTATTTGGTATAAATCGTGGCCGTATTATTTATGATTTGTGTGTTGTATGATCTGTCTTTTGTAACAGAACATGTGAGGTTATGTCACGATATTTCGATGGTGTGTTTATTATGAAAATGAAAACCTACAACCTGTTTTCCAGTCATTGACCGGGTCAGGGATGGGATGAATGAAGCAGATATAGTCTATTAGTACGATGGGGTCGCCACTCCCAAAGTGATTTATTAATGACTGATAGATGCTATGAAATGAGAGTGGAGAGTGTTGCTGGAATGAAAGATGACAGGGAAAACCGAAGTACCTGGAGAAAAACCTGTCCCGCCTTCGCTTTGTCCGGCACAAATCCCACATGGAGTGACCGGGATTTGAATCATGGTATCCAGTGGTGAGAGGCCGACGCGCTGCCGTCTGAGCCACGGAGGCTCTTGTGTGTTTATTAATACGACGTTATTTAATGTAAGAACACGTAATTAATAGTATATAATTTATTATTACCTGTAAATATGATGTATAAATCCGATGTAATGTTGTGCAACACAGGGTAAACCAATCCCCCCATGGCACTACAGCCCTTGAAGGGCCTTGGCCTACCAAGCGACCGCTGCTCAGCCCGAAGGCCTGAAGATTACGAGGTGTCGTGTGGTCAGCACGACGAATCCTCTCGGCCGTTATTCTTGGCTTTCTAGACCGGGGCCGCTATCTCACCGTCAGATAGCTCCTCAATTCTAATCACGTAGGCTGAGTGGACCTCGAACCAGCCCTCAGGTCCGGGTACAAATCCCTGACCTGTTCGGGAATAGACCCCGGGTCCTCCGGGTAAGATGCAGGCACCCTACCCCTACACCACGGGGGCGGCAACACAGGGTAAACGTCTAGAACAACGCACCTTTGTCACTCGAGTTTTAGAGAATGTTCTATTCATTTGTGCATAAGTTATTGGACACTCGAGAAGATACGAGAAAGCATGTTGTGTCATACTTTTCTGGAAGCCTGGCCAGGCAAGGTATATAAAGGACGGTCTTGGGTTGATGAGTTGAGTTTTAGTGGGAGTCGTTAGTCGAGTTAAGTATGTGAACCCATGTTGTGGTTTTGCCGTTCAAGTGGTTGTGTTGTGTTGGTACCACATGTGATATTTTCAAGTGTTCCGTAGTTGGTTGACATGCAAATGTGGCAGTCTGTTGAGTTCAAGATGGTGGTTCATTTGATGTGCAACTATTAATGGGTATATAACAGAGTACACAACTGACAGCATCTCATGTGTGCGTCTTTGTGAATACAAGAACAACCACGCCTCAACCTTCATATCTTACCCGCTCAACCCAGTTAGACCCTGCTTCTAGTATGCAGAGGGGGCCCTCACCAGGATTACTTATTTTGAGAACTAGAAAACATCCAAAGGAGAGCAGAACGATTTGTTTCGGATGATTTCCGACAAAAGAGTAGTATTACGAAAATACTGCAAACAGTGGGCTTGTAAGACTTCGGAGTAAGGAGACGAAACGCTCGACTACGCGAAATATTTCGAACTGGCAGTGGAGAAATGATTTGGAATGACTTGTCGGTTTTCTACGGTTTCCCATTTTCACACCAGGCAAATACTGCGCCTTCCTTCCCAGTCCAATCCCATAGTCTCCAAATGACCTAACTTATTCGGTGTAACATAAAACCAGTAAGAAGAAAAACAACAACAACAACTTACGGCAATTAGGTTGGTTCTACTGGACTTCTCCATGTTGTAGGTATATAGGGTGGCCTAGCTAAAACAGGCCTGGAAAGTATTTATGACACTGACTCGGAAATGAACCTTGTTAATCAACAGGAGAACAGCCTATTACAGGACATGTGGGAACCGTGATTACGATGCACCAATGGGCTTGGAAGACTGATATGTAATAGCAACTTCTGGCCCGGTGAGGTAAGCAACGGGACACCACCTCACTCCTCATTTCCCTAGTACGCCTCTTCAGTGATGCCTAGGCCATGTATAACAGGTGATGGCGTAGCTGTTGAAGATCCAACCAACCTTAGGTCGGATGAATGAACATACATACATACATACATACATACATACATACATACATACATACATACATACATACATCACAGTCTAGCTCGAGCGGTCGAGGAGAGAGGTTGCGTAGCGAAGTGCGTGCTGTAAACATGGTCGGCATTGAACAGTACCGGGCCGCTATTGGGAAATGGCAGGCAAGGCAGAAGAAGGAGGCCAGGAGTGGATTGGTGACGGACGGATTGAAAATGAGTGAAGCGGTGCTGGTGGTGACAGTGATAGCAGTGTTACTGGTTATTGGGGGGGTGGAAGTAAACCCAGGCCCAAATACCAGTGGAAAATATAGTACGGAGGATTTGGCCGCACTCAGGGTGGTTGTAAGTGAAGTTATGCAGGAGAAGTGTCAATGGGATAAGGTGCAGGAAATAAAGGACATGATGGAGGAGCAGAGAAGGGAGATAGGGAACATGAAGAAATGGCTTGAAACGAAGACAGAGGAATCGAGCAGGAGAGTGGTCAATAACGAGAAAGAAATCGAGCTATTGAGAGGGGAAGTGAAACATCTGAAAGAGGAGGTGATGAAGATGAAGAAAGAAGCGGAGGGGTACAGGCAGGAGAGATTGAAAAAAGCCATATTTATATATGGAATTGAGGAAGGGGCGAGAGAGAGCAAGATTGAGCTGATATTTAAGGTGGTGGAAGCTATACGTGATGTTATGAAGATAAACTTTAGTGAGGTAGACATTGATGATGTAGAGAGAGTTGGTAAAATCAAAGGTCGGAGGCCAATTAGGGTTAAATTGTTCTCAACCTTAATGGCAGATTCTGTGTTAAGGAACAGCAAGAATTTACAAGGGCGGAAAATAGGGGTGAAAGGAGACATGGGAAGAGAAGGAAGTGAAAACGCGAAGATCTTGAATAGGCACCTATGGAGAGCGAGGAACCAGGGGCTAAAGGCCCGAATAAGAGGTCTGAGGTTGGAGGTGACAAACGGGCGATGGGTCAGAGTTCATTCAGTGACTAAGCTAAAGGAAATGGACGAAAACGAGAGGGTTGAGAGTGGGGAGAGGACAAGGCAAGATGGGAAGAAGAAAGAAGAAAAGAAGAGGAGGAGGGACGTGGCAGGAGAGCAGGGCATCTCGGAAGAGAATGGGCAGTGCAGCCGGGAGACAGAAGACCAAGATAGTGAAGTGGACGGTGAGAGTGGGCCGCAAGAAACTGGGAGAGGAGAGTGTAGAGGTGCAGTGAGCAAGAAAGGACAAAGGGAGGTGGATTCAGAAGTCCAAAATAGTGAGGGGGTGAGTGGGGGTGAGCAGCAAGAAGGGGGGAGTACAGGGTGCAGTGGTGTAGTGAACAACAAAGGTCAAGAGGAGACAGATCGACAAGAAGGTAAAAAAATTATGAGTAAAGTCAGGAGTAAGAGCTTAAAAGACATATGGGGAAAAGTACGTAAAGGGATGGAGGATACAGAGGGAGAGAGGTCGATAAATACTAGAAGTAAGAATAGAGGGGGAGACCTAGAAGGGAGGGAGGGAAAGTTATAACAATATTGGAAGATAGGATGTGTGAATATTGAAGGAGTAAGGAGCAAATTAGGAAACAAGAAAGTTAGGGAAGTAATTGAAAGTTTCGATGTTGTGGCACTCTTGGAGACGTGGTTGGAAACAGGGAGGGAGATTGCATGGAAGGGGTTTGAGATAAAATATAAATATAGAAGAAAAGAGAGGAATAAGGGACGAGCACCAGGAGGGATGATAGTTCTAATTAGGGAAGAAATTAGTGAAAGAGTAGAGGATATAGAGACCGATATGATGGAAACCATATGGCTGAGATTGAATTTGGGAGGGAGAGAGGGATGGAGGAAGAAAATAAATCTAGCTTTTGTTTACTGCCACCCTAGTAATTCAGAATATGCAAATAAATATTTTTTTGAAGAGTTATTGGTGGATATTGGTAGGATAAGGGGAATGTATCCAGGGGAGGAGGATATGTTGTTATTTGGGGATTGGAACGCGAGAATAGGAGAACAGAGCCCAGTTTATAGTAGGGAGGATGGAATGTGTTTGTTAGAAAGCAGAAGGAGTGAGGACAAAATTACAAATAGTTATGGAGAGAAGCTCCTAGAGATGTGTGCTGTGGGAAACTTGTATATTCTGAATGGGTGGATAGAGGGTGACAGGACGGGGAAATTGACATATGTTACGGAGAAAGGGGGTAGTGTGATAGATATGGTTTTGAGCTCGGAAGGGATGATTGAGGAAGTTGTAAGTATGGAAATAGGAGATTGGATTGAGTCACACCATTTCCCGGTGAGGGTTATGCTGAAAAGAGAGGAAGAGAAGTGTACAATGAAGGAAAATGAGACAAAGGATAAACGAGGGAGGGGTTATAATAAGTATAAATGGACAGAGAAGGTGGGCCGGGATTGGAATAGGGTAGTAAAGGAGGAGCTACATCTTCTGAAATATGGGTGGGAAGGGGCGTTAGAAGAGAATGATACTGATAAAGCCTTGGAATTGTTGCTACATCCAATAAAGATGATAGCGCAGAAGGTGAAAGCTAGAAAAGGAAATAAGAAAGAGGGAGAAGAATGGTTTAATAGGGAGTGTGAAGGATTGCGGAGGAAGGTGATGGACGCGTTAGGAGAATATAGAAGGAAAGGTGGGAGCCAAGAAAGGGAGTTTTTCTGTAGATTGAGGAAGGAGTATAAAAAGAAAATCTCTGAGACAAAAAAGACGTGGTTAGAGGAACAAATGGAAGCCATAAATAATGACTGCAAGACTAACAATTTTGAGAGAGTCTGGGATAAGATTAATAGAATTATTAAGGGTGGAAGGAATATGGAGAGAACGAGTATTGAGGAAGTGCAATGGGCCAGGCACTTCGATGAATTACTAGGAAAAAAGGGGGGTGATAGATGGAGAGGTTCGGGAGAAGAAGTAATTTGGAGGAATAGGGGAGTGGCAATTTATGACTTGGATAAAGAAATCACAAGAGAGGAAATCCGGGGAGTGATAAGCAGAGTCAGAGCGAAGTCGGCCGGGGGGTGTAATGGTATAAATAATAAGTTTTGGAAGGAAATTAGTAAAAATGAGATAATGATAGAGGGCATGGTGAAACTATTCAATAGGATATTCGAGGGAGGAAATTACCCTAGGGAATGGGAAACAGGAATTATATGCCCTATATACAAGGGAAAGGGTAGTAGGAACAATGTGAACAGTTATAGGGGTATATCTCTGTTGGATTCTTTGAGTAAAATATATACTGGGGTGCTAGCGAACAGAATAAGCGGGTGGGCGGAAGAAAATGAAATTTTGACAGATTACCAAGGGGGATTTAGGAAAAAGAAAAGAACAGTGGATAATATAATGATAGTAAAGACTATTTTAGAAAAGTATTAGAATATGGCTAGAAGTACGGTTTATGTAGCAGCAATAGATTTTGAGAAAGCTTTTGATAAGGTAAATAGAGAGGCCCTACTAGAGAAATTAGGAAGGTTAGGGATTTCGGAGAAGATGTTGAGGGCAGTGGAAGGAATATATAGGGACGTCAGGTTTTGTGTAAAATTGGGAGAAGGGAGAATGAGTGGACCATTAGAGTCCAAGGTGGGTTTAAAACAAGGATGCAAGTTATCGCCCATACTGTTTATTTTATTTATCAACGATATTTTAGAGGGGTTTGGGGCAGAAAATTGGGCTGTACCAGTAATTAATGGTTTGGAAGTGCCAGGACTGATATTTGCGGATGATGTGTTATTGATGACGTTAACTTCAGGGGCGATGAATAGGGCCTTAGAGTCAGTGATGCTATTTGCGAGGAAATGGGGATTGAAAATTAATGGAAATAAGTCTAAAATATTGGTAGTACAGGTGAACAAAAGAAGAAAGATAGAAGGGAATTGGGTAATTCAGGGAGAAAGATTGGAACAGGTAAGGAAGCTGGAATATCTAGGAGTTATTTTTAATGATAAAGGAACTTGGAGTGACCAGATCAAAAGAGTGAAATATAGAGGATTGGCAACCTTAGCCTCAGTCAGAAATTTGCTACTCAAGTACCCGGGGATCAGTTACAAAACACTGAGACTCGTGTTCAGGTCGGTAATCGTGGGGAGGGTATTATACGGAGCAGAAGTTTGGGGGCTGGATGAGAAAAGAGAGGAACTAAGAAGGATTGTTAGTAGTTTTGCCAAGTTAGTGATGGGCTTACCGAGGTGTACAGCAAATGTAGGGGCGGAATTAATGTGTGGGGAGGATTTGGAATCAGAGGGTGTGAAAAGAATAGTTAGATATTGGATGAATTTAAAAAGACAGGAAGGTGGGAGAGTTTTACAGGCAGCATATGTACAGCAATTTAAGAGCATGTACAAGGGTGGATGGTTAGAAAAAATAAAGGGATATTTGGAGAGGATAGGATTAGGACACCTGTGGGGGGAGGTTTGGTCAAAGACAGAAGTGAGAGGGATGAATATACTGGAAAGGAGAATTAGAGATATCCATAGGCAGAAATTATTGGGGGAAAGCAGACTAAGAAATTCGCTGACTGTTTTGACGAAAATAGAGGAGATAGCAGGGTTGAATATTAGATACGTCGATAGGTCAAAACGATATGGGATGATGTGGTGGCTTTTAGGTCTGCCAAGGAATAAAGGCTGGTTACAGGGCAGGGATAAGACAAGGTGTGTACTTTGTGGAGATGTGAATGATGAGTTTCACTTGCTAAGAGACTGTGAGGTAACGAGGGGGTTAAGACATGGATTATTGAGTGCCGAGCATCGGGAAATACTGGGGAGAGGGGATGAGAACGCAATACTGAGATGGATTATTAAACAATGGGAAAAAGGGGGTGAATTGAACAGGTATTTTTGTGCGACAAAAAAGGCCTGCGAGAGTAAAATGAAGGAGAGTGAGTTAGAGGGTGGGCAGGGGAATAGGGGGGTGGAATAGTTATCTGTATAAGGGAAGGGGATAGTATGTTAAAATTCTAATGGATTAGGGAATATAGGGACTGAGTACTTAGTTAGGCGGAATTGGGTAAGAGGACAGGATTGCATGGTCTGTTTGTTTTATGATATGTTAGTAATTGTTATTCATTGTAATTTTATTAGGTTATGATGGTAATTATTTGTGAAGGCTGAAATGTGGTAATGGTGAAGTGGTATATTTATTGTTGATATGTGGAGTTGAAGGAGTGGTGGTATAAATATGGTAATGGAGAAGTGGTATAGGATGAAGAAATATGTTGGAAAGGTGTTGGTATATGCGTGACTGGTATTGGTTATTCATTGTAATTTCATTAGGTTATGATGGTAAAAAATTTGTGAAGGCTGAGATGTGGTAATGGTGAAGTGATATATTTATTGTGATATTTGGAGTTGGAGGAGTGGTGGTAAATGTGGTGTTGGAAAAGTGTTATATCGTCGGAATGTAGTGTGAGAGAAGTGGTGATATAAGTAGAGGTGGTATATAATGTGGAGTTGGTGCTGTATGGCTGAAATGTGGTGTGGGAAGTATTGAAGGTTTAGTATTTAGGTGATGTATGGTTTGGTACTGAGACGGTTTATTTATGGTTGACTTCGTGGGAGTTGGGAGGTGGTATTATTGTATTGGTGTCTGGTATAAGTATTTAATTTCTGGAGCTGGATAGAGGTGAGTTTATTGTTATTTTGTAAATTTTGGTTTGTTTGTATGGAGAGGAGGAAGAAATATGATGTTGGAGAGGTGTTGGTATGTGTTGTATTGTATGAGTATTGAATTTTTGGAGCTGGAGAGAGGTGATTTTATTACAATTTTGTAAATTGTGGTTTGTTTGTATGGAGAGGAGGAAGGAGTATGATGTTGGAGAGGTGTTGGTATAGGCGTGATTGGTACTTGTTATGCATGGTCGAAATTTTTGGGAGATGGAGAGGTAATTTTATTATGGAGTGTTATGGCGGAGTGAAATGATATGAAGCAATGTTAACGCTGATTGGTAAAAGCTGTGGTATGAGGGATTGGAATGCAATGACGGAATATTGTTGTTATTATTTAGACTTGTACTATAGGAGGTGGAATCTGAAAGATTGAATGCAATGTTAGTGTCATGGCTGGTTTGGTATGCAATAGTGTAATGTTGCTGGTGTAGCTTATTTTGGAGTAGGTCAGGGAACAATAGAGGTGATGAAAATGCTGAAGCAAGAAGGTCGCGTGATGAGTGGGTACGTGTGAGTGATAACAAGCAGCAAGTTGCAACACCAGCAGCAGATTGTAAACATAGAACAGGCTGATGAGGTGTTCATTTCATTTTATTTTGTATGTGGTGGAGAGTGGTGGCTTGGGTTGGACTGCGTTTATTACTAGTTATTTATTTATTTATTTATTTATTTATTATTATTGTGAACATGTATTCGGGGCTGAACGCCTGTTTTGTTCATTAATAAATACAAATACAAATACATACATACATACATACATACATACATACAGATACAGGTCCTTTTTTGATAATATTTCGATACGTAGATCTCTTAATTTCCACGTACACAGAATATCCGACGTTGAGACTTCGCCGGACTTCGTTCTAAGCTTTCCTTCACTCGAGCAATGTTTTCTGGTGTTTGAACACTTTCCGGATTGCTACGACATTTGTTCGTTAGAGAGCCCGATTCATGGCATTTTGCCACTAAATTTTGCATTGCAGACTTTGCTGGAGGTTTTGCCAAAATTCCCTCCGTCTTAAACACTTGCGCAAAAAGTTTCGCACAGGTTTTCTACGAATTGTGCTTCACATAACCTTGACAATTAATAAGCGCTGTTTTATCGTGAGTATCATTTTGTGTGCCATTCAACTAGTCATTACACACGTCTGCTCCCCTCACTCAATCACTCGTAATGACGCAGCACTTCTCTTGTTCATTAACACGGGCCACAGTCGCGTGAGGACTTATCAATACTTTCCGGGCCAGTCTTACTTTTCCCACCTTGTATTTGAAATGGCCGGATCCCGTGAGATATCCGAATTTAAGCAACATTGGGTGTGGTCAAGATTTGGATGGATTGCCACGCGCTGTTGGTGGGGGTAAGGGAATGATGGAGCGGAAAGGAACCGGCCACCCTACCGCACGTAAACTCCGGCTCAGGCACACCTCTGCGGAGGTTCGGACCTGCCTTCGTGTAGAATACGCCCTTACCTTATTTAAAATGAAGCAATGATAGAAGCAAACAGTGATAATAATAAATTTATCTATGTCCGGTTCCATGGCTAAATGGTTAACGTGATGGCCTTTGGTCACAGGAGACCCGGGTTCGATTCCCGGCGTAGTTGGGAATTTTAACCTTAATTGTTTAACTTCGCTGACACGGGGGCTGGGTGTAATGTGTCGTCTTCACCATCATTTCATCCACATCACGACGCGCAGGTCGCCTATGGGAATCAAATCAAAAGACCTGCATCTGGTGAGCCAAACTTGTCTTCGGACACTCCCGGCACTAAAAGCCATACGCCATTTCAGTTCATTTTCATTAATCTATGTATTTATTTATTTATCATATGGCTTTTGGTAAGCCTCCGTGGCTCAGGTGGAAAAACGCCGGCATCTCACCGCTGGGTTCCATGGTTCAAATCCCAGTCACTCCATGTGAGATTTGTGCTGGACAAAGAGGAGTTGGGACAGTTCCTTCTCCGGGTACTGCGGGTTTCCCTGTCATCTTTCATTTCAGCAACACTGCCCTGTAAACTCGTGGTTATTTCTTGTGTATAAAGCAATAAAGACGTCAATCGGCCATTCTGTGGGATATGCCGTTGAGAGTTACAATTTTCCTCGAATAGCACTAAGAAGCGGTGTTAATATTTGAACAGTACTGCGGACTGTAGCCCATTATTTTACACCGTAAGGTGTTTTATGGTATCTGCTATAATTTTTACTGTATTTTTATTTTACTTTTTTCCACTTTATTTCTTGCCTCTGCCTTGCCTCTTTAGACTTATGTAATAACAGCATGGTCATTTTTATAAGTTTACCAAAGAATCCCTGCACCTAAATTTCTACTCCGTTATCGCCTTCTTATATCCGCAACTCATAACATCACAATTTATCGAGGGGCAGTTTATTTTCAAATACATCCACTTGGTATTTACATATTTGTCCTATCCGTCTGTCCTCAATTATAATCCTATTTCCTATTAAATACAACTTCCTTAACTGTATTACTTTCTTGTTTACTACGCCGTATGTATGCGAGTGCTAATCCCGAAACATGGACACACTTTTCTTTGAGGGAACATTCCAAGTTGTTCAAATGTATAACTTTCGCCCCGGAAAATATCGAAATATGGATGCATTTTAATCACGGGAGGACCTTTGTTTCGGGTTAGCTAGTTTCTAAACCGTTAGTCGTATTACAAAACCGACAGCAAAATCGCCGTTCAATTTGGAGAGATCTACAACTTTGGTCCTCTAACTTATTGTCGTGTTTCGATTGTTGATACGTTAGATAGCGCTGCATTTCTTGATAATAATCAAATCTCCCCGGTTAGATTGTGACTGGCATTCGGAAAAGATGCCTGTCTTTATGATGAAAACTCTCCATCTCTACTGTGAACGGCAGTAGCCACGTGAGCCTGCTGTTATAGTAGAAACTCCGGAATTGAATTTTGATTCGTCTGTTTGGGGTCCTCCCTTTTATTTTTTCTTGGATAGCGCTAAGAGATATGCAATTTAATATAATCTTACTGATTGCCTCTACAGTAATTTACGGAGAAATCCGTTTACAGTGCATAATACCGTAGCGAAGCACGATTACATTTGCTAGTTTATTTGTAAGTCTGTCAATGCTTTAATATCGCGACATAGAAGTACTATTTAGTCACCATGGTAACTGGTAATAGTGGTGGTTTTTGTTGTTGCCGTGATGCTTATATAGAGAGCCGAATTGAGCGACCATCACTCCCTATTCATCAGGGTCCACACGAGTTGTGTCTAATTGGAATTCGACTTCTTCCTTAAATTGTTAGTTTGTAATAACCCATCAACTAGTTAAATAATTTCGTGTATCGTTATCAGAAACTGTTGGTGTTTTTTCTTCATCTATGCAAGTTATGAGAACGTAGCTTCATGTTAATATTCTATGACTTTTAGTTGAAATATATAGTTATGGTTTGTATTTTACTTAACTATTTCACTGCGCTATTTTTAAACAGAATCCAAACCAAACCCCATGGCACTACAGCCCTTGAAAGGCCTTGGCCTACTAAGCGACCGCTGCTCAGCTCTAAGGCCTGCAGATTACGAGGTGTAGTGTGGTCAGCACGACGAATACTTTCGGCCATTATTCTTGGCTTTCTAGCCCGGGGCCGCTATCTCACCGTCAGATACCTCCTCAATTCTAATCACGTAGGCTGAGTGGACCTCGTACCAGCCCTCAGGTCCAGATAAAAACCCGACCTGGCCGGGAATCGAACCCGGGGCCTCCGGGTAAGAGGCAGGCACGCTACCCCTACACCACGGGGCCGGCTTTAAACAGAATACTTACAGTAAAATGGCCATTTTTCATAGTTTCCAAATGAACTGAAACTTTATTTTCTTAAAGGTTTTTGACTTTCGACACCATTGCAACCTATTTTTACTGACCTTTGGCAATCTAGCAGTGAAATTTAACCTTAAAAAACACACTACTTTGATACACTTCGAATCATAGAAGAGGCCACATTGCAGCCTGTCCTGGGCAATTCTTACAAAATAATAATAATAATAATAATAATAATAATAATAATAATAATAATAATAATAATAATAATAATTCTGTCTGTTTTCTCTTGCACAGTCCCTTTCGTTTCTTTGAACATTTTGTTGGAACAAACAATACAATTAGGTTTTTCACTCTTGTCGTGCTGCTCCCCAAGCAAGTGCCTCTCCGTCAGGCGCGCTTGAGCTAAGGACAGAACATGTTCCTGGAAGCGAGCTGGAAGCCAGTAGTCAATCACACCTTGCACCCTGCTGAGTTAACGAGTTCTAAGTGATCCTTGTTTGGTGTGGTAAAGTTGCCAGACCACTTTCTTCCCCACTCTCTTTAGTCTTACCCTTTCTTCGTGTGGAGTGCAGTAGACGATTAGGTAACTCTGGCTGCAGTAACCGTAGTAAATCCAATAAAGTGTCAATAGACACCGGGCTGTCGCTGTAGAGTAGTGGTGTGTTTTGTGCCCAAGTATAATCATAAGATGCTCCTTTCGCCCGCAGACTCCGCTGATACTCTTGTAGAAGTCCCACTTTTCACTCTTATTTCAAAATTAGCTTTGTCACATAATTTAATTATTTTAAAATCTTGACAACACTAACATCCCGCCAGTAAGATACAAAATGACCGTCTTCCTCGTTGTCATTTTCTTCCGAACATTCACTACGCACATCATCACTTTGTACACTAGTTTCATGGTCCAAATTTATTGAGCAGTCTGAATCACAATCGGCCACTAAAAATTGAACATTTCTTCACTGTCATTACTATACCTCGGACTTTTAGGTGATAATAGGTTAGAATGCAAAGTAATTTGGATTGTAGGAAGTGTGATGCAACCCATTGTACCACAATGTAAGAAGAGTAGTATAAATTCAAGGAGTTCTGTAGGCTGTACCCCTAATATCTATGCAAATCTCATAGCATAACCGTTGTACAGTGTAGGGTATACTTGTTACTGGCTTAAGTAAGTTTACATTCTAACCTGTCAGTACCGAATAATCCGGACTCTAGTCATTACTTATGTTGTTCAGCGCGCTCATAGCTGATGACTTAAGCCTGATACCGGCCAGAAAGCTGAAAGAAATGTTGGTAGGCGGGTGAGTGAAATATATGAAATAAACATAGTCCCAGTATTGGCGGCAACGTTTTCAAACAATGCTTAGAACAGAGTCAATACATGACTAAATGTGTTTGTATTATTCAATGCCCCTGTATTAAAGAAGCTCGTGTAAAATGAAACGCCAACTGCCAAGTCGAGAAAAGTCGATTACCACAGCAAATGCTATAGGGAAGTAAGTCAAGAAAGGTCGAATTCCGCAGTGAAAGATTTAAAATAGGGGCATTTTTAAACATTTGTCAGCCTGGAGAGTTCTCTTCTAACCCTAAAAAATATGAACTAATAGTTTAAGTAACTGATTGGACATGGGGCGTAAGGAGCCTCCTATTCTGTGCGTATTGGACACTGTTCCTTTTCACAAGGAAGCATCTTTAATGACTTGATTTGTGAGGGCTGAAACATATAGAAATTCCCGATGGTATTTTGAAAGATTCCAAGTAGAGAATGTTGTAATTATTTAAAACTGATTTGACGATATAATGATGTCATAATTCTTGTTAAAATTTTCAGTAATTTTGTAGCGATTCAGAGCATTTATGTTCAGCTGTGTGTACAGTCAGATGAATGAAAGTATTCTCTATCTATCTGTCTCTCTCTCCACACACACCATTTGTACAACAATGTATGACATTTCCTGTTTTACGTTCCATTCTATTTAAATTACTTCCAGTAAATTTAATGTTTATTGTTTTGTAGTCCAAAACCTGAACAGCCACTTTATTTGTAAGGCAGATGTAGATTTCGTATTAAAAAGTAACGCTATCAAATTCCAGCGTATAAAATCTTATTGTTATTGTACCGAGCGGTACACCCCTACGCCGTACTTTTAAATCTTGCGCCAAGAAAACTTCTTCTACAGGAGAAACACTGAACTTAAAACTAAACCTTAAACTTTTGCTCAGAAGATGTCACTACCTTAATTTTGTGATTATGAAGTTGCCAGTACTGTGTGAATTTCAACGTGTTTTGTTTTCCGTTCTTCAAGAAGTGTGGGCATTCTCTCATAGATGCCTCTGCTAAAAACTATGATCATGCACCCTAGTGCGAAGTTAAGGAACCTTTTTTGAAGAAATTTTGTATGCCGAAGTTTGTTCATTCATTGGTGAGTTGACAATATTTAACTTTCCCTTCCGCCAGTTTTGAATTTAGCCAATCCAGAATTTCTGTAGTTAATTTCCTACCAATCACAGGCTTCTTCTTCGATTTGGTGTGTAACTTTTAAATTCTCCAATAAAGTGAGAGGGTGTGGTTCTTTTGTTCATGAAAGGTCTAGAACTTTCCCCGAGGGTTTATAAACTGCCGATTTTCACGTTTCTTGGCCATTTGATCAACGTCTATCTAAGTGTGTGGATGTGAAGCAGGAAGCGGGTGGTGCCTCTTTCATCAGGCAGCAGGTCTTCAGCAAGGTAATAGCCATTTAACATCTTTATTTCCTGCTAGCTCAGCAGTTTAACCCGCGGGAAAGGTCCGAAACCTTTACCATGTAACCTTCCTAAACATGTAATTTTCTGCCGGCTTATGTAAAAACTTCATTGAATCTGTAACTGTAATTCGGGGATAGAGAGTGATTTACCGTCTCGAGCTCCCCTTCATTTTGGTTTGAGGTGACTACGTTTTGGTAACTGATTTTCTTCTCTTCCTTAATGTCTTAAATAATTCTTATATGAATCACCTCCATAGTTTGGGAATAGCCCCTATTTCATCGGCCTAGTGCCTTTTAGGTTTTAAGAAGCTACATAGAGGAGTGCAAGTATTCGCCTCCTTTTTGTTTGGGCCATTTATTTAACGTTTATTTCTTTTACTCGAAGGCCCTGTAGGTTGGGTACGAAATACCCCTGTTTCAGTTTATAAGCTGAGCCATGGAAGGCCAGAAAGTGTAAGACATTTTTGGTGTTGCCTTGACTAGCCTTAAAAAACTGAGAGCGTGTCTGCTCTTTCCTAGTATTGTAAAAGTGCCTCTAGGAGGCTTGACATTGTAAATTACGGAGCTAGTGCTCGATGACATAATATGGTGATCTTTGTAAAAATAAGTGCGAAGCTCAGAACTTGTGAAGTGAGGACTTAAAGCACAAGTTCTGTGTATACCAACAATATTGTCCTAACTAGACTTGTCTTTTGCTACTAGTACCTGTGATTTTGTTGCTTGTTGTATTTTTTTTACGAAAAAATATAACCGTTGTTAAAATTTTAAATTAACTTTGACTCTGTAGTTAGACCCATTCATCCCGACACCTTCTTTCACCTCTGCTGACCCACCAACCACGGTAACAGTTATCAACGGAAAGTCTCCGATATTTATAAGTTGCAGACGTGGCGGTTGATTCTGTGAGTATAGTCACTAAATAAACAGTTGAACATGGAATATGAACGTTAGGAGCGCGATTATGGTTTTGTGAAAATTTGGTTTAAGTCGAACGGTCACAGATAGGTCTATCGGCGACAATAGGATAGGAAGGGGTTAGGAGTGGGAAGGAAGCGGCCGTGGCATTAATTAAGGTACAACTGGTACGTAAAAGAAGTAGCGCGGGACAAAATCCCACCACTTCGGCGTCTCCGAAAGCCGTCAAAAACGTAGTTAGTGGGAGGTAAAAACAATAACATTATGATTTCTCTAGAAATATGATCTGTGCAGTGAATAGAATAGCGATAGTTTACTTGTGAAACCATTATTACACAGTCACCAGAACTGAGTTTTGTCAAATATTTTAAAGTCATTATTTACTGGTGTGAAGATGGGAAACCACGGAAAAGTTCTTCAGGTCTGCCCACAGGGGGATTCGAACCCACTATCTCCCGAATGCAAGCTCACAACTGGGCGCCCCTAACCGCTTGAGAGAAAGAAGACGAGTTGCTTGACCATCAGTTGAAAGATAGCGCTGAATGACATTAGGAGGCGAATACGTTTGAGTGGTGCTTTTAGAACTAGCAACCGGGCGAGTTGGCCGTGCGGTTATGTGGCGCAGCTGTGAGCTTGCATCCAGGAGATAGTGGGTTCGAACCCCACTATCGGCAGCCCTGAAGATGGTTTTCGGTGGTTTCCGATTTTCACACCAGGCAAATGCTGGGACTGTACTTTAATTAAGGCCACGGGCGCTTCCTGCCCATTCCTAGCTCTTTCCTATCCCATCATCTCCATAAGACCTGACTGTGTCACTGCACGTAAAGGAAATTGTGAAAGAAAAAAGAAACTATACTGCTAATAATAAGAGTTGGTGTATGACATTTCTTAGAGGGAGGTCCGTTTACTGCCTGCCGAGGCGGGATAAAGGGAGTGGCTGTGTGGTTGCCATGGAAACGAGGGTGGGGCGACTGCGGTTGCCCTGGAGATAAAACTTCAGGGCAGCTCGTCTTGCTGGGAGTTGCCAAACCTGTCAGTGTCTCTGATAAGAACCTGATTGTTTGTATAAGAGTGATCGCAAATGGGACGACACCGCCTGGCCAGGTAGTCCACAGAAGATCACAGCGGTCAGAATGAAGCGAGGGGTAAGAGCATGTAGAAAGGAATGCTGGAATGTGGCAACATCGTGAAATGGCACGTGCAGTGCTCCTCCCTCCAACCTTACCTGTCAGACGCCAACTTTAGTTAAGTCTAGTATAGGAAATATCACAGTATGAAGATAAAGTTGGAATTAAGGAGGAAAAATTGGGGCAAATATTCGTTTAGAGGAAGAGGAGTTGGCTATTCGAATAATTTACCAAGGGATATGTTCAATAAATTTCCTAATTCTTGGCAATTATTTAAGAAAAGACTAAGTAAAAAGCAGATCGGTAGTGTGCCACCTGGGCGACTACTCTAAATGTATTCAAGCTCACAGCTGAGTGAACATAACAGCACAACCAAATCTCTCGGTATGAGATTTCTAATTGTAAAAGTTATCACTTGTATTGGCTGGGATTCGAAGTGAAAAACCTGGGTAGATGTAACTCAATAACACGCCCCTCAGCAGGCAAAAGTTGTAAGGCAGATATTGAGAGCTGGATACATTTGAGTAAGCTTGAGAACCACTTCTCTAGAACACAATGTTTTCAAGTGATATCGACGCTCTAGCACGTGTCGGTGCTTGGAAGCATCTGTTTTTTCTCCTCTCTCTTTTACCACGACGCACTCCTCAACGAGAAGAAACTCCCCGGTTCAGCCTATCATTTTTTCTTTCTCTCGATTGCAGGCTCCTATGATATCCATAAGGAGTCACGTGTTCGTATTTGCTGCTGGAGTTATTGGGATTCGTTTAGACTTCTGTATAACGGGTAAGAAATTTGTGTGTGTCGTGCTAGTTCGTAAAAAATACCGGAAAAGATTATTTTTTTGCATATTTCTTTACGTCGCTGCGACACAGATGGGACTTATGGCGACAATGGGAGAGAAAATGGCTAGGAGTTGGAAGGAAGGTTCAACAGCTATATGATCTAAAAATTCTTCGAAATGCTACGTATTGTCCTAAAACCTTCTAGAAGGATGAAATAATGACTAATCATCTCAAATAGGCAAAAAATGCAGTGTAAAAATGCGTTATTATCCTTTCTTATTACGCAGAATGAATCTGCACACTACAGAACAATGTTTTAATGTCGAGAACATAAAGATGACATATCAACAAATCCGCCACTTAATAATAACACCCAACCCCAGTCCTGATGGATTTTAGCCTACCAAGCAACCGCGGCTCAACCTTAAGGCCTGCAGATTACGAGGTAACACGTGGTCAGCGTAATAGACTGGGGCTGCTATCTCACCGTGAGATGGCCACTCAGTTGTTCTCATGTATTCTCAGTGTACCTCGAAATGGGCCTTCAGATAGAGCTAGAAATCCCAGACCTGGCTTGGAATTATTATTATTATTATTATTATTATAGAACTGTATTTATGTCACATCGACACAGATAGGGCTTTTGGCGACAATGGGGTAGGAAAGGGCTGAGAGTGGGAAGTGGCCACATAAAACCATCTTCAGGGCTGCCGACTGTGGGGCTGGAACCCACTATCTCCCGGATGCAAGCTCAGAGCTGTGCGCCCCTAACCGCATGGCCAGCTCGCCCGGTGCCTTGGAATCAAACACGGAGTCTCTGGGAAATAGCCCTGTACCGCGGAGAAAGCACAGTAAATCCCCAGATCTATTAAAGATACGTATGTCCATTCTGTTTTCACGGCATTAAGGGGCTCGTAAAACATTTCACACTTCATTTCCATGGGATTATATATAAACTAAATATCTATACCGACTTTAAATCTTAAGTGGAATATACCTATTTCAGAAACCAGAACAGATCTGTATTCAAAGCTATATTTTTTTCAGACGACTCACTTAGTGGGATGCTACTCAGCAGCAGGAGGTGCTGCGACATAGATATGTGTTATGGCATTTAGGGGGAAATGGGTTCAAATGCAATCTAATTCAGCTATTAGGAAGTGTACACCAGCCCGCTCTTCTATATTGTGGTGAGAGTAACATAAGTTCTAGGGGTTCTAATAGTTCGGACTCCTAATATTTATGCAAATGGCACAGCAAAACTCTTGTCCGGGTTAGACTATACAGGGAGGGGGAAATAAAACTGTCCCTGAAAATATTTACAATGTGACTGACGAAGGATTAACTCTTGTTAATGAACATCACAGCAGATGCTGGAAATGGCCTCATCTGAATAAATGAAAAACTGAGGACACAAAAGTCTTGACTCCACTTATCTCAGAAACCACCGCCAGAACTCAACACGCGAGGGTTCGTCTGGGCGCTTTAACGCATGCGCTTGATGCTTGCTGATGCTTGTTGTTTTAAGGGGCCTAACATTGAAGGTCATCGGCCCCTAACGCATGCGCAATCGTAAATTTGTAAGAATACAGATGCAGGTCCTTTCCGATAATGATTCAACACGATGATCTCTTAATTCCCATTTTCAAAGGTACTGACATTTCATCGGACTTCCTTTCACGCTTTCCTTCATACGACCAATGTTTCCTGGTGCTCCAACTCTCTCCGGATAGTTACGGTTCTTATTCGCTACAGAGCCCGTTTCACGTCATTTTACCACTACATTTTGCATTTCGTACTTTGTTGGAGGTTTTGCTAAAACACTTCTAGTCTTAACAGTTTGCGAAAACAGTTCCGTACATGTTTTCCACGAATCGTGCTTCGCATAACACTCGACAATGAACACGCGCTGTTTTCTTTATCGTGAGCACCATTTTGTGTTTCATTCTCCGGCTGCATGGCTAAATGGTTAGCGTGCTGGCCTTTGGTCACAGGGGTCGCGGGATTGATTCCCGGCAGGGTAGGGAATTTTAACCATCATTGGTTAATTTCGCTGGCACGGGACTGGGTGTATGTGTCGTCTTCATCATAATTTCATCCTCTTCACTACGCGCAGGTCGCCTACTGGAGTCAAATCAACAAAAAAATACCTGCATCTGGCGAGGCAAACATGTCCTCGGACATTCCCGGCACTAAAGGCCATACGCCATTTCATTTTTGTGTTGCATTCAACTGATCACTGAACATTTCTGCTCACCTATCTCACTCAAACGATGCAGCGAAATACTCGTGAGATGCTGGAGATTCGCACGCACAGAGAAGTGACAGCAACCGATTGGTGCATCGAAATCACGGTTTCCAACATTTCCTGTGATGGACAGATCACCTGTTCATTAAGAAGGGTCAAATCCGTGGAAGTCTTATAAATATTTTCCTGGCCTGTTCTATTCTTCCCACCGTGTATTTGTTACTCGCAGTTTGCATTCCAACCTATCAGTGCCTGAATATCCGGACAGTAGTCGTGACGTATTTTAAGTCATGTTGAGTGCTGATTTCAGTGAGTGGCTACTGTACAGTTAGGTGCGGCACACGAATGTGAGTAAATTGAATCTGATATAGTACATTCAGGACACTTTAATTATAACGGTAGTTAATTGGAACCAGGCAGTGAGTTTGAAATATGCGCAACATTAGTTAGTGCGAATTTATTTAAAGCTTTCAACAAGTCCTGCGGGAAAAATGGAGTATTTAAACTGTGTACGCTATCAAGTTGAGGAATACGCGACGTCCGAGTAACATTCAACAGCATTAATATTATTATAATATCATCATTAGATTTTCTGTCCGACTCGTTGGTTGAATGGTCCGCGTACTGGCCTCCGGTTCAGAGGGTCCCGGGTTCGATTCCCGGCCGGGTCGGGGATTTTAACCTTAATTGGTTAATTCCAATGCCACGGGGGCTGGGTGTATGTGTTGTCTTCATCATCATTTCATCCTCATCACGACGCGCAGGTCACCTACGGGTGTCAAATAGAAAGACCTGCATCTGGCGAGCTGAACCCGTCCTGGGATATCCCGGCACTAAAAGCCATACGACATTTCATTTCATTAGATTTTCTCAGGTTTCCTCGACAGACAATTACACTAGGCGGGATTACTACCCAAGGCCTAGTGAAAAACTATCAATCTTCTGATTTTCTTCACTCATCTTCATCCATTTCCATATCTGGTCCCCCTAACGCAGGCTTTCACCCTGCAGAAAGCAGAAACATCGGTGGTCTACCTTGTAGTGAGGTGTAGGAGTCTGTACTTTCTACCTCATGGAATATGGCCAAAATAAGCTGTTTTCCTGGCTTTGATGATGTTTGCCAGCTCACGCCTAACATCTCACCAGGCTTTCCCTGAGTTTGTGGTTTCGATTATCATCACAAAGGAATGACCTCATGATACAGAAATCTCAATACGGCATCTGATCTCTTTTTCAACGTCCCGATTGTTTGTTATGGTGCTTCTCCTGCAATGTTTTGATTATTTTGATTATTTGATTATTTAATGAAATAAAGACGCCTTCATGGTTCCTTCAACTAAATGCCGTGAACTTATGGAACCTTCAAATCCTCAAAATACTGAAGGTTTCTAAGGCCAATACATTCTGCAGTTCAATATAAATGTTCTTCTTGAGATTTAGCAGGTGTGTGTGTGTGACCTCACCCCGAGGTGGAGCAGTTCGTTTCATGCACACCCAATGAGAATGAGCTACGTGTATCATTCTGACGACATACCAGACCTCCTGCAATTTCTAAACCTCCGGCAGTACCGAGAATCGAACGCGGCCTCCGAGGATATCGGCTAATATTGCTGCCTGTTTCCCTGCAGTAGTGGACATTTAGCAGGTGTAATACACAGTACATTCGATAGAGAGGTTGTACTACGTAGGAAAGTCAATCAATATCTGAAATTTTGCTCCAATTGTCTTTAGGTTGGTTCTATGGCGTTGTGTGCTCACCAGCCGCTAGATGGCATTGTTGTCTAGGTTTCAGCGGGGGAGACCTAGCTCAACACGGGAAAAAAACAGGCCAATATTCATTCGATTGTTAAATATGCTACAAACGTTGTTGAAAAATCCTGCACATATCCCAGTATTGGCATGCTTCCTAGCAATCAGAAGCAACTGCAATAATGTCAAAATTCTAATTATAACATTTGAAAATAAAATTTCCACCGGGCGAGTTGGCCGTGCGCGTAGAGGCGCGCGGCTGTGAGCTTGCATCCGGGAGATAGTAGTTTCGAATCCCACTATCGGCAGCCCTGAAGATGGTTTTCTGTGGTTTCCCATTTTCACACCAGGCAAATGCTGGGGCTGTACCTTAATTAAGGCCACGGCCGCTTCCTTCCAACTCCTAGGCCTTTCCTCTCCCATCGTCGCCATAAGACCTATCTGTGTCGGTGCGACGTAAAGCCCCTAGCAAAAAAAAAAAAATCCCGCCTTTTTAAGATTCCTTCATAACTGTCTTACTTTTTCACGGATAATAACGATTTTTTCAGGGTTTCCTCCCATAGTGTTGTACTACAATCTGTATCTCATTCAGGTCAATGGGATTTATATCAGATTTTATATAAAATATTTATTTTTAGTATGTTCAGGTGCTCAGAATAAAAACTCGACAAAAATATCTAAATCACAATCTATGTTAGTGATTGAGGTTCATTTTGTAGGTGGGGGTTTGATATACACGTTAAAAAAGGAAAAGTACGAAAATTTTTATAAACTTGGAACTTATAAGGGAAACAGTGATATATTGTTTAAAAGGCGGGAAATTTAATTTACAATGTTATAATTAGAATTTTGACATTATTGCAGTTGCTTCTGATTGCTAGGAAGCATGCCAATACTGGGATATGTGCAGAATTTTTCAACAACGTTTGCAGCATATTTAACGATCGAATGAATATTGGCCTGTTTTTTCCCGTGTTGAGCTAGGTCTCCCCCCCTAACAGATCAGTGCGGCTTGCGCTGTAGCCACGTAAAGTTGGCCGCGTTACTCCCTGTTTGCACCAAGGAAGAACAGAGTTCCGTAATCCGTTTTTGTGGTCTGAGGGTGTACCAGGAGCGCAAATTCATAGAAGATTTTCAGCACAATACGGCTTGGTCAATACAGGTACGGTTAATGCCGGTTGTGGATGAAGCTGGATTTGTCATCCACTAATATCCCATACATGCTCTATTGGGGACAGATCGGGGAGCAAACAGGCCAAGGCAACATGTCGATACTCTGTAGAGCACGTTGGGTTACAACAGCGGCATGGGGGACTGCATTATTCTGTGAGAAAACACGCCCGGGAATGGTGTTCATGAATGGCAGCACACAAGACGGAACGCAGTGAGCTGAAGGTGGCCTGCATTCCACCCATCTGCGGCGTCGACACACCAGACCTGCACTGGAAGTTCCTTCTAACCAACAAACGGCCATCACTGGCACCAAGACAGAACCAGCTTTCATAGGAAAACACGACGGACCTACACACCATCCTCCAGTGAGCTCTCGTTTGACACTAGTGAAGTTGCGGACGGCGGTTGTTTGGGGTAAGTGGAATGTATGCCGCAGGGCGTCTGGCTCTGAGCTGTCGTTCAAGTAACCGATTTCAAACAGTTCGTAGCATCGCTGTGGTGCCAAATGCCGCTCGAATTGCTGGTGCAGACGTAGTCCGCTGCGCCACAGCCATACGCCGAATACGGCGGTCCTCCCTCTCGGTGGTGCGATGTACATGCACTGGAATGGCTAGGAGTTAAGTCGGCAAGTTGTCCGTCCCCGTTGTTAGGTGGATATGCATACATTACAGGCGTTTTAAATACACTGGCGGAAAAAATATCCATACACCAAGAAGGGGATGCACTAGATTAACGAACGTTAGTAGGCGTGTTTATACATATGAAAGATGACGTTGATTCAAATTTCCCGCAAAGCGCATTAGCGTGGCGCCAGTAGCGGCCCCATGGCGTTGCACATCAGGTTTGCATTAAATAACTGTTTAATGTGTGAGAGCGTTAGTTATCTGTGAGATTGCACCGAGTGCCCGTGAGTGGGTCAAGAATACCTTTGTTTTTGCTTGTGGTTAGGCGACCCTTGACATTGGTATGGGAGAACAGTGACATATAAAAGAGTCTTGAGACCAAATAGGCGTTATTCTGACTTGAGCCTGACTGGCTCCTGTCCTCAATTAATGGAAGGAAGGAACATAGGTCAATACGTGGGTAGTTGTCGCAAGAGAAAATCCCTCATACACCTGTGACTGTAGGGGATCTGGTGTCAAATGTCAGGCCCATTTTATTAAGTTAACAGATCTATCCGTTTCAATACCTTGGCTGTAATATAATGTAGTTAAATATTTAAATTATCCGCGGATAACCATTTTGCGGATACAGATAACCATTCGCGGATGCGGATACGGGTGCGGATGAAATGAGTGCGGATGGGGAAAACCATTCGCGGATGCTGATACGGGTGCGGATGAAAGAAGTGCGGATACGGGTGCGGATGAAGGAAGTAGGATGCGGAAAGCCATTCGCGGATGCGGATACGGGTGTGGATGAAAGAAGTGCGGATACGGAAAACCATTCGCGGATGCGGATAGGGTGCGGATGAAAGAAGTGTGGATGCGGAAAACCATTCGCGGATGCGGATACGGGTGCGGATGAAAGAAGTGCGGATGCGGAAAACCATTCGCGGATGCGGATACGGGTGCGGATGAAGGAAGTGCGGATGCGGATAACCATTCGCGGATGCGGATACGTGTGCGGATGAAGGAAGTGCTGATGCGGATAGCCATTCGCGGATGCGGATAATGGTGCGGATGAATGAAGTGCGGATGCGGATAGCCATTCGCGGATGCGGATACGGGTGCGGATGAAGGAAGTAGGATGCGGGTAACCATTCGCGGATGCGGATACGGGTGCGGATGAAGGAAGTGCGGATGCGGATAGCCATTCGCGGATGCGGATACGGGTGCGGATGAAGGAAGTGCGGATGCGGATAGCCATTCGCAGATGCGGATATGTGTGCGGATGAAGGAAGTGCGGATGCGGATAGCCATTCGCGGATGCGGATAATGGTGCGGATGAAGGAAGTGCGGATGCGGATAACCATTCGCGGGTGCGGATATTATTTTGTATATCCGCGCAGGGCTCCACACATGCGCATCCGTACCGTCGCTGTTCCTCCCGATTTGTAACAGAACTTGATGTTCATGATCTTCACACGTACTTTATTTGACTGGCTGCAGCACACTAACTTTGTTCAGTACCGTATTGTCAACGCTACCTGGCACTTCTCGAGATGTCTGCCTATTCACATGCACATTCACGCAGTATTGTCACATGTTGCCATTGTGATATCAGTCCTACACTGTACTTGTAAGATGCACCTTGCATATTTTTATCATTTAAAAGGTATTTTATGTTAAAACGACTGAGAAAATAATTTCAGAATATGGTTTAGTTTAATACTGCTGTGTGGATACCCTTGTCCCGTTATATAATAAAAATGAAGACATGATGGTAACTGCCGTTTTATGCGCCAGGAAATTTTAGAGCATGCTTGAGAAGAACAACAAATACTACCAGTAAAGATCTACGGATGAATGAAAATTCTTGTATTGTTGAAAAATTTCTGCATATTCCCACAGGAAATCTAATATAATTCTGGATCTTGAAATAATGTCCTTAACAAATAGAAGGATAGGTGGTGGGGAGTGAGACAGAGTGATACCTAGCTCAAGTTATCCCTCTGAATACTGGGTGGGTGGCGTCTGCCATGTGTAGGTAACTGCGTGTTATTTTGGTGGAGGATAGTGTTATGTGTGGTGTGTGACTTGCAGGGATGTTGCGGACAGCACAAACACCCAGTCCCCGGGCCACTGGAATTAACTAATGAAGGTTAAAATCCCCGACCCAGCCAGGAATCGAACCCGGGACCCTCTGAACCGAAGGCCAGTACGCTGACCAGTCAGCCAACGAGTCGGACATAGCGGAAATAAGGTTCCTCGATAGGAAAATTTGCTTCATTTCGGCCACGTTTATCCGAAATATCTACGTTTGCGTCTATTTGTGTATACATTCTCACCGAGCTCGATAGCAGCAGTCGCTTAAGTGCGGCCAATATCCAGTATTCGGGAGATAGTAGATTCGAATCCCATTGTCGGCAGCCCTGAAAATGGTTTTCCGTGGTTTCCCATTTTCACACCAGGCAAATGCTGGGGCTGTACCTTAATTAAGGCCACGGCCGCTTCCTTCCCATTCCTAACCCCTTCCTGCCCCATCGTCGCCATAAGACATATCTGTGTCGGTGCGACGTAAAGCAACTAGCAAAAAAAAATAAATAATAATGTATACATTCTACTTCATGAATACAATATACATTTGAATACTTTGTTCTTCCTGAGGTTTCATATCTTCAGAAGGCTTCCACATGTCATTTCCATTATTCATGTAAGGCTTCACCTCCCTATTCACTGTGAAGTGAGAAAATGTTTCTTTAAGTTGACATGGTGCGTTCCATTGTATTGCTCCGCACCCCTTGTTCTGATCGTGCAGATGTATCATGAATTTCTAATATGTTACATTCCCAAGGCGAGAAATACATTCCGGCATTGTTTCTCCCATTTTCTTTTCTTTCTTAGCATGATTTTCTTCCGCTTGCTGCGATGTTGTTATGCTCCCTTATTTCTCTCTCCTTTACAACTAGAGCACAAACTGTACGGTGTTGGGGGCCCGATGGAAGAGTGACATCGTTACCGGCTGCGGTTTGAATCTCAACCAATTCACGCTTCCTACCACAAATCTCAGAAGGTTCAGTCTTCTACTGAAGTGTCAGCGTCAAACGTTGTACATAGATATCCGTCCTGTGCTGCATTGCTTGCAAAAATATTGACACGAATATGTACTATGACTGGGGGTCATCTGAAATTAGCGATTTACTGGCACGTGAAACAAATCTTGTGGGGCGTAATTCTGGCACCCCGGCGTCTCCGAAAACCGTCAGTACATAATTCAATAATGTTATTATTTGTGAAAAGAATTCGTCCGCCTCTGTGGTGTAGTGGTTAGTGTGATTAGCGGCTACACCCGTAGGCCCGGGTTCGATTCCCGGCTCAGCCACGAAATTTGAAAAATGGTACAAGGGCTGGAACGGGGTCGACTCAGCCTCGGGAGGTCAACTGCGTAGAGGTGGGTTCGATACCCACCTCAGCCATCCTGGTAGTGGTTTTCCGTGGTTTCCCACTTCTCCTCCAGGCAAATGCCGGGATGGTACCTAACTTAAGGCCACGACCGCTTCCTTCCCTCTTCCGTGTCTATCCCTTCCAATCTTCCCATACCCCACCTAGGCCCCTGTTCAGCATAGAAGGTGAGGCCGCCTGGGCGAGGTACTGGTCATCCTCCCCAGTTGTATCCCCTGACCCAGACAGAAAAAGAAGCATGAGAAGAATAAGAATAAGTGAGAAGGCTTCTCAATAGGCCTACCTGAAATTAATCTATCTCACTCTTGGAGATTTTCTACATGTTCCCAGAGGAAATCTTGTATAATTCTAGATCCTGAAAGAAGGTCCTTTCACAACAGAACGTAACACTAATAGCGAAAGGAGGGAGGAAGTGGCACCTCTGAATACTGGGTATTATCAGTCCATTCACCGATTAAGTGTGTGACGCGATGTTACCTAGCAGCCGTGTAGGCTATGATTTGAAGCACTGATGGATGGCCATGCTTGAGAGACATAATGGACCGTACCAAAGAGTGAACCCAGGACTGAATTTGACACGAATGTTTTGTATTAAGGATACGTCCCAAGGTATGAACTATCGCGCTTCAGAGGGGACAGTTTTGCTTTTCACTTCCAGCAAACAAAGGAAGCGGTGGCTAGAGAGAAATGTAGTGTGGATGAGAAAGGGAGGGAGGAGACGCGCTGAGAAATCAGATCGAGTAAACTGTTGGACGGGAGGAATTTCTGCGGTTGGGAAAATTATACAATATCTGATATAAAACAATGTTGATTAATGGTCTCTGGACCAAAGTTGAGAGATTTGTCTTTTAACCGCGTCAATGACTCGACGTATCTCAGTTTCCATGAAACTAGAATTAACATAGTAATGGAAAAGGGAGCGTGACCTCAAGCTTTGTGTTATATGTGTACAGTGAGTTATATTTCTTTTAACTGACTTGACTATTTTCTTTCTCTTAAAAGAATAAACCATATGTCCATCCATGACGTCGAAATAGTTCTCATTCATAGTTATATGCTCTGATCCTGACCTTATAGAATAAGAATTGTATAATTAAGATAGCGAGGGTCTCCTGAACGTTCCACGATTCGAATACAAATTAGATACCCAGGCTTAATTTATGACAGGTAGAAGGGCATAATATAGAAAGCCACGAACCTGCTACGCAGGCGTAGCAGGGGGAGAGGTGATATTCCCACGTGGCGCGTCCCAGGTGGCGGATAGGGGGTCGTAACCGGCTTGCCGGCGGACTTGAGGGAAATAAAATACCTCTCGCGGACCAAACACACTACCCCCCTGCGGGTGGGGGACGCACATGTAGAATACACCCGCGGTATCCCCTGCCTGTCGTAATAGGCGACTACAAGGGGCGACCAAGGGATGATTGAATTATAAGCATGAACCTACTCTTGCTTCGTACCATCATGCGGGGAACACCATGGGTTGCATGTACTTGCGAGTAGTATCTCTAAATTGGTACGAAATAGGTTTGTGATTAGTTGCAGTAAAAAGCCTGGCCTGGTGGATTCAAGTACCCGTGCGTTGTACCCATGTGAGCAACACCGCGAGTCTGGGCGTAGCCTGTGAGTTGTACCGCTATATGAGCGGCACCGTGGGTCAGCGTTGTCTGTGATTGGTGCCCACTATGTGAGGAACACCACGGGAATACCGGCACCCGTGACTAGTACACCTAGGTGAGGAACCTTACCGGTTTGCGTTGGCTATGAGTGGCGCCACTGTGTGAGAAACACCATAGGTCTGCGTTCCCTGTACGAATTGCAATACTTGTGAGTAGTACCATCTTGTGTGGAACACCGTGAGTCTTCACTACTTTTGATCAGTACCCCAAAATGACAAATACCATGGTTCTACTTTACTCGCGACATGTACCATTCTGTGGGGCCTTAGACGTGAATTTAGCACCCATTCAGACATCAAGCATCATTGTGCTTTATAAATGGTCCCTTGGTCAGTAATACTCTAATTAACTACCTTCTTTTTGAGTCTGATCCACTGTTTTTTTTGTAGGGTTCATGTCCATCCATTTATTCTTCATGACATTTTTTTATTTTATTTTGGTCAGTGGATGAATTTGAATTTTTTGTTATTTCATTTCGTACCATTAGGGGCCGGTGACCTCGATGTTAAGCCACTTTAAACAACAAGCATCATCATCATCATCATCATCATCATCATCAATATAGAAAGTGTTTTTTTTATCAAAGAAGCCTCATCTCATCACACTCATGACAGTTTCATAGGCCCTGAGTCAGCCTCAACATTTTAATGCCCGGAACCACTAGAATTGATGTTACTCTACCTATAAGGTGTGATCAAAAAGTTTCCGTTTGAGGGCGTTGCTGCAGCGGACATGAAAAGTAGAGCGACTCCGATGCGGTTATATAAACACGAACATGTAGGCAAAGGGATTAGTGTGGCAGCCTTGTCGTGCCGAAGTGTGTGCGTTAAATGCGGCCACGTTCACTATGGCGTGAAATGCGTCCAAACAGGACCAACGTGCTGTTATTCTGTATTTGGCTGCCGAAGAACAAACACTGTGGACATCCATCGGAGAATGAACACTGTGCATGGGGCAGCATGTCTGTCGAAAACCACCATCGTGGAATGGTGCACCACGCGGGCGGTGGATGAGGCCTTTAGTCCTAATCTCTCCCCCATGCTATTATCACGCTTCCTGTCGGAGGAGGATGTGCAGCAGGCGGTTACGGACTTCTTTACGCAGCAAGACGCGGTGTTTTACCACACGGGGATCATCAACCTGGTGCGTCGATGCGACGGCGACTTTTTTGATCACCCCTTATACATTATGGAAGAATGAGCTAGACGACACTTCCTAGTGTCCATATTAGTTTGCATTCTTATCTATTACTCTCTAGCGTGCACCCCGATATCCCTGAACTGAGTTTCACGAAATTCTATTTAGCTATTTTCCCGTGCTGCAGCAGCAAACAGACAAACACACAAACAAGCAGAAAGACATTCGTGCTAACAAATATTCGAATGAATTTAGTCTCTGACTTTCTACACCTAATTCAAGATTAAAACTGTACTGAGGTGAGCATTTTAGGTGTACAGACAAACTTATATTTGTATTTACAATGGTGAATCATTTGAGGTTTATTTTGTTTTCATAATATTGATTGAAACTTTGCTATAGCTCATTCCACGTTAAGAAAACAGTATTGCTCTTATGGACCTACAAGGAGTGAACACACCCCCTCTGAGACACCCACAATTCGTCGTGATTGAGGGATATTATACTCTCCTTTGTAACGTATTATGAAAAAGAGATAAAAAGTATGAGATATGTTTGCCAGCGAGTTATTAAAATAACTACATAACTTTTTCATAAATGCATTCGTAGGGAGGAAGCACAATGGCAGGAACAGCCATCGCTTCGTTGCCTTCCTTCAGTTTCCTTCTTCTGTGTTGCTCTGGTACAAGCCTCCCTCACACTGCAGGTCACTTCTGTAGTGAAGTCATCTACAGTGTTCATTTGTTGCGTGTGTGTCTTTACGCTTTAAATCACTGCGTACTTGCCTCGTGTTTAGTGAGAGTTTGTTGAATATTTCATAGTATTTGTGTGTTCTATGATTTCCGTGCTGTACAGAAGTTATTACTGAAGATTTTGGTGTTGTGTGCAGCGATAAGTTCTGGCGTAACTTGTACTGATGAAAAAATCGCCGTGTGTTTCATTCGTTCTTGGTTTTGTTATCTGCCTATTCTTAAGCGCATTTTAATTATACCAATGTTTCCTTTACGACCGCCTTTTATATTTACTATTGTATTTCCTAGCGATACGACAGCACAACAGTACCCCGCGTCGCCTTGGGAAATTTATTAAATGCAATTAATTGCATCCCTCACCTCTCGAGCCCATAAAAATGGCAGTTTTCTATATTCTCGCCCAATTTCCCTTAAATTTTCAACGCTGAGGTTTCTTTATGTGTCGTAGTTTACGTCGGATTCTGTACAAACCAAAATTAGCCCTTATAACAGCCCATTCCCTTTAATTCATAAAAACAATTTCCAGCTTAGTTTCTTCCACTTTTTATCTTGAACTTAAATACTGAATTTCACAAATTTATGTGCTGCCGTTTTCCAGTAACGGTGTTGAAGGGAGCCGTTCGATATGCCAACCCTGTTATCATAAGAACAATACTGTTTTCTTAACATGGAATGAACCATAGTATATATTTATTAAGAAGCTACAATATCCTGTATAAGAGACGGAATACATAACCATACGTTTCTCTTCATAAAATATTACAATCGTTATTATGGAACTCGTCTGGGTGAAAGGTTTTAGCAATATCTCCCAGCGTATCCTCGTGCTTGGGGTAGTGTTAAGTAGGGGTGTAGATAAACTCTATGGAGAGAGATCTGAGTGGGAGGAATGCTACGGGGAACAAATTGTCAGTGTTATATCCGACGGAATATACAGTATATTCATTCTCTGTTGTACTGCTGAGAAGCTTTCATCTCCAACGTCTGTGAATTTAACAATCCTCATTCTGAATCACCCACTCCACTAACCTCTAATCTCCTTAATTAAGAAATTATACAAAGATGCTGATTATACGCTTCATTTCTCGAAGCTCTCACATTTCGATGGTCCGGCGCTACAGAGAACCGAGTGATATTAATATAATTTCTTAGAAAACTGAGAAAAAATTGGCACACTCCTTCGACTTCTTTTTTACTTACGGTATGAATATATTTCACAGCTGAAGTTCCAGAAGAAGGATTTTCTTACATTTTACACACAACAGAAGATGTGGAGCACTTCGATTTGTTATGATTCATGTTTTTAAAGTTAGAACCACAATCTGTCCCTTTCAAGGCATAAATCACACCCTGGGGTCACACATAAACCACGCAATTACCACAATTTAATTATTTTAAAAATTATGTTGAAACTGTATGTTATCTTTTTATCGATCCGAAGTATAAAGTTAAAATATTTTCCCTATATAGTATCAGTTTGTACAGTATTCTTTTAGTAATTAACTTACTCCTTTCATATTTACCCCGTCACATTAGAACTATTTATTGATAACATTATTTTCAAAATTTCTTTTTACAGATGAATATCGGGACAAAAAAGTATATTATAGACATGATACAGACCTTTCGGCATATGCTGTATCAAGAAAATAAAGTGAAAATCTTTACGTTTTGCAGAGAACTTTGCTCTGCATCTGTAGAAGAAAATCTCGACTCTTCACAAGGAAGACATCTCCAAGAATGAAGTTTGAATTTAGAAGTGGAAATGGTACGTTCATTCGTCACCAGATGGCTCACCGCACGCGGTACAGCGCTAGCATTGGAAGTGGGAGCTGACGGAACCATCAGAATCAGTCTGAGAGGGGGTCGCATAACATAACAGGTATACACACATATGAAGAATGACACTGACACAAACCTGGAATGAAACATCTGGTGATGAGATGAAATAAGAATAGTGAAGTGACGGGCAAGGGAACTACTTATGTAAATCCTCAATGGCTCGATCATCTGGGAGCACGAGTACCAATGGACCGGCATGTTTGGCCTATGTATACCTTGATGCAAGTACAGGGATTTCGTATGCCCCAGGATGTCCTTGGTTCTACCTAGACTCTGGACTATTTTGTTGACGGTGCCAAACACGGTTTTTTATATGGTGTTTGCGGAGGACCTTGGCAATTTGATCTGTGGTGTTGTGAATGTAAGACAGGTAGGCAGTTCCCTTCACTTGTTCTTTGACGGTCCCTCGGTAGCACCATATACGTTTTTTCCTTTTTATTCTTGTATCCTGAATTTATGTAAAGGATTAGTTAGCCACTTGTGACCATTCTCACTGCAGACTACTATCCAAAATATGGGTTTTTCGTCATCAATGGATTCCCCTTTAAACTTGTCCTCGACATCTTCAATTTTTACATATTCGCTATCATAGCTCTCGCTGTGGATCTGTGGTAGAGTGTCGGCCTCCAGATCCCAAGGTAGTATGTTCAAACTCGGAAGAGGTAGTAGGATTTTTGAAGGGCGTAGAAAAGTCCATTCGACATTCCATGTCGTAAGATGTCAGTGTGGGAAAGATCTCCGGTGACGCATTTGACGTTTACATCACGTGAATTATCGGAATATAGACACTGGTGACCTGACTATCACCCTCAGTTAGGCCAGAGGCCACTAATGAAGTATCTTGAGATCCCCTCCTCTACACAATAGCAGGGAAGTATCTATTCAAATGGTGACCACATCCAGTATTGCTTCAGATATTTCACATTATTCGTTGTATCAACGTGACCACACCGCTGGATCAGTTTCTCTGCCATTATGTAGAGTAAAACTAAACGTTGGGCAGATTGAATGACGTCAAATCAAAATGGTTACAAAATGGTAGCATAGACCAACCGACGATCATAGTTCATTCGTCCGTAGCCTCGCCTATCAATTAATTACCTTCAGGGTATTCAGTTTACCCACGTACATTATTCACGCCCACTCACGTCCTTTTAGCACCACGTTCAATCACCTTGTTTCTTTCTAAACCTGGCTTACAGGATTTCAGTGTATTCTAGTAGCGTGGCACCGAGCGATTTGGCGGTGCGGTTAGAGTTGCGAAGTTGTGAGCTTGCATTTGTGAAATGGTGGGTTAAAATCTCAACGTCGTCCGTCTCCCCTCAAGATCTTTTTCCGTGATTTCCAATTTTCACATCAGATAAATACTGGAGCTGTACTTTATTTAAGGCCATGGCCGCTACCTTTTCAAACCTAGCCGTTTCCCTTGTTTGCGTCACCGAAACCTTCGATGTGTTAGTGCGACCATTTGCAAAACTAACTAACTAATTAACTAACTAAATAAATAAATTAGTGGTAGCATGGTCAAGCCATCGATATTAATATCCATATCTTATAACTACAATATGAGGGTGTTTTGCTGGTGAGACCTTGTGTTTGCATTGCACTCAAGTTTAAATTAAGTATAAACAAATTCACGAGCTTAAGCCTAAAGAGCTTTAATGTTTTAAAAGTAAGTAATCACTCATTAACTTACCTTTTATTCCTTGCGCCCCTTGCTATGTCAAGATGTCTTCTGTTCTGAAAAGAGAGAATGAAGTTCGTTACAGGAGATCTAGCTGCGGATTAAGGAACATACTAACTCCTAAAACCATAAAACCATGAATATTCAACACGCAGTAAGATGTACCACCGTTGTATGTAATACAAACCCAAACTTAGCATAACAAAGCGCAATTTCTTGTACTTCATTCCAAAATTCTTTAATGTCCTTCCCGGTTCTTTACAAACTAGTTCATTAGGTCAGAAAATGAGTCTGAAGTGTCTTAAATCCTTTGTCAGGGATAATAAAACTGTTATGGAAGAAATAACTAAATGAGAATATCACGTCACCATATCCAATTTCTATTCAATGCTCCAGCATGTGCTGTTGATCGTATCCGTCATTCACTTATACCCATACTCGTACTTCAGACATCATTTTAAAATATATTTCTCTCTATGTAATTAATATTCTAAATTACCACACACAAGGTTTCATCTTACGTGGTATTTTACTGATATCTACTCGACTCTGTTGATGATAATGATGATGATGCTTGTTGTTTTAAGGGGCCTAACATCGAAGGTCATCGGCCCCTCTGTTGAGGTTGGTGTGATTTTGTATAATAATAATAATAATAATAATAATAATAATAATAATAATAATAATAATAATAATAATAATTTATTTAATGTGTGCAAGAGATAGTTGTTACAAGTTCAATTTATTTTAAGTATTAATATGTTAATAATAATACTACTACTTCTGTAATATATGTGGTTTAGTTACAAGATTAATATTTCTCAAGTAATAATGTTATTAGAAGAGTTATATATATATAAAACAGAGTCCTGTAAATATGTAAACGACATGATGAATGAATAAATACTACTACTACTATTACTACTACTACTACTACTACTACTACTACTACTACTACTAAGAAGTAGTTAGTAGGACGCAAAATTAAGAACTATGAGTATACTAACAACAGAATTTAGTAGCCAGTGTAAAACATATTGATTGATTTGGAATAGTCATAACATATTAATTATTTCACTTTTGATATCCTCTGGCCAACTGCTTCACCGGTCCACGTCCGCCTCTCATGGAATTTATATTCACAAACCCCTTATTATTGTGCTTCTGTATAGGTTAACAACTGGTACCTCAAAGAGCCGCCTATAAGTGAGTTGGAGGGGAAGTGTTGAAAGGGGAGCTGCCAGTTTTCTTTGCTTAGTGCAGCTAATAATAACTACTCATAGACTTGTGGCAGGAACCGATTGGTGCGTCAAAAATACAGTTTCCAGCATTTCCTGTGAGGGGCATTACGTCTGTTCATTAACAAGAGTCAAGGCCGTGCACTTAAGATCGCGTACCTGTGAGCTTGCATCCTGGGATAGTGGTTTCGAACCCCAATGTCGGCAGCCCTCAAGATTGTTTCCCGTGGTTTCCCATTTTCACACCTTTAAAATTCTGGGGCTGTACCTTAATTAAGGCCACGGTCGCTTTCTTCCCACTCCTACGCCTTTCCTATACGATCGTCGCCATAAGACTTATCTGTGTCGGTGCGACGTAAAGCAAATAGCAAAAATACAAAAATTAAAGAACAACGGTCAATCCCACGTTAGTCTTATACATATTTTGCGGGCCATTTTTATTTCTTCCACTCTGTATACGGCTGATTATTTGAAACGCTAAAAGTCTTCAACTAAATCAAAATGATTCGAAAAAATATAATTTTGAAAGTTCCACGGTATCATGTTTAGTCTTACCTAGTGATGATGGGCGCTTAATATCACTGAGTAAAAAAATTCGCAAGTTAAGTACTGTGCAGAGTCAAGCCGAAATCCACCAAGAAACATTTGGACGTTGTTCAGGGATCCCTTCTAAATATATTGGTATAAGGGACCCGTGGTCTTCGGTGGCTCGGCACAAATAAATTGCATTTCGTTTGATTTGTTTTTTCCGTTAGCTTTTTTCTTGTTTTGTACTGAAGATAATAAATATTATATTTGTAATATTGAAAGATGCGACTGACAGTTCCTAGAGGGAGGTCTCTTTACTGCCTGCTTGGGTGCGGAGAAGGGTGCAGGTGGTATGGTTGCCACGGCAACGAGGGGCAACCCACTGCGGTTGCCATGGAGATAAGCCTGATTACCGGCTCATATTGCTTGGAGTTGCCAAATATCTCAGTTCTGAGTGACGTACAACAGAAAACAGCGGTCTGAACGAACCAACCAATGAGCCAGAAGTGAAGGAGAAAGGAATGCAGACATGTAGTAACAACATGCAACGGCTCTTCCATCCAGTCCTATCCGTCAAAATGCTTCTTTTAATATTACGAGGATAGTTTTTGACCAACGCCGAGGTGTCGGAATTTTTCCCTCAGAAGTTCTTTAACGTGCCGAAAGCCAACGATGCCATGATCATGGTTGCCGAAATTCTAAATAATATCTGTAAGTGAACAGTTCTGCATTTGTTACGAAACGTACTGCACAGTACAGTCACAGAAAAGATAACACTGCGGCAAAAGTGTACCTGTTTTGTCGTGTGTGTTTTGTGTCGTATGTACAGAGGCTTGTACCCAGGCCTCACGGCCCGACAGCGCCTCCTTCACGATGCAGACATCGATGTGCCCTCCACAGGGAATGCACTAAGATACCAGCAACGCCGCCACTAGCCAGGAAGAAGGAGATGTCGGCACTGCAGCAGGGCAACCCGCGGACACTGCCGACGTCAACCAGCAAAGAGCACCACCTGCCACCAAGGGAAGGGTCACTACGCTCGGGACCTCTGACGTCACAGATGCCAGTCAGGAGAGAGAAGCCGGCACATCAGCGAGACCACGCACCAACCCACAGTCACCAGACCCGGAGGTAGGCCGAAACCAGGAAGAAACTCCTTCCCCCGCCGAGAAAAAACTGCCACCGCCAGGAAGAAGAAGTCGCCCCCGGACCAGGAAGAAGAAACAGATGTCGACCAACCAGGAGACGGCCACCCACCGCAGCCCAGAGCTGCTCCCAGGAGAGCAGTTAATCGAGGAACCAATCAGAAGAGGACCCCAACGGGTTGCGGCAGTCAGGTGAGACCGAAATGTCCCGCTCATCAACTATTACAGCGTTTCCATGTTTGAGGTGGGTCCACCGTCAGGATAGGCGTGGGCTCCTAATGATGTGCAACCTTTTAGGGGGTGATCACCATTACCCGGCCTGCGCAGCACTTACGGAGGCGCCAGTGTGCGCTGAGGGCTACCCGGCCTCTCATCGCTGGTGCCTGGTCTACAGGGCCATGGCCCGGGTAGAGAGGAAAGAGGCCCGGCGTCATGTCTCACTTCCATCCAGTACGTCCCCGCTTCGGCGAGGTTGACCTCAATCTCCGGGATTGGAGACTGGGTACGAGGGACCCCAAGGGATTCGAGCTGTGCGACAGGCCTTAGGGCTTATTGCAGCACGGCTCGACAACCGGCAAGGCCCGCGCTAGTCATGGTAGTGCCCAGAAGGACTGATGACAGAACCTTACCGGCCAAAGTTCTAAGCTATTTCACATAGGAGGTTTTGTCCCGGCAGCGACGATGTATAGTGCATAATTGAATCTTTTGTATCTACGGGCATTTTTACAGTGTTTGAGTGTATACTGACAAACTCGTATTTTACAACATTGCTTTAATTATGACCATTATTAAAAAAACATTTCGGAAGATAGAATACAGTACATACACTAGTGAAACAAGAAACATACCTCTTTTAATACCTTTGGAAAATATTCGTTTGTCTCTTCTGTTCTTTATTGTTAACCTTCTTTTCTTTCAGATACTCTTCAACAACATTTATTGCTGTGAGAAACATTTTCATTTATATTCGACTGACTCTGTATGTAGGTTCGAAACCACGCAGCCAAGATTAGTAAATGGAGCTTGTCATCCACGACTTGCGGTCTTGCTTTCGTACATGACGGGTAACGAATTCATACTCAAAAAACAACGAGGCTTCACCGATTTTCTGATGACTAGAAGTTTTAGTTTTTCGGTTCCCGTCATAATAGCTCCCAGCATCACTGTAACCCTTTCTTTGCTTATTAACTGTTCCACAAAAACCACAAATGACGTATTACACAGTCAGTGTTGTACACAATTCGAGTTAGAGAGTATTTTTTGCTTCAATGGGGGAACTGTTTGCTTCGAGAAATACGTGTAACCGAATTTCGAGTAATAGAGGAGTAAATACACGTTAAGAACAGGACAAACGGCCAGGAAATCGAAGTTACTTCGAGATACTGAAAATTCGATTAATGGAGAATCGAGATATCGAAGTTCGTCTGTAATAGCGGTTAATCCTACTTTTTTTGCTAGATGCATTACGTCGCACCGACACAGATAGGTCTTATGGCGACGATGGGACAGGGAAGGGCTAGGAATGGGAAGGAAGCAGCCGTGGCCTTAATTAAGGTACAGCCCCAGCATTTGCCTAGTGTGAAAATGGAAAACCACGGAAAACCATCTTCAGGGCTGCCGACAGTGGGGTTCGAACCTACTATATCCCGATTACTGGATACTGGCCGCACTTAAGCGACTGCAGCTATCGAGCTCGGTGGTTAATCCTAAAACAACGTATTTTCATGTAAATTTTAAAAATATAAGTGGTTATTACAACCCTCGCCACAAGTTAAGAAGTAATGGCACACGCTGTATTCTACACTTAATGTAATATGCAGTCTTCCCAGAAACCTCGCCCTGTTATAATAAGTGGGACGTGTGCTGCAGGTTAGCTCGTACGGCTATGGAGGGGTGAATTAGTTCTGCTTCCTTGCTTCCACGTTCCGACCGCGGAGCAACAGGAAAGGGGAGGTGAAAGTGGAGAGAGAGAGAAAGAACGACTGCCGTCAGCTAACGAGGAACTCCCGCCACGAAGGAGAGAGATTCTCGGGTAGAACACGTGGTGCTCTCCACCAATCTGCTGGCTTTACGACACTGCAAACTAAATCTTCATTCCTTCTCTCGTATTTCTTACCGTTTTGTTCCATATAGGGCCAGGTGACTTTGGCATCACAAACCGACATTTTTCATTAATCTATTAAAACACAATCATAAAATACACAAATCTCCCTTCAACACCAAAATATATAGCGGTAATCAATGCAAAAATAATAAAATAAACTCTGGAACATAAGTAGATTCCAGAATACAATATACCATGTTGACTATCAGCATACAAATATAGAGTATAAACTGCTCTAAGAAATGATAATAGCATCAACGTAAATATATTTATTCATTATCAAGCAGGATCATGTGAGCAGATTCTCAACCTGAAGAAAATTATTGAATAAGCTCTAGAATTTTATGTCCCAGTCTTGATGCTTCCTCGTCTACAAGAAGGTCTTCGAATACGTTGATTGGGAAAAGTTGTGGCACGTGTTAGGTGAATTTGGTGTCCCACCTCAACTTATTTCACTGGTGAAATGTCTGTATTACTGTAACATTACAGATATGAGGTACATCGTAGAAGAAAAAATAACAATAATAATAAAAATGAAATGGCGTATGGCTCTTACTGCCGATATTGTTTGAAGACAAGTTCGGCTTGCCAGATCTAGGTCTTTTGATTTGACCCCGTAAACGAACCACGCGTCATGATGAGGATGGAACGATGATCAAAACGACACATACAGCCAGTCCCCGTACCAGAGGAATTAACCAATTATGGTTAAAATTTCCCTACCCTGACGGCAATCGAACTGGGGACACCTGTGTCCAAAGGCCAGCACGCCAACCATTTAACCATGGAGCTGGACAAGGTAGATTGTGAGATCTCAGAATACGTCAATTAATGTTGTCTAGTAGTAGTCTTCTTTCTAGGAATTGTGAATGCTTTCTTCTGCTTCCGCCAGCCCCGTGGTGTAGGGGTAGCGTGCCTGCCTCTTACCCGGAGGCCCCGGGTTCGATTCCCGGCCAGGTCAGGGATTTTTACCTGGACCTGAGGGCTGGTTTAAGGTCCACTCAGCCTACGTGATTAGAATTGAGGAGCTATCTGACGGTGAGATGGCGGCCCCGGTCTAGAAAGCCAAGAATAACGGCCGAGAGGATTCGTCGTGCTGACCACACGACACCTCGTAATCTTCAGGCCTTCGGGCTGAGCAGCGGTCGCTTGGTAGGCCAAGGCCCTCCAAGGGCTGTAGTGCCATGGGTTTTTTTTTCTTCTGCTTCCTTCCGCCTTTGTTCGGGATCTTTTCTTTCTTTTTTTCTTGAGGTAAAACTTTCGATAGATATGCCGGAATGTTTTCGAAAGTTGTGTGTATGACATTAGTTAATTTTAGCCGATCACGCTTCATAGTTAGCACAGAACTATCAGATCTTGTCATCGAATCTTCCCGCACTATGTACCTTTCATAAAAATATTTGATGCATGCCTTTGACTAATTAGAAAATTTATAATTACCCCTGTGGACAGCTCTAAGGTCTATTTGAGATTTAGTGGGATCGTTAGGAAACGAAAATACACTGACGGGATTTCTAGTATCATAGTTACCTTTGCAACCTGGGACGCAAGAAGTAGACGGCATATTTAGTCACTGTCGTGTAATACACACTCAAATTTAACGATATATCACATCACTAGGTCAAGAAATAATTGACCACGTCAAGAACAGGAAGAATTTATCAAAGGAGCAACACGCAAATAGCCAAGATTGCTGACACGAAATGAAAGGGCATTAATCAAAGGGCTCGCTTGCACCATCCACACTATACTGCTAATAATAAGAGTTGGTGTATGACATTTCTTAGAGGGAGGTCTGTTTACTGCCTGCCGAGGCGGGATAAAGGGAGTGGTTGTGTGCTTGCCATGGAAACGAGGGTGGGGCGACTGCGGTTGCCATGGAGATAAAATTTCAGGGCAGCTCGTCTTTCTGGGAGTTGCCAAACCTGTCACTGTCAGTGATAAGAACCTGATTGTTTGTATAAGAGTGATCGCAAATGGGACGACACCGCCTGGCCAGGTAGTCTACAACAGATCACAGCGGTCAGAATGAAGGAGGGAACAAGTGAGGCAAATGCTGGGACTACTTTAATTAAGGCCACGGGCGCTTCCTGCCCATTCCTAGCTCTTTCCTATCCCATCACCTCCATAAGACCTGACTGTGTCACTGCACGTAAAGGAAATTGTGAAAGAAAAAAGAAACTATACTGCTAATAATAAGAGTTGGTGTATGACATTTCTTAGAGGGAGGTCCGTTTACTGCCTGCCGAGGCAGGATAAAGGGAGTGGCTGTGTGGTTGCCATGGAAACGAGGGTGGGGCGACAGCGGTTGCCATGGAGATAAAACTTCAGGGCAGCTCGTCTTGCTGGGAGTTGCAAAACCTGTCAGTGCCTCTGATAAGAACCTGATTGTTTGTATAAGAGTGATCGCAAATGGGACGACACCGCCTGGCCAGGTAGTCCACAGCAGATCACAGCGGTCAGAATGAAGGAGGGAACAACTGTGCCGGAATCGAGGGGTAAGAGCATGTAGAAAGGAATGCTGGAATGTGGCAACATCGTGAAATGGCACGTGCAGTGCTCCTCCCTCCAACCTTACCTGTCAGACGCCAACTTTAGTTAAGTCTAGTATAGTGACGTAGCATATCAGGTGGTGGGGAAGCAGCACGGCCTATATATCTAGTATGACCTTGGGTTGAAGCAACTCAATTTGTAGGAGAAACATTAAGAACTTGCGGTTTGCTGATGATACCATCCTGTTTGCCAGCAGTGAGGAAAAGCTTTCAGATATTTTAACAAGAGTGAAGAAAAGTGAGTCTTGAGTATGGACTGGAGATCGAACTCAGGAATGATAGTGCAGCACAGATCGTTTGAAAAATTTGGATGTAGTGCACAACTTCGTATACCTTAGATTAACTGTAAGTGATACGGGAAGTTCCGAGAAAGAGATAAGGAAAAGATCTTTGCTAGGACAACTACGTATGATGGAATTAACTAAGATATGGGTGAACAGGGGAATTACTAATAATACTGGCATGTAAAAGAACTACTGTGGGACTAAATTCCGGCACCTTAGCCTCTCCGGAAATGTAAAATTAGTTAGTGGGACGGAAAACAAATAACATTATTATTATTATTATTATTATTATTATTATTATTATTATGTCGCCTCTGTAGCGTAGTGGTTAGTGTGATTACCTGCCAACCCTGGAGACTAGGGTTCGATTCCCAGCTCTGTCACGAAATTTGAAAAGTGGTGCGAGGGCTGGAACGGGGCCCACTCAACCTCGGGATGTCAACTGTGTAGAGGGGCGTTGTTCAGTTCCCTCCTCAGCTATCCTCAGAGTGGTTTTTCCGTGGTTTCACACTTCTCCTCCAAGTAAATGCCGGGAAGGCACATAACTTAACGCCACGCCGCTTCTTTCCCTTTTCCTTGTCTATCACTTCCAATATTCCCATCCCCTTACAAGCCCCCTTTCAGCATAGCAGGTGAGGCTACCTCCGCGAGGTACTGGTCCTATTTCCAGTTGTATCCACGGACCCAACGTCTGATGCTCCAGGACATTGCACGTGAGGCGGTACAGGTGGGATCCCTCACTGAGTCCGAGGGAAAAGCAAACTCTAGATGGTAAACAGATCAAGAAAGAAAGATTATTATTATTATTATTATTATTATTATTATTATTATTATTAGACCTATCTGTGTTCGTGCGACGTAAAGCAACTCGTAAAAAATAAATCTGCTCACTGTTGTCTGAGCATTGACCAAGAATGCTCCCCCAAACACCGGCGGTACGAATGACGCTTCACTGTTTAACGTTGTCTGATGACGGTACTACAGAAATAAATTCCACATACACCGCGAGTAAATTTCAAACTGCTACTTTTTCGGAATTGTGGAGGGAGTGTAAATCATTTCTGAACACCCTTAATGCTTCGCTCGTTTGAATCTGGATGAAAATTGTGTGTCGAATGTGGAAAGGCCTTTATCACGGCCTGTGATAATTGAATGACATTTCTCCCACTCCTTGTAAAGGACAGGAGTATGCCCCCACTGGATTATTGTTTATACATCCTCCTACGTACATTTTATGTGAATATAATATACACCTCACTGAACGAGAATTTCATTGAGTTCTTGCATCCTCAATTACCGTGAAATAACGCAAAGTGTATATTGAATGAAAATAATCAAAAACCACGTTATTACAGTTTCTTCAGTGAAGTCGTGTCTGTGAATAAAATATTGTAGACTAGAATTTCATCAACAGCTCTCCACTCAATCTTGTGTGAACATCACGAATTTTCCTTCAAACAATAAACTTTCTGGTAGCCATCCTGTATGCAGCGCTTGTTATATTTTATTATACCCGGAAGGGAACCACGCGCTGCAGAATTCAAGTAATAATTACAGAGCCACGGACGGTACACTAGTTGCGCGTAACGTGGGTGGCATATCAAATTGAGTACCATGAAGAGAAGCATTCTATACCAACTGCTTGCATGCTTCTACACTTCATTGTTTTCAGTTCCACACAGATATTATTATTATTATTATTATTATTATTATTATTATTATTATTATTATTATTATTATCATCATCATTATTATTAGCGTACCCGTGCGAGAAGTCTCGAATGTGGAAATCCGCCACCCACTCCCACCCCCCACTTTGTCCCCACATCCGTATCAAGGGTGAGTTTATTTCTCACTTTTGCATACAATGATGAAGTATCATTGGTATCAAGTGCCAACCAGTTAACCGTAACTACCCCGGTGAATTATGCGTGCCTTAGGCGTTAAAACAAAATGTAAGTCATTATTTCCATAAGAACATCATAGTGCACCAAACCAAGCATCGGTCAAGTATTCACGGAAACTCAATCACAGGTCGGAAAATAAGGCTAACCACGGATTTTTATATCCCACTCCCCATGGCCTACCCTCGTAACCCATCAGTCTAAGTTTTGAAGAACTTACTACGTTAACTTACTGCTCATTCCACTCAATACAACACGACAGACCATGCCAAACTCGGTCGTACAACTGCTACAACTTGATGAAAAACGTATGCTTGAGTGAACATGCTTACATCCATAATCTTGGTCATAATGGATATTCCGACTGGGGCTGAACTATGACTTAAATGGCAACCAAATCGTCACAGTTCCTCTCGGTGATTTTGAAAACTATGGATTCGACATTAATATCTCGGTGCTAGGGATGTCTTGCTCCCACAGTCGTTTTTTTTTTCAGATAGTAATTCGTATGTGTACCAAGTTTGGTTGAGAACTATGCTGGAACATACTTACTTTATCTGTAATATCAATCATTTTGGACGTATTCTTTGGCGTCCCTTCTCACCGCCGTGCTAATGGGGCTGATCGTGGATATTAATACAGGTCGTTCCGTATTATTTTTATACTTCACCCTCTTTCCATACCCGCCCAAAGAAGTCCTATGAGTGTTTTATGGTTAGTCCACTCCGAAGTTAATAAACAATGTTAATGAAAACATCTTGCGATTTGAAAGTCAATTTTTAGAAGAAATAAGAAATCATCGTATTCCGCGCTACGAATATTTGTGCTCTAATGGCGTCCTTGCGTCAGTGCGAACCGAAATGTTAACGAAAATATGAAAATTTAATGAAATGTTTAATTCATAAATGTTAAAGAAATTTGGATAATCAATAGGCTCCAAAATGTATGAACACGCTATTTTGATTATTAACAACCAAAAATGTTCATGAACATTGTTTATTAACAGTGTTTAATAACAAAATTAACGAAAAAATCTTGATGTAGGCGCATCTTTACAAAACAGTACATAGTTAGATAGTAAGTCATATGTGTACCAGTCTTGGTTGGCAGCTAAATCCAAACGTACATGCATAATCTCATTGCTCTAGAATCCTGGAGCTGACGTCGCCATGGTTACGGCAGTTCACTTCTTTATCCGATTCCTAGAGCAGGGGTAGTGTGGTGCCAATATCTCCATAACGGTTGAATTTAGGGCTTTAAAACATGGTTTTCGGGTCCGTAGGTTCACCGAGTTATGTTTTTTTGCGTCAAGGGGCTTAAAATGAGCCTTGTCTCGTCTTTGTGCGACAAATATAGCACTCAGGGATCTCTCTATTAGTAGAATTAATTTTTAGAATCGGTCCAGTAGTTTCTGACATTACCCTCCAGATATACACAAATTCACAAAATTCGCACTATTTCTCTATTATGTTAGTATAGCTCATTATCATTATGTCACTTCTATGTTTTTCGTCAGCTGCCTTCTCACCTGTGAAGCAAACTCTCTTTAATAGTACATCTTCACGTTTTGTTTATCCTCCTCTTCTCCTTTTACGGAATTTCTCCACCTTCACCACTGACCTTACAGTTTACTTTGTCCATTCCACTTAACACCTTTGTGCAGAAAATTGCACCACAATTTTAAGATTACGACGCCATATCTCTACAAATGCAGACAGTTCTGTACAAAACATTTTCATAGACGGAAATGCCAAGTGGCATTTCTACATAAAACTATCCCGCATACAATAATGATGAATGGGATGCCTGATCACTGATTTACAAAGGGGCGCTACAATGTGTGGATGTGAAGCAAATAGCTGTAATTTTTCTACACACGTTCTGTAACAGAATTACGATTTATACACGTACAGACCAAAAGGTTGCTTGCAAATGGTATGTGCCTTGAACGATCCATTGGCTTCTAATTGCAACTCTATTCGGCGAAATACGAGTATAGAAAGCACGGGGACATTTGGAAACCCGTGCACGTACCGTCTGCGAGCTTTGGCTGCATTTCGACGAGATTGCAATTAGATTAACTTAGATAAAAAATTATGTCTGTATATTCATTGATTTGGCCCTCAACGGGCTACTTAAACGCACTCTACAGTGTGATGGAAGTAGTGCCAGACCTGTAGCTTAGATCCTTTCGACCAGAACGAAGATGGCCTAGACCACCATAGCTCAATTGGTAGAGCAACTGACGTGAAATCGGGAGGTTGTCGATTCGGATCCCACTGGTGTCTGGTTGGCCATTAATGTTCTGTAATTAACATCTCTTCAACACGTAATACGTAACACGACCTAATAGGTTGAAAGTCGGTTTCGATAACTCAACTATCAGTTCCCACAGCCTAGCGCCACGGAAGAAGTGTACTGCAGATCTGAGAAGTAGGGAAATTTCCCACTGCCTTCCTCACTGAGCCTATACGAGGTTTGTCCGGAAAATACGTATAAAAGTTGAATAATAACTTTATTTGACAATTATTCAGGTATTACAATATGGTCTCCTTCAAAGTACTCTCCCTGAGACAAGATGCACTTCTGCCAACGCCGTTTCCACTGTTGATAACATTGTTGAAAGTCTTCAGTTGTGATGCTGTTCAGTTGCCGTGTCGTTTCTCCCTTGATGGCTTCCACATCACCCAAGTGCCGCCTCCGAAGCACCATTTTGCATTTCGGGAACAGGAAGAAGTCACAAGGGGCTAAATCGGGTGAATAAGGCGGGTGGTCTGTCACGGTGATTGAGCTTCGTGCCAAAAACTCACGCACAACGAGCGACGTGTGAGCGGGCGCATTGTCGTGATGAAGGACCACCTGCCCCCTTGTGCCAAATCCGGTCGAACTCGGGCCACACGAGCTCTGAGACTTGATGTTGGTGCGCTGTTCCTCAATCAGAGAGAGCTCCATACCGACGGCAGGTGAAAACGGGCAACTTTCAACAAGCAGCCGCACACTGCTACTGACACGCAGAGCTCTCCGACTCGAACTGAGCGTTGAGAAGACTGGCGACAACAGCAGTGCCACCTGACGGCGCCTCCACGATACGTGATACGTCACCCCGACGGATTTATACGTATTTTCCGGACAAACCTCGTATGTGTCGAAATCAAGTATGGGACAGAGACATTTCGTATCGTACTGTACGTAAGCTACCTGTAACAACTTAATTTGTTTTCCTCTCGAAGTCTTTGATGAAATCTTCATAACCGACGTTTTTGTGTTCTATTGCGCTTTCACAAAGCTGCTTTCTATTTCCGTATCTCTTTCTTCTCGAGAATGCTCCGGTAACCTCAATTAAGTTGAGTTAATTATCCTGCAGTAGTAAACAACCCCTATTAGTGCTGTCCTTGGCCTGCAACTGCGGCTCAAGAACGATTAAAAATCGATCTCACTCTTTGGATGTTCATAAAAGTGTGTTTATTCTAACCAATGGAGACTCGCCATTACTTTGGCAATTTCACGACATCTTTGTGGTAATTAACTTCTCCTGTTAAGTGACACATGAAACGACTATCTCTATGAGTTGGAACATCTGAGTGGGAATTACTGTATAACCATTACTGCGCAGACTGGAGATCTTGTGTTTTACGGCCAAGTACAAACAGCGTATTCTAATCTGGACCAAGAAATAATTCACAGACTCAGCAATGCCAACAAATGCTATTACGCGTGTTGAATAAAATCCTGGCACCGGAATTACTGCCAAGAAACGCAAATGTAAATGCGAAAACCTAGCATCCTACTCATGTTACCATACGGTGCTTACTCGAATTGGAGATCGCCTTAGGATAGACGAGGTGGATTTCAATGAAACTTGGACGAATAATGATAAATTCACATATATTAATTTTAATGGTAATAATAATGTTGCTGTAAAATCAATGGCAAAGGTATAATTATAACTCTATACATTAAAAAGTACTAGTTCAAGAAGATTATGAGATACACGGACGTATGTCTGATAGGTCATGAGACCGAAATTTGGTTGCATAGTCTCCTTACTTTCATCGACCCTAGAGGTGGTGACGGCGGTGGCGGTCATGACCATTGTCTTAATAAGAAGTACAACTAGGCAATCATGCTCTATGTAACACTAATCAAAGAGAAAAAAGGAAGCGATCCGACACTTCGGAAAATGAAGGCATCGGCCAAGGAAAGACAAGGGCCACAAAGGGTGTGAAAATTAAAGACTCCCCAGTCATCGAGTGCTCTAACACCCTCGGAGTCGGAAAAGAACAAGAATAGACCAACGGAGGTCCGATTGGATAGATCAAAGTGAGGAGTCTGGCACAAGTAAGTGGAAGCAATGCCAGGATTCAGCTAAGCGTCCCGTGGTCGCGTAACCACGCTCCCAAGTTCAGAGCCCCTCGGAAACCTTTTAGGCGCCTCTTACTGACGGGCCTGTTTCTACCGCCCCCACTCACAAGGGGGGGGGTGTCATCTATCCTATCCAAACACACTTGGTCAACTCTTGTTCTTTTCCGATCCCGTAAGGATTGCATGTGCTCAAAAATAGCTTAGCAGCTAGGAACATTCAGTTTATGATAACATGTAATAACTTCTTGTGCGCACTGTAGAAATACAGGGTGTATCAAAATGATATGGCCAAACTTTCAGTACACAATCCTCACACGTAGAAGAAGAAAAATCTGTTTTATGAACCAGGGTCCAGAAACGCGCAACTTCCATGTTAGGACTCATTCTCTACAACTCTAAATAGTAGGTTAATTATGGCGAAACACAGGAATAGAATGTCCCAGCATATCATATGAAATTCTTACATGTATTTTTCAAAGTGCCCTCCGTTACCATTGATATACGCATCAATCCGCCGTCGGATTGAATTTTGTATGCGCATGCAGATCATAGTTTGTGATGTGATAGTTCGCTCAGCAGTCTATATGTGATGTCCATTTTGAAGGCAGACGCCATTTCATTATTATTTAAGGAGTTATCATAGTTATATATAACAACAATAACATAAAATAATATATATTTCTGAAACAGTATTACTTCGTGCGTGCTGATTTGTACCATAACCGACCGAGTGAGAGTGAGAGAGTGGAAGGGAGATAGGGAGAGAGAAGGAGAGAAAGGTCAACAAACATGTGTGGACGACGGTGAACACGGTACATACAAGCATTATCATTATAGACTCTTATGCCCTTCAGCGTTCAGTCTGCAAGCCTCTGTGAATTTATAAAAATTCGCCACAATCCTCTATTTGCAACTAGTTCTGTGGGCTTATTTAGTTCTATACCTCTTATCTTTAAATCGTTAGAAACTGAGTGTAACCATCGTCGTCTTGGTCTCCCTCTACTTCTCTTACCCTCCATAACTGAGTCCATAATTCTCCTAGGTAACCTATTCTACTCCATTCGCCTCACATGATCCCACCACTGAAGCTGGTTTATGCGTACAGCTTCATCCATCGATTTAATTCCCAACTTAGCCTTTATCTCCTCATTCCGAGTACCCTCCTGCTATTGTTCCTACCTGTTAGTACCAGCAAGCATTCTCGCTACTTTCATGTCTGTTACTTCTAACTTATGAATAAAATATCCTGAGACCATCAAGCTTTCGCTCCCGTAAAGCAAAGTTGGCCTGAAAACAGACGGATGAAAAAGTTTCATTCGGGAGCTGACTTCCCTCTTACAGAATACTGCTGATCGCAACTGCGAGCTCACTGCATTAGCTTTACTACACCTTGATTCAATCTCACTTACTATACTGCCAACCTGGGAGAACACACATTCTAACTACTTGAAATTATCGACCTGTTCTAGCTTTGTATCACCAATCTGACATTCAATTATTTTGGATTTCCTACCTACTGACAAGAAAATGTAGATATATACATAGGCCTACAAACAAACAAACAAACAAACAAACAAACAAACAAACAAACAAACAAACAAACAAACAAACAAACAAACAAACAAACAAACAAACAAACAAACAAACAAACAAACAAACAAACAAACAAACAAACAAACAAACAAACAAACAAACAAACAAACAAACAAACAAACAAACAAACAAACAAACAAACAAACAAACAAACAAACAAACAAACAAACAAACAAACAAACAAACAAACAAACAAACAAACAAACAAACAAACAAACAAACAAACAAACAAACAAACAAACAAACAAACAAACAAACAAACAAACAAACAAACAAACAAACAAACAAACAAACAAACAAACAAACAAACAAACAAACAAACAAACAAACAAACAAACAAACAAACAAACAAACAAACAAACAAACAAACAAACAAACAAACAAACAAACAAACAAACAAACAAACAAACAAACAAACAAACAAACAAACAAACAAACAAACAAACAAACAAACAAACAAACAAACAAACAAACAAACAAACAAACAAACAAACAAACAAACAAACAAACAAACAAACAAACAAACAAACAAACAAACAAACAAACAAACAAACAAACAAACAAACAAACAAACAAACAAACAAACAAACAAACAAACAAACAAACAAACAAACAAACAAACAAACAAACAAACAAACAAACAAACAAACAAACAAACAAACAAACAAACAAACAAACAAACAAACAAACAAACAAACAAACAAACAAACAAACAAACAAACAAACAAACAAACAAACAAACAAACAAACAAACAAACAAACAAACAAACAAACAAACAAACAAACAAACAAACAAACAAACAAACAAACAAACAAACAAACAAACAAACAAACAAACAAACAAACAAACAAACAAACAAACAAACATACATACATACATACATACATACATACATACATACATCTTCATTAGAATCGGTTATGCCTTTCATAGTTCAGTTCAGCAAGGCTCTGTGTATTTACCAAACGCTGCCACAATCCTCTATTTGTCACAAGTTTTAAGGCCTCGTTTATTTTTCTATATCTTATCCTTAAACCATTAGAAATGGAGTCTAGATATCATAGTCTTTGTCTTCCTCTACTCCTGTCTTACACTCCATGACAGAATCTGTTATTCTCCTAGGTACCCTATCCTCCTATACTCACTCATCTCACGTGACCCCCACCACCGAATCCGGTTTATGCGTACAGCTTTATCAATGGAATTCATTCTAACTTGGCCATTATCCCCCACCCCCCTATTCCGAGTACCCTCCTGCCATTATTTTCACCCGTTTTTACCGGTAATTATTCTCGCTACTTTCATGCATATTACTTCTAATTTATGAATAACATATCCGGAGCCCACCCAGATTTCACTCCCGTAAAAAAAGTTGGTCTAGAAATACACCGGTGTATGGATAGTTTGGTCCGGGAATACAAAATCATTAAATTGAAATTACACAGCTGGTGAAATCTTCGTTTCTTAAACCATTCTCACACAGATACATATTTCACTTCCTGTCTCTCTAACAAATTGATCTAAATTGTTAGATTATTTCTTTCGTGGAAATACTTATGAATGTTTCTCTTTCTTAATTGCTGAAGCATCGTCGACGTTCATGTTCACCATCATGAATAACCGGATTTTAAAAATCGGTCGGCATCGTGAATAAAGTATGCTAGACAACGAATGAGAGACCGTATTTCCTCAGTTTGACCAGAAAGTATACGACGCTTACCTTTAACAACCTAATGTTGCGTGAATTCACAGCTCAGATTTGTCAGTAGCCTACTTGAATTCAAATATATTGTGTGCTAATAAATGGAAATGGGTGATGTTCACTGAAGGTAATCATTTTTCTCGAATATGAAAACCTACAACCGGTTTTCCAGTCTTAGACCGGGTCAGGGATGTAATGAATGAAACAGATATAGGCTATTAGTACGATGGGGTCGCCACTCCCAAAGTGATACATTAATGACTGATAGATGCTATGAAATGAGAATGGAGAGTGTTGCTGGAATGAAAGATGACTGGGAAAACCGGAGTACGCGGAGAAAAACCTGTCCCGCCTCCGCTTTGTCCAGCACAAATCTCACATGGAGTAACCAGGATTTGAACCACGGTATCCAGCGGTGAGAGGCCGACGCGCTGCCGTCTGAGCCGCGGAGGCTCTTCGCTGGAATAATGAAATCATAATTATCATGATCTACTATTGCACAGATTTTAACACCCAGCAAGATTTTGCGCTATCATAGTACAAACAATATTGTAACGTATTCCGAATTTGGTCCGCCTCTGTGGTGTAGTGGTTAGCGTGATTAGCTGCCACCCCCGGAGGTCCGGGTTCGATTCCCGGCTCTGCAACGAAATTTGAAAAGTGGTACGAGGGCTGGAACGGGGTCCACTCAGCCTCGGGAGGTCAACTGAGTAGAGGTGGGTTCGATTCCCACCTAAGCCATCCTCGAAGTGGTTTTCCGTGGTTTCCCACTTCACCTCCAGGCGAATGCCGGGATGGTACCTAACTTAAGGCCACGGCCGCTTCCTTCCCTCATCCTTGCCTATCCCTTCCAATCTTCCCATCCCCTTACAAGGCCCCTGTTCATCATAGCAGGTGAGGCCGCCTGGGCGACGTACTGGTCATACTCCCCAGTTGTATCCCCCGACCAAGAGTCTGAAGCTGCAGGACACTGCCCTTGAGGCGGTAGAGGTGGGATCCCTCGCTGAGTCCGAGGAACAAGCCGAACCTGGAGGGTAAACAGATGATGATGATGATGATTCCGAATTTGAATAAAACTATTTATTTATATACGGGACATTCCACGTCAAGTCAGACAAAAATCTGCGTCAAAAAGGAAAGAACTTCGATGGCTTTAACATTTTGCATATTTAAGGCATCAGAATTAAAATTATGTAAACATATTTTCTAACTGTAAAATCTGAGGTGGTTGGGGGTGGGGCATAGTACCGATACCATTATAATCCATACAGCAGGAATACTTAACGAAGAGAGGCTACAACCCGATCTACACTAGCGATAACACAGATGCCCTTGTGCTGGAATTGCTAGGAGTTAAGCCAGCAACTTGTCCGTCCACTCCGTTAAGTGGCCATGCATACCTTCCAGGCGTTCTCAATGGCGATACGAAAGGATTTTTGCCCCACCAGGTTTAATTCACAGAAAAAGTCGTTTAAGTATCAGCTACTTTTAGAGATTGAAAACTTAATTAGGTGTTATTTTCACACATATGCTATTGGATTTTCCATTTTATCCCAAAATGGAAAATAAAATATCTGAATATACTGTATCATTGCTTACAATGTCGTCAGTCGAATGAATCTGTGTTTTCAAATGTATGAAGACGTGAATGATATACAATTGAGGAATTAATAAATGATGTTGGATTTACTCGATAGCAACAGTTTTACAGTGATTTCTATGATGAGTTTGAGATCTCACAAGAGGCATGTAGCTACTCTACAAGCAGCAGGAACTCAGCGCGTGTTCAACTGAAATGCACAAATATCACTATCGCCTGTCAGCTAGATGTCCGTGAAGGTTGCATAACTTAAGGTGCAAGTTTTGAAAATCCAATTTAAGTAATATTATCTGCATACAATTGCAGGAAACCCCCGAAGATTTTTAAACGGTATCCCTCTCCCGTAGAAATCGTAGAGGCTAACAAAATATATTTTACTACGGGGAAGTAGATGAAATGCAATCCACATCTTTCCAGAACACGACAATGAAGAGCTAAATCATTAAGACAGTTAACATTGAATTCCATACAACTGAAAGAATTGTAGGTCCTCTCTTTAATAATTTGTTCTTAATATTTATATATAAAAAGCTGCTGTCTTAGAAACGCACCATATTCTATCTGTATAAACAGTATTTGAATGTGCAACACAAAAAGTTTAGAAAACCGCAAAACTAACGCTTATGTGTTATACAACAAAAGAAAGGTCTGGATGTCAGGATTACTAGAAAAAATTCTTTCTTTCATCAATCTTTTATTTGTATAAAATAGTCATTTATTCTAATAATGATGCTTAGGGCACGGCCGACTGGATCCCTCACTGTAGTCCTTGGCAATCGCTTGTAAAGCCCAGCATAAAGCTGTAATTGGAAAGTTTCACCATAATGCCGCTGGAGCGCTGGCCTCCTAAGTCACTGACCGAAAGATGTATACCACAAATTACCACATTTCCAGATTCATTTATACTGTTTTGCTGTCACAAATGTTGGCAGTGTGTACTCAATGAGGTGTTTGTTGGCTTGATATTGAGAGCTGATAGTTATGCAAGTATCAGTTTATTTCTTATTGTGTAGCGTGATGATTTGGTTTCTTAAATTGTGTTTACAAATCTTGGAATATGTGATATTATTGTGCGCCTCTTTGTACTTCAAACATAAATTTTCTGCAAACAAGAACAAGTGTAATGAGTGGCTCAAAGTGATTTTTCGCCGTACCTTCGTCCTAACCAAGAATTTTAATTTATGCGCTAATTCTTCTTTTTTAATTGTGTAGTGAATTGCTTGTCTTTAACTTTTTTGGAAATATTCGAATATGTATTTCTGTGTGCTTTTTCGTACTTCGAACAGGAAAAAAGAGCAAAGGGACACTATCACTTCACGAATTATCTGTAGACCGGGACAAATCTACGGATTGGCTCAAACCAGTTAGCACATCCATCTTAGTTTTTCGTTTCTATTTAGGTATTTACCTTCTTTCTTTCTTACTCTGCTTACCTTCCAGGGTTGGTTTATCTCTCGGACTCAGCGAGGAAACCGACTTCTACCACATCAAGGGCAGTGTCCTGTTGTTTCTCAGCGGAATGTTCAACGTGTCTACGAGCAGTGGTGTACTACACGTGGCTATGAAACACGACTTCAGAATTTTGGTCGGAAAATGATTCTGACTGAAAAGGGTCGGAGGCGCGTTTCACGGCTTGTGAATCGAAATCGCTTCCAATCCCGACAGGAATTGCTGCGTAAGTGATTTAAAGTCCATCCCAACTTGTTAGCGAGAAAACATTCCGACTGGAACTGCATGCAATGAACATTTGGATTCGGTCACCTCACAAGAGACCATTACTCACACAGGCACATAAAGATGTGCTTCTTCAGTGGGCTAAAAATAATCAAACGTGGACAGTAGCTGGCTGGCGGAACGTAATTTGGTCTGAAGAATCACATTTTTGCCTGTATTCCAATGACGCACGTCGTGGAGTGCACCAATGGCCAAATGAAGTATTTCATCCTGGATGTGTGCAAGGTGGAGGTGGGTCTGTGAGGTTTGCGGGGTGTTTTGTGCATCATGACTTGTGCCTGCTCACTTAGGTGACCACTAATATGAACCAGCTTGTTTATTTAAACATTCTGGATGATCAGGTGTTCGCTTTCAGTCAACATCTGCATGATGAGTATGCTATTGATACCCCGATGTTTCAAGATGACAACAACAAAGTTCATCGGGTTGGACACATATGTGACTGATTTTACGAACACTTCGCCACCCTATTACATCTATGTTGGCCTGCATAATCACCTGACTTGAATCCCATTCAAAATCTGTGGGACATGTTGGAACAGTGGGTAAAACGCCGACATCAGTATCACAGAAATTTGGTGGAATTGTGCCATCAAATCCTCAGCTAGTGGCTTAAATTGGATGCGACGTATCACTTCCTTACCAAATTCAGGCGGTCATCAAGTCCAGAGGCGGAGCTACATGGTATTAAATCATGCTTGTAATGATTTCTCCAGGGGTGAATAATTTTTTCGTCGGTGAGCTTATTATCAAACATAGGAATTCTTCGGGTATATTGTTAGGGATAGAAGGAAATACCGAATATTCCAGGCCATCATGCAAGGGAAGGCCTTAGTAAAGCGAAGTAGAGAACGTCTACTGGTTAAGGAACCTGAATATTGGCCGGGCTGAGTGGCTCAGACGGTTAAGGCGCTGGCCTTCTAACCCCAACTTGGCAGGTTCGATCCTGGCTCAGTCTGGTGGTATTTGAAGGTGCTCAAATACGACAGCCCCGTGTCGGTAGATTTACTGGCACGTAAAAGAACTCCTGCGGGAAAAAATTCCGGCACCTCGGCGTCTCCGAAGACCTTAAAAAGTAGTTAGTGGGACGTAAAGCAAATAACATTATTATTATTATTATTATTATTATTATTATTAACCTGAATGTCTGGTAACAAATGTCTTCAGCAGTAATGCCACCAAAAAGAACTGAAATCACCTTGATGATAGCCAGCATAATGGATAACTAAGTAGAAGAAGCAAGCGATTATTGATTTTGTTAGACATACTTAACTGCAGTGAAGTGGTAGGTAGACAAAATAATTTAAATCCGAACGTTAACAGTAGGGAATTGTATATTGCCATGCCCTAATTGTGACGTTTAACAGTCTTGACGCAGTTTGAACACACCTGCTGTAATATTACTATTCCCCTTCAGAAAGCCTCCTTGGGAACGATATTAGAAATGTGAACATTAAGAGTTACGACACAGTTTAACGGCTTTAAGTCTCGATACCACTTTTGTTTTCAACTGCTCCTGTATTGCATGATTCATATACGGGGACGTGTTTATGAGTGCCTACAGCTCTTAAAGCCCAATCGTCAAATTAGCAGTAATATTACAGTCGAAAATGGCTTGAGAGAGAGACGCGCAATCAACAGGGGAGCAAATAGATGCCTAGGGAGTCGTATGGTCATAATGTGGCAATAGTCAATCGTACGAGATACGCACTAGTTACTCTGAGAGGTAGTCGAAAGAATGGCCCTGATCATAAAAATACAGTGGTTGAATATTATCGACGACTTGGTCTTAATGGCAGACTGTGCCGAAAGCCTTGCAGTCTAATATCTGGAACTTGAAAATAGGTGCAATGAGTATGGTATGAAAATTAGCCTCTCGAAGACTAAATTGATGTCAGTAGGTAGGAAATTCAACAGAATTGAATGTCAGATTGGTGATACAAAGCTAGAACAGGTAGATAATTTCAAGTATTTAGGTTGTGTGTTCTCCCAAGATGGTAATATAATAAGTGAGATTGAATCAAGGTGTCGTAAAGCTAATGCAGTGAGCTCGCAGTTGCGATCGACTGTATTCTGTAAGAATGAAGTCAGCTCCCAGACGAAACTATCTTTACATCGGTCTGTTTTCAGACCAACTTTGCTTTACGGGAGCGAAAGCTGGGTGGACTCAGGCTCTTATTCATAAGTTAGAAGTAACAGACATGAAAGTAGCAAGAATGATTGCTGGTACAAACAGGTGGGAACAATGGCAGAAGGGTACTCAGGATGAGAAGATAAAGGCTAATTTGGGAATGAACTCGATGGATGAAGCTGTACGCATAAACCGGCTTCGGTGGTGGGATCATGTGAGGCGAATGGAGGAGGATAGGTTACCTAGGAGAATAATGGTCTCTGCTATGGAGGGTAAAAGAAGTAGAGGTAGACCAAGACGACGATGGTTAGTCTCGGTTTCTAACGATTTAAAGATAAGAGGTATAGAACTAAATGAGGCCACAACACCTGTTGCAAATCGAGGATTGTGGCGACGTTTAGTAAATTCACAGAGGCTTGCAGACTGAACGCTGAAAGACATAACAGTCTATAATGATAATGTATGTATGTATGTATGTTGAATATTATCAACAAGTAATTTTCACGATGAATTTGTTTTCTTGTAGTTGAAATAATGCAAAGTTGGCCACTGAAAAACGAAATATGGCAGCTCTAACTAAGGTTTATCATTGTTACCAATTTATTAAAATTGACCAACATAAGCAAAATAAACAATAGCATAACCTCAAGCCTCAAGTAGCAATAACAGTGTTTCACAAGTAGTTTTACAATTTCTGAGCGTTTTGCTTCTTGATGCTGCAAGGTTTACAGCTCTTGTTAAAATGTTCTGAAGTGGTAAACCCGTGAACTGCTTGACTCTTTCAGGTCAAACTGCGCACAGTGAAAAATATTAATTCCAGTAATATATGTGTTCTCGTAGTTGAAATAGTGCAAAGTTGGCCCCTGAAAAATTAAATAGATCCCATTTTAATAACCAATGTTCTGATATGTGTGAATGAAATAGAAATTGTAAATCTATTTAATACCTTGGAGAAAGTATAACATACAATTTAAATGAAAACATTTCCTGGACAGAGAGAACGAATAAATTATCCAGAGACCGAAAAGTAACCAGAAATCCTTACAACAAGAAATGTTTGTCAATAAATACGAAATTGAAACATCATAAGATTGTAGTCTAACCTGAAATTACTTATGGAAATGAAACATTATTTGAACTAAGGCAAAAGAATAACATAGAAAAAATTTTAAAATAGAAACAAGAATGGTAGGAACATGCATTAATAAGAAGTACCAAGAAGAAACAGAATGGCATATCATCCCAATTTTTTTTTTTTTTTTTTTTTGCTAGTTGCTTAACGTCACACCGACACAGATAGGTCTTATGGCGACGATGGGACAGGAAAGGACTAGGAGTGGAAAGGAATCGTCCGTGGCCTTCATTAAGGTACAGCCCCAGCATTTGCCTGGTGTGAAAATGGGAAACCACGGAAAACCATCTTCAGGGCTGCCGAACATCCCAAATTAAGCAGTATACTAGGAAATAGAACATATAGCGGGTTTCATAAGATAGAAAAGAATATCATTCGTTCTGCAGAATTTTTGAGAAACTTTGGAAAAAAAACTGTCTGGATAAAGGAAATAAAAGAACACACGAAAGAATTAGAAATGACACTGGAGGATTTAAAGATTAAATCAAACAAAGTAGTTAAATTGAAGAATAATAAAATTATATTTCTACCGAAAATTGATAAAAGCGAAACAACTAAAAGGGTATTTTCAGAAGAAGAACCAAAACGAAGATCAGATAGAATGAATAAATACTGGAGGAACAGAAAGGAAAGAACCATAAAAAAACTATAGAAGACTGGACAGAAATTGACTGCAGTGGTTCAATGCGGCCCAAGAAGCGCAATAATAATAATAATAATAATAATAATAATAATAATAATAATAATAATAATAATAATAATAATAATAATAATAATAATAATAATAATAATAATTGTTCAGCATTTTCCTCATTATTTTATAATGAATTTATACATCTTACCTCGGACAATTTTACAGGTGAGGAACCTCTGAGATAAAATCGTACGGGGCGAGTTGGCCGTGCGGTTAGGGGCGCGCGGCTGTGAGCTTGCATCCGGGAGATAGTGGGTTCGAATCCCACTGTCGGCAGCCCTGATGATGGTTTTCTGTGATTTCCCATTTTCACACCAGGCAAATGCTGGGGTTGTACCTTAATGAAGGCCACGGCCGCTTTCTTCCAACTCCTAGGCCTTTCCTATCCCATAATCGCCATAAGATATATCTGTGTCACTGCGACGTAAAGCCACAAGCAAGGGAAAAAAAAAAGATAAAATCGTCGGTGTGGGGGCACTCCCTCCCCCCTCTCACCCCGCAATATCTCCACCTGTATTAACCTTTTAATTGGACATAGAGCAAGCCCTCAAATTCAGGTAAAAATCTCTTACCTATCCGGGAATCGAACTCGGAATCTTCGTCAGGCACGCTATCCTTAGCCTGTGAAACCGGGACTATCGAAGTAAATTACTTACCCGTAACTTTGTTACTTGAAAGCCGGAAGTAAACTTCCAGCAGCTCCTCTTCCTTTGATCTAGGCGAGACCCTTGGGGAGTTCATAGTGAACTCTGACCTCTTCGATCGCTGTTTGCATGCGACGATTTAGCCGCGAGCTGTCTTCACTATTGACTCTTCCGAGAGCCAATTCAATTCTGAATGAACGATCTAAATTGTAAAGTGACTTCCGGCATTAAATGAGCTTTAGAGGCAACATGAAGTTGTATACGGAAGTCAAAACAAAAGGCTGCAATATATTATAAATTTGAAGCAAATTATACCGGCTATTTGTATGTCATGGTGCTTCTCAGTCCATTATATATCATAGTGTTAATGTATCGGAAATACTTTACATTATCTATGAATTAGTTTCCTGTGCGGATCAATGACAGAATATTGATTGCGGGAGACCAAGTTCATGAGATATTCAGATTTTTGAAGAGTGGAAAGGAAATCCGTTTGATATACCATATTACGTAAAACATCACTATCATTACATTTGGTGTTTACCAGACACAATTAATTCAAAGGCAGCAATAAATCGCCCAATGGAGATCCAGTCTACTCCGCCACCTGGTAGAGAAATGAGGAACGTCAAAATTGACGCGCAGGCAGCCTAGACGGCACACGGTAGCTGAGACAGTAAGATAAGCAGTTTTTTGCTAGCGAGTTTCTAAATTCGCTTATAGGCGACACAAATATGAGAAACGGCTAGAACTAGCTAGGTTGCGGCCATGGCCTTAATTAAGGTACAGCCCCAGACCCCATCTTCAGGGCTGCCGAAGGTGGAATTCGAACTCACCATCTCCAAAAGCGAGGTCTCGGTACGCGAACCTAACCGTGCGGGCAACTCGCTCAGTTTCAGGATTGTTATTTATTTATTTAAGGTATTAATTTTATTTATTTATTTATTTATTTATTTATTTATTTATTTATTTATTTATTTATTATTTATTATTATTTATTTATTATTTATTTATTTAATTGGGAGTTTATTACATATTAGTTTCGACATATTATTTAAAACTTGTCCGGCCTAATGGCTAAATAGTTAGGATCCTGGCTTTCGATCCAAGAGGTCACGGGTTCGATTCCTGCCCTGGTCGGGGATTTTAATTTGCATTGGTTAATTCCTATAGCTCGGGACTGGGTGTTTGTGCTTTCATCATCATATGAATTCATCATTGGTGTACCCCACCCTACCCTCACATATGTGCAGGTCGCCTAAATGGTGTCAACTCAAAAGACCTGCACCAGGCCTACCCTGAGTCCACCCGCCGTTATTATTATTATTATTATGCTATTTGCTTTACGTCGCACCGACACAGAAAGATCTTATGGCGACGATGGGACAGAAAAGCCCTGGGAATGGGATGGAAGCGGCTGTGGTTTTAGTTAAGGTACAGCCTGCCTGGTGTGGAAATGGAAAACCACGGAAAACCATCTTCATGGCTGCCGACAGTCCGGTTCGAACCCACTATCTCCCGGATGCAAACTCACAGCTGCGCGCCCCTAACCGCACGGCCAACTCGTCTGGTATGGTTATTATTATTATTATTATTATTATTATTATTATTATTATTATTATTATTATTATTATTATTATTACTGTTTCTGGGTTTCCGAGGCTTACAGAGGAATAGGAAGTGCATGTGTTGAATGGCTGGACAGGGGATTACTTAGAACAACATTCAGTAAACAAAGTTTGAAAATTGTATTCTTTCCTTTCTTAAAATTGAGAGATAGGAAATTTACTAGTATAAGAAAAAATTGAATATGTAAACAACGAGATCGTCAGCTATAATAAAGCCTTGGACTTAGAAGTCCTAAATCAGGTATAAAGTAACTTGGGAGGTAGTCCCAGTCGCTGAATTACAAACGGAAGAGTATAATTGCTCCTGATAGATACAATATTTGGTAGAGTGTAGTTTGCTCCGATAGTAGTCTGATCTCCAAATTACAAGAGTCTAGCCTCAAACAGACAAGCAGTTGCTTTTGAAACTATTGCTGACACTAAGAAATCCAACGGGTGTTCCCACTTCAAAATGTTGTGCGCGTTTGCCCCATAATGGGCTTATCAGTTGCAAGGTTCCACAACAAGTCTAATTACTATATCCCAAAGGGAACCAAAACGAAGACATTTTGACCCTAAGAATAACATAAAGTACACAGGGGCATAATTACCCATACTACAAGGCCTTAAGAAAAAACAACGAAAATGTTACACATAGCAGGCCATTAAAAATGCAAGAAGGCGAAACACCAGAACTCCTTACAGAAGTTTCTGGACGGACAAGGACCTAAGTGGGCTTAATGACCCAGAAACTTTAAAGCCGATGCAAGATATTCAAAATATAGAGGTTAAAAACTTAGTCACCCAACTCAAAAGTTGAAGGGGACACAACTGAGGGACACCACACGTGTTCCCTTACATTAAATATTCCCCAGTAGGGGAAAATTACTAGAGTCCGGAGACTGCGCCGAAGGTCCTACGTTTCAACCACCAAAAGACAAAATTACATTAAGAAACGGCTGAAACCTTCCCCTACCCGCAGGCACGATGACATGTTTAGGTAAATTCTGTCATAAACTTGCATCACTGGATCTTCTTCAAGCAGGCCACCCTGCCAACCTTACACTCTTATGGCTTCCCTCAAATCGCACTGTTAAGCACTGGAGCAATTCAGACAAGACGGCCCTAAAGTGCCCTCATAAAATTCCGCAGGGGACAGTTCTAGATTAAATTAAACTACAATATGGTGATAGGCTGAAATTCCATACACACCCCCGGGTTTCATTGGCTAGAGAATATAATTACGAGCATGTGATAGGTAGATCACAATAGAGGAGGAACCAGTTGAAGTGCTTATAACTTCGGTACATTAAAAAGACCTAAAAAAAGGTTTACCAACTCACAAGAGAAAACTCATCTTGCAATTAGTTTGCTTTAATCCACCAGATGTCTTTAGCAAATAGATAGCAGAGCCATCTAAACATCGACGAAGAAAGTTTTTTGAAACCTTCTAACAAGTTCATGTCAGCTGGCATAGATGGCCGTAGAGAAGGCGCGTAGCTTAAGCAGCCGGGGAAGGTGTACCCCTATTGCAAGTATTGTTACTAATTTTATGAGATTTGGTTCTTTACGGTTTGGATTGGTCCGCCTCTGTGGTGTAGTGGTTAGTGTTATTAGCTGCGACCCCCGGAAGCCCGGGTTTGATTCACGGCTCTGCCACGAAATTTGAAAAGTGGTACGAGGGCTGGAGCGGAATCCACTCAGACTCGGGAGGCAAACTGAGTAGAGGTGGGTTCGATTCCCACCTCAGCCATCCTGGAAGTGGTTTTCCGTGGTTTCCCACTTCTCCAGGCAAATGCCGGGATGGTACCTAAAATAAGGCCACGACAGCTTCCTTCCCTCCGCCTTCTTGTCTATCCTGTCCAATCATCCCATCCCCCCACCAAGGCCCCTGTTCAGTATAGAAGGTGAGGCCGCCTGGGCGAGGTACTTGTCATCCACCCCTGTTGTATCCCCGACCCAATGTCTCACGCTCCAGGACACTGCCCTTGAGGCGGTAGAGGTGGGATCCCTCGCTGAGTCCGAGGGAAAAGCCAACTCTGGAGGGTAAGCAGATTAAGAAAGAGAAGAAAGGATTTGGACTGAATATTTCAAGACCACTGCAACTTCTCTTGCTAACTTCTGATCGAGGTTAAATGATTTTCAGAATGAGGAATGGTTCCTCTAGAGCCAACCATTAATCCAATGACTTTGACATCATCCAACGGGTATGCTTGTTGACAGAATGGAACGATTGGTTCGTATGTTGCCCTTTTTTCCTCATATACCTAAATGAGTAGTGATTCAGACGTTTCAGGTCTGATCATCGGATCTATCACAAAGCGCTTTCGATGGTCTTTGAAGGCTATCGTGTCAATTCGGCGGGAGCTCATGAACTTACTCGAAGACTGAAATGCCTGAATTCTTTAACGGTTGAGCGATGGCAGATGGTATTTTATGGTACTTTGTATTTCTCAGAGCTTCGCCAGATAGCAGTAACCGAGAATGTGAGCAAGCGTTTCTACCTCGTTGTGGCAGCGCCAACATGGTCCTGCCTGGAATAGCTCTTACTGCCACTACATTGCGTGTCATTTTCAAGGCATCGCGAAGCACCAGCACTCTCTACAGAAATTTCTGGAAAGACGAGAACGTAAGTGGGCTTAAGGACCAATGACACGAGGCTAATCCCATACTAAAATGGGGGCTAAAGTTGGAAAATTTAAAGCAGAGGCATGATATTCAATATTTAGTGATTGAAAACTTTAGTCGCCCAACTTATAAGTTGAAGAGGAGACAGCTGAGGGTCACCACTCGTGTTTCCTTACATTAAACATTTCCCAGTAGGGAACAGAACTAGAGTCCGAAGACAGTCTTTTTTTTTTTCGAATTTGGACATCTATGGACCGCAATAGAACTTAAGGATTTTTCTCTTCTCTTCCCAAAACCTCACCGTTCAATTCTTATTTTTCTCTCCTCTTCGGAAATGATCCGTTTTGGTGGTTTATCTTCAAAGGATTTTAGACTCTCCACTCTTCATCTGAACTCTCTTCTATTGTGGATAACCTCTAGTATAATTCCATCTTCTTCAGCACCTCTCTTGACCTCTTGTACCCACTTGGAGGTGGCCTTTAATCCCGTGATGTATCTGAAGATCCTTTTGGTCAACCGTTTGTCATCTATTCTTACTAGGTGCCCGTAGAAGTTCAGCCTTGATAGTGATGATCCTTGTTGTTGAATGTGAGATGAGCTTGCAGTAAAGAATTACGGTTGCACTTGTAGTTGCAATTTTCTAGTTGCAATATTTAGCAGGGTAGAATTATGGACTCACTACAGTATGAGATGAGGCCTCTTTGATAAGAGAGCCTTCTGTATGTGCCTCAGTCATGGCCATCCATCAATACTTCACACCACAGCACGCACGGTTGCTAGGTAATATTGCGTCACACATATGGCCCCACCCATAAGACATATTTATAGCAACAAGTAAAATACAAACTGAATACATAAGCGAATGCTTAAAAAGAACACTACGTACAGGGCGTGTTTGGCCGGTTTGTGCACTCAATTTTTGGTGTTAATAAAACCGTATGTCATGTCAAGCATGTGTGGCCATTTATACCTGACGTGTTGCTGTCCAGCGCCGCTTATTGGTCATTTTTTGTACTTTATTTTGGTGCCAACAAAACTCCATGTCATGCCAATCATGTGTGTCAATTATTACCTCTCTACCTCTAATAATCCGTGAAGTATTGCCTCGCCAAATGTTAACGGACCTTTGGGTCACCCTGTACAATAAGGTAAAGGGAAAGCAAGTACGGTAATTAACAGCGGTATTATTAAACTCTATGTATATGAGGTAAATGGTAACAACAGTATTATGCATGCAATTTTACGTACTTTATAAGGTTAAACAGTATTTTTCAGTTGTACAATAAACTGGCAATGTTACTAGCCTACTTGCCACAATCACACAACCCATGATACGTCACAATTCACATGAAACAATCAGATCGTGTAGGAAATGAGTCTAAAATATTTAAATTTTCGGATTGTATATTCAGACAATTAATAAAATTCCTTTTTCCTGAAAACTGCTCTTTGACATTTTCAATACACATTAATAAAATGTGGGTTTGTCACAGTATAATTTCTGTGCCTGTAATGATAATGTTCAGCTACACTTGCAACTCAACTACCTTTCGAAATTATTGTAAACTTCGTCTCCCGGTCTTCAGGTGTCATTCAGTACTTGACAGGCAGCTAGAACAGTTTGTAATTTAACTTCAAGTTCAAAGGTCAAGAGTGGCGCTTTGCAAACACCGTGACTCTAAAACCTGTTAGAGTTACGCGTTTATCTGACAGCTGACCACTCTCGCACAACATAAAGGATCGTGATATTCATGTGTAATTAGTTTGAGGCGAGGTTTAGGATGTGGAGTATTAATACGCGTTCAAAGTTAACGGTGTTTTCATACTGCGTGGTGAAACACAATAGGTTGAACTATTGACCCCATGTGATGGAATAATATATTAATTTATGCATTACTACCTGAACTACCCACGGCATTTTTTATTATTGAAACTCTTAAATGAAAAGCTCGTCCACCACCACCAGTTAACCTTTTCCTTACCGAGGAATGATCTCATGAAAATTATTTTAAATATTGATTTCAGATGTAATGAAATAATAATTAAAATAAAATATAACGTTTTGTCAGGAATTCATTTTTGTGCTAGGTGTCTATTCACTTAGCATGGTACTTCGCAAAAAAATATTTTCTCATTGCTCATACACAATCCAACACCACAAATCTGACGAAGAGTGCTGGTACTGGGAAGGAAGTGACCACGGCCTTAACAGCCACAGCATTTGTCTGATGTGAAAACTGGAAACCATGGAAAATCATCTTCAACACTGCCGACAGTGAGGTTCAAACCTATCATCTCATGAATCGTGTAACCCGTCACTCTGTTCCATACAAATCTACCACCATGTTTCTCTGGATTCCAGTTTAAATTTTAGAACCTTCCAATTAATATCCCTTCAGTACTGTCATAACCTTAATTTTCATTCACTGGGGCAAATGATTCACCATCACTTGGTATTGCGTCTACCAAGGCTTCCTTTAATTCACTGCTCAACATATTCGCGCAGATTTTCAACGACGCCATGATCGATGTGGGGTAGGATGAATCATTTGCCAGTGGTTACAAGCTGAAACCACCCAAATTACCATTATTTGTTATGGAACAAATTCTGAAAAAAATGTCGGCGATACCACTGGCGGGAATATCAAGCTCAATTTTTTCTGCATAACAAATGAGATATCGCAGCCAACGAAGTCACCAAGTGACGATCACCGTAACACAGAAACGGACGTGTGATATAAATCATTCTACCTCATACGAAATGAACTCCTGCGCAATCTAAGCTGGAGAATATGTCTGAGTTCGACTCTAGAGATCAGCAGCTATCAGCAGCCATGGTGGTTACGCCAGGTTGCCACTAGTAAACTGTCTATAAATAGGTGGATTCACAGAATAACTACTGGTTAAAAAGGGTTAAAATGACGTACCAATCATACTAGGCCTCTTATATAAATCACCAGTCTGTGTTATAGAGCAGCTAGAGTCAACTAAGAGCGATACTACTTCGGAGCCAGTTTGATCCCCGCTGTTGAGGAACAAGAGCAGCTGAACGAGCATGGAGGGGAAGTGCATGACGTAATACGTACTAAAGAACAGTGGAGATACACGTTATTCTCTCACCACAAGACGTTCAAGTCTATATTTTCTTGTAATGAATGCACGTATCTCAAAACTTTATTACTTAATCGTGAACATTTATTATTCAGGACATATTGCATACTGCTGTACTTTTTCCTTGTTGATGAATAACTTTATTGCTCTGTTCGTTTCGCATGATCCATGCTCCAAATTTTTATTATTATTTATTGGCTGGCGCCATCGGGGACCACGTTAAGTCTTGTTACATTTAGCAGTGAACTTCACTTCCTTTCGAGCCCAGAATTCCTTCATCCATTCTGAGTGAGCCTGCTTGCTTTCCCCTGTTCAAGGTACACCGTGTCTTCTTTTCGGTTGTACGTCTCAATAACCCTCTTTCGTCAGCCTTTTTTCGGAAAAGACCTCTGTCAAGGGCGTCTTCCGGTTTGATCTGTAGCACTTGAAGGTCTCCTTTGATGTTTCTAAACCGAGGCATCGTGGTTTTAGGTTTTGAGTCAATTAGATGACAGATCTGTTTGGTCAACCTGTCTCCGTCCATTCGTTTGAGGGGACTATAAAATCTTAAACTGTCTTTTGAGGATAGTGTCTTACTTTTCTCTATTTTGTTATAGACTTCCTTATTGGATCTTTTTCGGTGGATGCCATTCTTGTAGTTGGAGCCCATGATCGCCCTTACTATTCCGCGCCCTTCTTTTCTCCAGTTCTTCGGGGAGTCAGTCCTTTATTGGCATTTGAGGATAAGTTTTTAGGATGTATACATAACTACTGGCTTCATAACCGCTCCATTGTGACGTATCATTTTTCTAAATGCTATTTGTTCGGGGCGCCGACCTAGAAAGATCTTTTGCCCCTACTTGCACCATTCGTTAGAAACCTGCGTGTATTCGGAAATTGCGGAAGTTTAAAGTGTTGAATGTGAGGAAAGGAACGTTAAGGATGACAAAAACACCCAGTCCACAGGCCAGGGATATTAATCATTTACAATTAAAAACTCCTGATTCGTCCGGGAATCGTACCCAGGGCCGCCGGCTGACAGGCGGATGCGTTGCCCCCTAAACCGTGGGGCCGGACTAGTGACGTATCTTAGTATTTTGGGAAAGGCATTTTTGGTTATGTAGACTAAACGTATCCACGAAATGTCACTGTAATGCTTGTCCCAAATGGAATATAATAAATCATTTTACTCAAATGAAGTGTAAACTCTCCGGTAAATTAAGAAATAGTACGAAATATTTTACTTGCAGGGTATAATATGGATACATACTTTACTACCTTACAACAATTTTTCTGCTACGTCGCAGCGCCTCCGTATGTGTTTTGTTTGTCTAACACCTTCATGTGTGATGTCTTTGCTCACTGAAGTTGTTTGAATTAATTAGGTGTCGTTTTCTTCATGTTGCTCATTCGTTTATTGCCCTAACTCATTCATTAAGTGATATATTTATTGGTCCAGGGATCATGATATTTTGCTGTTTGCACTGCCCGCGCTAGCCATATGGACAAAGATAATGACAATTCAGAGACATAGAATTCTCATTCGTCGGTGCAAGCCCTGGATCTCAAGAAAGAAACAAAAGACGGTACGAGCAGCGGAATACAACAAAAAAGAGTTCTGTCTACGGCCCGTAAATACGTATACATATTTCTCTAGATATTTCTCTAGTAACGACGGTATTTCTTAATTTTCCGCGGATTTTTCACTTTTTTGCTATAAAAGCAATTATTTTGTTCCATTTGGGATAAATATTACAGTGACATTTCGTGGACAACATTGGTCTACATAACCGGCATTTTTTTGTTGTAGATCGTGTGTGACGTTTGGTAGGCTGTTTCAAGTTTGCGTATTCGTCTCTAAGTGATTATTTGTCCAGTCCAATTTCCATGATGATCTCATTCAGATACTTAAATTTTTCTGCTTGCATGCTATTCCGTATTTCGACCGAAAGTTTGGTTAGTTTTATGTTAGTCATTACTTCTGTTTTTTTCAAACGATAACTGCAGGCCAGTTTGTTCGGCAAATTCCTGTAACAGATCGATTTGAATCCTAGCAACTACTTGATGACGTCTCTTATACAATGCTCAAAAGTGTTTTGCATATTCTGGTAAAATGCACAGTTCATTTTGCTATGTGTATGCACGTACTTTACACATAACGAAAGGTAGGCCTACATACTAAAAATCCTTTCAGGCAAACAACTCAATGTTGAAAACATCCTAGGGATATGAGCTACGAATTTTAGCTAAATAAAATATAATAAACTATGAGATTACATTCTTTATTTAGTCCTAAAAATTGCAATCCTTTCTTATTTTTTCAAAAATCAAAAAACCGCCTGATGTTTTGAACTAAGGAACACATTACGGAAATAATTATGTAAGTAAGTTAATTTGGCTTAGATTTTTTTTATCAAAAGGGAAACGTGTAAAGAAACAAGCGATTTTAGGCTGTCCTTCCGGAATTTTATTTAGGCCGGAAGTAATTTTCGACATTTGTTTTTATTTTGATAGAGCTATACAAGACTCAAAATTTGAAACCTTTCCGGGCCCTTTAACTCTTCAACTTTAGGCTCAACTGAGAAAATTGCTTAATTGTATGTTTTTCGTAGTATGGGGACCCGCACTTTGTCTGTTAAGAAAAGTTTCTTTTTTTTTTGTTTTTTTTTTTTGCTTTACGTCGCACCGACACAGATAGGTCTTGTGGCGACGATGGGACATGAAAGGGCTGGGAGTGGGAAGGAAGCGGCCGTGGCATTAATTAAGGTATAGCCCCAGTATTTGCCTGGTGTGAAAATGGGAAACCATGGAAAACCATTTTCAGGGCTGCCGACAGTGGGTTTCGAACGTACTATCTCCCGAATACTGGATACTGGCCGCACTTAAGCGACTGAAGCTATCGAGCTCAGTAATAAATGTTTTTAACGTTAAAACATGAGCATGCAGACAGCTATGAACAAGAGTAGTATAATGGGAGAGTTCGGCGGCCTCCTCCTCCTCCGGCTCTCGGAAGAGGCCTCCTCCTCAGCCAGTGGCCTCCTCCTCCTCCTCAGCCAGTGGCCTCCCAGTGGCCACCTCCTCCTCCTCCTCAGCCAGTGGCCTCCCAGTGGCCTCCTCCACCTCAGCCAGAGGCCTCTTCCAGTGCTGCCAACTTAACCTAACTAGCGCGAGATAAACAAAGCCACGTGCTTTTTGACAGACAACAACGCACCGCTAACCTCAGTACTGCCATCTTGACGGGCCTAAACCTCAGTAGTGCCAACTTAACCTCACAAGCGCGAGGTAAACAAAGCCACGTGCTTTTTGACAGCCACGTGCTTTTTGACAGATTTGTAAACAAAGCCACGTGCTTTTTGACAGACAACAACGCATCGCAAACCTCAGTACTGCCATCTTGACGGGAATAAACCTTAGTGGTACCAACTTAACCTAACTAGCGAGAGGTAAACAAAGCCACGTGCTTTTTGACAGCTACATGCTTTTTGACAGCTGCCATCCGCCATCTTTGAGCACCGTGCTGCCCTCTTTCGTCACCTGTCATCGGCAGTGCTGCCATCTTGACGGGTCTAAACCTTAGTGCTACCAACTTAACCTAACTAGCGCGAGGTAAACAAAGCCACGTGCAGCTGTCATCCGCCATCTTTGAGCACAGTGCTGCCCTCTTTAGCTACTTACCTTTGAAATGTGGTGGCGGATAATTTGAAAAATGCTTTTTTGACAGCAGCCATATTGCATCGCAAACCTCAGTGCTACCCTCTTTAGCTAGATACCTGTGGTAGCAGACAATTCTACGTGACAGCAGCCATCTTTGAGCACCGTGCTGCCCTCTATGTGGTGGCGGCAAATTGAAAAATTCCACGTGCTCTTGTTTGGAAACAAACTCACGTGCTTTTTTGACAGCTACCATCCACCATCTTTAATCAACAGAGCACAGTGCTGCCCTCTATGTGGTGGCGGCAAATTGAAAAATTCCACGTGCTCTTGTTTGAAAACATACTCACGTGCTTTTTTGACAGCTGTCATCCGCCATCTTTAATCCAGAGAGAACAGTGCTGCCCTCTATGTGGTGGCGGCAAATTCCACGTGCTCTTGTTTGAAAACATACTCACGTGCTTTTTTGACAGCTGTCATCCGCCATCTTTAATCCAGAGAGAACAGTGCTGCCCTCTATGTGGTGGCGGCAAATTCCACGTGCTCTTGTTTGAAAACATACTCACGTGCTTTTTTGACAGCTGTCATCCGCCATCTTTAATCCAGAGAGAACAGTGCTGCCCTCTATGTGGTGGCGGCAAATTGAAAAATTCCACGACATTTTTCTGCCTAATACCTAGGTTCGCAGTATAAAGAACAAGAAAATCATAGTCTAATGATAGGATCAACGGTTCGGTTCCTACTTAGGCCCTTTGGCATTTGCTCTGTTTTAGCTTGTATTGAAGCGAGTCTTCGTAACATGATCAGGTCTAGCTATAGTAGAGAGTATAACGTACCGTGCAGGTTCGATTCATTAAATTTGGAGGCATAAATGCAAAATGTTAAATATCTCGAAAACGATGCATCGTAGAGCAAAACGGACAAAATTTTTCCGCCTAATACGTAGCTTCGTAGTTTGCATCAGGAAGGGCAACTCAACAAATTCTTGCGATATTTCATGTAGCTATTTCTAGCTAAGTGTAGTCTAAAAAATAAATCCTAGTCTTGTTACATCAGGAGGGTAATAGACTCTAGAACGAGGAAAAAATATTCTGGGATAGCGTGCCTACACACACACGCGCACGCAAGCTGCATCCGGCTCGCTAGCTCCTCGCTGGAATGCGTTTACCTCAGCAGGGTACAGAGTCCACTACACGTGTACAGTCCGCATTAAATTATTAGCAGCTTCTCGAGTTGAGCTCCCCTCCCCAGTTCAATCATAGTACAAGTACGTCAGCTTGTAGAACTTGTATATTTCGGTACCTCGGCGTTTCGTATTATTGCTAGCAGGTAGGGGGTACGGTAGATGTAGACTTAGCTTAGTAAAACTCACGACAATGTCCGACCTCAGTAGGCTGAAACTTGGTTTCTTCCGAACATTACAACATAGCCTACTCCTACCGGAGAAGCCAGCTTAACGCCTCCATCCGACAAATGAATCACCCTCAAACACTCTTCAATCATTCTCGCTACTTCGGAAGATAGCGGGTTCGAACTGGAAGCTGTAAATGTTAGGTGAGGGACCTGTGCGATCGTCATAACATGATCTAGCTAGATGCCCTTCCCGATGGTATAAGTTGCTAGGATTTGAATCGCGTACCCCGACTAGAAGAAGCCTGCACATAGCTTAACGCCTCCATCCGACGAATGAATCACCCTCAACACTCTTCAATCATTCTCGCTACTTCGGAAGATAGCGGGTTCGAACTGGAAGCCGTAAATGTTAGGCGAGGGACCTGCGCGATCGTCATTGCATGATCTAGCCGGATGCCCTTCCCAACGGTATAAGTTGCTAGGATTTGAATCGCGTACCCCGACTAGAAGAAGCCTGCACATAGCTTAACGCCTCCATCCGACGAATGAATCACCCTCAAACACTCTTCAATCATTCTCGCTACTTCGGAAGATAGCGGGTTCGAACTAGAAGCCGTAAATGCTAGGCGAGGGACCTGCGCGATCGTCATTACATGATCTAGCTTTAGCTCAATACCTACAGGTAAGGAATACCGCGGATGTACCCTCGAGAAGTCGAGGATCACACGCTAACTTTCCAAGGCTCGAACTCTTAAATTCTGACACCTCGGCGTCAACAGGAGGTTCGATTCCGGCTTAAATACGTCAGCCTGCGGGACTACAGGAGTGCTCTTGTTGCATTCGTTCCGACTGTACCCGCAGTTTGTCAGCGATTATCACATCCGCTTGGTGATAAGGAGCATATTTACTCACCGCAGTCTGCGCGAAGTGCTCCTCACAGTTCTCTGTATGCGTTTATTACACACACATCTCCCGTCTGCAGTGAATATTATTCTTCAGCTTAAGGTAAGGTAGAACTGTTAATTACCTTTTTTTTATTTGCAAAGCAACTTCTACGCTAGACATCTACATTCATATATGTTTGTTCTTTTTTTTTTTTCAGGTACCGTTCGAAAGTACGCAACAATTTTATTCATCCGAGTAACAGTCTGCAGCACGTGCATTTTTTAAAAAGGTATGTTTTCGAACTTTGAGTTGTAAAGATAATTAGGTTAGATGATGCACCCTACACTACATTCATATATGTTTCTTCTTTTTTTTTAGGTACGACCAGAATATTATCATTCGAGTTTCAGGCTTGAACGCATGCATTTTATACATCAGAGTAACAGTTTGCAGCGCGAAGATTTTAAGGTATGTCTGACCTCTATTCGTTGAAACTTGGTTTCTTCTAAAACATCGTAACTTTAGTCTATTGATAAATAGTTGTTCTCTTTAATCCTCACGCGAGGTGCGTGCATAGCTATGTCCGCCCTCATCAGGCTGAAACTTGGTTTCTGCAAAGCAACTTCTACGCTAGACATCTACATTCATATATGTTTGTTCTTTTTTTTTTTAGGTACCGTTCGAAAGTATGCAACAATTTTATTCATCCGAGTAACAGTCTGCAGCACGTGCATTTTTTAAAAAGGTATGTTTTCGAACTTTGAGTTGTAAAGATAATTAGGTTAGATGATGCACCCTACACTACATTCATATATGTTTCTTCTTTTTTTTAGGTACGACCAGAATATTATCATTCGAGTTTCAGGCTTGAACGCATGCATTTTATACATCAGAGTAACAGTTTGCAGCGCGAAGATTTTAAGGTATGTCTGACCTCTATTCGTTGAAACTTGGTTTCTTCTAAAACATCGTAACTTTAGTCTATTGATAAATAGTTGTTCTCTTTAATCCTCACGCGAGGTGCGTGCATAGCTATGTCCGCCCTCATCAGGCTGAAACTTGGTTTCTGCAAAGCAACTTCTACGCTAGACATCTACATTCATATATGTTTGTTCTTTTTTTTTTTTTTTAGGTACCGTTCGAAAGTATGCAACAATTTTATTCATCCGAGTAACAGTCTGCAGCACGTGCATTTTTTAAAAAGGTATGTTTTCGAACTTTGAGTTGTAAAGATAATTAGGTTAGATGATGCACCCTACACTACATTCATATATGTTTCTTCTTTTTTTTAGGTACGACCAGAATATTATCATTCGAGTTTCAGGCTTGAACGCATGCATTTTATACATCAGAGTAACAGTTTGCAGCGCGAAGATTTTAAGGTATGTCTGACCTCTATTCGTTGAAACTTGGTTTCTTCTAAAACATCGTAACTTTAGTCTATTGATAAATAGTTGTTCTCTTTAATCCTCACGCGAGGTGCGTGCATAGCTATGTCCGCCCTCATCAGGCTGAAACTTGGTTTCTGCAAAGCAACTTCTACGCTAGACATCTACATTCATATATGTTTGTTCTTTTTTTTTTTTTAGGTACCGTTCGAAAGTATGCAACAATTTTATTCATCCGAGTAACAGTCTGCAGCACGTGCATTTTTTAAAAAGGTATGTTTTCGAACTTTGAGTTGTAAAGATAATTAGGTTAGATGATGCACCCTACTAATCCTCACGCGAGGTGCGTGCATAGCTATGTCCGCCCTCATCAGGCTGAAACTTGGTTTCTGCAAAGCAACTTCTACGCTAGACATCTACATTCATATATGTTTGTTCTTTTTTTTTTTTTTTAGGTACCGTTCGAAAGTATGCAACAATTTTATTCATCCGAGTAACAGTCTGCAGCACGTGCATTTTTTAAAAAGGTATGTTTTCGAACTTTGAGTTGTAAAGATAATTAGGTTAGATGATGCACCCTACACTACATTCATATATGTTTCTTCTTTTTTTTAGGTACGACCAGAATATTATCATTCGAGTTTCAGGCTTGAACGCATGCATTTTATACATCAGAGTAACAGTTTGCAGCGCGAAGATTTTAAGGTATGTCTGACCTCTATTCGTTGAAACTTGGTTTCTTCTAAAACATCGTAACTTTAGTCTATTGATAAATAGTTGTTCTCTTTAATCTACATACTATAGACGTAGTGCGTACATAGCTATGTCTATCCTCAACAGGCTGAAACTTGGTTTCTTCTAAAACATCGTAACTTTAAGCAATTGATAAATAGTTGTTTTCTTTAATCCTCGCGCTATAGACGTGGTATAATTTCAAACACGCACACATAGCTATGTCCGTCCTCAACTGGCTGAAAATTGGTTTCTTCTAAAACATCGTAACTTTGAGCTATTGATAAATAGTTGTTCTCTTTAATCTACATACTATAGACGTGGTATAATTTCAAACACGCACACGTAGCTATATCTGACCTCAACTGGCTGAAAATTGGTTTCTTCCGAACATCGTAACTTTAGTCTATTGATAAATAGTTGTTCTCTTCAATCCTCACGCTATAGACGAGGTTCTTCGAGTTGCATGTTTGTAAAAGATAGCTAGGCTAGCTGTTAACAAACTAACTAACTAACTTTTGTAACCCTTTCATATCCGATCATCATTATGTGCGATGCAAGTGCTAACGCTACATTCATATATTTTTGTTCTTTTCTAGGTATATCAAGAGTTAACATCGACATTTATTCGAAAATCTAAAAAATAGTATTCCGCTTTTTTGTAGAAAAACTATGGAGATGATTAACCACATAGGTCATCTTTCAACTACAACTACCAAGCCGCTGACAAGTCTACTGCTAAATGAGCAATTTAAAGTGATTTCTCTACGAAGATTTAAAACGAAATTTAGAGAGAAGATGTTATACGTCTACAAAGACTTTCAAGTTTTTAACTAATAGATTTAGTATGCTAACTGATTTAGAAATAGGGGAACTAAATCAACGTTCTATTAGCATTATATATCGCGGAATAGAGAACGAATCTTGTGTTATTAGTTTTGTTGATGTATAATATATTAAGAAACCACACCTGTTACACCTTACAAAGCTCTTAATGCGTGAATTATACTAAGCACTTCGAGGTATTTCTACATATTAGCTATGTGCATATAGAATTTTAATACAAACATACATCTATACCCCTACCGTTGATAAAATGCAACAACTTTAGCTAACTTACACTCTTTAGTTAAAATGTTGTTCTATTACAGCAGCTTTAAAATATTATCTTTCGAATGTTACACTACACAGCTCGCAGAATAACATTGTAGATACCTGATAATTTTTTGATTTAACATGACGTAGGGAGAGATGAATGTTCTATACCTGACAAAGTAAAAGCGCTCTTGCAGATAACGTTTGATAAGGGTGTTACTTAATATCCTTCTCTCGAGTTGCAAGGTTAAAACTAGAAAAAGCAGCTTTAAAGTATTATAGTGTTAGAATTTCTTCCTGCAAGCGTTGTTTTCGATATTAGTTATGAAACACTCCACAGCTTGAAGTGTAGCATTAACAGATAGATATTCCATTAGTATAATCTTTTGCTAACGTCCTCGTCAGTGCACTCAAGTTTAGAGCTTTCTTTAGGGCTTTTACGATTGTACAGCTTTAAAATAACAAGCTATTAACAGTCTTTATTCTTAAGTGCTACCTTATTAATATACATACACATACATCCTTAGTAAAACCCTAAATCTTCTTTAATTCTTTGTACTTTCTACTTCTCTTGTTGCTGAGGTCTCTGTAACGATAGAGGGTGTTTTGATTTCATATGGTGCATGAAGTTAACGATAGAGGGTGTTTTGATTTCATATGGCGTATGAAGTTATCACACCTTGCAAACGTTACCTCACACTGCTCGCAGGTGAACGTAGTAGACGCTTCTCCATGTTTGATTTGTAAATGCCGTGTAAGGGTATCTCATCCCGTAAAAGTTACATCGCACTGCGAGTAGGGAAACATGACATTACAACAGTATGACTTCTTTCCTCTATGACATTGCAACAGTATGGCTTCTTTCCTCTATGACATTGCAACAGTATAATCATCTACTTCTATAATGATAGACATTGCAACAGTATGACTTCTTTCCTCTATGACATTGCAACAGTATAATCATCTACTTCCATTCAACAGTATGACTTCTTTCCTCTATGACATTGCAACAGTATAATCATCTACTTCTATAATGATAGACATTGCAACAGTATGACTTCTTTCCTCTATGACATTGCAACAGTATGACTTCTTTCCTCTATGACATTGCAACAGTATAATCATCTACTTCTGTTCAACAGTATGACTTCTTTCCTCTATGACATTGCAACAGTATGGCTTCTTTCCTCTATGACATTGCAACAGTATAATCATCTACTTCTATAATGATAGACATTGCAACAGTATGACTTCTTTCCTCTATGACATTGCAACAGTATAATCATCTACTTCCGTTCAACAGTATGACTTCTTTCCTCTATGACATTGCAACAGTATGGCTTCTTCCCTCTATGACATTGCAACAGTATAATCATCTACTTCTGTTCAACAGTATGACTTCTTTCCTCTATGACATTGCAACAGTATGGCTTCTTTCCTCTATGACATTGCAACAGTATGACTTCTTTCCTCTATGACATTGCAACAGTATGACTTCTTTCTTCTATGACATTGCAACAGTATGACTTCTTTCCTCTATGACATTGCAACAGTATAATCATCTACTTCCGTTCAACAGTATGACTTCTTTCCTCTATGACATTGCAACAGTATGACTTCTTACCTGTATGACATTGCAACAGTATGACTTCTTTCCTGTATGACATTGCAACAGTATGACTTCTTTCCTCTATGACATTGCAACAGTATAATCATCTACTTCCGTTCAACAGTATGACTTCTTTCCTCTACATACACATACATCCTTAGTAAAACCCTAAATCTTCTTTAATTCTTTGTACTTTCTACTTCTCTTGTTGCTGAGGTCTCTGTAACGATAGAGGGTGTTTTGATTTCATATGGTGCATGAAGTTAACGATAGAGGGTGTTTTGATTTCATATGGCGCATGAAGTTATCACGCCTTGCAAACGTTACCTCACACTGCTCGCAGGTGAACGTAGTAGACGCTTCTCTATGTTTGATTTGTAAATGCCGTGTAAGGGTATCTCATCCCGTAAAAGTTACATCGCACTGCGAGTAGGGAAACATGACATTACAACAGTATGACTTCTTTCCTCTATGACATTGCAACAGTATGACTTCTTACCTCTATGACATTGCAACAGTATGACTTCTTTCCTGTATGACATTGCAACAGTATGGCTTCTTTCCTGTATGACATCGCAACAGTATGACTTCTTTCCTCTATGACATTGCAATAGTATAATCATCTACTTCCGTTCAACAGTATGACTTCTTTCCTCTATAACATTGCAACAGTATGACTTCTTTCCTCTATGACATTGCAACAGTATGACTTCTTTCCTCTATGACATTGCAACAGTATAATCATCTACTTCTGTTCAACAGTATGACTTCTTTCCTCTATGACATTACAGCCAGTATAACGTCTTACCTCTGTGACGATAGATATTGCAACAGTGTAGTCGCGTAAGCCTAGTGCTAACAAAGACTTTACTTAAGTACTATGTTAATCACAAGAATGTAAACGCTAGCTAGTATGTGTTAGTTTGTGTCGCTAAAGATGCGACTTCTAGAAAAAAATCTTAGGAGTGTAGATGCTCACTAGTATGTGTAAGCTGAGTGTTAACAAAGACTTAACTTTAAGTACTACGTTAATCACAGGAATGTGAACGCTCCCTAGTATGTGTTAGTATGTATCGCTCAAGATGCGACTTCTAGAAAGAAATCTTAGGAGTGTAGATGCTCACTAGTATGTGTAAGCACGCGTTACCGAAGACTTAACTTTAAGTACTACATTAATTACAACAATGTAAACGCTTGCAAGTATGTGAGTTTTGTATCACTCGGTTTTAGTTATAGCATTGTTTACTACGGCTTAACATCAACTAAAACTCATACATACAAGAATTACATTATTAATTGTAAGATAAAGCGTGTGTATATGATAATTACATCGCGAAGTAAAAGTACGTAAACATTACTAGAAGTAAAATCATTCAGGATAAAACTTGTACATATGAGATGTAAATAAATAATGTAGAACTAACATATTCTTTTATTTTAGATTAGGTATTACCTTTACCTTCTCCTACTCCTAACTCTTAAAAGTTTTGTTTATTACATCAGGTAGAAGAGTAAGTATGTTAAGAAAGATAGTGTTTAGCAAATTCGTAAGTATGTTCTCATCTTAGAAGAAGAGCAGCACTGTAGGTATGTTGAGAAGAGATTTTTTCTAAACTATGCTCGATTCTAGTCTTGCAATGTAGTGTTCTACAACATCGAACTATAATATGTATATATGTTGTTGAACGGTAGTATATGTTCAAGCTATGTTCTTAAACGGTAGTATGTGTTTAAGTCTGAACTGCACACTCTCGCTTTTGCAATGCGTGTTCGGTAAAGATGTACCTTGGTAGAGTAAGTAAAGGTAGACGATGTTATAAGAGTTGCTATCTTGTGTAAGCTGTTCTGAATTCCAGTCTAATTTCTTTCTTAGAACAAAGGTATACCCTAGATATGTTGTAAACACATCAACCGATGTTCTGATCATATGTTGTATCAAGTACAGTGTACGAAATTATTATATAGAAAGAGAATCGCTGGGCTGATGACAGCTGTCAGAAAAGCATATAAGTTTGTTGGAGCGTGGGTTGGTGACTACGAGGCCCTCAGCTGAGCCCTGGCATTGCTTCTACTTACTTATGCCAGACTCCTTGTAAAGCACGTGGAATTTGCCGCTACCGGGGCAGCACTGTTCTCTCTGGATTAAAAGCTTTGTTTCCAAACAAGAGCACGTAGAATTTACCGCCACCAGGGCTGCACTGTTCTCTCTGGATTAAAAGCTTTGTTTCCAAACAAGAGCACCCGGAATTTGCCGCCACCACATAGAGAGCAGCACTGTTCTCTCTGGATTAAAGATGGCGGATGACAGCTGTCAAAAAAGCACGTGAGTATGTTTTCAAACAAGAGCACGTGGAATTTGCCGCCACCACATAGAGGGCAGCACTGTTCTCTCTGGATTAAAGATGGCGGATGACAGCTGTCAAAAAAGCACGTGAGTATGTTTTCAAACAAGAGCACGTGGAATTTGCCGCCACCACATAGAGGGCAGCACTGTTCTCTCTGGATTAAAGATGGCGGATGACAGCTGTCAAAAAAGCACGTGAGTATGTTTTCAAACAAGAGCACGTGGAATTTTTCAATTTGCCGCCACCACATAGAGGGCAGCACTGTGCTCTGTTGATTAAAGATGGTGGATGGTAGCTGTCAAAAAAGCACGTGAGTTTGTTTCCAAACAAGAGCACGTGGAATTTTTCAATTTGCCGCCACCACATAGAGGGCAGCACGGTGCTCAAAGATGGCTGCTGTCACGTAGAATTGTCTGCTACCACAGGTATCTAGCTAAAGAGGGTAGCACTGAGGTTTGCGATGCAATATGGCTGCTGTCAAAAAAGCATTTTTCAAATTATCCGCCACCACATTTCAAAGGTAAGTAGCTAAAGAGGGCAGCACTGTGCTCAAAGATGGCGGATGACAGCTGCACGTGGCTTTGTTTACCTCGCGCTAGTTAGGTTAAGTTGGTAGCACTAAGGTTTAGACCCGTCAAGATGGCAGCACTGCCGATGACAGGTGACGAAAGAGGGCAGCACGGTGCTCAAAGATGGCGGATGGCAGCTGTCAAAAAGCATGTAGCTGTCAAAAAGCACGTGGCTTTGTTTACCTCTCGCTAGTTAGGTTAAGTTGGTACCACTAAGGTTTATTCCCGTCAAGATGGCAGTACTGAGGTTTGCGATGCGTTGTTGTCTGTCAAAAAGCACGTGGCTTTGTTTACAAATCTGTCAAAAAGCACGTGGCTGTCAAAAAGCACGTGGCTTTGTTTACCTCGCGCTTGTGAGGTTAAGTTGGCACTACTGAGGTTTAGGCCCGTCAAGATGGCAGTACTGAGGTTAGCGGTGCGTTGTTGTCTGTCAAAAAGCACGTGGCTTTGTTTATCTCGCGCTAGTTAGGTTAAGTTGGCAGCACTGGAAGAGGCCTCTGGCTGAGGTGGGAGGAGGCCACTGGGAGGCCACTGGCTGAGGAGGAGGAGGAGGTGGCCACTGGGAGGCCACTGGCTGAGGAGGAGGAGGAGGCCACTGGCTGAGGAGGAGGCCTCTTCCGAGAGCCGGAGGAGGAGGAGGCCGCCGAACTCTCCCATTATACTACTAACAAGCAACAGAAACATAACAAAAGCACAAAATTTTGTAATGTGTGTTACAGAGCAATAAATTTGTCGTTCATTGTGTGGCTTATCAATAATGTGCATGGCCTTCCTAGGCCATAAAGCATTGCTGAAAACGATGAGGTATACACAGCACCAACTAATCCATCTTGATTTGGGGAATATTATCCTACTCTTGGATAGCGAGTTGCTGAATGTTATCAGGAGGTTTAGGATTGTGAGCAATCCTTCTCTCTTCAGTTCACGCCATGCAAGCTGAAAAGAGTTCGTTCACTGGATACGGTGGGTCTCAAGGTCTCTGATTGACCTCTCCGTCTCAATGGGCACGAGCATTATCCTGCACTAGCATGTTGACCGAAATATGATCCCACCCCAAAATATTACAGAATCCTCTAGTTGTTGAAGGCGCCACATGATTCTGTCTCTCACTGGATCATCTCCAGATGATACTGCTATTGATCCCTGGAATATTTGCCATGTATAAGTAAATTCATAATTCCAAAATAAATGGTCCTTTCCTTGTTTTTGAATCTGGACACTTATGGACCGCATTGAACATAAGGTTTCTCTTCTTATTATTATTATTATTATTCTCTTCTTCTCCTCCTCCCACTTCTAATCTTCATTTCTTTCTCAAAAATGACCAATTTGTGTCTACATTTTGGTGGTATATCCAGGAATGGTTTAACGCTGTCCTCTCGGCTTCTAAATTCTTTCCTGTTGTGAATCATATCCATTGTAAGTCCACTTTCTATTGCATCTCTTTGTACCTCTTCGACCAAATTCTTCGAAGCTTTCAGCCCAGTGATATACTTGAATATTTTCTTAACTAGCCGTTCCTCATCCATTCTTTCTAGATGCCCATAGAATTTTAACCTTCGCTTTCACATGGTGACAGTGATTTTTTCGGTGTATTTGTAAATATCATCATGTTTTCTATTCCTCCACTCCCCATGGGAATTTTTCTGTGGTCCTAAAATTTTCCTTAAGATTTTCCTCTCCTTTTTTCAATTTCTTGAAGCTCACCCTTTTTATTCATTTACCATTGTGCTGTTGTGTCTAAGGTTCACCTTATAAGATATTGCTCTTTTTTGTATCTGTTCTGGGTCAACCTGTAAGCTAATACTAGTTTTCTAATAGTCCATTATTGGAAATTATAAACTTTCCAGCTACTCATCCTTGCTTACCAGCGTTTCGCCACACTGTGCCAATTTGGGCTCATCAGTTGGTAACTAGCACACCTACCAAGACGCATGGCTAGTGCATATAGTGGAGTGTTGTGTCCAGTGAACCTAAAACTAGATGTAGACTCTACAATTAGTAACAGACTTGGTTTCACTTTTTTGAAAACATTTCTTAGCAGATAAGGTAGGGATCGTCACACTACAAAAACGTAAAATTAAGCCATTTACTCAATTGTGACAAAGGTTGAAGGGCTAAAGGGCTCGGAATAGGTTTCAAATTGTGAGTTTTCGATAGCTCTGTCAAACTAAAAAGAACAAATTTAGAAAATCACTTATGGCCTAAATGAACAGTAGTTCCGGAAATCAGCCTAAAATAGCTTGTTTCGTTACTTGTTTTTTAAATTCAAATCCTAGCCACTTTAACTCATTTACAAAACTCTTTATGTAATGTGTTCCTTGGTTCAATACTCTCAGGTGTTTTTTGATATTTTTTTAACTCCACACCGAATGTACTTATAAGGGCTTAAGTGAATCTCTGCATAGACTCACATTACCGCTGGTAGTGGTAGAAAAAAGGCAAACTGGTAATCTAATCGACCGGATAGAGATGATTAAGGAAAGGATTGTGATTTTTACGAATAAACAAAGAATGAAAATGAAAACCTACAACCTGTTTTCCAGTCATTGACCGGATCAGGGATGTGATGAATGAAACATATATAGGCTGTTATTACAATGGGGTCGCCACTCCCAAGGTGATTTATTAATGAGTGATAAATGCTATGAAATGTTAATGGAGAGTGTTGCTGGAATGAAAGATGACAGAGAAAAACGGAGTACCCGGAGAAAAACCTGTCCTGCCTCCGCTTTGTCCAGCACAAATCTCACATGGAGTGACCGGGATTTAAACCACGGTATCCAGCGGTGAGAGGCCGACGCGCTGCCTTCTGAGCCACGGAGGCTCGCTAAACAAAGAATATATTCTCATAATTATATTTCATTTATCTAAAATTCGTAGCTCATATTCCCAGGATGTTTTCAACAGTGAGTTGATTGCCTGAAGGGCTACAACTGTGGAACTTTCTACGAGACTTGTGCAGGCCGAGCAAAGTGACTCAGACGTTAGAACTGGTGGACCAAATCGCTGCTCATTCCGATGTTCTTTGAAATCTTCAAATACCCCTACCTCTTATAGGTAGATTTACCGGCACGGATATGAACACCTGTGGGACACAATTCCGGCACCTCGGTGTCTCAACATGTAAAAGTACTTGTTGAATACAGCACGACTAAGAGAAAAGAAAGCTTCTGTTTTTACCTCCGTTGATTTCGTAATCATTATACCTCGGATTTTTAGGTGGTAATAGGTTAGAAAGTAAAGTAATTTGGTTTGTAGGAAGTGTCATGCAACCCGTTGTACCACAGTGTAGAAAGAGTAGCATAAATTGGAGGAGTTCTGTCTGCTGTACCCCTAATATCTATGCAAATCTCATAGGATAACCGCTGTACAGTGTAGGGTATACTTGTTACTGGCTTAAGTAAGTTTGCATTCTAACCTATCAGCACCTAACAATCCGGACTCTAGTAATCATATCCACCGGAAATCAAGTTTTACGTAAAATCCTAACCCCAGGGACGGAAATTTTAGTTTCAAAAAAACACACATGTACTGGCTGGATTCGAACCACTTTGACGAAGTCCACTGGCGTTGACCCTCTGCTTTCACAATATCTAAGCAGGCAACAGGATCATATGATTCAATAAATGTCCGATTACTAAGAATACTTCGCGACCGAATTCTGAGCTGGCTCGCTGAATGAGAGCTTGAAAGTGCTGTAGATGCTTCGTTGCTAGTGGAAAGGAGAAGTCTGTGGGAGAATTCATTTATGACACAGACGGTCCTAGTTCGAATTACGAGAAAGTAGATTTCATGGAACGTTATGTTATGAAGAAGTTTCTTGTATTTGGTAAAGCACTAGTTGGGAGAAAACAGAATCTGTCATCTCATCAGGGGAAGAGTCTGTCAAAGAAAGTAGCGTTCAATATAAATGAGCCCTGAAGGAAGTCGATGTGGTTAAGTTTGTATCTATGACTTTCTCGTAATTGGCACAGCGGTTTTGCCAGTCTGCTCGACAGAACTTCTAGCTGGGAAATTTAATTAACAGAACTATGACTCGCAACACTTTCTAGACAAGGTAAAGTGGAAGATTCGAGTTACAGATGTTACTGTTGAAAATTCAGCCATGATATACACTGACTGACAGAGCAAATGCAACACCAAGAAGGAGTGGTTCGAAAGGGATGAAAGTTGGGGAAAAAACAGAGACGGCACGGACGAATAATTGATGTTTATTTCAAACCGATATGCATGTTACACAATGCGCACGGCATCGACACAGTAGGATGTAGGACCACCGCGAGCAGCGATGCACGCAGAAACACGTCGAGGTACAGAGTCAATAAGAGTGCGGATGGTGTCCTGAGGGATGGTTCTCCATTCTCTGTCAACCATTTGCCACAGTTGGTCGTCCGTACGAGGCTGGGGCAGAGTTTGCAAACGGCGTCCAATGAGATCCCACACGTGTTCGATTGGTGAGAGATCCGGAGAGTACGCTGGCCACGGAAGCATCTGTACACCTCGTAGAGCCTGTTGGGAGATGTGAGCAGTGTGTGGGCGGGCATTATCCTGCTGAAACAGAGCATTGGGCAGCCCCTGAAGGTACGGGAGTGCCACCGGCCGCAGCACATGCTGCACGTAGCGGTGGGCATTTAACGTGCCTTGAATACGCACTAGAGGTGACGTGGAATCATACGCAATAGCGCCCCAAACCATGATGCCGCGTTGTCTAGCGGTAGGGCGCTCCACAGTTACTGCCGGATTTGACCTTTCTCCACGCCGACGCCACACTCGTCTGCGGTGACTATCACTGACAGAACAGAAGCGTGACTCATCGGAGAACACGACGTTCCGCCATTCCCTCATCCAAGTCGCTCTAGCCCGGCACCATGCCAGGCGTGCACGTCTATGCTGTGGAGTCAATGGTAGTCTTCTGAGCGGACGCCGGGAGTGCAGGCCTCCTTCAACCAATCGACGGGAAATTGTTCTGGTCGATATTGGAACAGCCAGGGTGTCTTGCACATGCTGAAGAATGGCGGTTGACGTGGCGTGCGGGGCTGCCACCGCTTGGCGGCGGATGCGCCGATCCTCGCGTGCTGACGTCACTCGGGCTGCGCCTGGACCCCTCGCACGTGCCACATGTCCCTGCGCCAACCATCTTCGCCACAGGCGCTGCACCGTGGACACATCTCTATGGGTATCGGCTGCGATTTGACGAAGCGACCAACCTGCCCTTCTCAGCCCGATCACCATACCCCTCGTAAAGTCGTCTGTCTGCTGGAAATGCCTCCGTTGACGGCGCCCTGGCATTCTTAGCTATACACGTGTCCTGTGGCACACGACAACACGTTCTACAATGACTGTCGGCTGAGAAATCACGGTACGAAGTGGGCCATTCGCCAACGCCGTGTCCCATTTATCGTTCGCTACGTGCGCAGCACAGCGGCGCATTTCACATCATGAGCATACCTCAGTGAAGTCAGTCTACCCTGCAATTGGCATAAAGTTCTGACCACTCCTTCTTGGTGTTGCATTTGCTCTGTCAGTCAGTGTAATTTAAGGGAAAGATGTCTGACATTTGCGTAATTATCTTACCGATTCATTGAATAAGTAGGATCATCGTTCATGAGAGTCTATAGCGTTGCGGATACCAATTTCGTCCGGCTTTTATCAGGTCAGTCTACAATACGTACTCTGGAATGGATTTCCATTTTCAAAAGTTTTGTAGGCCTATTCCAATTTTCAAATAAATTCTATGGAACGGAATTTAATTTGCAAAACAATGATTATTCCAAGTTTCAAATAAATTCCCTGGAATGGAATTTAATTAACAAGTAACATTCCAGTTCTCAAATAAATATTGTGGAATGGACTTTAATTTTAAAAAATTACTATTCATTTTTAAAACAAATTCTCTGGAATGGAATATAGTTAAAAAGTAATATTCCAATTATCAAATAAATTCTCTGGACTAAAATTTAATTTTCAAAATGTTAATATTCCAATTTTCAAATAAATTCTCAGTAATGCACTTTAATTTTTATTAACCTAATATTCAAATTTTAAAACAAATTCGCTGGGATGGACTTAAATTTTCAAAAATTAATATTCCGTTTTACAAATAAATGATCGGGAATAACTTTCATTTTCAGAAAATTAGTATTCCAATTTTCAAAAAAGTTTCTGGAAAGGACTTTCATTTTCACAAATTTAATATTCCAACTTAAATTAAGTTCTATTGAAATACTTTAACTTTTAAATATTTAGAATTCAAATTTCCAAATATATTCTTTGGAATGATTTTAATTTTCAAAAAATAGTATTCAAATTTTCAAATAAATTCTCTAGGTTTCAAATTAATTTCCATAAATTGAATTTTCCAGTTTTCAAATCAATTCTCTTTAAGGACTTTAATTTTTGAAAATTTGGTCATCCAGTTTCCAAATAAATTCTCCAGAATGACTTTAATTTTCAAAACTTCGGTATTCCAACTTTTAAACAACATTTAGCATTATTGTCAGGGCGCTGACCGGTAAAGTAAGGTACACGTATCACAGTCTACATCGAACTGTATTTCTTCTCTGTTTTTATGTTATAATTAAAATTTCAATCAAATAAATTGTCAGTGAAAGGATCAAGCTAATGCAGTGAGCTCACAGTCATGATCAAGGGCTTTTTCTACAAATAACTAAGCTCCTGGACGAAACTATATGAACATTGGTCTGTATTCAGACCGAATTTTTTGTAGGGGTATGAAAGCTGAGTTTACTCAGGATATCTTATGTCTACAGGCACAATAATACTGAGAATTATTGTTGGTTCAAACAGGTGGAAACAATGATAGGAAGATGCACTGAATGATGTGATGGATGAATCGGTACGCATAAACAAGCTTCAGTGTTTGAGTCGTGTGAGGGGAATGGAGAAGGATAATTTACGTAATAGAATAATAAACTGAAGGATGGGAGAAGTAGAGCGAGATCAAGGCGAGGATCGTTCAACTCATCTTTGTATGATTCAATGATAGGAGATTCGAAAGTAAACGAGACCAAAGAGCTACGCCGTAGATACGAATAGAGGATTTTGTAGGATTTTAGTTAATTCACAGGGGCTTGCCGACTGAACACAAAGTCATAGAGGTCTACAACGTACTGTAGATTTACGCAAGAATATATACAGTTAAAACAACAGTGGGGAAAACAAATTAAACTCAATAAAATGATCAATAAATAAATTCCATTTCAATGTTCATAACCTGAGGTTCTCTATACAAGAAAGGTAATATTTCTAGGTGGTGAGAGATTGACGTATAGATCTGCTTTGCTTCTCCACCCACTTCATTCCCACATGCTCAGTACACTGACCGTGTGAACAGGCATATTAGTAATTGAAGTCAGGTACAAAACACCTTGGTATATTTAATAACAGCTTTCGGGTGGGGTATGAGCTGTTAAAAGGTATAGTGTTACTAAATTAACCCACATCTAATTTCCTGATATTTATATATGCATAGGTTCGAACGCAAACTTACTGAAACGATTAACAAATATACTCTTCCCCGGACAACAGTTCTGGTATGAGATTTACATAAATAACGGGGACCCACTCCTATTATAATAAGTATAGGCTATTCCAGTCCAGACATTAGTCCTACTATGATATTTGCATAAATATTAGGGGCCCAGCCTATTATAATAAGTATACTCCAGCCCAGACAAGAGTTCTGCTATGATAGTTGCATAAATATTAGGGGCCCAACCTATTATAATACGTATACTCCAGCCCAGACAAGAGTTCTGCTATGATATCTGAGTAAATATTAGGGGCAAGCTTATTAGAATAACTATACTCCAAGCCAGACAACAGTTCTGCTATAAGATTTACATTAACACTAGGAGTCCAGCCTACTAGAATAGGTATACTCTATCCCGGACAACAGTTCTGCTATGAGATATGCATAAACATTAGGAGCCCAACCTATTAGAATAGGTATACTCCAGCCCAGACAACAGTTCAGCTATGAGGTTTGCAAAAAGGTCATTAGAGACCTAGCCTATTGCAATAGGTATACTCCAGCCCAGACAACAGTTCTGCTATGAGATAAGCATAAACGTTACGGGCCCGGCCCATTTAAATAAGTATATTCCACCTCGGACAACGGTTCTGTTATGAGATTTGCATAAACAGTAGGGGTCTAGCTTACTAGAATAGGTATACTCCAGTCCACACAACAGCTCTGTTATGAGATAGGTATACTCCAGTCCACACAACAGCTCTGTTTTTATGAGAATTGCATAAACATTATGGTCCAGACTATTAAAACGCCCAGGAGTTATCTTACTCTCACCACATTTCGGAAGAGTGGTCTTAGCGACATTTTGTACCAACCAAATTAGTTTGCATTCTGCCCTATTACTGCTTAAATATGCGAACGCTACAGGAAGAGAACACGAATGTCCTAGAGAGAATGCGAATATTATGACGAGTGCGTAGCCCTGACGTGTCAGAAACAGAGAGTTGTCAGTGCTCATAAGCTAAGCCTCCGTCTGGCAGTGAAGCCCCTAGCAAGTAGCAATTGTCGTATTGTCTGTATCGCGATTAACCTATCTAAGGCATTTGATAGGGTGAATAATTGGAAACTACTGGCAAAAATGAGTGCAATTGGACTAGACAAAAGAGTGACCTAATGGGTTGATATATTTCTAGAAAATAGATCTCAGAACTATACATATGCTAGTCGCTTTACGTCGCACCGACACAGATAGGTCTTATGGCGACGATAGGACAGGGAATGGCTAGGAGTGGGAAAGAAGCGGTCGTGGCCTTAATTAAGGTACAGATCCAGCATTGTCTGGTGTGAAAATGAGAAACCACGGAAAACCATTCTCAGGGCTGCCGACAGTGGGATTCGAACCTACTATCTCCCGAATACTGGATAATGGCCGAACTTAAGCGACTGCAGCTATCGAGCTCTGTACCTCAGAGAATTAGAGTAGGCGAAGCTTTGTTTGACCCTGTTATAATCAAGAGGGGAATTCCTCAAGGTAGTGTTATTGGACCTTTATGTTTTCTTATATATAAATGATATGAGTAAAGAAGTGGAATCAGAAATAAGGCTTTTTGCGGATGATGTTATTCTGTACAGAATAATAAATAAGTTACAAGATTGTGATCAACTGCAAAATGACCTCGATAATGTTGTAAGATGGACAGCAGACAATGATATGATGAAAGACGGGGTTAAAAGTCGGATTGTGAGTTTCACTAATATGAAAAGTCCTGTGAGTTTTAATTACTGAGTTGATGGGGTGAAAGTTCCTTGTGGGGATCATTGAAAGTACCTAGGTGTTAATATAGGGGTAATCACATAAATGGGATTGCAGATGGTTATGAGGGTGTTTAGGGGTAGTAGTAATGATGTAAAGAAAGGGCATACAAGTATACGGTAAGACGCCAAGTAGAGTATGGTTCCAGTGTATGGTATACTCACCAGGATTACTTGATTCAAGAACTGGGAAAAATCCTAAGAAAAGCAGCTCGACTCGTTCAGGGTGATTTCCGACAAAAGAGTAGCGTTACAAAATTGTTGCAAGGTTTGGGCTGGGAAGACTTAGGAGACGAGTTGCTCGACTAATTGGTATGTTCCGAGCTGTCAGTGGAGAAATGGCGTTGAATGACGTTAGTAGACGAAACAGTTTGAGTTGTGTCTTTAAAAGTAGGGAAGATCGCAATATGAAGATAAAGTTGCAATTCAAGAGGACGAATTGGGGCAAATATTCGTTTTTAGGAAGGGGATTGGAATAACCGATCAGGGGAGATGTTCAAAACATTTCCAATTTCTTTGAAATCATTTAAGAAGAGGCTAGGGAGACAACAGATAGGGAATCTGCCACCTGGGCGAGTGCCATAATTGCAGATTAGGATTGATTGATTGATTGATTGATTGATTGATTGATTGATTGATTGATTGATTGATTGATTGATTGATTGATTGATTGATTGATTGATTGATTGATTGATTGATTGATTGATTGATTGATTGATTGATTGATTGATTGATTGATTGATTGATTGATTGATTGATTGATTGATTGATTGATTGATTGATTGATTGATTGATTGATTGATTGATTGATTGATTGATTGATTGATTGATTGATTGATTGATTGATTGATTGATTGATTGATTGATTGATTGATTGATTGATTGATTGATTGATTGATTGATTGATTGATTGATTGATTGATTGATTGATTGATTGATTGATTGATTGATTGATTGATTGATTGATTGATTGATTGATTGATTGATTGATTGATTGATTGATTGATTGATTGATTGATTGTAGGCAGAACTTTGGAAACTGCCATATAGAAGTCATTCACACAAAAAGAAGCCACGTAGCTGCGTGGGCTACGACTGCTAGTCAACTGTTAACAGTAGTATAGTACACACAGGAGTTGAGTGAATTCATTTCGTTACGGCGTAATGTGAGAAATGGAGCGTAAACCAATTTTGGATGAAAATGAACAACATGTGTAGAAAGTGAGAGTACAAATCGGAAAGAAAAGGGAAGGACACTGTCTGTGTTGGTTGCAACCTGGAAAAATATGTTTATAAATATTGATACAAAAAGCAACAAATATTGTGCATTATAAATGAACAAGTAAACAATCGAAGAATATAAAGTCATTCAGAAAAGTAAAAGAGGACTGTATGATAGCGTGTGGGAAAAGTGCACTTCACTTACGACCCTTTTCAGAAGCGTCAGTGGAAGGAGATTTCAGAACGTGGCACGGAAACTGATCGACTGTGTTGGGGAGGATGGGTTGCTTTCAGTATCAAAATTCATATTCCAGGTCACATCAGGGTTAGTAAAAGGACCGTGGTATTGAGAGATCCGCTGCGACCTATTAGTATTTCCTAAGATGGTGAGGAATGCCGTGTACTGAAATATACAGAGTGTAACAATAAGCTAGCTCAAACTTTCAGGGGACATTCATCACATTTAGAAGAAGGAAATGTTATGTGGACATGGGTCCGGAAACGCTTTTGTTTCAATGTTAGAATTTATTTTCTTCAACTCTACAGTATGGGAAACACACAGGAACAGAATGTACCAGCATAACATATGAAAATAGTTTTTTCATGAAATGTTAAAAATGCCCTCCGTTATCAGTGATACAAACATCAACCACCATCGCATTAAATCCCGAATGCACTCATGTAACATCCTGTGTATATATGGGTATACACTCCAGCCCTCTAGAATAGGTAACTCCTGCCCAGACAACAGTTCTGCGATGAGATTTGCATAAACATTAGGGGTCCAGTCTACTAGAATACGTATACTCCAGCCCAGACAACAATTCTGCTATGAGATTTGCATTAATATTAGGATCCCAGCCTATTAGATTAGGTATACTCCAGCCAGACAACAGTCCTGCTATGAGATTTGCGTAAACATTAGGGGTCCATCCTACTAGAATACGTATACTACAGCCCAGACACAGTCCTACTATGAGATTTGCATAAACATTAGGGGTCCAGCCTATTAGAATAGTTTTACTGCAGGCCAGACAACAGTCCTGCTATGAGATTTGCATAAACATTAGAAGCCCAACCTACTAGAATAGGTATACTCCAGCCCAGACAACAGGTCTGCTATGAGATTTGCATAACATTAGGGGTCCAGCCTATTCGAATAGGTTTATTGCAGGCCAGACAACAGTACTGCTATTTGAATAAACATTAGGAGCCCAGCCTACTTGTATACGTATACTCCAGCCCAAACAACAGTTCTGCTATGAGATGTGCGTAAACATTCGGAACCCAGCCTATTATAATAGGTATATATACAGTAATTGATAATATTTCGTCATATTCTGACTAGGAGTACATATCGGCTGGAAACAACACGCTAGAAAGAAGACTATAGAATGGCTAACATGGCTGCTAAAGTGCTCTGGGTTGTGCCAAGTTGAAATAGCGACTCCATAGTTAAAGCACCATTCATTTATTTTTTTCCGCTTACAGTGTGTAGTTTTTAATATATTAGATAGAATAAATTATGCTCTCTACGCCATGCAACTCAATAAATTGTAGAGAAAACGCGAAGGATATACCATATTTGAAATAAGTTATTTTTTACTAAAGTATACAGTTTTGGGCGATTAGCAGAATTGCGTTGCCTGTGTACCACAATCCAGCACATGTAGAGTAGGCCTACTTTTATTTTCTTGTAGGAACTGTGCAAACAGCTAAAAACATAAACGGTATCCTGCCTGGCTGAGTGACTCAGGCGGTCGAGCGCTGGATTTCTGAGCCCAAGTTGGCATATTTGGTATTTGAAGGCGCTCAAATACGTTACCCTTGTGTCAGTAGATTTTCCGGCCCGTAATGGAATCTGGAGGCACAAAACTCCGGCATCTCAACTTCTCCAAAAAACGTACACGCACGCACATTAATGGTGTCCCGACATAAACAATCAACACCGCCCCACTCCAGTACTGAAAAGGAGGGGAGAGAGTAAAGGGATACTGTTGAAGGCCACTCCAGTACTGAAAAGGAGGGGAAGGGAGTGAACAGGTAGTGCTGAATACACAGTGTGTGCATTCCGGCGTTATACTGTAACATTGTAATAAGATGGCTCCTATACTATCAAAGGTGAATCGAGGCCGTATTATTGGCATGTGGGAGGCTCATATGGTCCCCCAAACAATAGCACAAGCAATACCATGCAGTCTGAAGACAGTTTGGAGATGGATAAAAATATGGCAAGAACGAGGTGAAGAAGGATTGGTAGACCCGATATAACGCAGCTGCAAAATATTCCTAACTACTGTAGTATAAAATACTTTTCGGTTAAAAACCTCCTTTACCTCTTAATACCGTAAATATCAGAGTAGGTTACTTTTTTAATTGTTTATGTTAAAATGCTATTTGTTCGGGGTGTCGACCTATAGAGTTCTTTTGCCCTTACTTGCACAATATATGAACCTGCATGTAATTGGAATTGCGGAAGTGTTGAGTGTTGAATGTGAGGAACGTTAAGGACGACACAAACACGCAGTCTTCAGGCCAGAGATATTAATCATTTACAATTAAAACCCCCTGACCCGGCCGGGAATCGAACTCGGGGCGGCCGGACGCGTTGCCCCGTACACCGCGGGGCCGGACGAGTAGGTAACCTAATGCTGTACTTCAATACATTCGCCACTGTGCCCATTTCGATCACAACGAAGTATTGTAGCGGGCTGTCTGCAAGCAGTCCATGCAGCAATGCGTTAAGCGAGAAGGTGAGTCATTGTGCCTTTCACACTACCCCTTCACTCTCTTCCCCCATGTTTTGTATTGGATTGGCCTTCAACACTACCCCTTTACTCCCTCCCCTTCTTTTCAGTACTGGAGTGGGGCAGTGTTGATTGTTTATGTCGGGACACCATTAATGTGCACGTCTGTACAAGGTAGTTGGTAGGATGAAAAACCGGTATTTATTATTAAATGGTATCCTACAGAGCACATTTTGAAAATAAATATGTGGAGAACAATGATGAAACAAGACGCTTACTGCCCAACGCCACACCTACAGTGTTTTGAATTTCCTAATCACCTCATCCCCTGTGCCAACGATACGGAGTAATATGAGGACTTTCAGTCCTACATCACCACTAGTATCGAGCGAGTTGGCTACATGGTTCGTGACATATTGCTCTTAGCTTGCATTCGGGATATAGTGGGTTCTAATCTCACTGCCCATAGCTCTGATAGCTGGTTTTGCGTGGTTCCCTCTTCACATCTGGCAAATACGGGGGCTGCTGTGTTTTAATTAATTCCACTGCCACTTCCTTCGCAGTCCTGGCATTTTCCTATACCGTCGTAGCGAAAAGACGAGTCTGATCGTGGTGGTGGTGGTGATTATTGTTTTAAGAGGAAGTACAACTAGGCAACCATCCTCTATATAACACTAATCAGAGGGAGAAAATGGAAGGGAGCCGACACTTCGAAAAATGAAGATATCGGCCAAAGGAAGACAAGGGCCACGAAGGGCGTGACAATGAAAAACTCCCTAGCCCTCGCAAATCTAATAGCGTCAGGGTCGGAAAAGAACAAGAGTCGAGCAAGGAAGGATAGGATAGATTAAAGTGAGGAGCCTGCCACAAGAAAGTGGAAGCAATGCCAATACTCAGCTAAGGGTCCCGTGGTGGCCAACCCACGCCCCAAAATGCAGAGCCCCTGGAGCCCCTTTTAGTCACCTCTTACGACAGGCAGGGGATACCGTGGTTGTTATTCTACCGCCCCTACCCACAGGGGGATAAGACGTGTCTGAGTGGCTGCAACATAACGATGGCCTAGAATGAATACCTCGTATCTCACAAAGTTCTTCCTGTCCATTATTTCACTTAAGACTGGTCATGCCTTCCAGCCACATCTGGGTATGCAGTCCATCAGAACAATGTTCGTTGGGTTTATTTTCCTATGTTTACTAGTAAAGGAAAATGGACCTTATAAAAATTATACTCTAGGAGTTAGTAAATACGTCACACAAATATACTTTCCTATAGTACGGTACGGTAAGGTTCATGTTCCTTCAGACACCGGCATAGGAAAAAAGACCACACCGTACATTGTTCTGATGGACTGCATATCCGTGTGTGGCTGGGAGGCGTGGCCAGTCTTAAGGGAAAAAATGGATAGGAAGAACTTAGTGAGATACGAGGTATTCATTCTAGGCCGTCGATAAGGTAAATAAAAAATCGGCATTACCATAATCTTCGTCCAAAGTATCGAAGTGAATTATTCAGCAAAGTATCCGACTCCATAGCTAAATGGTTAGCGGTCTGGCCTTTGGTCACAGGGGTACCTGGTTCGATTCCCGGCAGGGTCGCGAATTTTAACCATCATTGGTTAAATTAGCTGGCATGGAGGCTGGGTGTATGTGTCGTCTTCATCATCATTTCATCCTCATCACGACGCGCAGGTCGCCTACGGGAGTCAAGTCAAAAGACCTGCAACTAGCGAGCCGAACTTGTCCTCGAACACTCCCGGCACTAAAAGCCATACGCCATTTCATTCAGGAAAGTAAACTTATGTGATTTAAGATCATTAACACAAGTAGGACTGTCCCCATTTTAAACAATTATTTTATCCTACAACTTGTTGTTCTGATTTTATTATTATTATTATTATTATTATTATTATTATTATTATTATTATTATTATTATTATTATTATGTGATACTTAATTACACGATTGGTCACATAAAACTTTGTACTCCACTGCTCAGGAATACTTACTTTTCCTAAATTATTATTAGTTTTACGTCCTACTACCTACTTTTTTGGATACGTCGAGGTGCCAGAATATTGTCCCGCAGGAGTTCTTTTACTTGCCAGTAAATACACTGACACGAGGCTGGCGGATTTGAGCACTTTCAGATACCAGTGGACTGAGCCAGGATCGAATCTGCCTAGTTGCTTAATGCCCGGCTCCTTGGCTGAATGATCAGCGTGATGACCTTCGATTCAGAGGGCCACGGATTCGACCGGTTGACGATTTTAACTGGGTAGTCGACAATTAATTCCTCTGGATTGGGGACTGGATAATCTACTTCATATACATACAACAGAACATACTAGAAACAACCACAGAAACAGGCAATAGTACTATAAATACACTACTCCACCTAGGGCTGGCATCAGGAAGTGTATCCAGTCATAAAATCAGACTGAATCCATACAAAATGCCAAATCCAGGTAAACGGGAAGAGACTAGGAATTATTATTATTATTATTATTATTATTATTATTATTATTATTATTATTATTATTATTATTATTATTATTATTATTATTATTATTATTATTTACAAGTTCCTTTACGTTGCACCGACAAAGATAGGTCTTATGGCGACGATGGGATAGCAAAGGGCTAGGAGTGGGAAGGAAGCAGCCGTTGCCTTAATTAAGGTACAGCCCCAGCATTTGCCAGATGTGAAAATGGGAAATCATGGAAACCCATCTTCAGGGCTGCCGACAGTGGGATTTGAACTAACTATCTCCCGAATACTGGATATTGGCCACACGATTGCAGCTATCGAGCTCGGTACTCTTATTATTATTATTATTATTATTATTATTATTATTATTATTATTATTATTATTATTATTATTATTATTATTATTATTATTATTATTATTATATAACATTATTTTTCGATGTTGTTATATTGCTTGTTCAAGGTTTTCTGTTCTATAAGTTCATTCTCTGTAAGTAGGACTGAATTTGCTTAATGGCAATGTATCGTGATTTCTTTTGTAATTACTGGAAATGCGTTATTTTTATTTCTTTAAACAATATGTACGTATATAGCCTGCATCTTGTATTTTTAATGTCCATTTAAACAGACATTTTGCATCCTTGAGTGCTTCCCTAAGTAAGAAAACTGTGAAACGGTATTTATTCCCGCAGCCTCTGTACTTGCTTCTTCACCACGCCCACTTGATTTGATCACTTACAATATGGAGAACGCGGCGTTCAAATTAGATTCAAATATGGCGGTCCAATAGCCACTCTACAGTCCTTTTTCTAGCTCGTTGACTAGAAAGGAAGAAGTGAACGTGCGTGTTCTTTATTCATTGCTATTCTTATTGGAACCTTGACAAATATTTTCTTTACGTTTGATATGAACTTGTTAACGTCGGTAAAAATTTGTCGTATTTCCTCGGCCATTCTATGCAAACCATGAGCAAGGCAGGTCAGATGAACCATCTTAGCGTAGTATTGTACTACACTACATGTTAACAAGCAGTACCTCAAAGGGTTGTTGCCTAGAAGTTAGAGGGATGTGAAGAGGAGGAAGCAGAATTGCCAGTTTTTCTGCAGTGGAGAAGGCCCTACCTATTTATTTGTTTCAAGTTTGCTGCTCACTTCATATTTATTTTAATCTTTGATCAACTGAGTTCCTTAGTATAAAAGACACTTATATGGAACCCGTGCAATATGCGATAACAATACGACAAAATATCGCAACCCAGCGCTTCACTTCACGTTGAGTTGACAAAAAATTGTCATCCAGCATTCATTCTCAGGTTTTCATTGGACAGCACAGGGCTCTCTAACCGGTGTGGCTTGAGTCAATGAATATGTCCCCCTAGTCTACTGACGCTGTCATTGGTGCGGCACAAGGCAACATCATGGTAACATTACGAGTACAATAACACAGAACCAGTTACGTGAACGAATCTTATCCACGAAATTTCTTTGTAATTTTTGTATTAAATAGAGGATAATAATTGCTTTCCCAGAAATAAATAGTAAAATTTGCGGTAAACTAATAAATACCATTATTACTAGAGAAATATAAATACGTAACTACGGTGACTATTTCGCTGTAGACACAACTCTCTTCTGTGACATTCTTTTGTTTCGTTCACGAGGTCTAGGGAAGTGGAAGTGCTATGTCTGTGGGTGGGGATGGTAGATTACATCCATGCTATTCCCTACCTGTCGTAAGAGGTAACTAAAAGGGACAAACTACAGCGATCTCAACTTGGGAGATGGTGTTGGCACACACGCTGCCCCTGGCTGAGACTTGCATTGCTTTAACCTGTGCCAGGTTTCTCACTTTCATCTTTTCTATCTTTCCTATATTTTGTCGATATATTCATTAAGTTTTTCTTCATTTTTACTTTTATTATTTTATGTTTTGTTTTTGTTTTGTGGTAAGAGGGGAATGGTTGCCTAGTAGTACTCTACCTTAAAATAATAACCACCACCTCCATCGGGGAGCGATGAATAAGTTATCCCTTTTGTAATATTCAGGATTGCTAGAAATGGCGTGAGTGGGAATGTTAAAATATCTTATCCTCTTGGGATATTTTAAGATTTCGTAGTACTATATTTCTGGGAAACTTGTGTGATGTCTAACTTTAACAGATGAATTTTATTTAACTGATCAGTTTGAATGGAGATGGAGTGCGGTGTTGATCGATACATACCACACGATCCTGTGACGCTCTTGTGAATGCGCACTTCCGCAACTACGCCTACGTTATGACCATGAGAGGAGCACCGTCATAATTCTGGGTAAAGTGAAGGAATTCCTTATAGGTAATTGAGTGGTGTGTAGTCTTGCAATTAATTACTTATGTGTATGAGAAAATCCCCTTGGTGAAGTGAGAGCATGTCTGCCTGTTAACCGAAGCCCCGAGTTTGATTCCCAGCTTCTATGAGGATGAAAATTCTGGACTGAACGGAGTTTGCTGAACCTCGTGACGACAGCTAAGGATCTATTGATACGAGAGTCAGCGGATCTTGCCGATTCATGAGTCACTATTGATGTTTGCAGACTAATCGCGCATTCTCTGTATTAATCCTTACCCTCCTTCAACCGTCTTTCTTTCTACAGAGCAGTTAGTCCTGGTAACTCTTAACACACAGTAGTACCTTCTGAGAGGTGATCGGTCTCTTATATCATAGTTCCTGAATATCTTCAATCACTTCTCTTACCCACAGTGCCTGTAACTTCCTATTCCTCCAGTAAGTGAGACTCCGGTTTCTCAATCTGGTTTGATTCGTCCTTGAGTTATCTGTGCAAAAGGTTAAACGTTCCTTCCTGGGTATGTCTATTATTTCTTCGGTGTAATTGTCGAGCTCTTCGTTTAATGATCAACTCTTCTCATTAGTCTCGGAACCCAGAAGGTACTGAGTGGCCAAGGACTTCTGAGCAGCAGTTGGCTAGTTCGATCTCGGTTTAGTCCAGTGACCTCTGAAAGTGCTCAAATACACAACCCCATTCCGATACATTATGTTTCTTAGGTATAGAAACTTTTGAATTTCCACGAACCTATTGCGCTGGCGTAGCAGGGGGAGAGGTGATACTCCCACGTGGCGCGTCCCAGGTGGCGGATAGGGGGTCCTAACCGGCTTGCCGGCGGACTTAAGGGAAATAAAATACCTCTCGCGGACCAAACACACAACCCCCTGTAGGTGGGGGACGCAGACGAAGAACACACCCACGGTATCCCCCGCCTGTCGTAAGAGGCGACAAAAGAGATGATTGCCTTGGAACCATGAAATTACTTGTGATTAGTACCACCACGCGGAGAACATCGTGGGTCGCTTTTACTTGCGCGTGGTACCACTATATTAGGTACGAAATAGCTTTGTGATTAGTAGCACACAGGGGCACCGTGCGGTCGACTTTTGCAGTACATGCGATTAGTACCACCATATGAGCAGGACCATGGGATGATAGCTACCATGGTTCTGCCTTGCCTGTGATTAGTACCCACTATATGAAGAACACCACGGGGTAGTGCAGGTCTCTGTGGTTAGTACTCTTATGTGATGAACACCATAGGTTTGCGTTGCCTGTAAATGGCGCCGCAAAGTGAGAAAAAACATAGATCTGTATTATATGTCGCATTTCATAATCTGTGAGTAGTACCATAATGTGTGGAATACCAAGAGTCTCTGCTCCTTTTGATTAGTACCGCAACATGACAAATACCATGGTTCTACATTCCTAGCGATAAGTACCATTATGAAGGGCCGATAACTTTGATTTTGGACCCACTTTGGACTGCGGGCATCATCGATTCAGTGTTGTACTATGGCAGCGGTCCCTTGGTCAGTGATCCTATTGTTTTGCGTCGGTTTCTGTGAATGTGGGGCATTGCGGGTCGCATCCACTGATTGTTTTGAATTCATGTTCATCCATTCATTCTTGTTCTTCGCGTTTTGAATTCTGGTCGGTGAAGAGTTTTGGACCTATGATTTGTCATTCCATTTCGTCATATTTAGTACCATCAGGGGCTGATGACCTCGATGTTAGGCCCCTTTAAACAACAAGCATCATCATCATCATCATCATCATCATCATCATCATCATCATCATCACTTCTGAATTATACTTTTATTACACTGGTCCTAATATCTTCTAGTGTCATGCAAAACACGCTCTATGCTCGGTTCATATCTGCTGAGTATGGCCATGACCAAACTTGGCTTCTCAGAGGCGAGGCAAGCTATGTTCGTCCGACTTTGACCCTTCATACTCGTTCCTTCATGCGCTATGTCAGTCACAGGCAGAAGTGCCACCCCCCGTCCTTGCTTAGCCGTACTCTGCTAAGTTTGTTTCGCACACCTTTATACTGTATCGCGAAACGTTACGCTTTTGCCACAATAGTGAACTCATGACTGGGCATGAAAATGTCAAGAGTGAAACTCATATTTTTAGGTTGTTTTTCTACACTATACTGGGCTGGGCCTGGGAGAAATGGTCAATGAAGTTCACGTGCTGCCACGTGCATTCCCCCTGGCTAGCGTACTTCACTGCTCTATATACGGAAACTGAATACACATTATTAATGCATTAGCTACTGCCCATACAAAAACGTTTTATATAAACTGTGAAAATTAATAAGACATTATATCACGTCAAGTTAAATATAAACCTCGAAATTAATTGTAAAAGTCCTATTTGTTCAAGGTTTTCTATCCAAGGAGATATGGCTAGTACAAAATCTCCAGCTTCAAATTGAGAATGAATTGCAAACTAATTATTTATTGTTAAGATTGTTATAAATTAAGAAGTCATTTACTTGGCCTGGTCTGGCTCACTCCTACGACTCCTTAAAAGCATTCTAGCTATACTAAAGTCTCTTTCGCTGCTTGCACCCGTTTCATGAATGTTAAACGTACGTCTGGCAATTACTGACAGAATAGGTAAACTCATTTCATGCTCCTTCTAGCAGAAAAATTGGAAACTATGAAAAGCCATTCTCAGGACAGCCGAAGGTGTTGACCGGCTCTTGTCTGTCTCCCAAATACAGATGCGTAGGTGCACGGTAGAGCCATGGCCACCCCTCCTCTGCTCGATTGGCAGGTCGGAGTGCAGAGCTGTCAGACCATGGATCAGCCATTGCCAATTGGGGACCGGGACCCATTCTACATCGGCCGACCCTTAACTGTGGCTTAGTCATATCTGGATGAACCACATAGATTGCAAGGGCATCCTCCCTGTCAACAAATTCGGCTTCGAACATGCCTTGTCGGACGAATTGGAGCAAACTCAGGCATTTTAGTTGACATGGTTCACTCATGCGTGATACTGGTTGCATATAAAGCAAGGCACATAGTGCTCCGTCTTGGTTACCCATCCCAAGTAAAGATTTTTCCAATTAGGAGCAGCCTGCACATACGCCTCCCGCACAACTGATCTGCTGGTTGGGTTGCCTTCATCCAGGGAAGTGATACTTAATGAAGCGCAAGTTTACGAGCAAATGAGCACATCGAGCTGCTGCCAAGAACACAATAGGAATTGTATACAACCGAATAAAAAGGGTCAATGAACCTCAGTGCTTTTATAAATAGCTTGTTGCCTGAACAATTAAATCTCCCTATTTTCAATAAATACAGGAGCACTCGAAATTGGAATTTCATGGTTATTGAAGGGGAAAGTATAGGCGTTCAAAAACAACTTCTTGACATAGGATTAAGTACTACGTTGAAAGTTAAATAATGGAAATTAGAATGCGGTATTTATTTGTTTTAAGAAAATATTCGAGCTTGAAGATGAGTGTCAAGTAATTGATCACACACTTTTTCATTCTTGTTCTTTTCGGACCCCTGGGGTATTAGATTGGGAGGCGTAGGGAGTTTTTCATTTTCACGCGCTTCGTGGCCCTTATCTTCCTTTGGCCGATACCTTCATTTTTGGAAGTATCGGATCCCGTCCCTTTTTTCTCTCTGATTACTGTTATATAGAGGATGGTTGCCTAGATGTACTTCATCTTAAAACAATAATCACCAACACCACCACTTTCATAGCAGTAGGACTGAATATAAGAGATGGCAGAGGGCTGGCTTTTCTGAGAAAAAGTAAGGGGGTTCCATTCGTGCTCAGTTCAGTGGTAATTCAAGGTGATCGAACTCCAGCACCTCGGTGTCCCCAGAAATCGCGAAAATTGTTCTTGTTGTTGTTTTAAAGTACAAAACTATTGAATAGTCATCCTCTCATAATACTGTACTAATAACAGATGGAGATGTCTGACCCTTTGAGGAATAACGTTATCTTATAAAGTGATGAAAGGCAGGGAAAGTTTAACATTCTAGTTTCACCATCCCCTCGGTTTTAGAGAAAAACAAGAGATGTACAAGAGAGCTCATACAGGAAGGACGAAATTTTTGTATCTAGTGAAGGCAGATGAGACATTCATGAAACAGAAAACGAAGCGATACTGAAGATACTGAATTATATGAAATAGGATACTGAAGTTAAAAAAGAATGTGAAATGGCGTATGGCTTTTAGAGCTGGGAGTGTCCGAGGACACGTTCGGCTCGCCAGATGCAGGTCTTTTGATTTGACACCCGTAGGCGAACTGCGCGTCGTGATAAGGATGAAATGATGATGAAGACGGCACATACACCCAGCTCCCGTGCCAGCGAAATTAACTAATTATGGTTAAAATTCCCGACCCTGTCGACAATCGAACCCGGAATCCCTGTGCACAAAAGTCAGCACAGTAACCATTCAGCCACCGAGCCGGGCGTATACTGAAGTATGTGATCACAGATTCACTATACTATACAGAAAACCTTTTGGGCGTAATTCTTTTAACGCGTTTTTCGGGATGCACTGTAAGATACCTTTAAATGCCTGTGAGAACATTGCAAGTGATACAGTGGATAAATTATAAAACAACGTGCGTCACGTAGCTGTCACCTTGCATTCGTTGTATTAGAGTTCACACAGAAAGGTCGTATCATAACGATGCGATAGGACTGGAACAGAGAATGAAGCAACAGCGGCGTTTATGAAGGTTCAAACTGGGGTGAAAATGGCAAAACCATGAAAGCCTATGTTCAGGACTGCCGGCAGTGAGATTTGTACCCACCATCGCTCGAATGCAAGATCACAGCTACGTGAAACAAACAGTGTAGTAAACAGTCTGATGATGATGATGATGATGATGATTACTATTAAAATAATATTTTTTATTTTACATCGTTATGCCCTACTCAGGAGCACAGTTGAACTTGCGTAGCTGATGTGTTGGCCTTCTTTTCCTCCCAAAATCTCTTCATCATCTCGCTGAGCTTCTCCCTTCGTTCTTTTGTCCAAGTTATAGAAGCTCTGGTGTTGGGTTTGTCTTCAAAGTGGTGATTGTCGATTTTGGTTCTGAATTTACATCTGACCTGTACAATGTCTTCTGAGATGTTGATTTCCTGGAGATCTGTTTCAATTTCACGAAGCCAGCTGTTCTTGGTTTTAGACGAAAGGGCCAGGTTGAAAATTCTTTTAGTTAGCCTGTTAGTGTTCATTCTGATAATGTGTCCATAAAATTTCAATCGTCTTTTCCGAAAAGTATGAGAAACTTTTTCAGAATGACAATATATCTCCTGGGATGAATTTTTTCTCCATATTCCATCTATACAAACTGAGCCAAAAATTGTTCGTAAAATTTTCCTTTCTTGTTTCTCAATGTCTTTGGTTAAAGATCCGCCACCAATGATTAAGGTTTCTGAGGCATATAACGCTTCAGGTTTGATCACTGTATTGTAGTGTCTAGGTTTTGCATTCCGAGATATTGATTTTTTATTATACCTGTTCTAATAATAATAATAATAATAATAATAATAATAATAATAATAATAATAATAATAATAATAATAATTGCTGTTATTATTATTATTATTATCTCTATATGAAAGGAGTTACCTAAAAAGCAGCTTTGGTAAATACGTTCGTCCGTTGTACTGGACCGATTTTCTTCATTTTTGTCTTAGCCTATTCTCTCCGGAATTACTTGCTAGTGAATCATGGGACTTTGATAGGTCTATCAATTCAGCTAAATTTGAGTAATCATAAAATCAAATCATTAAATGACCACTCCAATAATTGCAGCGCAATACATTCTGTAGTTAGTAGTTTGCTAAGCGACTAACACTTTCATAAATATTCTGATGTATGTGATTTTCATACTTAGTAAAGTCATTGCATTCAGCCATGTTTGATTACTACCCGTTAAGCCAGAGGGTATAGCCTACACTTCCTCTGATCATGGAAGAATATTATTCTGTGCTATATACTCTTTGATTCTCAAACATTTCCCAGCTTCTAAACATAGGCCTACTCAACAGATGGCAGAACTTTCCTAATAACTTACATTCTGCTAGGAGAAAACATGGACGTACGCACAGTATGGAAGGTATCATGTCGACTAGACTTCTGTATGACGCAGAAACAAACTTTTCCAAAAATGGTTGTCTGCTTACCCGAACCAGTATTCTGCCACGGCCAATTGTATGTTGAACTACCTCGGGCAAGACCGTTTGAAAATATTAAGATCCAGATACCCGGAACGGTCAATGTTATAAACTACATTATGAACGAATCAATTATTATGTACCGATATTATATGTTCATAAGACTATTGGAAATGGTAGGCAAAACAATATAACTACGATAGGCATCATAATTTATAACTTTCATTTCCGTGTTGGCGTTTGGCTTATATAATATGAAATGTACACAGTCCCATTATACAACCTCCGACTGCCTTAACGTCGACTCTTTTTGATTGCCAATTTTTTTTGACACACGTTCTTTATCTCATTCGACGATTTGACTACGAATACATGAACATTTTTAACATAAATGCTTTTATATCCATGGTTACATCTAGAATATCGTAGGAACTTTATAACATCCACACCTTCAAGTTTCCGTATAATATTTTATAACTCTGCTCAATATTGCGCATACGCACACCTATTATTTGTGACTTAGACTCTAAGAAAGTTCTTTAAAATTCAACATGTTTCTATGACATACAACTCATGTCAACAATTTTAAGTGTACCTTTAAGGCAAATTTTAGTCCGGCCCCACGGTGTACTGGGCAACGCGTCCGCCTGTCATCCGGTAGCCCCGGGCTCGATTCCCGGCCGGGTAAGGGTTTTTTAATTGTAATGACTAATATTCCTGGCCTGGGGACTGGGTGTATGTGTCCTCCTTAGCATTACTATCCTCACATTCAACATTTTACACTTCTACAATTTCCAAATACGCGGCAGGTTCATAAAATATGGTGCCAGGAGGGGCAAAAGATCTTTCTAGGTCGACGCCCCGAATAAATAGCATTTCTTAAAGGAAAATTTTATGTTAAATATGTGTTAATCCAGGTATCTTTCTGATTTATTTATTTAATCATTTATTTGTTTTGAACTTTTGGTGATTGCAAGAAAATCGAAACTGGTCTTCATTTAATAAATGTTACACATTGTATAAAGTGTTGAATGGTTAAGCATCCCTCGACTGATTCCTATTATATTCAACAGTCATATCAAGACGAGTTACCTGACCTATTTACAAGTTATTATTATTATTATTATTATTATTATTATTATTATTATTATTATTATTATTATTATTATTATTATTATTATTATTATTCCGATACGCAGACGAACTTGCATGTATTATCAGTTTTGTCCTCTACATTACAGGAGGTGGCCAACTACGTTAGATATTACCACACTCTACCCATCATTCATCAAATGGGAAAATGTGTGACGCAGAGGAGTTGCTAATATGCACGTTGATTGTCGAATTACAGTAAAATCACTTTTATAATACTCTTACGTACACCTTCATGATCTCCCGTCATAAATAATTACTAGAATGGTTAATAGGACTTACCGAGAGGGTGTTCTGCTATACTTCTTTTCCGGGCTTAAGACATAGGTCCCGTGAATTACTGTCACTGGAGGTAAAACCGCCGATGTATTACCTGAAATAAAATTAGAATAAAATTCATTCAATGTTATATATTTGAGATAACAACATACAGATGAGATGCAAAAGTTCTAAACTTCCAAATACACCAAAGGAGGGACACGATAAAATGCGTAAATGAGGACAGTTAATTCTCCATTACCTGTTCCTGATTCCAGATTGAGAGCAATAACGCACCAAAACCCATGATTTCATTTTTTGTCACACTCTGAACGTAAATGATGATTTCTTTCTTTGTAGTGATTCCTGTTTTCCATGTTTAATTTTACCGAGGTGAATATAAATTCTCAGTGCCTTACTCGCACTTTTCATACTCCTTACAGTACTAAACCTAAATAAATCACTGTCCCAGATAACTATGACTTTTTGTGTTCTAGATACGAAGTGTACATTGTAATGCGTAATCGAATGGCAAAGCACAGCAGCGGGCAGCGGTTTGCTCTCTGACACAGTTCATCAATTCGTACTGAATTAACAAAGTAACCTTATTTATTCGAAAAGAAGAATTTTCTCCGCCAATTCGATTGCGCTCTATTTCTTCATATAACACGAAGAGGATTCTTGATTTTTTGTCGGTATAATTTAGATAAACCCTGTAAATATTTATATCTTTCAGCGGTCTGAATTATTTCCGCGTCTCCACAACCCTCTATTTTCAACTAGATCTGTAGCCTCGTTTAGTTCCATATCTTTTATCTATTAATAATTAAAAGCTGAGTCTAACAATCGTCACCTTGGTCTCCCTCTACTCCTCTTACCCCCTATGGCCAAATCCTTTATTCACCATTGCAACATACTCTCCCCCATTCGCCTCACACGATCCCACCACTGAAGTCGGTTTATACGTACAGATTCATCAATCGAGCTCATTCCTAACACAGTCTTTATCTCCTCATTTGAAGTACCATCCTGCCATTGATCTCTGCAATATTTTTCGCTGCTTCCACCCAGCTTTCACTCACGTACATTAAAGTCAGACCAGTATAAAGACAGAGTCGTTCGGAAGTTGACTTCTTCCTTACAGAACACCGTTGCTCGCAAATTCAAGTTGATTGCATTAGCTTCGGTGCATCTTGACTCAGTTTCACATAGTGTACTACACCATCCCGGGAGAATGTACATTCTAAATACTTGAAATGATCTACTTGCTACATTTTCGTTAAAAGAAGGAAATCAAAATACGGCCAGCAAACTACTAGAGGCTCTTCTTATGAACGTAGAATCGCCTCGGTTCTCAATAAAGTCGGGGGAGTTTATCAGCATGTTTTTAAATATTGGTAAAAGTATCAGAAATAGCTTTCGGGAGGATGTAGATAAACTTATAAGTACAGTAGAGCCTGCTACACTTGGGCAAAACGCTGGTAATTTCTCGATTGAAAAGTCCTAAAGAATTTAAATATTTCTAAGTATAGTCTAATCTGCACAACGGTTCTGTTATGAGATTTGCATAAACATTAGGGGTTCAGTTCATCAGAACCCCTAGAATTTATGTCATTTTTGCTACATTACGGAAGAGCGGTCTGGACGACACTTTCTTTTTTCTTTGCTAGGGGCTTTACGTCGCACCGACACAGATAGGTCTTATGGCGACGATGGGATAGGAAAGGCCTAGGAGTTGGAAGGAAGCGGCCGTGGCCTTAATTAAGGTACAGCCCCAGCATTTGCCTGGTGTGAAAATGGGAAACCACGGAAAACCATCTTCAGGGCTGCCGATAGTGGGATTCGAACCTACTATCTCCCGGATGCAAGCTCACAGTCGCGCGCCTCTACGCGCACGGCCAACTCGCCCGGTACGACACTTTCTAATAACCGAATTAGTTTGCATTATAAACTATTACCGCATAAAAGTCCGGAGTCTATTGATAAGAGGAGCAGTAAAAAAAAATGGTCTCTTTCATGACTGTCCATGTGGGATGATCTGTGCTCTAAATAATTTCCAAGACTCAGGTCTTACGAGAGCCAAGTGAGAACCTCCTATACAAAACTTCTATATCTGCAGCCGTCTTCTTCGTGTTAGAGATGATCAGCTTTATGCTATCACAGACGTACGGGCAGAAAAGATGTCAGTATTGGAGAAGTTATGTAATGGTGAAACTAATAATCGACTGACTGTTCGGCGAATTCCTAAACTACTACGGGAACAAAGCTTCCACACTTGGACGTTACACACTTAAAGGGGGAGAATATGTTGAAGTTTATGCCGATCACTTTAAAGGAAACTTCTGGATAAGTAACCGGATATGACTATCGAACTCCAAATGGGAAAATTATCTCAAAATGTCGTGCAACATCTCAGCGGGTCGATCAGTTACAAGTACAATCTGCTGCCGTCATGCAGACTGTGACAAAAATGAAATTCTTGGTCAAAGGAGAATTGTTAAGGAACACCCACCATCACGGAGTGAGAACAACCTTAGCCGCTACACTGAGACAGTTGAAGTAAAAAGTTTGTGAATAAGATCACTCTGTCCCTTCCACGGGGTCCACCAAGCTCGATAGTTTCAGTCGCTTAGGTGCGGCCAGTATCCAGTAATCGGGAGATAGTGGGTTCGAGCCCCACTGTCAGCAGCCCTGAAGATGGTCTTCCGTGGTTTCCCATTTTCACACCAGGCAAATGCTGGGGCTGTACCTTAATTAAGGCCACGGCCACTTCCTTCCCATTCCTAGGCCTTTCCTATCGCATCGTCGTCATAGGTCATTCTGTGTCAGTGCGACGTAAAGTAAATAGCAAAAAAAAAAAAAAAAACCACGGGGTCCAAGAGAAGAGCAGATATTATTGCCAATCACTTGCAGACTCGAACAACTGTTATTCATGATCCAACCATCCGGGTTGAAAGGGACTTAACCCAAGCCAAGGAAGATGACCAGGAAAAGAAAAGCATGTATCTCATATCAAAACATTCTCCCTGAAAAATTGACCGTGATGGGTTTGCTATTCGGAACTCTTGAAAAAGCTTGGAATCCAGAACACGACTCTGTAAAATGTTATAGTGGATATTTTAAAAGCTTCAGCAATTACTTTAAATCGCCATTCACCTCTCTCTCTTAATCTGTTTACCCTCCAGAGTTGGTTTTCCCCTCGGACTCAGCAAGGAATCCCACCTCTACCGCCTCAAGGGGAGTGTCCTGGAGCGTGAGACATTGGGCCGGGGGATACAACTGGGGAGAATGACCAGTATCTCGCCAAGGTGGCCTCACCTAGTATGTTGAACAGGGGCCTTGCTGGGGGATGGGAAGATTGGAAGGGATAGACAAGGAAGAAGAAAGAAGCGGCCGTGGCCTTAAGTTAGATACCATCCCGGCATTTGCCTGGAGGAGAAGTGGGAAACTACGGAAAACCACTTCCAAGATGGCTGAGGTGGGAATCGAACCCACCTCTACTCAGCTGACCTTCCGAGGCTGAGTGGACCCCGTTCCAACCTTCGTACCACTTTTCAAATTTCGTGGCAGAGCCGGGAATCGAACCCGGGCCTCCGGGGGTGGCAGCTAATCAAGCTAACCAATACACCACAGAGGCGGACATCACCATTCATACTACTCCTAAATGATTAGTCATTTAGTGTTTTCTTCCTTTACAATATTTTCTTAAAGTGGAAGCCATCCATACTATCCATTGTCGACTCAGTCAAATATAAATTAAAAGACTTTTCAGTCTGTCGAACACAGATGTTAAATATGAATATTACCCTAAAACATATCTGCAAAAAGCACACTGTTCTTATTCCCTGTTTAATAATGTGATTTTACAAATATGTTTTAGTGTAATATTTATCGCGTGTGTGTGTTCGACAGACTGAAAAATCTTTCAAGTTAAACTCAAAAATATATTTCAAATTATCGGTTATCATGGTCTAAATTGTAAAAGTTCAGGTTCCTTGTAGTCATTCATGGTTTGTGAACTGAAATAAAATGTCGTGTGCCCATCGGAGAGGCCTAGTGCAAGTCTTTAAATTTGTCCACCGTAGGCGAACTGCGCGTCGTGATGAGGATGAAACGATGATGAAGAAGGCACATACACCCAGTCCCCGTGTGAGAGGAATTAACCAATTATGGTTAAAATTTCGGACCGTGCCGGTAATCGAACCCGAGACTCCTGTGACCAATGGCCAGCACGCTAACCATTTAACCACGGAGCCGGACGGTTTGTGAACTAATGTTCTTTGAATATATACAGGGTGAAGCGTAATTCGCGCACTCGGGCGTCGCAGCGCGACTCCTCACATGCCAGCAATAAAAAAATGTCTCTTACAAAATTTCGTCTTGCGAGTATATCCGGTAGAAAACGGACGTTGAAGAGTAGCAATCTGGCAACACTGTAACCATATGTAGGGTAACTACCGCTGTCAGCACATTCACGTCGTGCTGTACAGTTGGTGCATTGGGTAGAGTCTTTGGTTGGCATGCAGGAGGTCGATGGTTCGATCCTGGGTTGAGGCGTATTTTTTATTTGCTAATTTCCAACTGACATTACCTACTGTAATACGGTAAGACACCGTTTCTGAGGTGACATGTGTCCTACATTTACAACATTTTGTAACGCTGAAACAACAAATACCTGGTTAGACTAATAAGAAATAAACAGCTGAAACAAACAGGTTTCACATCTAGTAGATGAAGTGGTGCGAATAAATTCACGCTCACGACGTGGAAAGGGCGCCTTTCAAAGCTGACCAATGAAAACGATTGTTCGTCCATTTCTGATGATGATGATGCTTGTTGTTTTAAGGGGCCTAACGTCGGAGGACATCGGCCGCTAACGTCCACTTCTAGGATCGTAGTATGTAAGTGCAAATGGTTTCTAGAGCACCCACTGCAATCGCTGTTGACGATTAAGATGCCAGATACCATACAACCTGGACTACATTTACGAAAGAAAAAACATACGCCTGAACCCAGGGTAGACCACTCGACCTCCTGCATGGTAACCCAAAACTCTATCCACTGCACCAACTGTACAGTACGCCTAACTGCTGTTGACAGAGGTAGTTACCATACATGTGGTTACAGTGTTGCCAGATTGCTACTCTTCAACGTCGTTTTTCTGCCGGATATACTCGCAAGACGAAATTTTGTAAGAGACATTTTTTTATTGCTGGCATATGAGGAGTCGCGCTGCGACGCCCGAGTGCGCGAATTACGCTTCACCCTGTATATATATATATATGTGTGTGTGTGAGTGTCTGCGTAGCTACACATTGTTCGCCAATTTACAATGTGACTTCAAGTTGTCTTTTTCTCCGAATTCAGATCGCTGCAGATTTCCGTATTCACTATAGACAAAGGTACAAGTAGGAATATGTTCACTTCAGTATCTAAGTAATATAATTTCTTTCTTTCTTAATCTGTTTACCCTCCAGGGTTGGTTTTTCCCTCGGACTCAGCGAGGGATTCCACATCTACCGCCTCAAGGGCAGTGTCCTGGAGAATGAGCCTTTGGATCTGGGATACAACTGGTAAGAATGACCAGTACCTCACCCAGGCGGCCTCACCTGCTGTGCTGAACAGGGCCTTGCCGGGGGATGGGAGGATTGGAAGGGATAGACAAGGAAGAGGGAAGGAAGAGGCCGTAGCCGTAAGTTAGGTACCATCCCAGCATTTGCCTGGAGGAGAAGTGGGGAAACCACGTAAAACCACTTCGAGAATGCTGAGGAGGGAATCGAACCCCCTCTACTCATTTGACCTCCCGAGGCTGAGTGGACCCCGTTCCAGCCCTAGAACCACTCCTCAAATTTCGTGGCAGAGCCTGGAATCGAACCCAGGCCTCCGGGGGCGGCAGCTAATCACACTAACCACTACACCACAGAGGCGTACCTAATTAATATACTTCAGAATTTAAATCTCAATATAGTCTCCACAACAGCTTTACGGCAACGATGTAACGATAGGAATAATTGGAGAAGTATTGGTACCGATTAAACAAAATTTCTATGAAATATCATAGTAGGAAATTCTGTTTTTCATGCTTCTCCCTACAACAAATGTGTTAATTGTGTTCAATGACTGAAGTAAAACATATTATGTAGGCTAAACTGAAGATAGGTCAGACGGTCCCCGAACACTTGGCAGTAGTACACAAACCCGCTCCACTCCATTTGAAATCAACGCCGTACCACCTGGCGGCCTACTTGCACATTCTGTTGAGCTTCACAGACATTATTTTATGCTTACGCCCTGGAATTCGAAGTCTTCTTGTTGTAAAAATAATTTTAATTAAATAGTTCGAATATGAAACAAGTCTCTGAGGAAACCTAGATATTAATCTACAACAGCTTTCTTACGTACGCCCACCTAGATCAGTTGTAGTGTATCGAACTCAGCATCCGAGGACCATGGGTGCAAACCCAGCAGAGGCAATCGGACTTTCGAAGGGTAGGAAAAAGTTCCATTCGACACTCCATGTCGTACAATGACAGTGTGTAAAATATATTTCGTGACAAATTGGTGTTTCTTTTCCTTCTATCGATTGTTCCCACACATTGTGAGGTTGCGAGTGCGAACTGTGTCGCACATGTGGATTTGGCCCTATTTTATGGCCGGATGCCCTTCCTGACGTCAACGATATATGGAGGGATGTAACCACTATTGAGTGTTTTTGTGGTGGTTGGCAATGTAGTGTGTTGTCTGAATATAAAAAGGAAAGTGTTGGGAAAAACACAAACGACCATTCCCCGAGGCAGAAGAATTAATCACACACGTTTAAAATCCCCGACATCGCCGGGAATCGAACCCAGAATCCTTTCAATCTAAGGCCTCAACGCTAACCATTCTGCCAAAGAGTCGGACACGTTTGGTGTTTACCCGACGAAATTACATCAAACTCTACCGCAGTTTACCCCAGACACGACCGGTTCACTCTGCCATTTGGTAGCGAAAAATAGAACGTCGATATTGACACGCAGGCATTCTTAATTTTGCACACGGTAGTTGAGTCCACATTATTATTATTATTATTATTATTAATGTATGTATGTTTAGTCGTCAGCCGGAAGGCTGGTTGGATCCTCAACAGCTCCGCCATCAGCTGTCATAGATGGCCTGGGCATCACTGAAGAGGCGTACTAGGGAAATAAGGAGTGAGGTAGTTTCACGTTGCTTTCCTCACCGAGCCAGAAGTTGCTATTACATATCAGTCTGTCAAGCCCACTGAAATGCATGCACCAACCGACCCTATGAGCAATATTTTCACACCATTCATAGCAGGGACTGGCTGCAGAAGGAATGGCATTACTAGCAACACTCCTACCTCAGTCACTTTCATTTTGTCAAAGCCAAGGATAAAGCTGAGACAAGCCAACGAAAGTAACAAAATTGCTCTAGCCCATACCAGGAGACATAGTGCACTGTAAACACTACATCTTGCCAGTAAAGGCACGATCATTATTATTATTATTATTATTATTATTATTATTATTATTATTATTATTATTATTATTATTATTATTAACTACACATTGTGCTGAAAACCCTGCTATGCTCTTAAAGAGAGAGTGACCACCTCAGATATGAAATCTCTTCGGTGTGAACGGAACCAGGCGTGAGCGTGTGAAATGGAGCAAGCAAAATGAGGCAGGGCGCCAACCGATATGACACCTTCTTGACAGTGGCGTAGGTTGTATTTGACTTAACGTCCACTGAACTGTTCAGTCAGAAACTAGCAACATGTCTTCCTTGAAATATGATGATGTTCTGGAGTTTTTAAAATTTAATTCTTCTTAATAACGAATAACACGGTATATGGCAGTATTGGGTAGGCTATACTGCCGCCAAGGTGACCTAGGCCTTCGTAAATATCGTGTCTTCAGCAGGTTAATACAATTTTTTATTATTCAGTATATATCCTGAACTTGTTTAGTCACTTTACAGAATGCGCAAGAAGATGATAAATACACGGATACTACTCGCCAAAAGTTACGAAATTAGTATCGAAGCTTAGGTTATTTTATATCGTTAAATATACGCTAATAATAATAATAATAATAATAATAATAATAATAATAATAATAATAAATGTCGGCCTCTGTGGTGTAGTGGTTAGCGTGATTAGCTACCATCCCCAAAGGCCCGGGTTCGGTTCCCGGCTCTGTCACGAAATTTGAAAAGTTGTACGAGGGCTGGAAAGGTGTCCACTCAGCCACGAAAGGTCAACTGAGTAGAGGCGGGTTCGATTCCCACCTCAGCCATCCTCGATGTGGTTTCCGTGGTTTCGCACTTCTCCTCGAGGCAAATGCCGGGATGGTTTCTAACTGAAGTCTACGGCAGAGTCCTTCCCTCTTCCTTGTCTATCCCTTCCAGTCTTCCTATCCCTCCACAAGGCCCCTGTTCAGCATAGCAGGTGCGGCAGCCTGGGCGATGTACTGGTCCTCCTCCCCAGTTTCATCCCACGACCCAAACTCTGAAGCTCCAGGACACTGCCCCCGAGGCAGTGGAGTTGGGATCCCTCGCTGAGTCTGAGGGAAAACCAACCCTTGAGGGTAAACAGATTAATAAGAATAAGAATAAGAATAAGAATAAGAATAAGAATAAGTATAAGAATAAGAATAATAAAAAATCGTATGGCTGCCTCTACAATGTGCAGGATTTTTTCAACTTGACCCTATCTGGCTGCTCATTCAATTTCGACGTTCCTACTAGATGGAAGAGTAAATTGAATCTCTCTTGGGCGCCTATGGGCGAGATTTAATGAATTTTGTCGGTTAAACACCAAATATGTCACCAGAGATCTCTTACACGCTGACACCGTAAGACTTGGAGTGCCGAATTAACATTTTTCTGCCATTGAAGAATACGACTAACTCCGACGGGTTTGAACTGCCATTCTTGGGATCCATTGGTCTGTACTCTACCACTGAATCACAGAGATAGCTAGATGTACAGGGACTTGCAGAAACAAGTAAGAAATACTCATACTTAACCACTAAAACGGATGTAAACATGGCATCTAAAAGTGTCGTGACGTGTCTTGTGTCACTCATGTCCTACGAGTCCACTTGGTGATTCCTACATAGTTGGTTTCATCTAAAGTTGCATGCTAGAACAGCATCACTTGTCATGTATCATCCGCAAGTCGCACTTGTTCTCAGAGGTGGAATTCGCAGAGCGTAACCATTCAGAACAAAACCCTAATATGGTATGGACACATCGCAAGCAAGAATCAAGAAATGTGTACAGAAAGTGACTTAGCTGGTAGACCTGATGCTGAGAGGCAGAATATTAATAATACGTAATTTGTTAATAAAAATAAATCATCTAAGTGTATTGATATATGCAGCTGCTTAAAGAAGACGAATTGGCACGCCACTTGCTAAATCGGGAAAACGACACTCTCAGCAAAGCTCTCTTCCAGTTAGAATGTATTTACATTTAGAAAGTTAAACAGCAGTGACACGCAAGGCACTAGGGAGTTTTGTTCAAGCTGGTAAGCGAGATGATGCGATGATCTTATGCATTTCTCGATTTACGCTCCTCAGAAAGCACAAGAAGTTCTCTTAAAGGATTATTTTCTTCGTGTGCCGATCTTTTACCGGGTGCTAGCGGTGCGCATGGTAATGTTGAGTTTATTTACTACAGGTCAAAAATAGCTCGGCTGTTGAAGTATAAGACAAGATCCTTAGTTTCCTTTACCAGGAAATTGAGCGTCGACTACCTCCACTTTTTTTTTTTTTTTTTTTTGCTAGTTGCTTTACGTCGCACCGACACAGGTAGGTCTTATGGCGACGATAGAATAGGAAAGAGCTAGGAGTGGGAAAGAAGCGGCCGTGGCCTTAATTAAGGTACAGCCTGGTGTGAAAATGGGAAACCACGGAAAACCATTTTCAGGGCTGCCGACAGTGGGGTTCGAACCTACTATCTCCCGAATACTGGATACTGGCCGCACATAAGCGACTGCACGTAAATTCCTTGTTATAAGAGAATATTTCAGTATTCATTTGCAATTGAAAAGCCAATAAATCCGAAGATAACAGTCAGGTAGGTGCACACATTGAAAGAAGTAATGCAATAATAATGTTATTCCTCTGTGCCGGAATTTTGTCCCGCAGGAGTTATTTTACCTGCCAGTAAATCTAACCGCACGAGGGCTGACGCATTTGAGCACCTTCAAATTCCACCGGACTGAGGCAGAAGTCAATCTGCCAGGTTGGCGTTAGAAGACCAGCGCCTCAACCGCCTGAACCACTCTGTCCGGCAGAAATTATCCACTTTCAGTAATAATAATAATAATAATAATAATAATAATAATAATAATAATAATAATAATAATAATAATAAAATTCGTGTGACCATTTCCAGCCTGGTGTGGCTTTTGTAAGGGAGATCCACCAATGAGAGTAGGCAGCATCTGTGTGTGTGGGATCTGCGTGTTCTTGTAGTGGAGAATAGTGCAATGTGCGGTGTGAGTTGTAGAGATGTTTGGGAGAGCACAAACAGCCAGTCCCCGAGTCAGGACGAAATAACAACTTAAGGTTAAAATCTCCGATCCGGCCGGGAATCGAACCCGGCGCCCATTAAATAGAAAGCGACTTTGTTGACCATTCAGCAAAGGAACCACACAACAACAACAACAGCAATAATAATAATGGTTTTAAGTCCTACTAACTATTCTTACGTTTGTCAAAGACGTTATGGTGCCGGAATTTTGTCGCGCACGAGCCAGTAAATCCACCAACACAAGGCTGGCGTATTTGATCAATTTCAGATACCATCGGACTGAGCTGAACTCGAACCCACCAATAGAGAACATGCATGATCCGAGGTTTTAATTAAAAATATGCTAATCTGATTCAAAATTTTATGCACAATTCTAAAATGTGACCAGAATGTACAAATAATAACTCCAAACATGATAAAAATCTAAATCAACGTACGAAACTGTCACGTGACGCAGGTACGCGATCTCATTGGTCTGACGTCATCGTACAGTTGACTGAATTAGCAGACGCAATAACACATAGTGTGCTGTGAGAAGCAGGATACACTTCGCGTATTTCTACTTTATGTTAGTGTCTGGTATGGTTAAATTCGAGGTCTATACATTTGATAATAATCTGAGTGGTATATTTTAGACTTAAAACGAATCCTGCGCAGACAGTGAGGCAGAAAACTTATAAATGGTGTAGTTCCGATGTGCAATAGCACATCGCATACCATCCCAAACAAATTGTTTATAAATGTTCCAAAGACGCTAGAACTAGGGAGAAATGGATTTTGGCGAGCCGGAGAAATGCTGGCGATATATCGGAAAAGTCTACAGTTTATTTTTTTGAAGATTTTAACGTAAGATGAATTTGTTTGAATTTTCAATCACTTTTCCATGTCAGCTGTTCTAGTGGTAAAACTTTAAATTTTAATGTATAGTGCTGTATTTAAATGCTTCAATTACATCTTGGAATATGAAAGTAATAAACAGTGCATTAATTAAGGCTGATTATTAAAGTATTCTCCAAACCTAACCTATATTTTGGGTGATCCATGTCAAGATAAATCAAAGGGGTTATGAACCATTTTGACAGCTCTAATTCTACCAGTTTATCTTGACATGCGACAGTTATTTATGTCTTTATTGAAGAGCTTAATTTTTAAACAAATTTGGGCTATATCTAAATACTCTATAATATAACAAAAAATAGGCGTGTATGTCATGAAAGGAAACAACGTGAATTTAACAAGTGTATAACTCTACACAAAACCAATGCTTGTCTGTTGGGGTCTTATAAGTTAACAATGCTCAATTATAATAATTATCATAATATTAATGAAATAAATAACCATAATTGCACACAGGTGAAAATAGTGATGTTGGTGTTTAAAATATTATCCAACTTAGCCCAAGTTTTAGGTTATACAAGCCAAGTCAATAAACCGAAGGGTAAAAATACCGGGCGAGTTGGCCGTGCGGTTAGGAGGGCACAGCTGTGAGCTCGCATCCGGGAGATAGTGGGTTTCGAACCCCACTGCCGGCAGCCCTGAAGATGGTTTTCCGTGGTTTCCCATTTTAACGCCAGGCAAATGCTGAGGCTGTACCTAAGGCCACGGCCGCTTCGTTCCCATTCCTAGGCCTTTCCTGTCCCATCGTCGCCATAAGACCTATATGTGACGGTGTGACGTAAAGCAAATAGCAAAAAAAATAAAAATGTAAAAGTCACAGCACCCAAAGACATTCCTGTATTGAACGACTAAAATGTCACCAGGAAACTTTTCTTGCCTGATATGCTCAGCTTGTTAAAAGCCAAATGTAATTAATGTTATTGGCTTCACGCCCCGCTAACTACTTCTACGGTTTTCGGAGACGCCGATGTGCAGGAATTTAGTCCTGCAGGAGTTCTTTTACGCGCCAGTAAATCTACCGACACGAGGCTGACGTATTTGAGCACCTCCAACCACCACCGGACTGAATCAGGATCGAATCTGCCAAGTTGGGGTCAGAAGGCCAGCACCTCAACCGTCTGAACCACTCAGTCCGACTTGTGAAAACTAGATGAAGTCATATTTATCTTTATCAACATTTTTCCTCCACAAAGATATTTAATGTTTCTCTTTCATGGGCCCCGGAAGTGGGTAGGCCAGTTGTCCCAACCATAAATATATATATTTTTGGGGAATGATAGATTATAGCCCTATAGTACTATGATCTTTCTTTCCTTCTTTCTTTCTTTCTTTCTTTCTTTCTTTCTTAATCAGTTTATCCTTCAGGGTTGGTTTCCTCTCGGACTCAGCGAGGGATTTCACCTCTATCGCTTCAAGGGCAGTGTCCTGGAACGTGAGACTTTGGGTATGGTGATGAAACTGGTGAGGAGGGCCATTACCTCGCCCAGGCGGCGTCACCTGCTATGCTCAACAGGGGCCTTGTTGGAGGATGGGAGGATCGAAAGGGATAGACAAGGAAGAGGAAAGGAAACGGCCGTGGCCTTGGGTGCCTGGAGGAGAAGTGGGAAAATACGAAAAATCACTTCGAGGATGGCTGAGGTGGGATTCGAAACCCCTCTACTCAGTTGATCTCCCGAGACTGAGTAGACCCCGTTCCAGCCCTCGTACTATTTGTTTTCAACTTTCATGGCAGAGCCGGGAATCGAAACCGGGCCTCGGGGAGTGGCAGTTAATCACATTAACCACTACATCACAGAGGCGGACTAGTACTATAATGCTACCTATATGTTTATGTTAGTGCTGAAATCCGATTTCTTACTTTACTAATGCTGAAAGCCCGAAAATGTAATGTTATTCTTTAATATGGGATCAGTCTAGAAGGAAATGTTGAAAGTGATGTGAAATCTATCCATGTTCATTGTTATCCTGATACTATGGGTTACAGTATATTGCACGTATATAAAAGACGCCACTTGCAAACTTGCTTTTCATCCGCGGCTACAAAAGTCACTAGTTTTCAAGAATGATGACATCTACACATGGTAGATTGTCTGACTGTGCTGTTTTGAACCTTTCTTCTGTCATTTCGAAGTTATTCGCGATCATGAATAATAAACAATCGGCTTTTAGCAACGGCTGATGCACAACGGCTGGTAGAGCTGCATGCGGTACTGGATCGTGACGTCACAGCGCGCCGCTTACGTCAGAGGCCGTTTCACTCGTCTTGCGGAAAGGCACTATTAAATATTTTTTAATGGTAGAAAACAAGGCAACTTACCACAATGTAGTACGTTTACGTACTATTTCATTGGTGCACTTTTCAAAAAAAATTGAAAATTATGCATGTTCCCTATTTGACACTGAAGTCCAGTCGTCTTCCGTCTGAGCTGCTGAGCCCGTCTATCAGAATACAAAACAACCTGCACCTTATTTGCGGAGTGTATTTACCGTTATAGAAAGAAAATGATGAACATTTTCGTGACGGTATGAAGTAAAATATTGCCCTATGAACATGATTTTTGTTTCTTACTGTCCACTTACTGAAAGTTCTACTCGACAGTCTTGGCCAGTCTGGGTAACTCAGACGGTATAGCGCTGGCCTTCTGTCCCCAACTTGGCAGGTTCGATCCTGGCTCAGTCCTGTGGTATTTGAAGATGCTCAAATACGCCAGCCTTGTGTCGTTAAATTTACTGGCACGTAAAAGAACTCCTGTGGGACAAAATTCCGGCACCTCGGAGTACCAGAGAAACGTACAAATATCGTTATTGGGACGCAAAACCTATAACGATATTATTGTCATATTTTAAAATATTTTTCTTTACGTCACACCAACATAGATAAGTGTTATGGCGACGATAAGATAGGAAAGGGCTATGCTAGTTGCTTTACGTCGCACCGACACAGATAGGTCTTATGGCGACGGTGGGACAGGGAAGGGCTGGGAGTGGGAAGGAAGCGGCCGTGGCCTTAATTAAGGTACAGCCCCTTAATTTGCCGGGTGTAACAATGGGAAACCACGCAAAACCATTTTCAGGGCTGCCGACAGTGGGGTTCGAACCTACTATCTCCCGAATACTGGATACTGGTCGCACTTAAGCGACTGCAGCTATCGAGCTCGGTGAAAGGGCTATGAATGGGAGGCCGTGGTCTTAAGGCACAGCCTTGCGTGATGTAAAGATGGGAAACCACGTAAAACATCATCAGGACTGCCGACAGTGGGGTTGGAACCCACAGTCTCTCGAATGCGGGCTCACAGTTGTGCGCCCCTAACCGTACGGCCAACTCGCTCGGAACTAAAATTATTATCTTCACGAACACTTTGACAATAAAGACGATGATTCAAATCGCTTAACCCTGGCCGTCATCAAAGGCATTAACAGAAAGAATTTCTCAAACCAGAATTTGTTGGAGAAACTGTAGACAGTTGGCGCCAAAGTAAATATACAACTCATGGAGCAATAAAACCTTGGGCCATATCTTCCGTCCTGAATTCTGTCTTCTCGGCTTTGTATCAACCTTTTCTATTAAAAAATTGTCCAACGATGTATTGTAGATGAATTCCTTTGCTGTACCCTTCGCCATTATGATACATGATCAGCGATGTTTAACTCTTACGCCATTTTTGGTAATTAGGAAATGCACTTCAGAAACGAAATTATTATTCTAAAATTTGCTGTGTATTTCAGACTCTGACTGGCAAAATTATTAGCAAGTTCTAAGGGTTGCAAATTCCAGCTCGGTTGATTAAAATTCAGTTTTCCATTTTTCTACTTATGTTGAACTGGTGTCCGCCTCTGTGGTGTAATGGTTAGCGTGATTAGCTGCCACCCCCGGAGGCCCGGGTTCGATTCCCGGCTCTGCCACGAAATTTGAAAAGTGGTACGAGGGCTGGAACGGGGTCCACTCAGCCTCGGGAGGTCAAATGAGTAGAGGTGGGTTCGATTCCCACCTCAGCTATCCTGGAAGTGGTTTTCCGTGGTTTCCCACTTCTCCTCCAGGCGAATGCCGGGATGATACCTAACTTAAGGCCACGGCCGCTTCCTTCCCTCTTCCTTGCCTATCCCTTCCAATCTTCCCCTCCCTCCACAAGGCCCCTGTTCAGCATAGCAGGTGAGGCCACCTGGGCGAGGTACTGGTCATACTCCCCAGTTGTATCCCCCGACCAAGAGTCTGAAGCTCCAGGACACTGCCCTTGAGGCGGTAGAGGTGGGATCCCTCGCTAAGTCCGAGGGAAAAACCGAACCTGGAGGGTAAACAGATGATGATGATGATGATGATGTTGAACTGGTTTGAGGTGTGGTGTCGGGTAGGGGTTATATTTAATCGTACCACTTCATTACACACATTTCCATCAGTTTATCTCCATTCCACGCCTTGGCTGAAATGATGTTCGGTTCAGAGAGATCAGAGTTCAATTCCAGGCAGGGCTGGGTATTTTAGCCACGTGTACTGAATTCTTCTGGTTCGTTGGCTGGTGTTTGTTTTTCTTAATATACACATCTTCTCAACCTCTTGAGAGCCAAGACCTGACCAAGTGAAACAAAATTTATTTTACTTTCTCTCATAACAAATATTGGCATTAGTCCAGCCCCACAGTTTATCAAATAGACTTCACGTGCTCAAGGAGCAGGGAATGAGAAACACGATGTCTCAAGATCCTGTTATGAAGTAACAACTAAAATACTCCATTGATACATCAACAGAAGTTCATAGGTGGCTGAATAAAAGGATATAAAGGAACCAACGAGTCCTCCATCATTCACTGAAAGGAACCTTCCGTGCACAATCTCCTACCGTCCTTTGAATCTAGCTCCTAATGCATCGGATCCGTGTTGGTGGATTTTTGAAGACGGGAAATTCCAGTACATGGCATATTTCGACAAGTTAAATAAACTCTAGAGAGTTTGACTCTCAGTCATTCGGTGTTCATTCGGAAAAATATATCTCGATATGCTTATCCCACTACATGGCGATCTTTGTTTCGTTACCAGAAGATAAAAGAGGCGTCGTCACTTGTTAGTGAGTATGGAACCTAGTAATTCGTACAAATGTGGCGTTAACTGGAAGAGACTTGCATTTGGATGAAAATACGAAATTTATTATTATTATTGTTATTATTCAGCCTCCGTGGCTAAGGCGGCAGCGCGCCGGACTCTGAACGCTGGGTTCCGTGGTTCAAATCTCTGTCACTCCATGTGAGATTTGTGCTGAACAAAGCGGAGGTGAGACAGGTTTTTCTCCGGCTGCTCCGGTTTTCCCTGTCATATTTCATTCCAGCAACATTCTCTAATATCATTTCATTTCATCTGCCAGTCATTAATCATTGCCCCAGAGAAGTGCGACAGGCTTCGGGGGCCAGCAAAATTCCTATCCTCGCCGCTAGATGGGAGCACCATTCATTCCATTTCTGACCCGGTCGAATGACTGGAAACAGGCTGTGGATTTTCATTATTATTATTATTATTATTATTATTATTATTATTATTATTATTATTATTATTTATTTTGCACACTTTCGTCGTAATTATATTCAAGAAATTGTACAGATGTCCGCCTCTGTGGTGTAGTGGTTAGTGTGATTAGCTGGCACCCCCGGAGGTCCGGGTTCGATTCCCGGCTCTGGCACGAAATTTGAAAAGTGGTACGAGAGCTGGAACAGGGTCCACTCAGTCTCGGGAGATCAACAGAGTAGAGGTGGGTTCGATTCCCACCTCAGCCATTCTGGAAGTGGTTTTCCGTGGTTTCCCACTTCTCGTCCAGGCAAATGCCGGGATGGTACCTATCTTAAGGCCACGGCCGCTTCCTTCCCTCTTCCTTGTCTATCCCTTCCAATCTTCACATCCCCCGCGCAAGGCCCCTGTTCAGCATAGCAGGTGAGGCCGCCTGGGCAAGGTACTGGTTATCCTCCCCAGTTGTATCACCCGACCCAATGTCTCACGCTCCAGGACACTGCCGTTGAGGCGGTAGAGGTGGGATCCCTCGCTGAGTCCGAGGGAAAAGCCAACCCTGGAGGATAAACAGATTAAGTCGAAGAAGAAGAAGAAGAAGAATTGTACAGATTTCAGGAAATCAAAGCAAAAAAAAACCTTAATTTACACTACATTTTTACGCAGAATTTGAATCCATAAATTTCCGAACAATTCCTGTCTTGGCAATGACCACTGTCTTATGGATGGTCTTGTAGCTGTTGGTGTTGACATCCAAATTCTTCAGTCCTTCCACCACAGTTTTCGGTATAGCAGCTGTACTCGAAATGATGATTGGTACAATTATCACCTCTTCATTGTGCCATAGTCTTTGAATCTTTTCTACCAGTGGTATATACTTGTTGATTTTCACAGTATATTTTTCATGGAGGTTCCCGATATTCGGCACAGCTATGTCGATCTGAACGGTACGTTTTACTTACTTCTCTAACACCACTATATCCGATCTGTTGTGGATAGTCGTCTTATCCGTGATAATGGTTCGGTCCCACTACATTTTAATATCGTAATTTTTAGTAGAGTTTGAGTGTTGTACTTAAAATAGGGAAGTCCTTCATCAACCAGTCTGTATTTAATAACAAGTTCTTGGAGTAAAATCTTGGCAACGGACTCGTGGCGTTCCTTATAGTCCCTTCCTGAGAATTTTGGGCATCCGGAAGTAACACGAGGGATGGCTTGTTCCTTTTATTATTATTATTATTATTATTATTATTATTATTATTATTAGGCGAGGCTGTAATCTTTCACCTTTGCTGTTCGTAGTTTACATGGATCATATGCTGAAAGATATAAAATGGCAGGGAGATATTCAGTTAGGTGGAAATGTAGTAAGCAGTTTGGCCTATGCTGACGACTTGGTCTTAATGGCAGACTGTGCCGAAAGACTGCAGTCTAATATCTTGGACTTGAAAATAGGTGCAAGGAGAATGGTATGAAAATTAGCCTCTCGAAGACTAACTTGATGTCAGTAGGTAAGAAATTCAACAGAATTTAATGTCTGATTGGTGATAGGCCTACAAAGCTAGAACAGGTCGATAATTTCAAGTATTTAGGTTGTGTGTTCTCCCAGGATGGTAATATAGTAAGTGAGATTGAATCAAGGTGTAGTAAAGCTAATGCAGTGAGCTCGCAGTTGCAATCAGCAGTATTCGGTAAGATAATAATAATGTTATTTGTTTTACGTCCCACTAACTACTCTTTTACGGTTTTCGGAGACGCCGAGGTGCCGGAATTTAGTCCCGCAGGAGTTCTTTTACGTGCCAGTAAATCTAACGACACGAGGCTGTCGTATTCGAGCACCTTCAAATACCACCGGACTGAGCCAGGATCGAACCTGCCAAGTTGGGCTAAGAAGGCCACCGCCTTAACCGTCTGAGCCACTCAGCCCGGCTATTCTGTAAGAAGAAAGTCAGCTGCCAGACGAAACTATCCGTACATCGGTCTGTTTTCAGACCAACTTTGCTTTACGGAAGCGAAAGCTGGGTGGACTCAGGATATCTTATTCATAAGTTAGAAGTAACAAACATGAAAGTAGCAAGAATGATTGCTGGTACAAACAGGTGGGAACAATGGCAGGAGGGTACTCGGAATGAGGAGATAAAGGCTAATTTAGGAATGAACTCGATGGATGAAGCTGTGCACATAAACCGGCTTCGGTGGTGGGGTCATGTGAGGCGAATGGAGGAGGATAGGTTACCTAGGAGAATAATGGACTCTGCTATGAAGGGTAAGAGAAGTAGAGGGAGACCAAGACGACGATGGTTAGACTCGATTTCTAACCATTTAAAGATAAGATGTATAGAACTAAATGAGGCCACAACACTAGTTGCAAATCGAGGATTGTGGCAACGTTTAGTAAATTCACAGAGGCTTGCAGACTGAACGCTGAAAGGCATAACAGTCTGTAATGATAATGTATGTATGTATATTATTATTATTATTATTATTATTATTATTATTATTATTATTATTATTATTATTATTATTATTACTCTATTCTTAGTTTATTATCTTCGGAGCTGTTAGGCTCTCGTTTGTTCATATGTTGTCAATTTATTTCTCTTTCATCCCTGTGCTGGAAGGCGCACTGCCAACCGAATATAGTTTAGCCACATATCAGCCCTCATGACATTAATAAATCTCTCGTAGAACCAGAAAATGAACCCGAGCATCCGAGGATGGCAACCAATGCTAAACATTACGCTATGGAGCCGGGCAGTGCGAAGCAGTAACCAGTTCTATGCACTTACTGAATAAATGCCTGTGCTATTGGAACGTCTTTTATGTACATTTTAATTACTACTTCCGCCTCCATGGCCGAACGGTGATCAACTTGGTCCTCAGGTTCGATTCCCAGTCGGATCGAGACAATGTAATGTCATTGCCGCCTCAAACCTACCTATAACTCACTTACCACACATTACTATTCTCTACGTCAGGCTCCATTGCTAAATGGTTAGCGTGCTGCCCTTTTATCCAGAAGGTCCCGGGTTCGATTCCCGGCCGGGTCGGGGATTTTAACCTTCATTGGTTAATTCCAATGGCTCGGGGGCTGGCTGTGTGTGCCGTCTTCAGCATTAGAATGCATCACAGGTAGGGCCCCATTCTCATAGACATGCAGGTCGCCTATACGGCGTCAAATCGAAAGACCTGCACCCGGCCTCCCCGGAGGCCACACGCCATTATTATTACTATTATCTACAACAGAAGCAAGCAGTTTTTGGCACGGTACATACCAGTAGAACGTGCTGCGTACCTTCCTCGAAGTAACGTACCTGTCTCTTACCAGGAGAACCCTGATTAGATTCCCTGCTAAGTCAAGGATGTGTACCTGGATCTGAGGGCTGATTCGAGGTCCACTCTGCCTACGGAACTACAACTGAGGAGCTATCTGACAGTGAAATAGCGGCCCCGGTCTAGAAAGCCAATAATAACAGCCGAGGGGATTCGTTGCTCCATGCGGTTTGGTTTAAGAAGAAGCAGAAGAAGAAGATGAACTTCCCTCTACCATTTTCTACGTCTCCCTCTCTTTCATTCATTCTCATCCTCATTCTCCATCTTCATCACCCTCTTTCCCACATAATACTCTTTCGTTCTCGTAACCTAGATAATGAATACTCAAGTGTATTGGAAATATTGTATAGCTATACAAGGTACCGTACATAAAATAACGACACGACTCGACGCGGTGAAATGAAATGAAATGTCGTATGGCTTTAAGTGCCGGGATATCCCAGGACGGGTTCGGCTCGCCAGGTGCAGGTCTTTCTATTTGACACCCGTAGGTGACCTGCGCGTCGTGATGAGGATGAAATGATGATGAAGACAACACATACACCCAGCCCCCGTGCCATTGGAATTAACCAATTAAGGTTAAAATCCCAGACCCGGCCGGGAATCGAACCCGGGACCCTCTGAACCGAAAGCCAGTACGCTGACCGTTCAGCCAACGAGTCGGACACTCGACGCGGTAGTAGTTTAAAAGACTGTAAAACCTTCAACTTTTAAATAAAGGTTTAGATTCTCTGACTATCGACGATAGAAAATGTCTTCCGAGCCTATAAACAATCACCACACAGTTCATCTCTTTATGTTAAACTATCTCTATCGGCCACTGACCCGAACAGTAATTTCGAATTTGAGTTCTGGGTGATCCTTCTGCCTTGACGGAAATTAGTTTGTGAAAAAATTGGAGCAAACAGGATTCTTCTTCTTCTGCTTTCCCACATCTGTAGATTCAATGAAGTGAACATCGTAGCACATGCGGATTTGGCCCTGTTTTACGGCAGGATGCCCTTGCTGACATATAAGGAGAGATGAAGTTACTATTGCGTGTTTCTGTGTTGGTTGGTAGTGTGTTGTCTGAATATTAAGAAGAGAGTGTTGGGAGAGACACAAATACCCAGTCCGCGAGCCAGAAGTATTAATGAGAGGCCACTGAAATCCCCGGCCGGAAGTAGAACTCGGGACCCTCTGAACAGAAGGGCAGTACGCTTATCATTTATCCAAGGAGTCAAACATCATTGGCTTCAATATGAAATGAGAAATTATTCACATTACATCTGCAGCGTTGACTCAGGCTGTCGTTAAGATTAAAAATATTAGATCGGGGGCTTTCACCAGATGTGAGAGCCAGTCTCTCCGACGATAAATGGCGAGCAGGTGTTCGGAGCTGAATTCTTAGGATACAGTGACAAATAAGCACCCTGCTGAGACGGTACAGGGTAACTCGTAATCGACATCCATCTGAGTTTGTGGTGCTTGAACGGAGAGGCACTTAAGAGCTCTAAGAAGGAACAGAAGAAGGAAGAAGATGGTGAATGGAAATCAAAACCATCACGGAAACGTTTGCAGTGATAAATTTCCCGGATTTACAGTTGAGTGGAAGCTTTCTTGCTTGCGGGAAAGAATATACGAATTGATGTCACCTCTTCGACTTGATGATAATCACAATTTAATCACATATATACAGTATAGTATTTAATGATTTTAAAACTGTCAGCGTACAGTCTGCAAGCCTAGGTGACTTAACTATAACTAAGCAAGTGGCTGCGAGGTTTGGATTACGTAGTTATCAATTTGCGTTCTGGAGATAGTGGGTTCGAAGTCCACTGTCGGTAGGCAAGAAGATGTGTTATCGTGGTTTCCCATTTCCACACGAGGCAAATACTGAGGCAAATACTGAGGCAAAAAACGTCCCTTCCTTCTCACTCCTAGCCCTTTGCTTTCCCCTCGCCGTCATAAGACCTATCTCCCTCAGTGCAAATTGTAAAAAAGGCGAAAAATATTCGATTCCACAATCCATCCTCTATCTTCAGCTAACTCTAGGAGGTCGTTCAGTTCTACACCACTTATTATTAAAACTGAGTCTAAATATAGCACTCTTGGTTTTCCTCCGTATCTCTTACCTTCCAAGGTAACGTATCCTCATCAATTCGTATCGTATGAACCCACCACCGAAGACGGTTTTCATCCAGCGAGTTCATTCATAACCATAACCTCCAGCCAATGTGCCCACCACTATGCACCTAAATCATTCCCGATACCTTCTTGTCTATTAATTCAAACTTATGAGTAAGATATCCTTTATTTAAGGGTGTATTTTGTAAGCTCTGTAAGATAGATAACAACCATTTCATGCTATTTATAGCCTCTACAGAAAGTTATTCTTATTGCTGTAACTGAAGGATGTACCTATTAGGATAATAATAATAATAATAATAATAATGATAATTTAATCCGACATTAAAATGTACTTGAGCCGGGTTGAGTGGCTCAGGCGGTTGAGGCACTGGCCTTTCGACCCCAACTTGGTGGTATTTGAAGGTGCTCAAATACGTCAGCCACGTGTCAGTAGATTTACTAGCACGTAAAAGAATTTCTGCAGGACAAAATTCCGACAACTCGACATCTCCGAAAACCAACAAAAGTAGTAAGTGGAACGTAAAAACATTATTATTATTATTATTATTATTATTATTATTATTATTATTACAATGTGATTGCTATGAGAGACGGAATAATACACATGTGATTAATACGCATTTGTAAGGCAGAGCACATAGCGAAATTTCAAGTGATATGACATCCGTAGGCCCACAGATGATTTCTGAAGATTGCTACCGAAAACATTATTACGGTTGTTACAAACTGTTCTTGAAGTTGTTTTTCCAGTTTATATATTGCCCTCTGTCCACCTCTGTTGTGTAGTGGTTAGTGTGATTAGATGCCAATCCTGGAGGTCCGAGTTCGATTCCTAACGCTGGCACGAAATTCAAAAATTGTTACAAGGACTGAAACGGAGTTCACTCAGCCTCGGGAGGTCAACTGAGTAGATGGGGGTCGATTCCTACTTCGGCCATCCTGGAAGTGGTTTTCCGTTGTTTCCCACTTCCTTTCCAGGTAAATGCCGGGACGGCCGCTTCCTTCCATCTTCCTTGTCTATTCCTTCCAAACTTCCCATTCTCCACAAGGCCTCTGTTGAGCACAGCAGGTGAGGCCGCCTGTGATAAGTACGGGTTCTCCTGTTCAATTGTATCCCTGACCAAATATCTGACGCTCTAGGACAGTTCCCGTGAGGTGGTAGAGGTCGGATCCGTCGCTGATTCTGGGGGTCTGGGAGGGGAGGGGGGCAAACCTGGATGGCAAACTCCACTTTACAAATCCCTTGGAAATTGTTCCCCTGGCTCCGAACACGAAGCCTGTTACGGTGGTTCCATCGTCGTTATATAAACTTTGAAAGAAGGGAATTTCTGGCTCATACATATTCTCTGTCGTTCTCGTCAGGCTGCGAAATAGAGTTTTCAAATCGAATTATAGGATCTATTATTTCAGCTGAACTTCAGCTGCGGTTGATGACGGCTATGTGTATGCGATGATTGCTATCCCCTTCTGGACTTCCTCGTAGACCTCAGTTTTCTTGGCTCTCAGGTAAAATCATCGGGACCTCTGAGAACTCCTGTATGTAAATATAATTGTCCATACGCATCATGAAATAACAAAGCCATATTTGAAACGGTGCTGTTGAAATTAGAAATTAGAATTGATTTTCGAAAACTTAATTCCATCATCAATTTAATTATATGTAATATTTACAATTTCATTTTCATAAAAAATATGCTATGGGACCTTTTGTTTTAATATGCAAAGAAAGAAAGAAAGAAAGAAAAAAGAATGAAAAGAAAGAAGGAAAGAAAGAACCGTTACTGTAATTATTTGCTGGATGAACATTCGTTTGTAATCTGTTTTCCCTCCAGGTTCGGTTTGTCCCTCGGACTCAGCGAGGGATCCCACCTCTACCGCCTCAAGGGCAGTGTCCTGGAGCTTCAGATTCTGGGTCTGCGTATACAACTGGGGAGGATGACCAGTACCTCGCCCAGGCGGCCTTACCTGCTATGCTGAACAGGGGCCTTGTGAGGGGATGGGAAGAGTGGAAGGGATAGACAAGGAAGAGGGAAGGAAGCGGCCGTGGCCTTAAGTTAGGTACCATCCCGGCATTTGCCTGGAGGAGAAGTGGGAAACCACGGAATACCACTTCCAGGATGGCTGAGGTGGGAATCGAACCCACCTCTACTCAGTTGACCTCCCGAGGCTGAGTGGACCCCGTTCCAGCCCTCGTACCACTTTTCAAATTTCGTGGCAGAGCCGGGAATCGAACCCGGGCCTCCGGGGGTGGCAGCTAATCACACTAACCACTACACCACAGAGGCGGACTGCTGGATGAACATAATTTTTTTTAAACTGGTATATTCTTGTATAAGATTCCTGGACATCTGTCAGTGTGAGGCTAGTACTAAACTGGAACTGTACAGAGCGCTCAGGGCAGTGTCGCGTATCGGAGAGCGACAAGTGACACACATGCTCCATCAAAAATCTAAACAATATTTTCAGCGATAGATTTATTCCAAATCTTTTTCATGGTCTTTATCAGGGCGAGAAATATTGTTTCCTCCCCTCGCCATGACAACCTCATCTTTAAATGGATCTTACGGATGATCTGCTAGCTATGGATCTTTCTACCATCTGAATTAAAACTGCTTCCCCTTCTTCACTTCGTCCGAGCAGTAAAGAAATTGTTTATGTAAATAGAAACCCATATGTTATGTATATAACTTGTATAAACTAGAAAATAAAAAATTGTGTGTCCAAGTACAGCTGAATGCGGGTGAATGTGTATCTGTGCGGGTTTGGGACTGGAGTGACTGAGTATGAGCTCGGGAGAGTGTGTATTAGTGAAGGTGTGAATAACTGGATCCTTTTACTCTTAATATGTATATCATAAATCAAGATGTTTATTATTCTAAGAGCACATTGTTTGAGCTGTAGGTATGTACATTTACAATTTTATAAATAACTGTAAATATTAAATAGAGTTCATGCAAAATATTCATCAGGGAATGGCGGCATTTCCGTCTATGTGGAACTTTCCTTTTTTCCCTTCCCTGGACTTAACATGTACAATTTGAGGCAAATATTATTAATAACAATAATAATGATAGCAATAATAAATAATAACAATAATAATTTCCCGAACATTTAACTGTAGTCCATAGTTCCTTTTGAAACCTATTTCCACGTGTTCCTTCAATTCCCTTATAATTATGATTACTATTATAAATGCTTTCTGAAATTGCGGCAACTTTTTAATATTATATTGGCTAAAAATTAACTCATTTTTGTCTATCTGTTAGGTCATTAGCCTGAAGGCTCGCTTGATCCTGAAACAGCACTCTCGTTTCATCCTGAAAGAGCACTACCAAAAGTTATGTGGTTGTAGGGAAACACCGATATCCGCTGCCATTTCTTGATGGATACAGTACTTTTGTATCCATCCCTTGGCACAGGCCAGAGCAAAGTGTAACATTCACCGAAGTCCCTATCTCATCCATGGCTGTGACAATATGGAAGCTGCTGGGGTATGGGTGGTCCTGAGTAATGACATTCAGAACACGACTAGTGCATCTGAGTGTTATGAAAGGTGTTGCTCATAGGGTCAGTCGTGCTGCAGTAGCACTTTCTGACCCAGTGAGGAAAGCAATGGCAAACTACCTCACTCCTCATCTTGCCTAGTACGCCTCATTTTAGTGCTGCCATTGGTTTTTGCGGTTTCCTTATAACCACATAACCTTTGGTGGTGCTATTTGAGAATCCAACCAGCCTCTGGGCTGATGACCTAACAGACAGTGCCAAAATGAGTTATATTTGGCAAGAGTGAGATAGTTTGCCATTGCTTTCTTCACTGGGCCATACATTGCTATTTCAGCATGGCCAGCCATATGAGTAGCTCTTTTCAAAAACATCAGACGCACTGGTTGTGCTCTGAACGTCATTACTCAGTACCACCCCTATCCCAGCAGGTTCCTTTCTGCCACAACCTGAGACTGAAACTTCTAGCCTGTGCTAAGAGACAGATGTAAAAGTATTGCGTCAATAAGGAAATGACAACGTCGTCGTCATCATCATCATCATCAACAACAACAACAACAACAACATCGGTTTACAGTCTTGAGACGAATCAGTTGCCACAAAACATTTTTAGATTATTCTGTCAACAAAGCCTTCTGCCCCATTTCTCATGGAATTGGAATGGCGCATTGTGATCCCACCATGCAAGACGACGGATACGGACGGCGCGAATGATTGATCTCCGTTGGTTCACGGTGTGTAGAACTCTGGTACTTGACATCTTATCTCTTCACATCATATTTATCATCTTACGATACCACCACATTTCAAAGGCTTCAAGATGGCTCTTTAATTTTCCTTTAGTATCCACGTTCCACAGCCATACAACGCAACTGCCCATACAAAAGCTTATAGCTAGAGCCCGGATTTCCATGCACTATCAAATCCCAAAATATGCATGCATTCATGCGCTATCGTGTGCTAAAACATGCACAATAAACTGGAAAATATGCACCATCAAATAATCTTCCTACGTCACAAGAAGTGACAGGTTCATACTTAAATGAAGACATTTAGGACGAAGTATATCTGAAGTTATATCTTTTAAGAAAATAACTTAGAAATTCCTTTCCCTAAATCCATTTAGATATGAGATCTCTTCCTATACTTTCAACAGGTGGCATGTCACGAACACTTCACAGCATAGTACAACACTAAATTACAATTTGAAGCGTATTAGCGTGCTGCTTTCCAACTTCATTCTTTTCTCGATTATTTTGACCTCAGACGTTTGACCAGTGGGAGTTCGGGGTAGGAAATTCCAGGAAAACAAAACAGGATTCTTTCAATAACGCAGCGTCATAGAAGTGTGATTCAAGTTTTGACTTCTTCGTCTAACATAGACGAATAAAAAGGAATAGCCGTCACTTAGTAGTGCAAAATTTAGGGTTCAGTGTTTACTGGGACACCTTATTTCGAAGGATTAGAGCGTTCGACGCGGAGATCTTCCCGTTTATGTCAATGTTTACTCAAGCAACAGATAATAAAGTGCTTAGCTAACGGGATTATAGGACTTCTATGCACCTAACTTTGGTAGTCAAGTAGTATGCCACGAATACAAGGTAGACGTTCGGCCTCGAATTCTGCGAACCAATGTTCAAAAAAAGCACTACCATTCAAGTTAACATAATAGGATATGTGTCAAAGTCAGGGGAAAAGTCAATATAATCCAGTTTAAAATGTCCAACTATTCGCTATTAAATCCAAAATTTTCAAAATTTGCATTGTGCATGAATTTTCTCCCAAAACGGCCAACACATGCACGGAAAAAGTACGGTTATTTGAAACATTTTAGTCATTAAACGAATATTTGCAAAGTTTCAGAAGTGTAAGCAGCTTATTTAGGAACATGCAGTTGCATGGAAATCAAGGTCGTACTTACAGCATTCTTATTCGGATTAAGTTCATTGGTACACAGTAATCTCCTCTTGTGCCTCAGCAATACGGCATTCAACTTCAGTGGTACGCCTTCCATCCTCTGTAATCTTCTTACCTATGTAAGTAAAAGGCTTGACTTATGCAGGCCTATATCTGAATCATCATTCCCAAAGCGAAGATATTTTGGGAATTTCTAGACTGTCATTCATTTTGTCTTTGAGGAGTTTATTTTCATACCGTATTTCTGCACTATTGTTGTAACTCATGACAGCATTGCCTGCAAGGTAGATTGGATGCCAGCTAGAATGGCCTGATCATCTGCAAACTTAATTTCTTGTTCGTGTATTCCATTGACTTTTACTCCTAAACTTGTGCTGTCTAGAATTTCTGCCATCATCAACTCGTCCTAAAATCCTTCTACATGTATTCCGCAATCTGCCCAAGCTTCCGATCGCCTCCTTCGCGTGTCTGTCAACATCTGTTCTCCATCAGTTAGAACTAGACCGGTGACAGTATGGTGCCAATATCTCAAAAACGGTTCGGGTTTAGGGCAGCCATAAAAAGTGGTTTTCGAGATTTGTTCCTCGCGTCGTAAGGCTTTGTCTCGTCTTTGTACAAAAAGTTATGTATTTCCCCACGTTATGCTATTACGGCAAATAGTCTAAGTCGATGACAGAAGCTGAATTTTGAACAATTTTTCCTTAGAGCACTTGTAGGGAAAATATCATCTGCAAACTTACTTTCTTGCATGTGTATTCCATTTTTACTCCTAAACTTGTTAAATGTTCCTAATTTCAGCTTTCCACGTATTTTGGTACTTTTTGTTTTTTTTTTCTGGATTGGGTAGCTCTGGTTAGTGACAAAATTATTGGTCTGGATTGGTTAGGTCCCGTTAGTGAAAAAACCATTGGTCTGGATTGGATAGGTGCGGTTAGTGACAGAACTATTGTTCTGTATTGAGTAGCTCCGGCTAGTGACAAAACCATTAGTCTGGATTGGTTAGGTCCCGTTAGTGAAAAAACCATTGGTCTGGATTGGATAGGTCCGGTTAGTGACAGATTTATTGGTCTGGATTGGATAGGTCCGGTTATTGACAGAAAAGATTGTTAGGTCCGGTTACTGACAAAACCATTGATCTGGATTAGATAGGCCTGGTTAGTGACAAAAAAAATTGTCTGGATTGGATAGGTCCGGTTAGTGATAGAACTATTGGTCTGCATTGGGTAGCTCCGGCTAGTGACAAAACCATTGGTCTGGATTGGTTAGGTGCGGTTAGTGACAGAACTATTGTTCTGTATTGAGTAGCTCCGGCTAGTGACAAAACCATTGGTCTGGATTGGATAGGTCAGGTTAGTGACAGAAAAGATTGGTAGGTCCGGTTACTGACAAAACCATTGGTCTGGATTAGATAGGTCTGGTTAGTGACAAAACCATTGGTCTGGATTGGATAGGCCCGGTTAGTGAAAAAACTATTGGTCTGTATTGGTTAGGTCCGATTAGTGACAAATCTACTGGTCTGGATAGGCCCCGTTAGTGACAAAACCAATGAATTGAGATTTTCTCTGAGTGTTGGTAAACGTCATGGGATGTCCTTACCATAGAGAATGGTTTAAAATATTCCTTAAAATTTTTCTTTTCTTTCTTTTCTATTAATCAATGATCTGCCCCAATGATGAGCATTTCAGATGTGTATAGTACTTTAGGCATGATTTATTTATTTGTTATTATTGTTATTTTATAATTTGCTTTTCGTCACACCGACATTGACACACATAGGTTTTATTGCGATAATGGGATAGGAGTCGGAAGGACGCGGCCGTGGCATTAATTAAGGTACAACACCAGCATTGAAAGTGGTGTGAACATGGGAAACCACGGAAAACCACATTCAGGGCTGCCGACAGTGGGGTTCGAACCCACTATTTCTCGAATTCAAACTCATAGCTGCACACTCCTTACCGCATGGACAATTCGCTCGGTAAACTAGTTCTTCATCGAGATGTTTGCTTCGAGACGTGCGAGGAAAAAAAATTAAACAACAAATTCTCCATTTCCAGATTTACTTACTCATATAAAACAGTTCATTTCAAGTTTTTTGTTCAGTTTTTGCTGTAATAACAGATAGTAAAGGTATCTTTACAAAATCCTAAATAAGAGTAGAATTGTGTTACCAGGCAAACTTATATAAGTGCTAAGGGATGATGTATATTTTCCTGCGTAATTTGTAAAGTTATAACTGTAAAGAAGTTTCTGGAAATTGGTTAATTAGGCCTGATAAATAACCGGACGTTCCATTAAAGTATTCGTTGACAGTCATATTGCAGCTATAATTGAGTTTCGTTTGTAGTCAGCAGAGCACCGAGATTAATGACGAAGTTGACCTGATTCACGTTCTGACTATCGGAGTTAACAACCCCGCTTATGATTGCAGTGATACATTTATTAACTGATGAGTAAGGAATCGCCCTATGCATGAGGTATATTAATGCCTATCCAGCTGTTGTGAGGTGTAGGTCAAAGATATTTCTGAAAACTGTTGCGGAAGGTGCAAGCACAACTTAACTCGCAGTCCAAGTGGGTCGCCTGACACGTGGACCCAAGCTAACACACAAGCTGCTGTACCCAGGGGTTCTTCATTCTAGTGAAGTGTGTTGGGGAAGGCTTCTCAAAAGAAAGATCCCGAGATATCAGAACGACTCGTAGGAAGTAGCAACATTCTCCGAGAACTTACCAGCGGCATTATGAGATATTAGTCACATTACCTTGATGAACTATGGATGCCATTCGATATCACCAAATACGGGTAGCATTAAAAGTTCTCTAAGTCATTTCCCTAAGAAGTTACTACGGGTACTATGATACCTGTTGTTGTTTAAAGTGGCCTAATATCTAGGTCATCGGACCTGGGTACTATGAAGGAGTCATTAGTTATAATGAGAGATCAGTAATCATTTCACTACGCAGTCACTCTAGTTACAACGACAGGTTACTAATAGTTTCCGTAAGTATTGACTTCAGTTAAAATGCTAGATAATTAATCGCTTCTGTAACTAGTCACTGGGCAGATCACTAATTGTTTCTCTAAGAAGTCACTTCATTTACAATGACAGATCAGTAATAATTTCCCTAAGTAGTCAATTTAGTTACAATGAGAGGTCACTGATTGTTTCCCTAAGTTGTCTCTTCAGTTACAACAAGAGGTCACTAATTGTTTCTCTAAATCCTCTCTTTAGTTAAGACGAGAGGTCACAAATTGTTTCCCTAGGTTGTCACTTTTCTTTTTACAACAAGGGGTAGCCAATCATTTTCCTAAGTAGTTACTTTACTTACAATGACCGATCACTAGTCGTGTCCCTAAGTTGTCACCTTCGTTACAACAAGAGGTCACGATTTCTCCCCTTAGTGGTCACTTTAGTTACAACGAGAGATCACGAATTGTTCCTGTAAGTTGTCACCTTAGTTACAACAAGGGGTCACTATTTTCTCCCTAAAAGGTAACTTTAGTTACAACAAGAGGTCTCGGATTGTTCCCATAAGTTGTCAACTTAGTTACAACAAGGGGTCACTATTTTTCCCTAAGTTGCCACTTTAGTTAGAAGAGGTCACTAATTATTTCCTTAAGTTGTCACTTTTGCTACAACAGGAGGTCATTAATTGTTTTCCTACGTAGTGACTTTAGTTACAAGTACAGATCACTAATCGTCCCTCTGAGTAGTCACTTTAATTACAGCGGTAGACCACTAGTAGTTTTCCTGAGTGTTTGCTTGAGTTGCAATGACAGAACACTTTTAGAAAGGAATATCGGTTTACGACCGTGTCGGGGTAAATACTAGCCTTACATTCGGCACAGGGTGGGTTCAAAACCCACCACCGGTAGCCCTGAAAACGATTTTACCGTAGTCATCCCTCTTTTTACAAAAGGAAAATACTGAAGTTCAGTCTTAATTCTACAATGCCCAGCATGGCATCAGAGAATGCATTAGAAAAATGGAATGGTGACAGTTTTCCGAAGTAGTCGATTTAGTTGCAATGAAAGCGGTGGGAAATCACAAAAGGTACAGATCAAATGTTATTCCACACCAGATCTTTTGGTTTTTACCCACATCAAGAAGTCATGACAGACCATCCTTTTAGAAAGGAATATCGGTTTACGACCGTGTTAGGGTAAGCACTACCCTTGCATTCGGCACAAGGTGGGTTCAAAATCCACCAACGGTAGTCCTGAAAACGATTTTCCCGTACTTATCCCTCTTTTTACAAAAGGAAAATACTGAAGTTCAGTCTTAATTCTACAATGCTCAGCATAGCATCAGAGAATGCATTAGAAAAACAGAATGGTGACAAATTTTTCCTTTGAGAAAATCAAATTTTCGTAAATATGTCTTTCATTAAACGAGACGATAGCAGTTAATTTATTTGCATCTAACGAATAGTTTTCGAGACACATCTGAATGGAACTTGGTAACGATAAGTGTAGAATTAAATGCATGGAAAGGGGAAACAGGCTCAGATCCTATGAAATTGACACGAATGAAATAATCCATTCTCTAGAGATTTTCTGTCCGTGGTTGGGGCAGTAGAATGCACCCACTATACACTCTGACTGTCGTAAAAGAGTAATTCAAATGGGCTCTAAACTATTTTGCGTGGGGTTTGTCCACGAGGCCTCTAGCTGAGTGTAGAATTTCTTCCACGTTCTTGTTTTAATGAGTGAAAGAAAGCGTTTATTCTATGTATCGTGTCTTTCCTTGTGTAGTCATGTTACAAGGCCAATATAAGGAAAATGTCGGGCTATGAAGTTCGGTATCACTGCTACCTTTGTCTAATTTACTATCAAGGTTATTCATTTATTAACAAAGAAAACATTCAAAAATTAAGGTTCCTAGAAGGAAACGCTGGTAATTTCACGATTAAAAAAGCCTAAAAACTTAGAGCTTAAAAGAAACATTGTTTACGCCCACGGGGAGTCTCTTACAACGTGGGCTGCACCGTTAATCTCCAGAGCATCATCCACTTTACTAGACATGAATATGCTTTACTCAACCCACTACATCGTCAAGAGGTATATGAACGCATAAAAGAGCACTATAGACCACTAATAATGATAATGAGGTATAATTTTTCAGGCTAGCGGTTGGGAAGTTATATCGTCCCTAGTGCATCATCACTGCATTGCCGTACAAATGAGGCTCGCAGTGATGTCTCAATGGTGCACTAGCCGTCATCGTCTTGGAAAGTTATGGCAATGCAAGTCACATCCCTCACTGGGACCTAACACTGGTAATTTCACGATTGTAAAACCTGAAGATCTCGAATTATTCGCAACTGGAGAAATTAACTCAAAGATTTCTTTCTGAGAACTTACATTAAGTTCTGATACAAAAATAAAGTCCAGTGCTCATTAACACGATAATTATTCAATTCCTTGCCCTTAAATATCCTTCCTCGGACATAAAAGCTCAGGCAACAGAGGCAATATTGTTCTTGCGGACAGTGTGTTATCAATTTTACAAATCTATGGACTGCACATCTAGATAAAATAAAATAAAACTTGTAATATTAATAAACAAGAGAACCAAAATACTCCGTATCCAAGAGGTACGAAAGGATCTAGAAGAAATCGGAATACAGCAACCAGAGATCTACAAAAATGTGACTTTTAAATAAAAATTCGGGCTTGCAAATGTTTTCAGGACAGAACTAGGCCTAGAGCAAAATTATCATGGACGGAAGAATGAAACGATTGCAAAGTATAAGAACGAAAGAATACTGGGCAAGCAGAAATACCGGAAGAAATGAAGCAGAAGAAAATTAACGTGGTCTTCAGATGACCAAGACGAAAAGAATAAAGATAAGAAGTAAACAATTTTCTCTTGCTTTTAGAAAACTCATGTACTGTATTCTATGTATTCTATGTATTTATTTATTTATTTATTTATTTATTTATTTATTTATTTATTTATTTATTTATTTATTTATTTATTTATTTGGCTTTTAGTTGAATAGACGTTTCCATCCACTTACAGAACGTTTTGGTTAGTTCTTTCGAGTTGTACAAATATCTTTAAATTTAAAACCTTACCCCTTATTCTAAAAAAATACTAAAATATACAGTCCTTATGATCGATGTACAGTAGTAAGCGTGTATTTATATGCTTAATGTCTCTACAAATAAACATTGCGAACGGAATATGTTGCTTTACGTCGCACCAACACAGATAGGTCTTATGGCTAGAACGGAATAAATGGCTATAGTCTAAGAACTAAGATTGCACATATTAATGAGATACAACTGTGGGTAAATATTCAGGTCTGCCCTTTTAGTGAATTCCCTTGTGGCTGAGCGTATAAATATACTCTCATCTTCAAATGCGTCCACTTTTGCCATTTATTAATTAGCTGACACGTTCTGTTTAATGCTTAGTTCAGTGCTGGATCATTTAAATGATAAATTTTAATTATTTATGTTAATTTCAGAGAGTGCATATAGGTTTATTTTGTGAGGTAACTCTCTATTATCTACTTTACCTTCGACAAGTCTACGCATATACAGGGTGTATCAGGGATGCTCTTCGTGTTAGGTTAGGTTAGGTTAGGTTAGGTTAGGTTAGGTTAGGTTAGGTTAGGTTAGGTTAAGTTAGGTTAAGAACGATGACGAAATCTGATCGGCGGAGAAAATTTTCTTTTCGAAAAAGAAAAGGTTACTACGCTACTTTCGGGCGCGCCGTATTTGCTATGCCTGAGTACAAGCCAGTGCTTCAGGGAAGAGAACGGAAGGGAGGGGAAGTGGGGTGTTTGATGGAGACAGAGATAATGCTCCGCGCGTATGCACGAGTTTCCTCGTTCTACTCGCACAGGACTGTCCTTGTCTCTTACATGCAATATCCATAGTTCGTTTATTAAACAGCCGTAACTGCACACACAGTACAAGAACTTACTGTTATTGACACACACTTGTCAGTCAAGGAATGCATCAGATCGTTTCTTCTCTTGTCTGTTGGTCGCAGTAACGTTCTTTATTCCTCAACATGCTCGAAGATGCAACCCTGCCGCCCCACGATTGTATGTTCCTTCACTCACAGCCTTCTTAATGGAATGAAATTCTGAACGAAGGAAACAATACGCCCAATGGTTTAATTACAGCAGATGTTCAATACTCCCCGCCACACCTCCCACTTAAATGCACAGTTCACAACAGTGTGGTATATGTTTCTTCACGAGAGTTTAATCCTGATATAAACGTGGTATAACCACGCCTTTGCCAAAGAAAGAGTTGTGATTCGTTGAATGACCTCCACCCCGTCAACGTCTCGTGTTCGGACGTACAGGGCTGTGCATAGCATACGTCACGAGTGCGAAGATCTGAACTTCTAAATAAACGACTAAACCTGGATCCTGTTCGCTTAATTTATTAAACACATTCACAATGCACTGCCTATGGTCACTTCTGAGCGGTGTTCCTTTTTTGTGCTTCACTACACGCGATGGCCCTACCTCTTGCTCCATTTCTCTCACTATGAATACTGACACTGACTGCTGGTGCAATATGCAGCACCTTACTGCACGCTTTACAGCTTGAGACTTTCCCTCACTACGAGAATTCCTGTATTTTACCACGCCTTCTGCCTTCATTTCTCTTTATTTAATCACCATTTGATATCAATAAACCTATATATATATATATATATATATACTAGCGAATGTACCCGTGCTTCGCTACGGTATTCTACATTGTATTCGAATATCGAAGTAAATAGTGTGCATGCAGTCAATAAGATTGTTTTAAAATTGCATGTCTCTTAGCGTTATCCGAGGAAGAGCATGGGGAGGTCCCCGTACGTTGTTTCCAATGTAAAGTGTTTGTTATGGATTTGTGATATAACGGCAGGCTCACTTGCCTACTGCCATTCACAATCGAGTTGGGAAGTTTACATTATAATTGCAGGCCCCATTGCCTACTATGCGGACAGAATCGATTTGGGGAGTTTTCGTTAAAATGGCAGCCCCCTTTCCTACTTCCTGACAGATTACAGTTTTTATTATAATGGCAGGCAATTATCCTACTATCACTCGAAATTGAGTTGTGCAGTTATCTTTATAATGCCAGGCCCATTTTCCTACTTCCAGCCAGCTTACTGCCAGTCACACCAAGTTGGTGAGTTTCCCTCAAAATAGCAGGCCACTATGCCTAATGCCAGTCACATTTTAGATGAGGACATTTCTTTATAATGGCGGGCACCCTTGCCTACTGCCAAACACAATCGGGTAGGGGAGTTTTAAACAAAACTGCATGCTCACTTGCCTTCTGCAAGTCAAATCGAGAAGTGAACTATTCATTGCAATTGTAGACCTTCCTTACTAATGACAGTTACACAGGAGTTGGAGAAGGAACCCTTTCATACTGCCAGTCAAAGTCGGTGTGGGGAGTACTGATTACAATAGCAGACCCACCCTTTCTCGATCGCTAAAAATCGACATCAGTGAATATATATAGATCGACATACGAAAGTATATGCGTGTTTACAATATTGAAGACCTTCATTTACAGATTAACTGCTACTAAACGTACGTCATATCGACAAAGGATTATACCATAAGACACGCCGGATTTAGTGGCCTAAATGGCTGGTCCTATGATATGTCATCTATTCTTGGGTCAGATTGAGTTAGAAACGTGGAACAGGGTAACGTTCTTGTAAGATTATCTCACATTACATTAATTTTCGCATAATTATGTGACAGCTACATACATAGCATTTGGCTCATGCATGGCTACTGGGTGGGCCAATTTTCGTGAAGAGTTTGATGATTCTGTATTTCATATAAGTAATCGAAGGTATGAATTATGCATGTGAAAATTCCAAATTGACTTAACATCCATTAATAGAGAAAAATCAAACGTAAAAGGGATACAGATACGGCAAAAAGTCATAAGACCAAGGTTGTAGATCATTCCAAATTGAACGGAGATTGTGCAATCTGTTATGTGATAGGAATTTCCGAAGGTCTGCACCATCATTAAAATTGCCTGCATATTTCGATATTCTTCGGGGATAAAAAGTGAAAAATTTAATGATCTTGGATGTTTTCCGTTCGTTACAGGCTAAAACGTATAATTTTGTCAAATTTCAATTATCTTCTTTTTCTTCTGACAGATTATGCCGCAATCTGGATTTTGGGCGAGGCGGGTAAAAATTAGGACTTTCAGGAAACTAAACCAAAAATTATGCAGATGGTCATTATTACCCCTTAAACGGAAAGCTGTACGAAAATTTCGCCAAAATAGTCAGTGCAGAGGCACACAGTCGTTACGATTTGATTTATGTAGATAAGGAATCTGCTCCATGTAAAACACCTTTTTGGCTATGTCCGCTGGACTTAACCTGCAAAACTGACCATTCATGATATCTCCCTTATTAATCCTCCTGACGTAAAAATGCACATGAACAAAAAGGTTTAGAGGTGGAATACCATCACGTTTGGTCGATTTCCAGTCAGGTTGGTCTTGTTCTGTATATATTGTGGAAGAGTAAAATCACCATTTCGGTTCCCTATAAACCGCCAGTCCGTTCCGGAACATGAAAAGTTATTTACGTTTAAAACCTACCTTTGGACAGGTGGATGCTAAATATGAATTTTGGTTCGAATGTCTTCAGTAGTTTTCAAGTTGTAAGGAATACGCTTTACACGCACCCGCTCGTGAGTTAAGTCCGATGGGACTTGTACAGAAAAACGGTCCGTTAATGATATCTCCCTTATTAATCCTCGTATCGAAATGATGCACATGAGAAAAAAGGTTTAGAAATTAATTTCTACCAAGGCAGGTAGATTTAAATTAACGTTGGTTGTGTATATTTTGTGGAAGTGCAAAATCACTGTTTCGGTTTCGTATAAACCCCCAGTCAGTTCAGGGATTTAGAAACAATATTTGCCCTAAACCCTATCAAGGACAGGTGTATTCTAAATATGAGTATTGGTGGAAATACATCCAGTAGTTTGTAGCACTCGCGTACATACGGCGTAATTAAGGAAGAAAATAATACAGTTAAGAAAGCTGAAAGTAATAGAAAATGGATTATAATTGAGGACAGCCGGATAACGACAAATATGTAAATGCCAAGTTACTGTATTGGAAAATCAAATGCCCCTCAATAAATTATGCTAGTGTGAGTTATGGATATAATAAAGCGGTAACAGAGGAGAAATTTAGGTCCATGCATTCCTAGGTAAACAAATAATAAGAAGATGACTAATGGTGTTATTACTTAATCTATTCGAAGGCGGTTATAACATCCAACGATATTCCGCCAATATCCCGCAGATAGGCCGATTGACGCCTCTCTTGCCTTCTACCCAAGGAGCAACCACGAATTTAAAAGCATGATGAGGAAAATGGCAATACGTTACTTCCCTGCTGGCATGCAGTCAGAGACGTTGCCATGGTAACCTGTAGGTTCGTTGTCGGTCTGTCGGTCACTCAATGCAGAATATGGTACCAGCAGAAAATTGTAAATTTCTCCGTCATGTAAAGAGTAAGGTAAATTATGAACATAACGAAAGTTGTTTATAATGAAGAGACGTTTCACGTACGGTAAACGAAGTTTACAGAAAATCAATAGTATAAGAGAAAATGGAGGAAAACCCCCCGTCTATTCAAAGATTTTAAAATGATATGCATATTGAAACCTTCCCCGGGATGAGTATACTCTAAATATGAAGTTTAGTTGAGATCTATTGAGCCGTTTCGACGTGATGGTGGAAAAACCATTCTGGTTTTCCTATAAACCCCCGTCTATTCAAAGATTTTAAAATGATATGCATATCGAAACCTTCCCCGGGATGAGTATACTCTAAATATGAAATTTGGTTGAGATCTATCCAGCCGTTTCGACGTGATGGTGGAAAAACCACTCTGGTTTTCCTATAAACACCCGTGTATTCAAAGTTTCTAAAATGATATGCATATCGAAACCTTCCCCGGGAGGAGTATACTCTAAATATGAAGTTTAGTTGAGATCTAAAGAGCCGTTTCGACGTGATGGTGGGAAAAACCATTCTGGTCTTCCTATAAACCCCCGTCTATTCAAAGATTTTAAAATGATATGCATATCAAAACCTTCCCCGGGATGAGTATACTCTAAATATGAAATTTGGTTGAGATCTATCCAGCCGTTTCGACGTGATGGTGGAAAAACCATTCTGGTTTTCCTATAAACCCCCGTGTATTCAAAGATTTTAAAATGATATGCATATCGAAACCTTCCCCGGGAGGAGTATACTCTAAATATGAAGTTTGGTTGAGATCTATCCAGCCGTTTCGACGTGATGGTGGAAAAACCATTCTGGTTTTCCTATGAAACCCCCGTGTATTCAAAGATTTTAAAATGATATGCATATCGAAACCTTTCCCGGGAGGAGTATACTCTAAATATGAAGTTTGGTTGAGATCTATCCAACCGTTTCGACGTGATGGTGGAAAAACCATTCTGGTTTTCCTATAAAGCCCCCGTGTATTCAAAGATTTTAAAATGATATGCATATCGAAACCTTCCCCGGGAGGAGTATACTCTAAATATGAAATTTGGTTGAGATCTATCCAGCCGTTTCGACGTGATGGTGGAAAAACCATTCTGGTTTTCCTATAAACCCCCGTGTATTCAAAGATTTTAAAATGATATGCATATCGAAACCTTCCCCGGGATGAGTATATTCTAAATATGAAATTTGGTTGAGATCTATCCAGCCGTTTCGACGTGATGGTAGAAAAACCATTCCGGTTTTCCTATAAACCCCCCGTGTATTCAAAGATTTTAAAATGATATGCATATCGAAACCTTCCCCGGGAGGAGTATACTCTGAATATGAAGTTTAGTTGAGATCTATCCAGCCGTTTCGACGTGATGGTGGAAAAACCACTCTGGTTTTCCTATGAAACCCCCGTGTATTCAAAGATTTTAAAATGATATGCATATCGAAACCTTCCCCGGGAGGAGTATACTCTAAATATGAAGTTTGGTTGAGATCTATCCAACCGTTTCGACGTGATGGTGGAAAAACCATTCTGGTTTTCCTATAAAGCCCCCGTGTATTCAAAGATTTTAAAATGATATGCATATCGAAACCTTCCCCGGGAGGAGTATACTCTAAATATGAAATTTGGTTGAGATCTATCCAGCCGTTTCGACGTGATGGTGGAAAAACCATTCCGGTTTTCCTATAAACCCCCCGTGTATTCAAAGATTTTAAAATGATATGCATATCGAAACCTTCCCCGGGAGGAGTATACTCTGAATATGAAGTTTAGTTGAGATCTATCCAGCCGTTTCGACGTGATGGTGGAAAAACCACTCTGGTTTTCCTATGAAACCCCCGTGTATTCAAAGATTTTAAAATGATATGCATATCGAAACCTTCCCCGGGAGGAGTATACTCTAAATATGAAGTTTGGTTGAGATCTATCCAACCGTTTCGACGTGATGGTGGAAAAACCATTCTGGTTTTCCTATAAAGCCCCCGTGTATTCAAAGATTTTAAAATGATATGCATATCGAAACCTTCCCCGGGAGGAGTATACTCTAAATATGAAGTTTAGTTGAGATCTATCGAGCCGTTTCGACGTGATGGTGGAAAAACCATTCTGGTTTTCCTATAAACCCCCCGTGTATTCAAAGATTTTAAAATGATATGCATATCGAAACCTTCCCCGGGAGGAGTATACTCTAAATATGAAATTTGGTTGAGATCTATCCAGCCGTTTCGACGTGATGGTGGAAAAACCATTCTGGTTTTCCTATAAACCCCCCGTGTATTCAAAGATTTTAAAATGATATGCATATCGAAACCTTCCCCGGAATGAGTATAGTCTAAATATGAAGTTTGGTTGAGATCTATCCAGCCGTTTCGACGTGATGGTGGAACAGACAAACAGACAAACAAACAGACACGAAGAATTTTATTTATATAGATAACAAGAATATTTGAATTTGATTACATACTCTTCCAAATTCGCAAATTGTAATAAACTAAGATAAAATAAAAATAATGCGACGTACTACTTTTCTTCGAGCTCTCATACAGTGGAGTGAGTACGAAGGTTGCTTCTCCAATCAACTACGTCTATGTCCACATGCAAAGGCAATGTGCTCCGCCTATTTGTTTACATCAGGATTAAACTTTCGTGAAAAGCGGTATAGTGACATTTGAACTCTGGTGAGAATGTGTGGTGGTGTCGCGCATTACCTGTCTCCTACTTCCCCCTCCCTTCCCTACCCTCCTCTGGCGCATAGCAACAGGTAGCGGTTGTCTCTCTGGCATACCAAGTACGACAAGTTCGTCAATTTGAATCGCCCGCCCGGAAGTGATAAACTGACCTCATTTTTCAAAAAAAAATTGTCTTCGCCAATTCGATTGCACCTTCGTTCCTAACGTAACAGGAAGAGCATCCCTAATTTCTTTGTCGGCATAGTTCTGATACACCCTGTATTTTGGGCTCATTAGTAGTTTTCGTAATATGAAATTCATCTGTAGCAATTTTTGTTAAGTTTTTATATGCCATATATTTTGCAGTAATTCTTGAGGTACAGAAATATACATATCTTAGAAATTTTGCTAAAACGTTATCAATTTTTAAAATATGTATCTATTAAATTATGCATTCCAGACTGTGGATGCATATTCTATTACTGATATAACTAATGAATTGCATACATGAATATTAATGGCTTAGATGTTTTATAAAAATGTATTAGTATTTATCATTAAAAGTCATATATTATTATAGGCTTTATTCAGAACTCGAAAACAATGAGAATCTTAAGGACCATTTTAGGACCACAGAAAAATGCTGATGTGGAGTGGAGTAATAGAAAAATTATGATCTCTACAAATACACCGAAAAATCATTGTCACCATGTGAAAGCGAAGGCTAAAATTCTATGAGCATCTAGAAAGATTGGATGAGAGACGGATAACTAAGAAAATATTCAAGTACATCACTGGACTGAAAGCTTCCACGAAGTGGGTCGCAGAGTTAAAAGGAGGTGCAACAGAAAGTGGACTTAGAATGGACATGATTCACAACAGAAAATAATTTAGAAGCCGAGTGGACAGCATGAAAACATTCTAGGAGAAACCACCAAAATGTAGATCCAAATTGGTCATATCTGAGAAATAAAGGAATATTAGAAGTGAAAGATTGAAAGGGTTCTGGAAGAAGAAGATGAAGAGAATAGGTTCAGTGCGGTCCATAGGTGGCCAAATTCGGAAACGAGAATAAGATAGGCTTTATTTATTACCACATTAATATGAATGTCAGCTGAAATCCTAGATGTCTCTTTTGTTGAACTCACTTTAGGGTGAATTAATTTACACCATTTGAATTTTTTAATATAGTAACCAAAATAAAGAGTGGGAGATATTCATTATTTCCAATTTCTTGTATTGTGAGAAACCGAAGAAGTATTCTATTTGACCCCCTGACCTGTTGGTTGAATGTAGGTCACGGGCTGTTTCCCATTCTGTCGGCTTAGGCTCTGTTATTGGACCCTGCAGTGCACGGCTGCGTTTATTAAGTGTTGTTGGAAGAACGCAGCGGCGGTGGGAGCTTGCTAAAATGAGATCGTTTCCCTCCGCTAACAGACGGAGTCCTTCTAAAGCTTCAATTACTGTGACATGCATTGAAAACACTCGCTTTAAATTGATTTCGGTTGCCGATAGCTGGAGGAGGAAAGAAAAGGAGGGAAACATACGCTGTAGAATTAAACAGGTGGCACGAGGGAAGGACAAAGCAATTTAAATCGTAAATGTAAAATGGAGAAAGTCTCGCATAATCATCATAATATAGTAACTGAGAGCGTTAATGTACACACTGTTCAGTAAGTTACTTCATGGAAGGAATATTTTAAATGTATATATTTACTTATTAATTAATTAATTAATTAATTTTGCATCCGGGAGATAGTAGGTTCGAATCCCACTATCAGCAGCTCTGAAGATGGTTTTCCGTGGTTTCACATGTTCACACCAGGCAAATGCCGGGGCTGTACCTTAATTAAAGCCACGGCCGATTCCTTCCAACTCCTAGGCCTTTCCTATCCCATCGTCGCCATAAGACCTATCTGTGTCGGTGCGACGTAAAGTCCCTAGCAATTAATTAATTAATTAATTAATTAATTAATTAATTAATTGGTATTTATTTATTTATTTATTTATTTATTTATTTATTTATTTATTTATTTATTTATTTATTTATTTATTTATTTATTTATTCATTCATTCCTGTATATGGCGGGGCTCAGACTACGAAACCCCTTATTATGTCAAACCATAAAATTATACAGCTGTATAAGCGTAATAAATTATTTTGAAATTATTAATTTAATGTAGAGTATTTAACTATTATTAAAACTAAATCAGCCGGGCTGAGTGGCTTGGACGGTTAAGGCGCTGGCCTTCTAACCCCAACTTGGCAGGTTCGATCCTGGCTCAGTCCGGTGGTATTTGAAGGTGCTCAAATACGACAGCCCCGTGTCAGTAGATTTACTGGCACGTAAAAGAACTCCTGCGGGACTAAATTCCGGCACCTTGGCGTCTCCGAAAACCTTAAAAAGTAGTTAGTGGGACGTAAAACAAATAACATTATTATTAAAAGTATATTTAACTATATTTAAATTATAATGTTACTAACCTTACATTTACATTTTATTTATTTAATAATCTAACATTTGAGGATGCTTCTTCGAGTAATTCATCTCAATGAAGGTGAAATTTCCAGCATATTCTCCTGAATAGCTTTAGGTTACTTATGTCTCTAATTTCAGCTGGGATAGAATTCCAGGAACGTATGGTTCTCGGTACGAATGATATGTTATACGTACTACTGTGGTGAGTGGGGATGGAGTACAGGGATCGTATTGATGACATTGAGGGTGCTCTACCTGAAGGGGAGAGGTAGTTGAAATCTATCCTGAGGTAATATTATTTACCTTGTTTGCAGCATTTTGTGCAGAAGAGAAACAGCATAGCACTTACGTATATCCAGGTACATCCTCTGTTGGTGCGTTTATGGATATAAAGGCAAAGGCTAAAATAAAAGCAGAGGGTTGTGACTTTTAATCTCAACAATGTCATATGTATTTACTGGGGATATGGTAATAACTCACAGTTTAGTTATTCGATTAATCTTGCTCTCCAAATCCCTCAGAAACCACGTTCATCATCATTATCATCATAATTAGAGCCCGTACATTCAGGCAGTAAGCTGTGAGGTTCCATCTGGGAGATAGTGGGCTCGGCAGCCCTGAAGATGGTTTTCCGTGTTTCCCCATTTTGATACCAGGCAAATGCCGGGGCTGTACCTTAATTAAGGCCACGCCTGCTTCCTTCACACTCCTAGGCATTTCCTATCCCATCGGCGCCGTAAGACCTATCTGTGTCGGTGCGACGTAAAGCAAAGAGTAAAAGAAAAGAAAAAATCAGGCAGTAATAGATGAGAACGAAAACATACTGTAGAAAAGAGCATAACTGTTATGCTATGAGTTTTACATAAACATAAGTCGTCGGCCCATCAGAACCCCTAGAGTTTATGTTACTCTCTCACACGAAAGAAGAGCGGGCATTCTAACCAATTTCCGAGTAATATTTCGTGGTCTATTCATCTACATAAATAAAATCGTAACGACCGTGTGTCTGTACATTGACTGTTTTGGGGGAATTTCCGTACAGTTATCCGTTTCAGGTATAATAATGGCCATCTGCGTAGTTTTTTTAAACTTTGGTGTCTGTCTGTCTGCCTGTTTGTTTGTCTGAGACCGAGCTCGATAGCTGCAGTCACTTACGTGGGGCCAGTATCCAGTAATCGGGAGATAGTGGGTTCGAGCCCTACTGTCGGCAGCCCTGAAGATGGTTTTCTGTGGTTTTCCATTTTCACACCAGTCAAATGCCGGGGCTGTACCTAATTAAGGCCACGGCCGCTTCCTTCCACTTCCTAGGCCTTTCCTATCCCATCGTCGCCATAAGACCTATCTATGTCGGTGCGACTTAAAACAAATATTTAAAAAATGTTTGTCTGAGTTCTTATAACTTGAAAACAACTGTATATATTTCTACCAAAATTGACATTTAGAATCCACCTGTCCTTGGTAAGTTTTAGTGCCAATATTATTTCTGAGTAGCTAAATTTACTAGGGGTTTATCCGAAACCGAAACCACGATTTTGCACTCCCGCAGAATGTGCATATCCAAAATAAATGGAAATCCACCATTCTTATTGGAAATCATTTCTAAAACTTCTTCTCATGTACATCGTTTCGATGGGAGGATTAATAAGGTAGTTATCCTTATCGGACGGTTTCTAGCACATGTCGAAATGGACGTAACTCACAAGCGGGGATGTGTAAAGGGTATTTCTTATAACTTGAAAACTACTGAAGATATTTCAACCAAACTTTATATTAAGCATCCATCTGTCGAAATGTAGATTTTGAGGTCGATAGCATTTCAAATTACCGGGAAGGACTGGGGGTTTATAGGGAAAAGGAACAGTGATTTTAACGTTGTCATTGATGCTTTCACGGCCCGTACTTATAGACACGATACTGTATAGGCTTTTGGGCTTATGCCGTGCCAAGAAAATAAGGTGAAATTCTTTACGCTTCACAGAGAACTGTGCTCTGCGTCACCATAGAAATCTCGACTGTTCACGAGAAAGACTTGTCGAACAATGGCTCTTGAGACGTTGTAATAGAAGTGGAAGTAATAGAAGGCCTGAACACTGGACCTCCACGACCAATCAATTTCCCTGAAAACGCTTCATTCAACCAGTAACGCACACTCATTCCAAAGTGTGGCGGTGCACCATCATGCTGAAACCATAGCTGTCGCCGAACACCAAGTGGAACGTTTTCTAAAGCGTCAGGCAAAGTATTGCCCAGAAACGTACGATAGCGGGGCGCATTCAACTTGTCCAGCAAAATGTAGGGGCCTAAAAGCACTTCTCCCACGATCCCAACCCACAGGTTTATGCTAAAGCGTGACTGAAAGCCATGTTCACGGATGGCATATGGGTTGTGGTCAGACCAATAATGGCTGTTGTGATGGTTGAAAATACCTTCCCGATTGAAGCTACATTCGTCACTCCATATCACATTTTTTATAAAATGTTCGTTACCTTCAACTTGTTGCAAAAGCCATTCACAGAACTGTATTCGCTGAATGCGGTCTTCTGGCCGCTGGTGTTGAGTTAACGTGTAATGATACAGTATGGATGCAGTTTCTCGTCGTGCAACACGTCAACAACGAGTGCTTGAGATACCTGGAACTGCCTTGCAATATCACAGGTACATCGCCGAGGTGACTGGTGAATGGCTTCAGGAATGTCGTCCTCTGTTTGTGGAGTACGACTAGTCCTTGGACGACCTCTGTCACCTACTTGTGCACGAAGATTACCGGTTTCGCGCAGGCGTTGCTCAAGGCGACGAAAAACATTCTTATCGGAATGGCGCTTTTGCGGGTACCGTGATGCACACTCACGAGCAGCAGCAAAGCTTGGTTATCGGATGCACCCAACACTAAAATCATATCGACGTGACACTTGACAGGACCATTTATGGTTGTGCACTGCGTGATTAGTCGACTCATGCATTCAGTTGAATGGATCACACTGTACGACAACAGGATTTTATGCTTACAAACGCAGTTACACGACGGGAACTAGGGACCTTACGTCACACACACAAAAGAAAAGGAAAAAGCCTGACGTAGATTCGAGGCGTAGCTCCATGGTACATTTGGGTTTGATAAACCAGCAGTCTAATTAGTGAGCTGCGACGGTGGGTACGGTAGAGCGGGATGATCTACGTTTCTCTATTATATTCCGATGCGCTGCAGGATGTGACAGCGTTGCCAGCTTCACATTTTCGACTAGTTTTTCAACAGCACCATATCCTATTTTGCTACAGAAACTTTTGTCTTGCAATAGGGTGAGGAATCGCATGCCGACCTCCAAGTGCGGCTTTTTTTGTTCACCCTGTATATATATAAAATCGTAACGACCGAGTGTCTGTACATTGACTATTTTGGCGATATTTTCGTAGAGCTACCCGTTTAAAGGGTAATAATGACCATATGCATACTTTTTAGCTCTAGTTTCCTGAAAATCCTAATTTCTACCCCTGTTCCCCAAAATGAAGATTGCGGCTCAATCTGCAAAATGAGCTGGAAAATTGAAATTTAGCAAAATTATACGTTTTATCGTGTAACCCACGGAAAACTTTCAAGATCTTTAAATTTTTCACCTTTTCCCCGGAAGAATATCGAAACACGGAGGCAATTTTAATTATGGAGCAAACCTTCGCTTCGAGTTATTTCGTGGCTAAACGGTAAGTCCTATCTCAAAACGGTTGGCACAATCTCAGTTCAATTTGGAGTGATCTACACCTTTGGTCCTATGACTTTTTGTCGTATCTTTATCCCTTATACGTTAGACTTGTCTCTATTTTTAAGTAAATTTTGCACATTTTACACGCATAATTCATACACGAACATTGCCCCACCCAGTAGCCATATTTGAGCCAAATGCTATGTTTCTACCTGTCACAACTATCAGAAAAGTAATGCACTGTGAGACAAACTTCCCCAAATGTCACCTTATTCAACGTGTTTAACTCGACCTGACCCCTGAATAGATGATATGCGAGAAAATATAATAGGACAAGCCATTTAGACCGTTAAATGCGGTGTCTTTTGGTACAATCCGTTTGCCGATATGACGTACCGTTTAGGAGCAGTCAATCTGTAAATGAAGGTCTGCAATACTTAAAATATGCATATCCTTTTGTATGTCTATATATATAAATCCATTGATGTCTATTTGTAGCGATGGAGAAAGGTTGTGTCTGCTATTGTAATCAGTACTCCTCACATCGACTTTGACTGGCAGTAGGAATAGGGTCCTTCTCCAACTCCTGTGTAACTGGCATTAGTAAGGAGGACCTACCATTGTAATTGATAATTCCCTTCTCGATTTGACTTGCAGAAGGCAAGGGAGCATGCAATTTTGCTCAAAACTCCCCTACCCGATTGTGTTTGGCTTTAGGCTACGGTGCCCGACATTATAAACAAATGTACCCGTCAAAAATATGACTGACGTTAGGCATAGTGGCCTGCTATTTTATTGGAAACTCACCAACTCGGTGTGACTGGGTGTAAGCTGTCTGGCATTAGGAAAAGAGGCCTGTCCTTATAATGATAACAGCACAACCCTATTTTGACTGGCAGTAGGGAAGTTGCTTGCCATTGTAACAAAATCTCCCCAACTGTAATCTGTCTGGAAGTAGGAAAGGGGACCTGCCATTGTAACGAAAACTATATCAATAAAAATGCTGATCAGACTATCCGATACTCTCCAGTCATTGACAGCTAAAATATTGCGTGCTGGAGTAGGAGTGAAGTGGACTCCGGGAAGGAAAGCAACCCACAGTGCAAAGATGAAAGAATGCTAGGTTAAGTTGGAAGCTCGCCAGAGTTAAAAACCACGCGGTCCGAAAGGACTCAACGAATCAAGAAGAATAATGTTAATGACTTTACTCCTCACTAACTACTTTGACGGTTGTCGGAGACGCCGAGGTGCCGGAATTTAGACCCGCGGGAGTTCTCTTACGTGCCAGTAAACCTACCGACACGAGGCTGACATATTTGAGCCCCTTCAAATTACCACCGAACTGAACCAGGATCGAACCTGCTAAGTTGGGTTCAGAAGGCCAGTGCCTGAATCTTCTGACGCACTCAGCCCAGCTGATAATTTAAAAAAGTCTTACTTCCAGGTGCAATACTTCAGAAGATATTTATTACTGAATTTTTCTATTACAAAAATATATCTCGAGAATAACACAATCAGAGTTTTCACTAATTTTTTAACCAATTGTTCAGAGTTTTCTTGACGTCCAATGGCGAAGACTCGAACTGCTGCATAATTTCGTTTGATAAGAAGACCCACAGGTAGCGCAAGAAGTTAAAACAGAGGAAGTCACAATTGGAAAGCACCGAAGAGCTTAAATTCTTGAATACTTAATTTTTGAAATTTGACCGGGCTGAATGGCTGAGAGGAACTAAATTTCGACACCTCGGCGTCTCCTAAAACAGTACAGTGAAAATAGTTTGTGGGACGTAGAGTCAATAACATTATTATTACATTTGCAATCGATGAAAATCAATTATGGTTTCCTTGTGAAAAATTCATTTTTCCCATAGAAATTTAAATTTTACACCCCAGACAATTTTGTTCAGTTCTGATGTAAAATGCTCATTGCCTCTTTGGGTCCCTTTCCACACAACAGTTCATCATTTTTAAACAGCTCACTCACACTGAATAAATATTATCGTAATCTAGGCAACAGGCTGTGCTCCCCGTCGATAATCCGTATCGGCGAGGTAAACTATTAAAGTGGTTAGTTAATGGCTCTATGTAGTGGTCGTTCTTCCCAGAGAGGATTTAGAAGCCTAGTGTGTTTGAACACGATTAGGTTACCACCACTGAGCCCTGTACAGAATTATGCATGAGCTCAGATATAACATTAAATCCTACACTGTGCGTAGTCTAACAATTAATACGTGAGGGAGCATAATATCCGAACCTCAAATAACATTAAGGTGCAATGTTACTAATAGCGCAGAAATATTATTTGTTAACAAAGTCTCAAATCATCAAATATGGGATGGAAAGGCATTTATGTCAGTCACCAAATTCAACGTAAATTCAACGCCAAATGTACTGGGTGAAGCTTAATTCAAGCAATCGGATGCTGTCACACAATGTTTTATCTTACACTATCAATAAAATATTGTCCGGCTCCATGGCTAAATGGTTAGCGTGCTGGTCTTTGGCCACAGGGGTCCCGGGTTCGATTCCCGGCAGGGTCGGGAATTTTAACCTTAATTGGGTAATTTCGCTGGCACGGGGCCTGGGTGTATGTCTCGTCTTCATCATCATTTCATCCTCATCACGAAGCGCAGGTCGCCTACGGGAGTAAGTTCAAAAGACCTGCACCTGGTGAGCCGCACTTGTCCTCGGACACTCCCGGCACTAAAAGCCATACGCCATTTCATTTCATTTCACTAAAATATTTCGATCGAAATTTCGACCTTTTATTTTCGAGAAATAAATAGTTAAAATGTGAAGCAATTTGGCAACGTTGCATTTAGGTGTCTGAAAGTTAAGTAATTATTTTATACCTGTCTTAGTAGTCTTCTTTCTTTCTAAATCCGTTTTCCCTCCAGGGTTGGTTTTTCGCTAGGACTCGGCGAGGGATCTCACCTCTATCGCCTCAAGGGTAGTGTCTTGAGACTTTGGATTGGGGGGACACAACTGGAGAGGATGACCAGTACCTCGCTGCTGAACAGGAGCCTTGTGTGGGATCGAAGATTGGAAGGGAAGGAAGCGGTCGTAGCCTTAAGTTAGGTACTATATTGGTATTTGCCTAGAGGAGCAGTGGGAAACCACGGAAAACGACTTGGAGGATGGCTGAAGTAAGAATCGAACCCCTCTACTCAGTTGATCGCGAGGCTGAGTGGACCCCGCTTCAGCCCTCGAACCTTTTCAAATTTCGTGGCAGAGCCGGGATTCAAACCCGTGCCTCCGCCGCTGGCAGCTATTCACACTAACCACTACACCACAGAGGCGGCCTTAGTGGAGTCGTGTCTGAAATGCTGAACTTTTACAATTTAGCACTTATGAAATACAAATCTTAAAACCAACCAATTGAAAATAAAAATCTACAGCCTGTTTTCGAGTCATTTGACTGGGTCAGGTATGGAATGGAATGAATGAAGCCCCCATTTTGCAGCGAGGATAGAAATTGTGCCGGCTGCCGAAGCCTGTCGCACTCCTCCGGGGCAATGATTAGTGAATGACAGATGGAATGAAATGATATTGGAGAGTGTTGCTGGAATGAAAGATGACAGGGAAAACCGGAGTACCGGAGAAATCCTGTCTCGGTTCTACTTTGTCCAGCACAAATCTCACATGGGGTGACCGGGATTTCAATCATGGAACCCAGCAGTAAGAGTCCGACTGGCTACCGCCTGAGCAACGGAGGCTCTGAAACCAACCGCATATTAATTTGGAGTTGATTAGTTAACTGGTTGCAAACTTATTGACAAACTTTTTTTATGTATGTTGAATGGAAAATGCTCCTTGCGGCATAGTTGCATAGTTTTCATTTTTATGACTAAAATTTGGCAGACTGGCCAAAAATACCCATACATTGCAGAACAACGGTTTTGCAGTCAGGTATAAACTATTGGAGATTTTTTATTATTCATTCAATAGGCAAAAGTCTAGTTTATTGCTATTTTAGGAGCAAAGCCAACGGCCGTAGCCGTGTTGAAACACCGGATCCCGTGAGATCTCCGAAGTTAAGCAACATTGGGCGTGGTCAGGAATTGGATAGGTTGCCACGCGCTGTTTGTGGAGGGGTAAGGGAATGGAGGAGCGGAAAGGAACTGGCCACCCTACCGTACGTAAACTCCGGCTCAGGAACACCTCTGCGGAGGTTCGGACCTGCCTTCGTGCAGAATAAACCTTACCTTAGGAGCAAAAATATGAAGGTATTATTCTATTAATAATAAAATTCAGACCTACTTTTAATTGCTGTACTCACTGAATCATTCTCTGAAAATTTCAGGTGAACCTCCTCTGTCGCAAGGAGCATTTTATGCAAGGAAATAAATCTGAAAAAGTGTTAAGGTAGATCAAAACAAGTTAAAGTTTTAAGAAACATTCTTACTTTGAAACTGCCCTGGACTGTAAAGTACACCCTCAGATGTCATTATTCCCTTGCACGTAGCGTCGGCCTACTTCAACGCAAATATTTTCCAGTGGAATTATTGAAATAACAGTCTGAAAGAACTTTGAAGCTAATATTGTCTGACAGCTCTATATACGCCGTACCGCTACTGTTTAAATCTGGCATTTTGCGCCTTCAAAGTGGCGTTAGGGAAAAATTGTGATGATCAGATAAACAGACTTGGTCATCTTCTTCCTCACATTACTACCGTGTGCGAGAACACTGCCTTTTATATACATTAGGTACTAGTGGCGTCATGTTTTAAACCCTTTTTCCACTCTCTTTGACTGACGTTTCATCCAGGTCACACCAAAGCCCCTTAAGCACAGTCACGTCATCGAAGGCAAAACCATTTTTCCCATAATACGAAGCTGCTATTATTTATGGCCATAAAATTGTGTGCTAAATCAGCGACCATTATGGGGCCATCTTGTGCCACGGCATGGGCATAGTGTGTCATATTGAAAAGAAATATAAAAATAAAAAAATAAAAATAAAATAAAAATATTGTTGGACGTAGATCATGTGGCTACAAAATTCTTTCGATTTATGGGAACACTTTTAACTCCCTGTGCGTGGAGTGGAAAGATGCATTACCTGTAGGCCAACCCCCTGCATTTCGTACGACGCTACTAAGAGTGGAACTATCAAAATTCCCATAAACATAACCATGATTCAAGGTTTTTCCGTATAGTAGAGAAATGATCATATATCGTTTCTAATATTTTATTTTACAAGAGGTCAGAAATGCCGACTTAAGATTGCGACGTACCTGTAGCAGTCTTACTCGTTCTGCAGATGTACTTTTGCTCTATGTAAGTAAACTCGTGTCCGCATCCCGAGGTAGCGCAGCTCTTTTTAGGTACACCCCCAGTGGAGGTGAGTTGCATTTACAAAGGGCACTAGGAAAGTTTCGCAATGTGAGTGAACGCTTTAGACTTTTTCAAAATAATTTCCACCACACTCAATACACTTCTCTATACGTCGAAACCAATCACTGAACCAACTCTGCTACTTATCTTCGGTTACGTTTTCACACTCTTCATCCCATGCTGCCAGGAGCTCCTCGTCGGATGCAAAATGCCGCCCTTTCAGCTTCAGCTTCACTTCTGGGAAGAGTACGAAGTCACATGGGGCAAGATCAGGACTGTATGGAGGATGATCAAGCACAGTCAACCCTGATCTGGCAAGAAAATCCACTGTTACATTAGCACGATGTGCTGGAGCATTGTCGTGATGCAAGAGCCAAGTGTTGAGCCGTGACCTTGGACGGAGCTGCTTGAGAGCCTGGATGACCTGAGGCAGACAAGTCTCACTGTACCACTTCGCAGTAACTATCTTTTATGTTTCTAGCACAACCCGGGTCAGGATGCCCCGTTTAGTGAAAAATACTGCAATCATCCTTTCCTTCACTGACCTTGACTTTTGCACAGTCACAGGAGCACCCTCATCTTCAAGCAGGCACACCTTATCTAGGATTTTGTTGGGACATCACCTGTAACGATGCTATTGACTTTACGTGAAGCCCCATTTTCAAGCTCTTTTAGCATTTTTCGGCACCATTTCACTCAATGTGCCATTTGTTCCTCTGAAAGTGAATGGGGCACCCAAAGGGAACAAACCTTTCTAACATGGAGATGGTCGTGTAGAATTGAATGAATAGCTGATGCAGGGATGTGGATGGTCTCTTCTATCTGCCGATATGTCAACCGCCTCTCTTGCTGCAACATTTTCCTCACAGCTTCACTGTTTTGCTCAGTCACTTATTCAGACGGTCGCCCAGAACGAGGATCGTCTTCAACCCCAAAATTTCCCCTCTGTAACTCTTTGTACCAGCGGAAAATTGTTGTCCGATGTGGACAGTCTTTCCCCAGCACAGGAGTCATTTCCTCCAGGCACTGGTCAACAGTTAATCCACGAGCAAAATTGTAGCGGATAATGCGCGATGTTCACCTTTAGACCACACTGATATCTTAACTTGCTTTCAATCCCACTGCTTGGTAACAACTGGTGTGAAGGTCGCACCTTGCTGTCTTCTAGACCGGTTTTCATCCCTCTTTTCATCCCTCACCATTACAGGGGCGTCAAGCCAACCGTTTTTGCGTATTGCAAAACTTTCTTAGTGCCCTTTGTACATTACAACCACATACCAGCCTCCCAGCCATTCTTAAATCCCTGACAGTACCGGCAATCGAACCGAGGCCTCCGAGGACGGTAGCTAATAGCACTAACCGCTACGTTGCAGAGGCGGACACTTCTGGTCTAATTTGATCCGTTACTGAGTCTAGTTCCCTCCTGCATACGTTTTCTAACCACTCATGATTCATACATTATCTTGCATATTCTTGTGAACCAGTACCTCGCTGCTGAACAGGGGCCTTGTGGGAGATGAGATGATTGGAAGAGGTAGACAAGGATGAGGGAAGGGAGCGGCCGTAGCCTTAAGTTGGGTACCATATTGGTATTTGACTAAAGGAGTAGTGGGAAACCGCGGGAAACCACTTCGAGGATGGCGGAGGTGGGAATCGAACCCCTGTATTCAGTTGACAGTTTTAGTCACGAAACTTTCATTATTATTTTCATTTATTGTCACATTTAAATTTTTCTAATGTTCTCTGATGAAAATCATTGACACAAATAAAATTACTCCGCGCTCGTCTCTGAGCGACATCAATACGCCAAGCTACATCGCGGGATCAATCGTTTGCGTGCGCCCAAATCACACCTTAACTCGGCGGCCATTTTATGATGACGTCAGCTACCGTGGTCACATTCCTTGTGTATTCATCCTTTTGTTAAAAAACCATACATAAACCATTCTTGTAAATGTAATACATTTGTGAGTTATAATATTTTTATTGCCTGAAAAGCGTCACGTGGATTTTTTCACTCGCGACTTCCAACCTTAATAGCGTGCCAAGAAGAATGCTACTCGGCCAGAGGGCCTGCAGGTACTGCGGTGCGTGGTCAGCGTGATGACATCAGCCATATTCATTGGCTTTCCCTATCGGTTCTGCTGTCTCTCATCGAGACTGATCCGCGTTTTGTCCGAAAAGGCTGAATGAACGAACCGTTTTCTAGCCCTCAGTCCAGAATTAAATACCTGGACTAGCTGGGAATCGAACTCGGGATCTCAACGAAAGAGGCAGACAAGCTACCCTTATATGCCGATCTTACGACCCTTAAACCGACAACCCTATACTAACAGAGGCTGCTTGGCCGAGGCGGTAAAGGCGTGCTCGTTTCACCCGAAAGGGCGTGGGTTCGATTCCCGTCAGCAAGTCGAAACATTTAACAAATAATATCTTCATTTCTGGAGGTGCACATGACGCTCAGGTTCACTCATCCTACAACAAAAATGAGTACCAGGTTAATTCCTGGGGGCAAAAGTAACCGGGCGTAGAGCTAACCACTGTAACCCAACACGTGCCGAGGTTACGGATACTGCAGGACTTGAAATTCCACCTTTCAAAGACCTTCATGGCCTGTGCGGAGATGACTTTCTCTTGCATATTGCGTTTTAGGAAACACTACCACTTATCTGAGAATGCTCTGCCTAGCCATTATTTTCCTTCCCAGCCGCATATTGGTATGCAGTCCAGCAGAACAATATATTTTCGTTGTGCTCATTTTCAAATGCTGATGTGTAGAGAAACATGAACCTGACTAAATACGTAATGCAAACATACTGTACATTCCTACGGTACGACACGGTAAGGTTCATTTTTATGTACCCATAGGAAAAAGAAAATTAACACAACGAAAACTCTGTTCTACAAAAGAACAAATTCCTATTTCTGGAAGAAAAATGTGTGATTCTTATAGATATGTTAACGCTGAATTCAAATCTGATTTTAGTTTTCATACATCAGAGGTAGATTCAGAGTAATCCGATTTTTAATTTCTCTTAATATTTTCATATATATATAGGTTTAATCTAGTCATAGACATACTGATAGAAACTCAATTAAGGGGGCCATAAACATAAGGAGAGTAACAGAAGGTGATGGTTTTTCACGTAATATTCTCACCTTTTAACAGTCATTCACGAGAACGTTTACAACTGTTTATAAAAATAGATAATATGGACATACATTTTCCACCACAAAGTTTCGCATATTATTTCATCCTTTTATATTGAGCATCCTTCTTGTCCCGAATTATACTCCAGTAGCAATCGGCTAACAATGTGCGCACCCATTTCCCTTCATACCGTTTCTCCATGGCAGTTATGCCTTTATGAAATCTTTCTCCTTGCTCATTGATACACCAGTACAACTGTCTGAAAATAAGTCTAGATACGAGTCCATGAAACGCACTTTCAAGGACGCATTGCATCCTAAATCTTTATAAGCTTTGATCATTTCTTTCACAAACTATATTTGGGGTCTCTTCTAGTTCCAAATAAGTTTTGTGTTCTTGAAACATTCCCAGCCTCACTTTTCTTTGTCAGATAGACGGGTATATCGAATAGAAATACAAAAGAAGAGAATTTTCACAGAAATACTCACCTGGTATATCTGAAGAAGCCAAATGAATACATTTTATATTGGTAGAAATCGTTGCATTTTCTCACTGATTTTAAGGTTAACATGACACACTATCTGAACAATAACATCAATGTCTCAGAAAGAATCAGAAATAGTAAAGTTAATGTTGCCAACTATTTAATTTTTATAAAACTACCATATTTGCCGCAAACAATGATACCACATACGATATGTTCAGATTAATGGAAATCTATCCTTGATGGCGCAAATCTAACTTCAGATTTGAATTTAGCAATGTAAATTCCTTTAGAATGATATATTTTCATTCTAGAAATAGAACCTTCGTAGAACAGTGAAACTGTTCTGATGGACTGCAGACCCATATGTGGCTTGCAGGCGTGACCAGTGTTAAGGAAAAGAATGGATAGTAAGCACATGGTCAGATACGTGGCACCGTTTCTTAACCCGCGATATACTATATTGAATGTTTTCGGTTGTCAACAACTCTCCAATTTTAAGCAACACTTACTCAAAGCGGATGTTGCATGAAGAGGAAATGTTCGCCTCAGCGGTGGTTAACTGGTTGCGTCAAATGTAATGTGCCGTGTTATGGAGTGCGTCTAATTTCGTCTCGACCTAGACCTTTCCAATATTGTTCTAAAGTACGCTTCCTTGAAAACAATTGACCTTGCCACACTCGGCAGTGAAACACAGAAATGTGGGAGGTCCGTGCATTTGTGTATTAGAACATAACAAACATGTGGTTCGTAACGAGGTGCCATGAACATTGAGAATGTGATGAAACGAAAGGGGAACAGTATGCACCTATTGAGATGAGACCTATTCATAAATAAGATCATGGACGTACAGTTAGTTTGCTAGCAGTTTAGCATCGCACTGACTCAGACTTTTTCAGTTTAAATATGAATAAACACTTCTACAATATTTCTCGAGGGAACTGGCCATAAAGTCAGCAAAAGTAATCATCGCGTATTCCATTCGAGCTTGTGACTCTTCTTCTTCTTCTTCTTCTTCTTCTTCTTTTTCTAACGCTTTTCGAACACCTGTGGAGTCGCGGGTATGAACTGCGTCGGACATGTGGATTTTGCCATGTTTTACGGCCGGATGCACTTCCTGACGCCAACCGTATATAGAGGGATGTAATCACTATTGCGTATTTCTGTGGTGGTTAGTAGTGTAGTGTGTTGTCTGAATATGAAGAGGAAAGTGTTTGGACGAACACAAGCACCCAGTCCCAGGGCCAGAAGAATTAATAAAAGGCGATTACAATCCCCGGGAGTCGAACCCGGGACCCTCTGAACCGAAGGTCTCAACGTTGACCATTCAGCCAATGAGTCGGATCATTTGAGCTGGTGACTGTGGCAAAATATTACAACAGTTTCCAACAGCCCACCTGATGATAATGATGATGCTTCTTGTTTAAAGGGGCCTAACATCTAGGTCATCGGTCCCCCACCTGATGTTCATGATCGTTAAGGCGTCTATAATATATATAGCCTGAGACCGTGGTTAGCTGGTTCGAGTCCCGTTGGTGCAAAAATATGTCTCTATCACAATAATGGTGGGCAGGATAGGAGAGGGGATAGTATACAATTCCAAAATCTCTCCTCCGTCTTCATATGAACTAAAGTAATATCGTGTTCTCGTCTTTTAAGGGACACCCCCAATAGAACTGAGCTGCATGTACAATTTTAACCACATACCAGTCCCCCTGCCATTTTTAAATCTCTGACATTACCGGAGATCGAACCCGAGTCCCAGAAGACGTCAGCTGTTAACACTAACCGTTACTTTACAAATGGGGATGTGGTATGAATTGACAGCATATGACGCTGATGATGGTCATTCGTCCGTCGGATAGAAAAGTTAAACCTATAGTAGTAGAGAATGAGTCCCCCTCTGTGGTGTAGTGGTTAGTGTGATCAGTTGCCACCCCCGGAGGCACGGGTTCGATTCCCGGCTCTGCCACAAAATTTGAAAAGTGGTACGAGGGCTGGAACGTGGTTAACTCAACCTTGGGAGGTCAACTGAGTAGAGGTGGGTTCGATTCCCACCTCAGCCAACCTCGAAGTGGCTTTCCGAGGTTTCCCACTTATCCTCCAGGCAAATGCCGTGATGGTATCTAACTTAAGGCCACGGCCCCTTCCTTCCCTCTTCCTTATCTATCCCTTCCAATCTTCCCATCCCTCCTGACATGACGATATGAAAGCAGGAAAGGCTCCAGGTTTCGATGGTATTCAACCAGAGTTCCTTCTAAAATGTGGCAAAAATGTAAGAATGTCGTTTGCTAAATTTTTTAGACATTGTTCTATCAGGCAATATACCCCATGAATTAAAGAGGGCAAAACTTATTGCTATTCTTAAACCTGGTAAACCTAGCAACGAACCTCTAAGCTATAGACCCATTGCTCTGCTTAGCATGATCAATAAATTTCTGGAAAGAATGATTTATAACCGTATTTACCATATCATTTTCAAAAACTTACCTGTTGAGCAAGCTGGCTTCAGCCCGCACCGAAGCTGTACTGATCAGGTCCTTTCTATGACAACATTCATGGAGGCTAATTTTCAGAAACACCAGAAAACTTCAATTGCCTCCATTGATCTAACAGCAGCATATGATACTGTGTGGTGACAAGGACTGAATCTAAAACTTCTACGAATCATTCCATGCCTGCACATTGGAAATCGTATTAACAACATGCTCAGTAACAGAAACTTCCTGGTTTAAATTGGTAATAGTATGAGCCCACTGAGGAATCTTAATAATGGTCTCCCACAAGGTTCTGTGCTGGCTCCTCTTTCGTTCTGTTTATATATAGCAGATATGCCACAGATTACATCTAGAAAGTTTGGGTGCGCAGATGACTGGGCCCTTGCTGTTAGCCACATAGACTTTGAAGTTACCGAGGATATTCTAACCAGAGACCTATCTACTATGGGGCGATACTTTCGTGACTGGAGGTTACAGCCAAGCGCAACAAATACAATAGTTGCTTCGTTCCATCTCAACAATAAACAAGCGAACAGAGAACTGAAAGTTCACTTTGATGGCAGATTACTCTCACATATCAGGTATCCAAAATTTCTAGGAGTCATTCTAGATAGGACTCTAACGTTCAAAGAACATCTTACCAGAACTGCCGCCAAGCTCAGAACCAGAAATAATATCCTGCAGAAACTGTGCGCCACTATATGGGGATCAACAGCTTCTACACTTCGGACTTCTGCCCTTGGACTAATTTATCCCGTGGCTGAATATTGTGCACCAATCTGGATAAACAGCGCTCATGTTAAGCTTGTTGATACTCAGCTCAACTAAACCATGCGTTTAATATCAGGGACAATCAGATGTACTCCAACATACTGGCTGCCATCATTCACATACCACCTCCATCCGTGAGAAGAGAACAAGCAGTTATCAAGGTGTGCAATAATATATGCAACAATTCTTCTCTTCCTGCACATCATGACCTCCCTGTTATTAACAGGAAGATACTTCCCTCTCGCCACCCTCCAATGAATACTGCAAGGAAGCTTGCTGAAAGTAATTTCAACATGATTGACAGCTGGAAGCAATTATGGAAGACCTCTGCAACACCAGAACAGCAAGCTATGCCATGCATCACGTCTAAGCCACTAGGTTTTGAGCTCGCCAGAAAAATTTGGTGTACTCTAAACAGAATCTGAACTAATTGTGGCAGATATGCAGACTCCCTTTTATAAATGGAAGAAAATTCCATCTCCCGAGTGTCGTTGTGGTGCTGAAAGACAAACTGTTCAGCATATTATCCAAGAATGCCCTCTACCAGCCTTCTCAGGAGATCCAGCCGAGTTCCTGATGGCTACTCAAAACGGTATTAATTATATTAGAGATACCAATCTGACATTGTGACAATGTGTTCAGACATGTAAATAGTTTTAAAATAGTTGTATTGTGATGTGACTGTAAACCATACGATAAATATATATATCCTCCACAAGGCTCCTGTACAGTATAGCAGTTGAGGCCGCCTGGGCGAGGTATTGGTCATTCTCCCCAGTTGTATACCCCGACCCAGAGTCTGAAGCTCCAGGACACTGCCCTTTAGGCGGTAAAGGTGGGATTCCTAGCTGAGTCCGATGGAAAAGCCGACCCTGGAGGGTAAACAGGTGAAGAAGAAGAAGAAGAAGACTAGTGGCCTGTAATAGCAATAGCTGCAAACAAAGACTAAAAATGAAACACTCAGCGTGCTCTACAGTCTCGTTTACCCAATAACGGCAGTTCATTTGGTACAAAGAAGAAAATATTAAATTATATAAGTATGCTCCTGACCAATAAAATCAACGAACAGAATCAATAATTAGGTTTCTGTTAGGTTCGGACAATGAGATAAGAAAGCGAGGCAGTGAAGGAACCACAAACGAAACCACCGTCTGAGAGAATACTGGTACAATGGCGTGTGTGTGCGTGTAAGAACTGGCCAACATTGGGCATAGACAGCACGCTTTCGTGGCAGTCGATGAAGCCTGGCATTGAAAGATCAGCGTATCACGCGGACACATTCATAGTCTCATACGGCCATCTACCGGCAAATGCAGTTAAATGAAACGCACACATCAATGCAATATTTGTGAAAAATAACTATATTCGGTCTGCCTCAGTGGTTTAGTGGTTAGTGTCATTAGCTGCCACCTCCAGAGGTCCGGGTTCGATTCCCGGCTCTGCCACGTAATTTGAAAAGTGGTACGAGGACTGGAACGGGGTCCACTCAGCCTCGGGAGGTCAACTAAGTAGAGGTGGGTTCGATTCCCACCTCAGCCATCCTGGAAGTGGTTTTCCATGGTGCTCCTCGAGGCAAATGCCGGGATGGTACCTGACTTAAGGCCACGGCCGTTTCCTTTCCTCTTCCTTGTCTATCCCTTCCCAACTTCCCATCCCCCACCAGTGCCCCTGTTCAGCATAGCAGGTGAGGCTGCCTGGGCGAGGTACTGGTAATTCTCCCCAGATGTATCGCCGGACCCAAAGTCTGAAGCTCCAGGACACTGCTCTTGAGGCGGTAGAGATGGAATCCCTCGCTGAATCCGAGGGAAAAATCGACCCTGGAGGGTAAACAGATTAAGAAGAAGAAGAAGACTATTTTCGTCATATAAAGGACTTATTTAAATTAATATTTTCCCAGTAATCCTGAGATGGAGGCCTTTGTTTTGTTGTATAACACATTGGCGTTAGTATTACGATTGTGTCACAATATTGTGTTACATGTTCAATTTATGTAATTATGGACAGAACATTATATGCTTTTCTGTGTTGCGGAGGATATGTGCGACTGGGAGCAAATTATTTATTTTAACTATGCTACAAATGCTCAGAAAACAGTACATACAAGCCTCGTTTTTCGATTTTCAGCAATAGATCAGTAAAAAAAATAATCTACTGCAAAATCAGTAATAATGAGTTGCATGCCAGTGAAGCTCAACTGCTTTACCGCTTTACCGGGCCCCTTCGCCTGTAACTAAGAAAAGCATAGTGCATACTGACAATGCGATTAGCGGTCATGGTTATCACGCTTTCGAGATGTACAAACCTGAGAAGTCGGGGTACTGCTCGGATGGAGTTTAAATTTTTGTATTTAAATTTACGAGATGAAGGTGAAGCTTGTGTTAACACACATGTGGCAGTATTCCGCAAAACAATTCCCCCGATAAACCTTAGCGGATATTGATGATACGATTATTGACAGTAAATTAATTACCGTCTTTGCAGCTAAGGAAGCTAATGCTGCAGCAAATAGTCTTAGATGGCTTTCTAAACGGAAAGCAAAGTTGTAGCATGGACATACATTAGCATTGGTTATGATGGTGAAGTCAGAAGAATGTTAAACTGATTGACAAGCCTACCCCATATCCATTAGGCTCAGTCCCAGCTCTCGCGGGTTAGTCCCATAAAAGCCCACGTATAGCGGCTTCGCTATTTGGAAACTGTACCCTATACTTTAAAGTCTAATCCTATCCTTTCCTGTCGGACCAGTTTGCCTGGGAGGTCCAATAGCCCTTTTAAGGGCTACCAAAGAACCCATGATAGCAGAAAAGCGGCCGACGGAGCTGGCTGTGGGCTTAGGTCTACGTTTCATTGTGACAACATTGGTGGGAAGGACTAGAGTGCTTGATTGGACAGTATGACCTCTGTTTAGTGTGGCACAAGGTGCGGTACTTTCTGATTGATGAGGCCTGACACACGTACGTCAAAACCACAGGACAACTGCTGATCCAGGCATTTTCCAATAAATTTCCAATAACCCTTGTCACTGCTCTGTTTAAAAATTCACACGTGAAGTGGCCGGAATTCGTATCGCAGTAATCCGGTGATAATGAAATTCAATTATTCATCCCCCCCCCCTCTGGTCTCCTCTCAGTTATAAATTATTCAAAGAATTGCAAGGTTGGAAAAGGATTTAGAGTGCTCTTTGTAAAATTCAGAGATAGGGTTAGCTGAGGAGAGGAGCATTATTAGTGAAGTGGCTTCTCTACAGACTGTCTCGTCTCAAACAAATCGTTATGCTGGCCTTTGGTCACTGGGGAACCGGGTTCGATTCCTGACCGGGTCGGGGATTATAACTTCGTCTGGTTAATTTCTCCGGCTCGGGGCCTGGGTGTCTGTGTTCTTTTAAAATGTATAAGTCCAATTCATCAAAGTCTATTTATAATTAATAATCAGAAGCATACAAAAAACTTTTAACTGGCTAAATGGTCGTTAAGACCGAAATCCAATATCCTTAAAAATTTGCTAAGTGAGTCCGGGTGGTTCCAGTGGCCCTGAAAATACCTAAGATAAACTGATGAAATTTTAAATTCAGAAGAAAAGGTCACCATCTGAATGTTGGCCGGCAAGGTAGGAGATGTTGTGTTCTACGATTCGTAATCACTAGCTTGTATTCCAAAAGCATGGGTTCAATTCCTAACCTCTCCGCGATGTTCATATCAAGTGAGGCTATGTGACACTGTTGATGGTATTCGTCCGTCGGATGGGGATGTTAAGGTTTGAGCAGACCCCTTAGTGTTGTTCGACAGGAGAAGGGCATGAAACAAGAACGAGTTTCAACCCCTCCCCATGGAGAAATCACAATTTATCTACTTGGGCGCAATGCAAGGTCATGCAGTGATCTCCCCCTTGTAAACTAATCTAATGATGGGTAGAAAAATTCGGAAGAAACAGTGGTCTGGTGTTTAAAGAGTTTAAGCTATTGTTCGATGGTAGAAGACTCGCGTGCAAATAACAATTTATTTACAAATAAATATCAGTCGCAGGGTTCAGAAACTGCTCTGAAACTTAACATGGCGAATAAGCTGAACCTATTTTGTCGGCTTGTTGTTTAAAGGGACGCAACATCTAGGTCATCGGCCTCCTATTTTTTCTTGAACATACACAACCTTAGTCGCATTTTACGCAACATCTTAGAGTATTTCGATTAATGCTTTTATTAATTTCGTTTGGCTATTTCTAGCCGAGTGCAGCCCTTGTAAGGCAGACCCTCCCCGGCATCTGCCATGTTTAGGTAACTGCGTGTTATTGTGGATGAGGATAGTGTTATGTGTGAGTTGCAGGGATGTTGGGGACAGCACAAACTCCCAGTCCCCGAGCCACTGGAATTAACAAATGAAGGTTAAATTCCCTGACCCGGCCGGGAATCGAACCGGGACCCTCTGAACCGAAGGCCAGTACGCTGACGTCTCAGCCAACGAGTCGGACACCTCGTAATTGTAGACATTATAAAAAGCTTTTGGGCTTCTGTGGTATCAGAAAATAAGGTGAAATTCTTTACGCTCCGCAGAGAACGTTGATGCCCGTCTTCAGAAGAAAATATCATCTGTTCACAAGCGAGACTTCTCCAACAATGATGTTTTGAATTTAAGAATGCTTTACTGTTGTCTACATTAAGTGGTTCTCTCATTCATCACTAGATGGCTCACTATGCGCTAGCTTCCCGAGCTCCAGTTAAGATGTTTCTTGTTCCATCGTATGAGAGTGCGAAAAAACAACAACGTCATCAGACGAATGCGGAATAAGAAATGAAACTCCACTGCCTATTAAGATAAGAATTCTGCCTGCTGCCGTAGTCTGCCATACTCATCTGGGGCAAGGATTAATGACTAAAAGGTGAAATGAAATGATATTGGAGAGGGTTTTTGGAATGGAAGATGACACGGAAAACCGGAGTACACGAAGAAAAACCTGTCCCGCCTCCGCTTTGTCGAACACAAATCTCACATGGAGTGACCGGGACTTGAACAACGAGACGCAGCGGTGAGAGACCGTCGTGCTGCGGCCTGAGCCACCGAGGCTATATCTAAATTCGAGGGATCATTTTGGTGGATTGTGGCGCCAAAATTACCGACATCTCATACCTTTATAATTATTTTATTTTATTTAGAATCAGTAAAGTTACAAATGACGCCCAACTGTGAAGTTACTATCATGGCTATGCAGGTGGGTAACCATGAAATAAATATGGCTAACAACCTCAATGTTTTAAGTCAGGAAAATAAAAGTAGACAGTAAGGTGCTTCGAGTGGATGGATCTTCTTCTTTTACAGCTTTCCCCACACGTTGTCTGGTCGCGGGTCCGCACTGTGTCATTCATATAGACTTGGCTCTGTTTTACGGCCGAATGCACTTCCTGACGCAACTCTATGTGGAGCAGTGTAATCGCTATTGCTTATTTCTGTGGTGGTTATTAGTGTGGTGTGTTATCTGAATATGAAGAGAGTATGAACATCCGGTCTTCAAGGCAGAAGATTTAATCACAGGCGATTCAAATTCCCGATCCGGCCGGGAATCGAATTCGGGACCCTCTGAAAGGAAGGCCTCAATGCTGACAATTCAGCCAAGCGTTCGGATTTCAAATAGATGCATATTTGATGCAAATCCGCATTCCGGGTACTATACAGTATTGTGATTTCATGCTTCCCATTCAGGAACTTTCAGCGTTGCATGTCGTACAGAGCAATCGTGACCCGGACCTTTTATCTTTCCCTCCTTAATGACTATCATATGGACCTGGCAGCTATTGAGCTCGGTGACAGGCGGTCATGCAACGTATCGAGATTTTATAAATATTTTGCTGAACATAAACACGTTTTTAACAGCTTGTCTTCTAACCCAGAGATTTAATCACAGAGCGGGGAATCGCAAGATATTCTGTTGATGTTTTAAGAGGGTATGCTGGAAAATCTGCGTCACGCGAAGTTAAGTGTTAAGATGCGGTACTTTATTTTGAGAACTCCACTTCCTACTCTGCAAACCGTCACATGCGATCAGTTCTTCACCTCCTCAAAACTGTTACGAAGCAGGGATTCGTTGCCCTGTGACCGAAATAACTCCTCGGCGAACGATTGTTTCATTCGTTTACCACAGGTCTGCATTCTGCAGGTGATCGGGAAAATTATCCACGATCTGTACAAGAAAATCAGACTGCAGTGATAACAATCGAGGCTACAAAATAAAGGAGCAGCAATCCATAGAGGAGGGCGATATGGCTGCAGTTTAACTTCTCTCTTTTCCAATTTTTACACACAACAGACGATAAAGGAAATCAAAGAGGAATTTCTAAAGTCTCTTAAACTAGTGTCTCCTAGCCACTCCTTCCTAAATTTCTGAATGAAAGGTACGTAATATTTTCTCATTTCTAAAAACAGACTACCATAATGACTATAGCTCGAAGTTAGAATTCAGACTAATTTTGCTGGAAATGTCATCTAGTCCGCTTTAGAAATTTCTGGCGGCTCCGCACTGATCGGCACATTATTTGTTCTCAGATAGCTTGGTCCAAATGCCTTTTCTAGATTCTAGATCTACGAACGCCATGTATGTGGGCTTGTCTTTCTTAATTCGATCCTCTGAGATCAGAAGTAATGTGGATTTTGCTTCACGTATTTCTACATTTCTTCTGAAGCCATATTGATCTTCTCGCAATTCTGCATCAACTTGTCTTTCCACTCTTCTTCAAAACAAGGTGGAATAATTAACGCTTGGCCATCTCATTCCCCTGACATAAACACCCCAGAATTCAAACTAATTTTGCTGGTGGGAAATGTAATCTAGTCCGCTTTAGAAATTTCTGCCGGCTCCGCACTGATCGGCACATTATTTGTTCTCAAATAGCTTGGTCCAAACAACATTATCGAATGCTTTTTCTAGATTCTAGATCTACGAACACCATTTATGTGGGCTTGTCTTTCTTAATTCGATCCTTTGAGATCAGAAGTAATGTGGATTTTGCTTCACGTATTTCTACATTTCTTCTGAAGTCATATTGATCTTCTCGCAACTCTGCATCAGCTTGTCTTTCCACTCTTCTTCAAAACAAGGTGGAATAATTAATGCTTGGCCATCACATTCCCCTGAAATAAACCCACCAGACTTTCATCTTTGAAAACATGTAAGATCTGTTGTGTATTCAACTGCTGTCGAATGTGAACTAACTAAAAGGTCGGATAACTCTGAAATTATAAATTTCTGGACCCATATTGCAATACACCTTTCATTAATTCCTCATGTGAGTAATTCATTTCTCAAATTTTGCCTTTGAATTTTTACACAGCCTGCAATGCATGCAAAAATGGAACCATAAGTACTAAATTACACAGCTTAAGGATGGAGTTTCAGGATTGTCATTATATGACTCCAAGTGCTCAATGGTTTCGGACCGTGAAAATGTTGGACTATCAATCCACAAGAGAACATTTCAGCGATTTGACTGCCAATGGTCGGTGGGTTTGTAAAAATGCCATCTGTAGGGCTAACATTGAGGTTTACAAAGGAGATTTATTGTGGCGTGCCGTATTTCTTGTAACGTAACGTAGTACGTAAGAAAACTCTGTAGTTCTGTCCAGCAAGCCTGCCCACAAGAACTCAGGTTCCCAGCATGCAGTCACCAAGTACTGGAAAGAACAGGATATTATGTGCTGGCGCATAAAGTTAGGTCAGTCCCACATCAAATTTATCCGCAACGTAATTACTTGTGTAACAATTGTTGCCATACTTTCCTTCCTTTTCTTCTCAACATGAGGAATTCATTCCTGAAATTTCCTGAACATTTTAATACACTCGTTATACTGTTTGACAACAATTGTCTCAGTTTAAAAATCCACAGTTCTATCCCTTCAGGCAGGCTAGTCAATGTTGAAAACATCCTAGGGATATGAGCTACGAATTTCAGGTAAATAAAATATAATTAAATATAAAATTTAAAATTTCGTGTGGCTATCTCCAGCCAAGTGCAGCCCTTGTAGGCAGACCCTCCGATGAGGGTGGGCGGCATCTGCCATGTGTAGGTAACTGCGTGTTATTGTGGTGGAGGATAGTGTTACGTGTGGTGTGTGAGTTGCAGGGATGTTGGGGACAGTTCAAACACCCAGCCCCCGGGCTATTGGAATTAACCAATGAAGGTTAAAATCCCCGACCCGGCCGGGAATCGAACCCGGGACCCTCTGAACCGAAGGCTAATACGCTGACCATTCAGCCAACGAGTCGCACATAATTAAATATGAGAATATATTTATCCCCAATAATTACAATCCTTTTCTTTATCATCGTTATCTGGCGATTAAATTAGCGGATTGCCTTTTTCTATCACTACGACCGCTAATGTGAGTCAACGCAGAGTTTCACTTAAGCCTTTATAACTACATTCGGTGTGGACATTTTTCAAAAATCAAAAAAATGCCTGAGGGTATTGAACCAAGGAACACGGCACAGAAATAATTATGTAAAAAATTTGGCTAGGATTTTAATTAAGAAGGGAAGGAGTAAAGGGACAAGCGATTTTAGGCTGTTTTTCCGCAATTGCATTTAGGCCGGAAGTGATTGATTTTTTCTGTAGGTTGATAGATCTTTTTTTTTTTTTTTTTTTTTTTTTGCTATTTGCTTTACGTCGCACAGATAGGTCTTATGGCGACAATGGGATAGGAAAGGCCTAGGAATTGGAAGGAAGCGGCCGTGGCCTTGATTAAGTTACAGCCCCATAATTTGCCTGGTGTGAAAATGGGAAACCACGGAAAACCATCTTCAGGGCTGCCGACAGTGGGGTTCGAACCCACTATCTCCCGAATACTGGATACTGGCCGCACTTAAGCGACTGCAGCTATCGAGCTCGGTGTTGATAGATATATACAAGACTCAAAATTAGAAACCTTTCCAGACTTTTAGCCCTTCAACTTTCGGCACAATTGAGGAAATTGCCTAATTTTACGATTTTCGTAGTTTTCAACATTAAAATAAATCGAGGTTCTTGTCTAATTTGGCCGCGTTTTATGTCTTGCTAACGGGATTTCGCATAGACTGGTGTGTAACACTGAACTCTAAAATACATTACCTGTAGATCTCTACTGAATGAATTTTTCCATGAAACACTGTGCAAGGGATTGTGTTACTAATTTTTATAAAGTGAAGAACGGCGTATAGAGTTAATTTCCAAGAAACTGTAAGGTAAATCCTAGACTCCACAACCAATTACAACTACCGCAGCTTTGCTGCTGCTACAGTGCAACATTATAAGTAATACAATTTTGTTTAATTTAGGGTTTATCTCCACAGGCTTTGAACTGCAGAAGTAAGATCGGGTTTACGAAATGTAGAAAATAACTTAAAAAACACTAGTTTCAATTGTAATGTTTCTCTCTTTAATACCAACGCTAAGTGAAGGTATCTGCAGAGTTATCTCAACTCCCCTGATTTACGTAAATTCATTAATTGAGTTGAAATTGTTATTTTAGCTCCAAAAAATCGACACTTCACTGAAATCATCAACTGAGATATTTTTTTGTGTTTCGTGTAAAGTATGTGTCTGTTGATGACAGAGAGATATACTTTATATTCTCCATTCAACAGTATATTCACCGAAATGGTATTCGGTACGACCTGCACAAATCCAGTTTCCTCTTTGAACCTGACGCACGTGTTCTTCAGCTACAAACTGCTCAACCCAAAACAAACAAAGTGAAATACACGCTATCACACTCATTTCCTCCATCTGTTCGCTGCGTAGACAAGTGATGTCATTGTGGATCTCTCCAGCCTCACAGTAAATATTTATTGCGCTAAATGGATCAGCGTGGTTCACCATTTGTTGGCCACGTAGTGTGTATTACAATGAGGCAAGGTCACTCACTGGTTTGAGGTTAAAACCTTAACGTCGCTCATAGTCAATTGATTATTATGATAATTGAATCGTGAATTTCTAAGAGGGCGCAAGTCCACATTTTGGCGGTTTTCATTTTTATATATGAATCTGTTCCTCTGAGTTATACCCATCCTTTAGTGTTAAAAACAATTAAATACTGGACAATCTCGAGTTGATTCGGGGTAGTCAATTCCTTCATCGAGTGTTAAAAAGGTAGCAAGTCCTGGATGTATTGTTGTTTCTCCATACATTGGGAGTTTTCTGAAACACACATTTAAGTTAACTCAGTCAGTTGTAGGAGAGATTACGCTTCCACTGAAGCCCAGCTTGTAGGATTCCAGCAAGGTATAGCAGATATCTTGGATTCTGGAGGTCAAATGGACTGTATCGCGATTGACCTGTCTAAAGCATTTGATAGGGTGGATCATTGGAGACTACTGGCAAAAATGAGTGCAATTGGACTAGACAAAAGAGTGACTGAATGGTTTGCTATATTTCTAGAAAATAGATCTCGAGAGAATTAGAGTAGGTGAAGCTTTATCTGACCCTGTAATAATTAAGAGGGGAATTCCTCAAGGCAGTATTATCGGACCTTTATGTTTTCTTATATACACTGACTGACAGTGACAATGCAACAACAAGGAGGAGTGGTTCGAAAGGGATGAAAGTTGGGGAAGAAACAGAGTCGGCACGGAAGAATAATTGATGTTTATTTCAAACCGATATGCAGGTTACATAATGCGCACGGCATCGACTCAGTAGGATGTAGGACCACCGCGAGCGGCGATGCACGCAGAAACACGTCGAGGTACAGAGTCAATAAGAGTGCGGATGGTGTCCTGAGGGATGGTTCTCCATTATCTGTCAACCGTTTGCCACAGTTGGTCGTCCGTACGAGGCTGGGGCAGAGTTTGCAAACGGCGTCCAATGAGATCCCACACGTGTTCGATTGGTGAGAGATCCGGAGAGTACGCTGGCCACGGAAGCATCTGTACACCTCGTAGAGCCTGTTGGGAGATGCGAGCAGTGTGTGGGCGGGCATTATCCTGCTGAAACAGAGCATTGGGCAGCCCCTGAAGGTACGGGAGTGCCACCGGCCGCAGCACATGCTGCACGTAGCGGTGGGCATTTAACGTGCCTTGAATACGCACTAGAGGTGACGTGGAATCATACGCAATAGCGCCCCAAACCATGATGCCACGTTGTCTAGCGGTAGGGCGCTCCACAGTTACTGCCGGATTTGACCTTTCTCCACGCCGACGCCACACTCGTCTGCGGTGACTATCACTGACAGAACAGAAGCGTGACTCATCGGAGAACACGACGTTCCGCCATTCCCTCATCCAAGTCGCTCTAGCCCGGCACCATGCCAGGCGTGCACGTCTATGCTGTGGAGTCAATGGTAGTCTTCTGAGCGGACGCCGGGAGTGCAGGCCTCCTTCAACCAATCGACGGGAAATTGTTCTGGTCGATATTGGAACAGCCAGGGTGTCTTGCACATGCTGAAGAATGGCGGTTGACGTGGCGTGCGGGGCTGCCACCGCTTGGCGGCGGATGCGCCGATCCTCGCGTGCTGACGTCACTCGGGCTGCTCCTGGACCCCTCGCACGTGCCACATGTCCCTGCGCCAACCATCTTCGCCACAGGCGCTGCACCGTGGGCACATCCTTATGGGTATCGGCTGCGATTTGACGAAGCGACCAACCTGCCCTTCTCAGCCCGATCACCATACCCCTCGTAAAGTCGTCTGTCTGCTGGAAATGCCTCCGTTGACGGCGGCCTGGCATTCTTAGCTATACACGTGTCCTGTGGCACACGACAACACGTTCTACAATGACTGTCGGCTGAGAAATCACGGTACGAAGTGGGCCATTCGCCAACGCCGTGTCCCATTTATCGTTCGCTACGTGCGCAGCACAGCGGCGCATTTCACATCATGAGCATACCTCAGTGATGTCAGTCTACCCTGCAATTGGCATAAAGTTCTGACCACTCCTTCTTGGTGTTGCATTTGCTCTGTCAGTCAGTGTATATAAATGATATGAGTAAAGGAATGGAATCAGAGGTCAGGCTTTTTGCGGATGATGTTATTCTGTATAGAGTAATAAATAAGTTACAAGATTGTGAGCAACTGCAACGTGACCTCTAAAATGTTGTGAGATGGACAGCAGGCAATGGTATGTTGATAAACGGGGTTAAAAGTCAGGTTGTGAGTTTTACAAATAGGAAATGTCATCTCAGTTTTAATTACTGCGTTGATGGAGTGAAAGTTCCTTTTGGGGATCATTGTAAGTATCTAGGTGTTAATATAAGGAAAGATATTCATTGGGGTAATCACATAAATGGGATTGTAAATAAAGGGTACAGATCACTGCACATGGTTATGAGGGTGTTTAGCGGTTGTAGTAAGGATGTAATGGAGAGGGCATATAAGTCTCTGATAAGACCCCAACTAGAGTATGGTTCCAGTGTATGGGACCCTCACCGGGATTACCTGATTCAAGAACGGGAAAAAATGCAAAGAAAAGCAGCTCGATTTGTTATGGGTGATTTCCGACAAAAGAGTAGCGTTACAAAAATGTTGCAATGTTTGGGTTGGGAAGAATTGAGAGAAAGAAGAAGAGCTGCTCGACTAAGTGGTATGTTCCGGGCTGTCAGCGGATAGATGGCGTGGAATGACATTAGTAGACGAATACGTTTGAGTGGCGTTTATAAAAGTAGGAAAGATCACAGTATGAAGATAAAGTTGGAATTCAAGAGGACAAACTGGAGCGAATATTCATTTATAGGAAGGGGAGTTAGGGATTGGAATAACTTACCAAGGGAGATGTTAAATAAATTTCCTATTTCTTTGAAATAATTTAGGAAAAGGCTAGGAAAACAACAGATGGGGAATCTGCCACCTGGGGGACTGCCCTAAATGCAGATCAGTATTTATTTATTGATTGATTGATTGATTTATTTGAAGCTGATTTTAGCAGAGACCGCCTAATGACGAAAAGTTGAAAAACTGAATAATACTTCCATCCAGCGACTAGGTAGTAAACAACGTGAATGATATGATTTGGCAGAATTTAGTATGAAATACCTTGATAGGTATTAAACAATTTATGTTCATTTGTCTATAATGCCGATTATTTCGTAAAATATCTAATGACAGATAAAGTTATGAAATTACCTGTTGCAGTCACTGTTGCAGTAATATTTCAAAGCAGTGCTGTTTTCTGGGAGAATAATTGCCGGTAGTTACCATGTAGGTACATATTCGATAATTTTCCACACTTCTCACCCACACTCCGATATGCCCTCGTCTTCACCGCCCACTCTTTTCTCTCGAAGAAGCTTTTTTCTTTCTCTTTTGCCGAAGTGCCCAATGGCCTGGCCAGTCATTATCAGAATCTATTTCCTTTTGACCACATAAACCTTCGGTCTTGGTTTCGTGACCCTCTTGACCACGTGTATTTTCGGTGGGAGATTTGTGTTTTACAGGATCACAAGTAGATATGACAATTTATACTTCTTCAACTTCCCTTATTTTACTTACTTCGCTCATTTTTAACAATGTTCCCACTGGTTTATCTTACAGTAGATTTGTCCAAAACTCACGTGAACACCTGAATGTTGCATAGCGCATATAGAACTCATAGTCTGTCACTGAAAACAATGGAAAAGTGACCACAGCTTCCTGTTTCTGGCTGCGTTACCAACCTATGAATACTATCAAGCGTGTAAGCACGGTACAAACTTGCGAGAATAAAAGTGATAATTCAATTCGTGAACATATTACCGTCTACAGGAATATCTTATAATTAGAGCCCGTATTTTTATGCATTGATAGATTAGAATGCAAATTGGAAGCGAGTAGCAAGTATAGTCTACCTTCACAACGATAATACTATGGGGTTTGCATAAAATTGAAGGGTACGGCCCATCAAAACCCCTGTAATTTATGTTACTCTTGCTACACTGTGGAAGAGTGGGTGGCCGACACTTCGTACTAACCAAATTAGTTTGGAATCTAACCTGTTCCAAACCAAACCAAACCAAACCCCATGGCACTACAGCCCTTGAAGGGCCTTGGCCTATCAAGCGACCGCTGCTCAGCCCGAAGGCCTGCAGATTACGAGGTGTCATGTGGTCAGCACGACGAATCCTCTCGGATCTAACCTGTTACTGCATAAAAATCCGGGCTTTACTTATAACCAAAATTCTAGGGGGTCCGCTGTCTTTAATGCCATTTATTTCACAAAATGTTGATATATTTATCCGTTTCCGGTCCATTCAAAATTGTATCAGTAGTTTTTAGCATTCATGTGTGTTTGTCTGTTTGTTCCATCATCAACGGTAAACGGCTGAATAGATCTCGACCAAACTTCATATTTAGAGTCTACTCATCCAGGAGCACGTTTCAATATGCATATCATTTAAAAATCACTAAGCAGACTGGGGGTTTACAGGAAGAACAGAAGATATTCTTTTAATTTTCTCTTACGCTATTGATTATATCTCGACCAAATTTCATATTTAGAGTCTACTCATCCAGGAGCACGTTTCAATATGCCTATCATTGAAAAATCACTAAGCAGACTGGGGGTTTACAGGAAGAACAGAAGATATTTTTTTACTTTTCTCTTACGCTATTGATTATATCTCGACCAAATTTCATATTTACGGTCTACTCAACCAGGAACAGGTTTCGATACGCATATCATTTAAAAATCACTGAATAGACCTGGAGTTTATAGGAAAACTAGAAGATTTTTTCAATTTTCTTTAACACTATTGATTATATGTAAAAATCTGTAGATTTTGTGAAACGCCCCTTAATCTATCTATATATATATAAAATTGGATGTTGGTATATTTGACGCTAATAGACTCATAACTACTGGACCGATTTCGCTAAAATTTTCACAATTTGTTCTTATTTCATATAAAAGGGGTTAAGAAGTGGTTTGAACGAAATCCGTAAGGTAGTTTTATTATTATTATGAGTAATTTTATGTAATTTTATTAAATTGCAAAGCCGCACCAAGATTGGATCGACTTGATGGACTGATTGTCGCTAGGCGACAGCAGCTTACACTATACCACGATAGTCCGCTAAATGAAATGGCGTATGGTTTTTAGTGCCGGGAGTACCCGAGGACATGTTCGGCTCGCCACGTGCAGGTCTTGTCATTTGACTCCCGTAGGCGACCTGCACGTCGTGATGAGGATAATATTTGCTGTATAGGCCTATAGGAGGATGAAAACACGCCGCATTGACTTACAAAGTACTTTCCTTGATAGGAGGTGCATTCTTATGCCTATTATTTTGAAATAGCAATCCAACATGCCGTGATCGAGATGTACTTTCATGTCATAGTACCAACATTGATAGGTCTGCCCATTTTGAAGAATGTGGCTGTGTATTAGACGTGTAAAATATTTAAGAAACTTAAAAATATAGAATATCAACAATGGAATGAAAAGAGTTATCACCCCCCTCCTAATGAAGAGCAACTGGGGGTTCCCAACGAGCAAAGGCGAGTCTATGTAATCTATAGGTCTATAGGTGGGTATGTAGGTATGTATTGCATCTCCTCCTATACCACTCGAGCGATTTCAACCAAACTTGGTACAGTTATGACTTAGTATCAGGAAAAGAAACTCGTGGGGGAAAGACACCACAAGCACCCTTAAAGGGGGGGTCTTGGGGGACGAGTTAAAAACGAATCCAAAATAGTGTTGAATTCATAGTTTTCGGGGTCGCTGAGATAAATAGTGACACTCCAGATTTTAAAGTCCAAATTCAGTCCCCTTCGGAGCGGGAGCGAGGGGGAGTGAGAAATAATAATAAGAAGGAGGAGAAGAAGAAGAAAAATAGAAAATAGAGCCGAATTCATAATTTTCAGGGTGGCTGAGATGAATAGTGATACTCCGGAATGTGTTGAAGTCCAAGTTCATCACTCTTTGGGGTTGTGGGACGAGGGGGGAATGATATATAAATAATCGGAAATAGTGTCGAATCCATAGTTTAAGGGGTCGCTGAGATGAATAGTGACACTCGGGATTTTTTAAAGTCCATCACCCTTTGGGGAGGGGACGAGGGGTAATGAGATATAAAAATAATCGGTAATAGTCCCAAATCCATAATTTTCGGGGTCGCTGAAATGTATAGTGACGCTCTGAAAATTTAAGGTCCATCACCCTTTGAGGTGAGATGCAAGGGGAGAGTGAGATATAAAAATAATCGGAAATAGTATCGAATCCATAGTTTTCGGGGTCGCTGAGCTGAATAGTGACACTCGGGACTTTTTAAAGTTCATATTCAGCGATCTAAGTGGGGGGGACGAGGCGGGAGTGAGATATAATAATTATAGTAATAGAAAATATAAGTCGAATCCATAGTTTTCGGGTTCACTTAGATGAATAGTGGCACTCCGGAATTTTTTAAATTCAAAGTTCATCACTGTTTGGGGTGGGGGGCGAGGGGTAATGAGATATAAAATTAATCGGAAATAGTGACGAATCTATAGTGTTCGGCGTCGCTGAGATATATAGTGACACTCCGGGTTTTTAAAAGTCCATGTTCACCATTAAGAGATAAGAATTTCGTAGTGTTCCCTATTGAAGTGAGTTCAGCGACATTGTGGGGGGGGGAGGTGAGAGTGAGACATAAAATGAATAGAAAATAGTGTCGAACCCATACTTTTCTTGATGGCTGAAATGAATAGTGACACTCCGGATGTCGTTTAAGTCGAAGTTGAGCCCCAGTAAGCAGGGTTGTGAGAAGGGGTGAAGAAAAGAAAATGTGCAAATGACCGAGATTTTGGGTGTTTGTATGCATGTTCCAGCATAGGTGTCAACTAAACTTGGTACAATACTAAATTTATTTAATAAATTCACACTATCTGTAAAAAATACTGCAGGGACAAGACACCCCTTGAAGCCCTAGGGAAGGGGGCGAAATATAATTATAACTAAAAACGACCGATATTAGTGTTGAATCCATAGTTTTCTGAACTACGGGAGAGATTTCAGCCAAACTTGGTACATTTTTGACTTACTATTGTGAGACAAACTGCGAGGAGGTATGGTAGACCTAGCACGCTAGGGGTGTGGTGGGAAGGGCTAAGATGTAAAAATAATCGAAAATAGTGTGGAGTAGTGAGACGAATATTGATACCCGGGCGTTGTTCTGTGTATGTTTCTTTCAACATAGCCCTCATTCAAAATTGGTACAAATATGACTTACTATCTAAAAAAAAAATACTATTGGGTAAAACACCAGTAGCACTCCTCGTGGAGGTGGTGAAATATAGAGAGTTCACTGAGTTGAACTGTGACACTCTGGATGGATAAGTCATACTTCACCGCAATTGCTATGGAGGTTGAGAAGGGGTGAAATAAATGTAAAAATAACCGTCAAAACTTTAAAAATAATAGAAAATAACCGATATTAATGTCGAATTCATTGTTGTGACTCCCTGAATATCGTTTAAGTCGACGTTCAGCCTCCATTGGGATGGTGCACTGAAAGGGGTTTTGTAGTGCATAGTATAAAATGACCGAGATTAGTGGTGAATCCACTGCGTTTGGGGTCTCAAGACTGATTGGTGAGCGTCTCAATGACAGTTGGAATCGCGTAGATCATATCTATACTGTGACTGATAAATACATGAAGTTATCACTTATTATCTTTTTGAAAGGATCAAATACTTCCCAATCAACTCGAGCTTCCACAAGGATAAAATTTTACCCAAAAATTAAATCATTTAAAACTTGAAATCAAACACATCTAAATAACTCTAAAACTATATAATAGATGGTAAAAATCCATATCCCAGGAAGGAATTCTATAAACATTCACTTTAACATAACTAACTGGTGACACTAATCTTAAAAGTAAACATCCTAAACCAACCGGGCTACGCCGGGTAGTAAGCTAGTACAGTATAGAGTTCAATTCGGAAAATATACTTTTCTCGAGAGGAGAGTTGAAAAGAAAAGAGAGGATAAGGTAATAAAGGAGGAGGATTAGTAGATATGAGAAGATTAAAAGAACTGGATGTTAAAAGAAAATGGGAAAGGATAGGATAGGGAAGTAAAGGAGGAGTAGTTTAGAGTGGGTTAGGAGAATGGATTATTGGAGGTAGAAAACGGGTATAGGAACTGTGTAAGGCATGGGAAATTGAATTCGTCTTTAGAAATTTAGCATTTTTGAGAAGAAGGATTAGGAAATCGAAAAGAATATTGGGTTTTTCAGATATGTCGTTGAAATTGAAATTAGGGTTGAAGTATTGGTCAAGGTGAATAAAACGATTCTCAGTAGTTTTTAGAAGGGGCGTTTGTTAATGATCTTAAGTATTTTTATGTATTTTTCAATATTGGTGAAATTATGTTTTGAATTTCGTATGTGTTGTCCTATAACAGAGAATCTGTTGTATTTAATGGCGTTGATATATTCGGAGTATCTGATATTAAAGTTGCGTCCAGTTTGACTGATGTGCGAGGAGCTGAAATTGTTACATTTGAATCTGTATACTCCAGATTTAGAAAAAGCACTAGATTTATTTTGTGATTTAGAGTTGTGTAATATATCAAAAAGCCCCCTGGTCGCCAACCCACGCTTCCAAGTTAAGAGGCCTGGGATTTTCACGTTCTTGTATAAGATTCACAGAAATTGTGAAAGTATGTGATGGAGAGTTAAAAAAGTTTAACTGTTATATTAATGTGAGATGTAGCTCGTGGGGGAAGATTTTATATAACAATGTAAGGTTGTATTTAGAATTTATGGGACATGCATGTGGACTCTCGGGTGGATGAAAGCCTCAATACGGCCTGTATATCACGAAGGAAGTTCTCTGAATAACTGTAAATGATATTACGGTTCAGTTTTTGGAAGCTTGACATGTCGGATTTGTTTCTAAGGAAACGTACAATCTCATTATTGTCACAAAAACGTATTAATATATGAGAAAGTGGCAGCTTCTCATACATGCGACACATAGTAATCACTGATCATTGAGCGTGATGCACCATCTCCAGGACTGAGGTACAAACATTACTAAAGTATTTGATATCCTTAAAGGAAACAGTGTCCAGAACGGGAATGCGGGGGCGTTTCACAGTCCAATTCAACAATCCTCCGGAAGGAAACAATGTAATATACGAGAGAAATTGAGTTCTATTTTCTTACGACATTATTCCTTAATGTAATATACCTATAATTTTAAGTTCTGGTAGGAAATAATGGAATTGGGAAAAGCCTTAATTCTGCTCCATAATCGCAACACATTCGGCGCACAGTCAACAATAAGACACGACAGAAACATACTATTGTTGAAAAGGTCGCTTACTGTGCAGTCCGCATTCAGTTCATATAAGAAGGATAAGAAAATTTGTCGCTATTCCCCGTTCACCCAGCACGCGTCCGTAAGGATTCCGGGGGCAATCAAGCGTGCTGACTCTCTGGATGGTTGCCACGGGTGATGGCGGGGAGGGGCCATCACTACGGGGAAGCCTGCTGCGATCGCAGTTGGTACTCCCCCGCTGTACTTGTTAACATCGTCGGGGTGACAGTCGAACTCGACACGAGGTACTGCTCCTCAGAACAGGGGTTTTCTCTGTTTGGGGATTCAGTCCCGAGTGTCGGAAACGACTGAAACTTCGGGGATATTAACAAATACGCGGGATGAGGTGCGCGTCCGAAAGGATTCCGGGGGCGACAAAGCGCATCGACTTACTGGATGGTCGCCACGGGTGATGGCGGGGAGGAGCCATCACCTCTACGAAAGCTTCCTGCGGTAGGTCAAGGAGGCATGGTGGAGAGGTTCTACCCACTATCTGACAAGAAAGAAGAAACGTGCGGTGAATCGACAAAATGACGCATGTTCAGTTGATGTGAAGAGTTTCAATTGTAAAATGTTGCTATCAATGGATGGTAATAAAATCTATGTATGGATAATTTTGTATATCCCTATGATATTCGCTAAATAAAGTTCATCACTGTTCTTAACTGCAGTATTTTTTAAATATTTAATCAAATAAAGAAGGCTAAATGAATTTACACTGATGGGTTATTGAATAGCTCACAACCATAGTGTTAACGGGAGATTTAAGATAATACACACCTCCCATAATTTCAGAAATCATAGAGCCGGGGCTGTTTACAAAAATGATTATAGGATAATTGAAAAACCTGTCCGGAAATATGATGAATAAAAATTTAATACAAGTATTTGCGAATAATTTAGAAGTTGAACAGAAAAAAGAATGGCCTGAAAAGTGTGTTAGAAATATTATTGTCAGAAATGGAACTTCTCGGACATGCTATCGAGGAAACATGGCGCCCGCCCAAAAGAGGTCAGCACAGTAGTTATCCTCAGTCCCTCCATATGTCCGACTCCTGAAATAAATATTAATGTTGACTCTCGAAAGAAAAGCAAAAAAACGTGCAGACTAATAGAACTACTACGACAAAATTATTATATGCTATATCTATAATCTACGTACCTAACTGCTCTACCCTTCAACGGAGTTATATTTTCTAGTTTTAAATAATTGTTGAACATAATTTCGTTTACTCTTCAAATGACGGAGAAGTTACTATTTTCTACGGACTTCATGCTGTGCAGCCAATGACGGACACCCTCGTGGACGTATAGTTATTTAAAGCATTACATAAGACGAGAAAATCAGAGGATGCATCCTATTTCTCTCAGGTTTACAATTACACCCGCCGGAATATATCTGAACACCGAGGCAATATGAGGTAGAACTTTTCCCCTTGGTGTCTATCTGTCTGTCCGTCTGTCTAGTTATTTATCCGTTTGTATATTCCTAAAAGTAGCCTCCGTGGCTCAGGCGGCAGAGCGCCGGCCTCTCACCGCTGAATACCGTGGTTCAAATCTCGGTCACTCCATGTGGGATTTTTGCTGGAAAAAGCGGAGGTGGGACAGGTTCTTCTTCGGGTACTCCTGTTTTCCCTGTATTCTTTCATTCCAACGAGACTATCCATTAACATTTTATTTCAGCTGTCAGTCATTTAACATTGCCCCAGAGGAGTGAGCCACGCCTCGGCAGCCGGCACATTTCCTATCGTCGCCACTAGATGGAGGCTTCATTCATTCCATTCCTGTCCCGGGTAAAAGACATGAAACAGGCTGTGGATTTTCATTTTCATATTCCTAAAAGTGGAAAACTGCTCGACTTATTTCAAATAAAGTGTTATCAAGTGCATATGATGTCGTGGTAATCACAGGGAGTTGGTATTTATAGGAAGATTATTCTCAAAGAGTTTTGTTAGTATTAGATCTAACAAAAGGCTGTATACAACAAACGTTTAAGAATATGTTATCTCCTTTCCTTTATGCTACTTACGTATTTATCGTATGACATATATATAACGCAGATGATTACGAAGCATTGAATTTTTAGTCTAAGTCCCGTGGGACATGCCGTGCATGTCACTTGAAGGTGGGCAGCGGGAAAACTAAAGACAGAATCATTTTACTCTTTTCGATAGGTCAGTTATTAAGGGAGGTACCGACAATATCAGAGGTCCAGTGTCAGAGACACAACATGCAACCTGAGAACCATGGAGAATTTCGCACAACTTCGGACCAAGAACTGTACCGTACAATAAATATGGAAATCGTCATCATTCTCTCTCGATTTTGTTCAGCTTCATCATATTCCACGTTACTGCCACGCGCGTTCATACGAAAATAAAGTCGCATTAAACGTGTGAAGAGAGCCATGTTACTTCGCATAAATTGCTGAAAGTAACACGTACGCCACTGTAAATTTCCCTGCGAAGAACGGGTACAAGTGCTAGTTTATAATAAATTGTGCTGTCAATAAATGGCAATTCTTAAAAGAACTTGAGAAAAGAGAAGAAAGCACTGTTTAAATGTAATACTTCCATTATTTCCACGTTTTATGCTACAGAATGTTAGTTTCACTATAGTCTATAAAATATATTGAAATATAATTAAAACCTGCCAACTCGTAACCACGAAATGATGAAAAAACGATGTCCAGCAACAGGCGTATTAAATACATATTTTATAAGTTGTCAATACATGTGTGTTTCTGAAAAGTCAAACCGCGTAAATATCAGTAAGCGTATTGATAGAGAATTTAAACACTAAGGCAAAACAAAAACACTGCCTTGATTCTCCGGTCAAATTAGTTTCATCGGACATACGATGTTATCTTTTTAGAGTGTCGCTATATAATTGGATACATTAGCACTACGATTTGTTTAAATCACTTCAATTTGTTTCCTTCACGCAAAGTATGTTGTAGGCATTCCAGAAGAGTCTCTAAATATTGATGTGATGTACTCTCTTGAATAAACTCTCAATGCGTAAAACCCGTTCAATAAATCATTCTATTTTACAGACTAGAATCATTTCACATCACTCCTGCCCATTGCTACTTGCTATCGGAGCGACTGGGGTAATGTGTTTGAACTTTGTAAAAAAGTAATTTATTATCTCCACTGCAAGGGCTGGAATCCACTTCAGCTGGTTTAAAATTCACTTTTAGAGACGGGCTTAGACACTCTAGACATTATTAAATATCCGTCGTTACTGGATTATGTGGAGAGAGAATTCCCAATGCTCTAATGTAAACACACAGAAACTGTTGCGTTCTAATTTATCTCAGCAATCAAGAGGCTCTGTGGTGTAGTGGTTAGTGTGATTAGCTACCATCCTCGGAGGGGTAGGGAAATACGGAGAAATCTTAACAATTTCAACAGTGACACTACGTATCAATTAAGTAATACGTGGTTTTCAGCCACTGAGGATTTGCGTAGGTAGTTCCCCTTCCTTATCCGTTCACTATTGTTATCTCGTTTCGCTGTTTTCCAAATTCGTATGTTCCCCATCACATGATGTCCAGGCTTGTGTCAGTGTCAAACTTTCATAATGTGTGTACACATGTTATGTGACCCCCTCTCAGACTGGTTCTGATGGTGCCGTCAGCTTCCGCTTCGAATGCTAGCGTTGTACCGCGTACGGTGAGCCATCTGGTGACGAATGGACGTACCACTTACACTTCTATTAGTAACGTCTAAATTAAAACGTTCATTCTTTGAGAAACCTTCCTCGTGAAAAGTCGAGATTTTCTTCTGAAGACGCTGAGCAAAGTTTTCTGCGAAACGTAAAGAATTTTGCCTTATTTTCTTGACACGGCATAAGCCCAGAAGGCCTGTATCATGTCTATAAGTACGGGCTGTGAAATCATCAGTGCTAACGTACAGGGAGTATAGTTTAAGACTTCACACTTCTGGTCACAGGCCGGGGGAATCCCGAAGCCAGCGCCGTATGTATTGTACCAAGCTTGGCGTGATAAAACGTGTTAACAGATTACGCACTATATCTTTAGCTCTCTCGCTTAGTTTGCTGGTAACTTACTATTGGACTTTAAAGGTGTGTTGTTATTATTATCCCGATCGTTAAGTACTCTGCAACACAGCCATGTGTTATTTGCACAAGAATATTAAGAAAAAAAACAGTTAATAGGTACCTTATAAAATTCCGTACATGGTTTCCCGGTTTTGCAGTACCATCAAAACGTTTCGTGCAACAACTTGTTCACAAGTCGCATAGTACTGGTTCCGTTACTAAGAAAAAAACAGTGAAGAAGAACAGCTCTCACACAGGAGAGGTTAGAAGAGACAGACAAGACTGCAAGTCATTCCACGTAAGTCGCTTCGGAGAGTAGATCAGGAAACTGGTATTCCACTATCTTCATTACGTAAGGCAACAAAATTATTGCATTTACGATCTCACCGGACTCATTCAGACCATAGCATACAGCCTGCGGATTTCATTGCGAGAAGGAGATTTAGCAATTGACTAATGAATAATGCCCAGCTCCACGATCTAGATGTAGTGTACGTGGCTTTCACCCGGAGGCCCCGGTTCGATTCCCGGCCCGGTCAGGGATTTTTGCCTGGTCCTGAAGGTTGGTTCGATGTCCACTTAGCCTACGTGATTACAATAATTGAGGAGATATCTAACGGTGAGATAGCGACTCCGATCTAGATAGCCAAGAATTACGGCCGAGAGGATTCGTCGCACTGACCATGTGTCACCTCGTAATCGGGCAGAGGAGCGGTCACTTGGTATACCAAGGCCCGTCAGGGCTGTAGCTTCATGCGGTTTTCGTTTAATGAATAGTATCCACGATGGTATCGCGAATGCCAAATGACGAAGCATGGTTTCATTTCAGTGATCTGTCAATTCAAAGAGCAGATACTGAGAATCCGTACATTTCACAGCAGAGACATCTGCACGATATGAAGTTGCGTGTATGGTACGCTATTAGTACGCGACGAATTACCGGTCAGATACAGTACTCTTTCAGGACACGATTAATTCCGACAGTTATATTCACATCATTCTCGAACCATGTGTTGCAGATAACGTGTGGCCTCGGAAGAGGCCTGGTGAAGGTCTTTGGAGTCAATGCCGTATAGGAGACCCGCGCATCTGTGAGGATGGGGCCCTACATAAGATGAATCCTAATGATGAAGACGACACACACACCCAGCCCCCGAGCCTTTGGAACTAACCAACGAAGGCCTGGAATCGAACCCGGAACCCACTACCCCAAAGGCCAGCACACTAACCATTTAGTCATGGAGCCGGACATTTTTGCTATACTGACTGAAAAATTAAAACAAGTTACGGCTATTTCTAGCTCTACGCGACGGTTGTAACAAAAGTTCGATGATGATCAGATCATCAGTAAAGGCCTATGGTCCCCTCGTTCGCCTGATTTAAGCACATGCGAAATCTCAAGAGAAACGTTTAGAGGAATAATTCTGGATTTGCAGAAGAATTAAAAATCGAAATTAAGAACACTGTGAGTTCCACCAGTGTTCATGAACTGCAAAAGTGTGTTTCGAAATCTCATAAGATGTAAAGATTGCATTGCAGCTCAAGGAGATAATTTTCAACATACTTTTTTTTAAATACTCGTGAGTTCAGTTTTATTTATTTATTTATTTATTTATTTATTTATTTATTTATTTATTTATTTATTTATTTATTTATTTATTTGTCCTTAGCATGTATGTAGCTGGTGGATTCAGTTCCATTGAGTTTCTATAGGCGTAATGATGCCGCTTCTTTGAGACGACTACGTCCGCTCACCATTGCGGGCACTGTGCTCGCTGTCACCGCTTCTCTGCGCTCCTTTTCCTCGGTACTCCACTACGAAGTCTTAAATTATACTCCCTGTATAGTGCGCACCACGTGTTCAGAACGAGCGTATCATTTGTGAGCGCAGCTAACGTATGTGTATGTAGAAGTTATAATCTAAATATTAAAAGAGTTTACGTAAAACAGCTTTGGCAAATCCGTCCGTCCGTTCTACTGGACCGATTTGCTTCATTTTTGTTTTATTATCTCCAGAATTACCTGCCGGTGAATCATGAAACATTGATAGGTCTCTAAGTTCAGCCAAATTTGTGTAATCATAAAATCAAGTCATTAAATGATCACTCCAATAATTACAGGCGAAGGCTTAGCCTAACCCGCAATACATTCCTTACTTAGCAGGTTGCTTAGCGACTAACACTTTCGTTAATATACCGAGATATGTGATTTTCATCCTTAGTTATGACATAGCAAGCAGCCATGTTTGATTACTACCTGTCAAAGCAGGGCCTCTGATCACGAAAGAATACTCTTCCCTGCTAGATTCTATTTGATTTTCTAACCTTTCCGAGCTTCCAAATATATTCAACAGATGGCAGAGCGTTCCTAATAACTTACATGCTTCTAAGAGAAAAAAGTCTACGTTCAAATAGACTCCATCGTGACATACGCCTTAGAAATTTATCTGGGAACACCTTTCGAAGGATAACCTAGCTACACAAGAAAGAGTGAAGGCTTCGCATCTTAAAAATATTCTCCGCCTGGCAAGAGAAAACGCTCTTGGTGACTAACTTATGAGCTGACATGACAACCGATCTACACAGAAGAACATCGATTAAAATACCATTGCCTTCTACGACACAATACCAAGTTTTACACAAAAAAGCAGGATTAAAAAAAGAGAATATGCGAGTATGGAGAGATTTAAATTATTTTTAAATGGAAAACCAGGACATGCGCCCATGATAACTCGCCGGTGAACAGACTCTGTAGTATCTTCAAGAGTGCCATTCAGAAAAATGATGGCCTTGACTTCAGTCTGCCACTGCGCGAGTTTCTAACTGAACGTTATTCCCAATCATTTATGACTGATACATTTTTGTAAAAAAAAAAATATTGATATTCACAGTTTTCTTCACCATGGACGGTGACTATTACTCAATAGTCCCTGCAATATACTGCCATTCCTTTTCTCTTGTCAGATGTAATAATCATTCGCCGCCACGGAGTGGTAATCGGTGCCAAGTTCCCCCAGTGCTAATGAAGGCAGCGAGGGTATATAATTAGCACTGCGAAGAGCTCTCGATTGGAATTCCGAAATTAACCGAGTCTCGTGAGTGAATGTGTACCATTCATCACACTGTGAGAATACTAACTGGTTTTAATAGGACAAAACATGTGCTACCATGTTACGATACCTGTTCGTCTCATCTGAGAGGATAGTTTTTTTTCGGAGAACCTACTTGACACACAGAAACTTTATGAACAGCCGCAGTTCGCATGTATGTATCCTACTCTGCCAATGTCAGAGTTATCATAAACCATTGCACAATAAAAGTTCAGAAAGTGAAAAATAAATGAATTAGTGAAATTAAAAAGGAAAAAATTCAAATTTAAGGTCAAATGAGACTGAGGTAGCCATTGTGAAGCTTATATACAGTCGCATCATAAAGTGGCAAGGAGGAAAATACGGAACGAATTTCTATGGTGCTATTAGAGGTTGAAGTTCAGAGAGAGTTTTAAAAGCAAAATATTCCAGATATGTTGTTCTTCTTAAACTCAGGTTGTAACCAATTTGCTTTTGTAACGTTAGGAGAATATGATAAAATTATAAAAGAGGTAAAAAATGATAGCCTTTTTATATTGTGATCAGACTACACTAAATTAAGAAATTAAGGACTATAAAAAAAGGTGGCTCACTCATTTTCAAATGACGTCTGATAATTTTATCAAGGTTCGAAAGAATCTTTCAATATAAGTAATTACAAACATCTGACTTTCAAAATAAATCAACCAGGGTATGTTGCTGCCAAGGAGTCCATTAAAGGACTGTTTACTGAAAGGTTTGCACCTTAATTCGCAAATTTGCATAATGGCGGAAAAGTTCCCATTAAGGGGAAAACAAGATCACGTCGCGAAAGTTATGCACTATATACCTGATTAGCACAAACACTTTCACCAGGTGTATGCATAAGTTTCTGCTGGTTTTTGTGGTAAGGAAAACACACAATTTTCAAGAGAAATTCATTTTTTGTTTGTCCAAAGTATTGGACAACCACTTCTACCTACTTCTCCCATCCTTCAGGTAAGTTATGAGTATCATGCTAGAAAAACTGCTTGTCTTTCGCGTCAAACCATTCGTCGAGCCATTTTCCAACTTCCTCGAAATTATTGAAGTGCTGCTCTGTGAGCGCGTGCCCCATTGATGCGAAGAGGTGATAGTGACATGGCGCTAGGTCGGGAGAGTACGGCGGGTAGGAAGGATTTTTCATCCAACCGATTTGACTAGTTTTGCTATGTGTGACGCGCATTGTCGTGTAACGAAATCACTTTGCCATGTCTTCTGGCCCTTTCCGGTTGTCTTTCGATCAACGCGTGATTTAAATTTATCATTCTTTTGGCGATGGCGTTGTGCATTAACGGTTTCGCCAGGCTTCAAGAGTTCATAATACACAATACCGCTCTGGTCCCACCAGATACAAAGCATGGTCTTCTTGCCGAAGCGATTTGGACTTGGTTCTGAAGGACATGTTCTAATCGATGGAGCGAGTTCATCGTACATTTCTACCAGCAAACAGTGACTTTCCACAAATGTGTTGGTAGGTTAATGTCAGAGAAATAAAAAAAACGTACGTGTAAAATTCATACGCTACATACTGTTCGCTGGCGTCATCTCTTAGTGAAACCGGAAAATACGTATGCATACACGTGGTATGAGAACATTTTAACTTGTCCACCAACAAGTGCTCCGGGCGATGATAACAGTGGCTTGGGTTATACAATATCTACCAGACATTCTTGGTATGAAGTAAACAGTAGAGCCTACTAATAATATATTGTTTTAGATTATGAATAATAAAGATATCCATTTCAAAATGTTGTTTCTGCCACAAGAGAAAATATTACTGATTCTTGTTAACTAAACTGCCCTGAATCCATACCTGTGTTCATATTTTATGAATAACGTAAGTTAATTTGTAATTTTGAAAATAAAATAAAAAACATCAAAATTGGCAAAGTTCATCATTAAAAAATCCAGTAATCGGGAGATAGTGGGTTCGAGCCCCACTGTCGGCAGCCCTGAAGATGGTTTTCCGTGGTTTCCCATTTTCACACCAGGCAAATGCCGGGGCTGTACCTTAATTCAGGCCACGGCCGCTTCCTTCCACTTCCTAGGCCTTTCCTCTCCCATCGTCGCCGTAAGACATATCTGTGTCGGTGCGACGTAAAACAAAATAGCAAAAAAAAAAAAAAATTACATAACATTTAATAAGACGGTATACCTGAAATGACTGCCTAGGTATTGATGGGTGTAGAATTCACATCTGTATTCAGATATTCTCTATCGCGCTACGTTTCAAGTCATTTTTAGAAATAAAAACGGAAAACTTCAAAATTTGAACCTCAATTTCAATAGGCGGACTGTGTCTAAATTACCAGCTTTAATGCAATAATAATAGTATAATTGACGTAGGACATATATACTTCAGTATTTAGATATTTTCATGAATAGCAAGAAAGTTGTTTTTTTAAGAAATGGGACGTGACAAAACGAAACTACATATGGGCTTTTTAACTACCCAAGCCGGGGGGGGGGGAGGCTGAAAAGTATAAGCAGTTTCTCTTTAAGAAAATGGTTGCATATACGTGTTAATTACAAAATGTTGATGGGTGTAAATGTAATGATAATATTAATTAGAAAAGTAAATTGCTAAATTTCATTACATTTCTGTAGACTCCTTCACATTTCCAAACCCAGTGAGATAAAGAAGGGAAAAATTCCATTGACTTTACATTGAGCAAGGAGCCATAATGTTAATACTACTTGGTAATAGCCTATACCGTCCGCCTCTGCGGTGTAGTGGTTAGTGTGATTACCTGCCACCGCGGAGGCCTGGGTTCGATTCCCGGCTCTGCCACGAAATTTGAAAAGTGGTACGAGGGCTTGAACGGGGTCCACTCAGGCTCGGGAGGTTAACTGAGTAGAGGTGGCTTCGATTCCGACCTCGGCCATCCTGGAAGTGGTTTTCCGTGGTTTCCCACTTCTCCTCCAGGCGAATGCCGGGATGGTACCTAACTTAAGGCAACGGCCGCTTCCTTCCCTGTTCCTTGACTATCCCTTCCAATCTTCCCATCCCCCGCAAGGCCCTTGTTTAGCATAGCAGGTGAGGCAACCTAGGCGAGGCATCGGTCATCCTTCCCAGTTGTATCCCCAACCCGGTGTCTGAAGCTTCAGGACACTGTCCTTGAGGCGGTATATATGGGATCCCTCGCTGAGTCCGAGGGGAAAACCAACCCTGAAGGGTAAGCCGATTAAGAAGAAGAACTTATACCGGGTGGTTCACCTGCCCCTATTTTTCGGACCTAGGCAACCCAAATAACTCGTATCAACTAAATATCCTTATAATTTAGTTTTAAGAACACCAAATAACTTGAAATTTCTCCGTATTGTCAATAACACTCTCCCCTACCTGTGTGTCATCATTGTAAATTGACATATGGACTTGCAAAGGAAAAACTGCTATGCACAATTCCGCGCCAAATACTAAGGATCATTCTGCAAACATTTGATTTATTGTGCCTAGAAATAACACAGGTACCCCTAATACGATCTAAGCAATAGGTTATGCTACGTATTCTGTAATGTAAAGAATTTAAATGATCGCTGTAAACTTTCACTGAAGATTGACACGTACGTTAATTTTCGAGGGAACGGTTGTACTTAAGTACTAAGCCTCTAGCACACGTCGTGTATGCTGATTTAATGGCTGAATCTGTTAAGGGCTAGAACAGAAGATATCTGAGTATCGGCAGCGTTGTGGTTCGAATCGAGCATAACGCAAATTTTTGAACGACAGAGGTGCTACATTTTAGCGGGGATTCAATAATAATCAATAATTTTTGCTGTTTGTTTTAAGGGGTGCGCTCTGATTTGGCGTCTTTCCCCTAAGGATGCGTGGAGAAAGGATTGTGATGGAAATTGGCTTTGTTTTTTTAATTAAGATACCGTCCCGGCATTCGCCTGGTGGTGAAAATGCGAGATGAGGTAAACCGTTTTCAGGACAGGCAGCATGGAATTCGAATCCACAATCTACCGAATCCAACGCACACAAATAAAAATCCACACCTACCAGGTCACATCACAGCACTTACTCGTTTTCTCACGATGTATTACTATGAAGAGTATGTTGAGTTGTTGCTATAATAATATAATGTTGTGCGGCTATTTCTAGCCGAGTGCAGCCCTTGTAAGGCAGACCCTCCGATGTGGGTGGGCGGCATCTGCCATGTGTAGGTAACTGTGTGTTATTGTGGTGGAGGATAGTGTTATGTGTGGTGTATGAGTTGCAGGAATGTTGGGGACAACACAAACACCCAGCCCCCGGGCCATTGGAATTAACCAATTAAGGTTAAAATCCCCCACTCGGCCGGGAATCGAACCCGAGACCCTCTGAACCGAAGGCCAGTACGCTGACCATTCAGACAACGAGTCGGACGAATTGTTGCTGATTTAAGGAGAAAGTACGGGCGAATTAAAATGTATGCCATGTGCTCCGTAAAGGTAGAAAATCAAATAAACACTGTAAAGTGGTCAACATTTCGAACACTTGTTACTCTGAATATGCAGGGTACCATACTTTCTGTCCGCCTCTATGGTGTAGTGGTCAGTGTGATTAGCTGCCACCTCCGGAGGCCCGGGTTCGATTCTCGGCTCTGCCACGAAATTTGAAAAGTGGTACGAGGGTTGAAACGGGGTCCACTCGGCCTCGGGAGGTCAACTGAGTAGAGGTGCGTTCGATTCCGACCTCAGCCATCCTCGAAGTGGTTTTCCGTGGTTTCCCACTTCTCCTCCAGGCGAATGCCGGGATGGTACCTAACTTAAGGCCACGGTCGCTTTCTTCCCTCTTCCTTGTCTATCCCTTCCAATCTTCCCATCCCTCTACAAGGCCCCTGTTCAGCATAGCAGGTGAGGCCGCCTGGGCGAGGTACTGGTCATCCTTCCCAGTTGTATCCCCCGACCTAGAGCCTGAAGCTCCAGGACACTGCCCTTGAGGCGGTAGAGGTGGGATCCCTCGCTGACTCCGAGCGAAAAACCGACCCTGGAGGGTAAACAGATTACGGTACGATACCATAGATCATCACGTCGTAGTCCAACCTGGTTACGTAACATCGGATCAAAACGGTCTTTTTCAGTACCAAGTCAAAATTCACTCTTCGGAACAGGATGCTATGCGGCCGCATTACAGTCACTGTAAACGGCATTAGTCGAAAAAATAGAGTGTACCAGCATGCGATTCGAACCAACTACCACACAGGTTGGCTAACACAACAGCGGTGATGCGTGGTTTAGCCACCTTAGCTACCGCGAGCCGTTGTAGTCCTTATAGACACTTTCTGTCCAACCGTTAGTGCTATTCGCAGCTGTGTTCATTTTCCACATTAATTATAGTTTAAGTAATAGAAATAACATTGCCGTTAATGATTTCCACCATATTCGCGAGCATTACAATACATTAAATACGTATAATTTGTATATATTTTTCATGAATCGAATCAACTTTGAATTGGCGTGTGATACTTTCCTATAATGCACATACTGTTGAATATTATCTCTGTTTTCTGTATATGTTTTATTTCATTCTTCTAGTTGTTCTTTTATTTATCTTCTATTTGAATTCACAGTTTTCAAATGACCTATAAATTAAACACTTTATTTCTCTTTTTAGAATATTATTTTGCATAATGTGTCATGTGTCATGTTTAAGACTAAGACTATAATTTAACTGTATAACTGAATGTGTTACTTTGTGTTAGGCACCACTGTAAATAATTATTAATGTAGTAACTGTATATTTTTATTGTATTACCAACTTTGTATTGTTTGGGTAGTTCATTGTATTCTTTGTATTGTCTTTTTTTTTTCATTTAATGTTTAGTAGTGTAACTATTAATTGTACTGTATATTGTGAACATTGTAATTGGGCAAAAAGCCTGTTATGTTCATCACTGAATAAATAAATAAATAAATAAATAAATAAATAAATAAATAAATAAATAAATAAATAAATAAATAAATAAATAAATTATATTAAATGGTATGGTTATACTAAGGTCATAAAGAAGCAGGACAAATGTTTTTCGGATGACTGTGATATACACGTTAGTTGGGTTACCTACATTCGAAAAAAATAAGGGGCTGGTGAACCATCCGGTATATTACATTACGGTGACTAATAGAAATACATACAAAGATATATGTAATTGTACGTTTTTTTAACCTGAGTAACAGTTTTGAGTCCGCCTCTGTGGTGTAGTTGTTAGTGTGATTAACTGCCACCCCCGGAGGCCCGGGTTCGATTCCCGGCTCTGCCACGAAATTTGAAAAGTGGTACGAGGGCTCTAACGGGGTCCACTCAGCCTCGGGAGGTCAGCTGAGTGGAGGGGTTTCGATTCCCTCGTCAACCATCCTGGAATTGGTTTTCCGTTGTTTCCCACTTCTCCTCCAGGCAAATGCCGCGATACAGACTAAGAAGGAAACAAAAGAGCAGTTTTGTAGTAAAACAGTTCTTTCTAGTTTACCGAAAACTACCGAGAGTGGAATCTCTTCCTTTTTAATCTCACCCGATCAAACATATTTACACTGGGTGCATCAGAATAACTATTCCTAATTTTCTGATGTGATAGGTGGCATGAAGTTGAACATGCTTTTCTTAATAAAGTAGTGGCCGGGACTACTTCGTTTATAAAAGACAGAGCTGCATTATTTGTGCTTCATCTATTCTCGTTACAATCAAAATAATAAACACTTGTAGGCTAGCTAGTTTGTTTCTGCATGTTACAAAATAATATTCTGCGAGATCTTTTCGTTTAATTTAAGGTATTAGAATACATCAACCGGCCCCGCGGTGTATGGATAACGTGCCTGCATTTTACACGCAAGCTCCGGTTTCGATTGTCGGCCATTCAGGGATTTTTACCTGGATATGAGGGTCGTTAGAAGTCCACTCAACGTACGTGATTACAATTGTGAAGCTATCTGAAAGTGAGATAGCGGCCCCGGTCTAGAATGCCAAGAATAACGGCTGAGTGGATTCGTCACACCGAACCACACGACACCTCGTAATCTGCAGGCCTTCGGGCTGAGCAGCGGTAGCTTGTCATGTCATAGCCGTTCGAGGCTGTTGTGCCAATTGGTTTGCTTTGGTTTCGAATGCACCGGTATTAATACATTTCTCGAAATTTTATCATGCAGTGTAGATTTGAGGTTCCTTGCCTTGTGCCGAGCTAATGGCATTGTAGTAAATAGTAAAGCCGTCCAAAGTAGATATTACATGCATACAGTAAACACAGTAGTAAGGCCAAAGTCCCGAGTGGTAGTGGATAGCTACAAGCTCATATACTAAGGAATCACGAACAGCAAAGGAGTAGGCATAATCGTTCCACTCTGAGTTGTGAAATGGTATGGTAAATGTCCAACGCCTTTCTGATCAGTTTACGTCTATCCGTATCGACGTCACGAACCACTGAGTACGAGTTTTCTCAGCGTACCTGGGTACGACAATGAAGAGAAGGAAAAATATTGGGCCGAAATGCAGGATCTCATTGCAATGGTACCTCAAGAGGAAATGAGATTAGTTTTAGGTGACTTAAACTACCATGGAAGGATTCGCGATGGGTGCAGATGCCACGGAAACAACTCATATAGCACATGCAACGAAGACAGATGTTCGACTTTGCGGAAGTTAATGGCCTGTTATCTATTGTGTATGTCCTCCGCGCTCAAGCTCCGCAACCCGCCGCATCACCGATGTTTCCAGAGCCTACGAGATGACTACAGTGCGCCCGGCATGCTCGTCTGTGACGTCAGCCAGCGCTATATAAGGAGCGACGGTCCTCGCCTTACTGAGGACTACCCCAGTGTCCAACGACCAGACCACATCGCAAGCCAAACACGGAGGCATTCCCCTTAAAAATGTGTCTTGAACAGGTGGACAGATTGCTGGTCGCGAGGTCTCACCTCTGGACATTGCCTCATCTTCCCTGATTCCCGTAGCCACGTCGAGCCCCGAGTCAAGCGTTTTGCTACACTCTCAAGTCCCCACCTGTGCTCCGACGACTATCTTAGCATTCTGCGAATTAAGATATTGATGCAAGTTCCTTGCAAGTCTAAGTCCAATACTAGCATCCTACTAACGCGACTCTCCCTAGAAGTTACGCCTGTTACCCCACAGCAGATAGTTTTCGACTATCCGAGGACATTTACCAGTGAAATAGACTATCTCCTCAAGATAGGTGTGAATGTGTGCATAGGACTCTCTCTTCGTAAATATATATTTGTGCCACAGACTTTCAGTCCATCATTTAATAACAGCATTAACTGCGTGCAATCAATCAAGCTTCAAGACAAGTTTCATTATATTTCTTGTAAATACTGTATAAAACTATTGAAGCAACAAACTTTATGTTGTGTTACTGTATACAAAGTTCCTTGTATACAACACTATCAGCAACAGCTTTTTCAAGAAAGTATAAAACCATTTTAACATGTATGACAGTGGTAACGATAAACATCCACAGGCAAGCAATTGAATATTGAAAACATCCTAGGGATTCGTGCTACGAATTTTAGGTAAATATCAAAAAATATGAGAATATATTATTTATTCCTAAAAATTACAATCCTTTTCTTAATCATCGTTATCCGGTCTATTAGATTAGCAGTTTTCCTTTTTCTACCCCTCCGAGCGCTAATGTGAGTCAATGTAGAGTTTCACTTAACCCTTAAGCACTTTAGCCTACATTCGGTGTGGACATTTTACAAAAATAAAAAAGCGCCTGAGGGTATTGAACCAAGGAACACATTACAGAAAGAATTACGTAAATAAGTCTACTAAGAGATGTTTTCAACATATAAAACTAAGCCAACTTCTGATTAATGAAACGATCAGACATTAAGTTACCTTCAAAAGCAAAGCGAAGTTGATACAATCAGAATACTTCACACTACAGCATGAATTACTGATCGTTGTCACAAATAGACGACAATGGAGGACACAAAGAGCTGGTCGAGAAATGGTGGGAAATAAGATATCAAACAACGATGGTCTTGGAAAATATGATTTTTTCACCACTGTCACATTAGATAACGCTACAGAGAATGCTTCCCAAACCCCATCCACACCGTCGCTAAATCTGCTTTCTACACCCCAAAACCTGGTCGACTTTAAATCGATAAGGAAATATGGCTACAGACAGAAGCAGTGCAACAGTCCGTGTGGTATAAGCAGAACACCGAATTTCTCAGTCCCTTTACTACAGTATAATCCAGTCCAGGTCTTAGCTCTCTACAGATCAGGACCTCACTAAAACCAGCACCATGCGCTAGGCTGTTATTGCATGAGACATGCTTCACAGGCGATGAGTTAAGCTGCCGCCAGTTCTTTGGTTGGAGAATATGTCAGCGAGTTGAAGGGAAGTATTTGTGAACAGTAGGATACATTCAGTGCGTTCAGTTAGTAGAAGACTGGGTATCAGCACAACAACCTGTTTCTAAGAACGCCGTCTGCTAAAGGAAATAGCTTTATGATTCAGAAATGGTTGCAACTTTATTAACATGGTGGTGTTGTATCAGAGTCCTACACTTCTAACTATGTGCCATTTGCCTTCTTAAAGAGAAATATTAGCTTTCTCTGTTTTAATGAGTTGAGGCTACGTCAGGAAATCTGGTGTAAAAGCAGACAAAATGGTAGATGTTCTTTCACTAATGAAATACGTAGAACCTGAAAATGTTGATTAGTATGAAAAGGCATGTCTATGAGTAATGATTGTGTAGAGTCTAATATGGGAAGATGAATCATCAAGATTTTGGTCAATGATATATTATTAGCAGGGTATTTCCAACAAGAAAGTGTCGCAATATCGAAATCCAAATGACATGCTTCGTGAACTGTTTTTGTTTGGTTTTTATGAAACCACATTTTAAATAAAAAGGGGGATAGAATTTAGTGTTCAGATATTTCTTCTTCTTCTTCTTCTTAATCTGTTTACCCTCCAGAGTAGGCTTTTCCCTCGGACTCAGCGAGGGATCTCACCTCTACCGCCTCAAGGGCAGTGTCCTGGAGCTTCAGACTCTGGGTCGGGCGATACAAGTGCCTCGCCCAGGCGGCCTCACCTGCTATGCTGAACAGAGGCCTTGCGGGGGGATGGGAAGACTGAAAGGGATAGACAAGGAAGAGGGAAGGAAGCGGCCGTGGCCTTAAGTTAGGTACCATCCCGGCATTTGCCTAGAGGAGAAGTGGGAAACAACGGAAAACCACTTTCAGGATGGCTGACGAGGGAATCGAACCCACCTCTACTCAGTTGACCTCCTGAGGCTGAGTGGACCCCATTCCAGCCCTCGTACCACTTTTCAAATTTCCTGGCAGAGCCGAGAATCGAACCCGGGCCTCCGGGGGTGGCAGCTAATCACACTAACCACTGCACCACAGAGACGGACCTCAGATATTTCTAATAGTATAATGTTCCAAATTTTTGTCCGAGAAGGGGGTAGGGGGTAGGGAAGAGAGGTAAGGTAAGGGTTATTCTGCCCGCAGGCAGGTCCGAACCTCCGCAGAGGTGAGCCGGAGTTTACGTGCGGTAGGGTGGCCAGTTCCTTTCCGCTCCTCCATTCCCTTATCCTTCCACCAACAGCGCGTAGCAACCTATCCAACTCCAGACCACGCCCAATGTTGCTTAACTTCGGAGATCTCACGGGATCCGGTGTTTCAACACGGCTACGGCCGTTGGCAGAGAAGAGATGACAACGACAAACCTATCTCTCAGCCCTTCTTGAAACAAAAAAGAAAAGAATTGAATAATAAAGATAAATCAAATTAAATTGTTTTAAACTTTTTTAAAGTTGACACATTTTCGGTTTCTTTAGGAATCTGGCAGACATTTCAGAGATCCCACGTGGGATAAATTGCCACTTCTGCCCCCTTACAGTGATCAATCATGCTTTACTAACTGCCTGAGCAATACTGATTTATGACAAAATCTAATATTCCTGCTTCGGGCAATAACAGTGTATAAAATAAAATTTTAAATAAATATGTCTCTCTTATTAGCAAAGTGATGAATGAAATTCTTTGAGAAATAAATTTGCTGACCCCTTTAAAAGAGTTAAAATAGAATTTAGATTCCAAATATTACTGTTGACATGGAACATTTATAACTTCCTGCTTCTGTTACTCAAAATAACGTAAATCTACTTACGCTGTTATTGAACCCAACTCCAGAGTTAAAATTGGAAAAGATACGCAGTTTCGAAGTGCGCGGCCATGAAAGCCTCCATATCGACACACTTCCGGGGCGTTTATGATCATATGGATACCGAGGATGGAACACCAACCGCTTATCTGGTTTCTCGCATCACAATTGACGAAGTCTCGAAGACCATAAATAGCATGCAGAGAAGAAAGTGCCAACCTCCGAAGTTTCATCAGTAGATATCTGGAAGCAAAACGAATTCCAACACACTGCTACCGACTGGTTGAAAACACTATTCAAAGTCATCAAGGATTCACATCATGTAACAAACGGATGAGTGGAGAGCTTCACTGTACCCATATATCAATCAATCATTTTTGAATAATGGCTTTGGTTAGATTTTGTTTAATTCAAAAACTGAATGAAGTATCTCCTTTGGATCGTCATCGAAACCGACTTGTCCTATATTTACCGAGCATTATTGTCTTACGTGGACCAAAAAAAAATTAACCGAAGTGTGTAAGTCACATTTGTGCATTGTTAACTAGTAAGATTTAACAGTTCTCTTTAACAGAAGAAGCTGTGTAAATTCACTGCCAATAATTCCTCTACAGGGAAACAATGTCCACGTACAAAATAACTACAGAAAATATATTACATATAAGAAAATCTGATTTATCTGGTTCGATGCCACTTGTATTACTGCACAGTGTTGCCGTAAGGCACCATATAACTTTGCACCTGTGTAAATCGAGAGACATTGTAGACAGAGGTTTTACGGCACACCTTCAACTGTGCAGTTAATCAAACACATATACCTACCAGTGATGCCTTGTATATATACATAATAGAGGATCGAATTAAGAATGACAAGCCCACATACATGGCGTTCGTAGATCTTGAAAAGGCATTCGATAATGTTGATTGGACCAAGCTATTTGAGATTCTGAAGGTGATTGGGATCAGGTACTGAGAACAAAGAATTATCTACAAAACCAGTCTACGGTGATAAGAATGGAGGGCTTTGAAAAAAAGCAGCAATCCAGAAAGGGGTGAGGCAAGGTTGCAATCCCTCCCGGTTTTTAATTTTTATGTAGTACAGGTTGTAAAGGAAATCAAAGAGGAATTTGGGAAGGGAATCACAATCCAAGGAGAGGAAGTCAAAAACCTGAGATTTGCTGATGATATTGTCATTTTATCTGAGACTCCAGAAGATCTGGAGAGATTGCTGAATGGTATGGACAGAATCTTGGGTAAGGAGTACAAGATGAAAATAAATAAGTCCAAAACAAAAGTAATGGAGTGCTGTCGAAGGAAGTCAGGTGATGCTGGAAATATTAAATTAGGAAATGAAGTCTTAAAGGAAGTAGATGAATATTGTTACTTGCGTAGTAAAATAACTAACGATGGCAGAAGTAAGGAGGGCATATAATAATGCAGACTAGGACAAGCAAGGAAGGCCTTTCTTAAGAAAAGAAATGTGTTAGAGAGATGTTTTTGAAGACTTTCTTTTAGAGCGTGGCATTGTATTGAAGTGAAGCATGGACGATAACTTGCTCAGAAATAAAGAGAATAGGAGCTTTTGAAATGTGGTGTTACAGAATAATGGTGAATGTGAGAAGGATAGATCGAATGACGAATGAATATATACTGCATCGAATTGGTGAGAGGAGATCGATATGGATAAATTTGACGAGAAGAAGAGATAGAGTGGTAGGAAATATCTTAAAACACCCAGGACTTGTACAGATGGTTTTTGAAGGAAGTGTAGTAGGTGAGAAGGGTAGGGGTCGAACAAGGTGTGAATATGACAAGCAGATTAAAGCAGGTGTAGGATGCAGCGGTTACGTAGAAATGAAAAGATTAGCACAGTGTAGGGTGGCATGGATTGTTGCATCAAACTAGTCTACGGACTGATGACTCAAACAACAGCAACAACAGACATAACAGATGATCATAAACAGCCCTACAAGCTTGAAATTTTCTTCACCAAACGGAAACGTTAATATTAATTCATACAGTAGAGGATTAACAAGATAACTCAACTTATATGGTTCTGACGGGGTCTGTTTTGTATTCTCAACTATCTGGAAGTAGAATTTCTTCAGTATTATGATTAAACGAATTATCTTTTTAGTGTCAAAGGATAGAGATCATTGTTTTTAGTAGGCTGCAAAAAATAAAAAATAAAAAGACAAGAAATTTGAGTGATTTATGAACAACAGTGATTCTGCTGAATGAGCTAATTACCGCCCAACACTTCTCCTATCACATATATTGAAAATGTATGAGTTGATCCTCGGCCAGTGAGTGCGTGATATTGTTGAATTTAACAACAATCAGTGCGGCTTTATTTCAGGCTAAGTAAATATTGATACGGTTTGTGCTGCGCTTATACTCATAAAACCTAACCTGTAAAAATAGTAAAGTATTACATACAGCCTCGCTAGATCTAGATCCTTCGGTCGTGCCCAAAACCAATTCATCTGGGACGCGTTACGTGAAAACGGAGTGTTTGAGGAGCTTAATAGTTGGATATAAATGCCTTATTTTTAAACAGTAACTATCTAGTTCGGTTTGCTGCTGGTACCTCCAACAGCTTTGCCGTGAATGTATGTGTATATAGAGAATTAGTGTTCCCCCACAGCTCTGCATTCTGGTTATGGATACGGCAGTGTTGCCAGGTCACCTGAAATTTCAGATGATCTCCCGATTTTTTTAGCACACCAGAAAACCCGAAAAAATCTCCCGAAATTTCTAATTATCGAAAATGAAGGAAAATGAATAATACTCTAATGATTAATGGTACATAATATATTTGTGCCGAAAAACTCTTTCCTTGTCTCACTGCGTGACGTTTTATCGATAACATCACTCGTTAGGTACTTCCCCGCATTCATTTTAAACTCGAATTACGTAATCTCTTCCCTCTTACTGAAATCGAAACTCACGCTTGACTGCACCATTCGAAGGGAAATCCCCAACCCGCATACAGAATACAAAATATGCATCCTGCTACGACTTCAAAATTGGCGCACGATTTTTACGCCCGATGAGTACATCTACAGGAAGAGTGGGGTGAAGAAGGAGAAGCATAGAGTGGCTAGAGAGTACGGGTGAGTGAAATATTGTATATTTTTCTAATAAATAATAACTTTACATGCTTATTGCATTCTTTAGTTCAGTTATATTACAACATTTCAGTGCTCGAGAAGCTACCGAAATTTTAAATAAAATTCCCGAAATGTTTCAATCTACCGATCTTTTATTTGTAGACCTGGTAACACTGGGATATGATCACGCTTGATTTACAGAGTAAGCTTCGGTAGGCACTCTTGACATTCTATAGCCCTAATATTAAAAGAATCCCGGTGACAAGCAGCGCAGGAGGGAGGAGCTGTTGTAGAGCCGTTGCTGAGAAGTGCGAGGTCTGGAAACTCCAAGCGACTTTTGATCAGCAGGCTTTTCTCCACGGCGACCGCAATGGGTCGCCCCATGTTCCCATGGCAATCATACCCCTACTCCTTTCTGTCCAGCCAGGCAGGTGGTAAGCGGATCCTCACAGTGCTATCTGTCAGAACGCTTCTTTTAATATCATAGAGGCAAGTACCAGCAGTATCTACAACGTCACGTCCAATCATGAAGCGACCATCTTAGACCATATGGCCTCCATATTAACGCCAAGAATACTGAGTGTGTGGATATCAATTCCACAGATATACTTTTCAAGGTGATGTCTGAAATCCCATGACAGTTTGAATCATAAGGTGCGAACGAGGATAAACGCGATATGGTACCGTACGTGCGTTCGCCCAGTTGCGGTATGTGGATCAGAATATTGGTCAGCAACGGACGGTATAGATCACCACCTGCACGTCATGGAGATGAGGATGCTTCGATGAAGTATGCAATGATACAATCAGGCAGCAAATAGGTGTCTCATCATTTTATGAAAAGATGCGAGGGTGACCCCTCCAGTAGTACCGCCATGTCAGGTGTGCTGCGAATTTAATTGTCACAGGTACAATAACAAAATAATTTTGAAGTCGATGGTTGACGTCCTTGAGGAAGACCTAAACAACGATGGTTGGATATAAGACTGACCTAAAATCCATTAACTCGCATCCAGAGGGCCTCTGTTGTTCAGATACATGAGTGTAGGCACACATTTCATGATTTGGTAAAGCCATTGAGCCTGTACTCAGAGCTCGTCTGTAGGTTGGAGTGCAGTGACCTCAAAAGACATTCACCTAAATTGCACAACCTTGGAGGGGATGGATTTTTTTTACGGGGGGGCCCCCGTAGCCCGCTCCCCCACCGTGACCATCGACTCAATCTACATGGCCTCCGACATGCTATTAATTTCTAAGAATAAAGAGATAGCAGGGAAGAGTGGGAAGTGATACAAGGAGTATCTGCCGGTTTCCGAGTTAGACTGGCTACCACGGCAAGAGTTTGTATTGGTTAAGTAGTGTTAAGGTGTGGTGTTGAAGGATCAGGGTAAAACCACATAGGCAGAAAGAGAAATAGCCTACATGTAAAACCTGACAGGGAGGGGATGGCGACATGGGGAAACCTCATCAGCGTTGACGGTCTGTTTATCACATAAGAGTACTTTTCAAAAACATTGAGTGAAATTACGATTTACTTTTTCCTGTATTAATTAAGATCAGAGTTACATTTTTGTAGATATTTGCTTATAATACCACATTCCACCACCAGTTGAAATCACGTACCTTATTCCAATTACACCCCGTATACCGGCAAACAATGACTACCTTATCGATTCGCTAATCTAAAAGATTTTGCCATGTGTATGATGCAAAAGGATGTGAATATCCTATCATCTACAGGCGAAGGTGTTACTGACCTTTAAAGAGGGAACATTCAAGGGAGTCTTGGACATTGTGTGGCTCTTCTTTACTTTTATATTACATGGAGCAGTAAAGAGAAGGTCTAAATGAATCCTGTTTTATTTCCTCTCACCACAGCGCGCAGCCAGTTTCTCTGAGTAGGGACATAAACTTTGAACAGAACAGTCTTGCAAGTGTCTGAAAGGCGGTTAGGAGAAAGATGTCACGACGAATTCCCTGGGGAGGCGTAACATCTAAAGAATGATGGATTGCGCCGAGGCGAGACCATGGACAGTGAACTTTGAGAGCTTTCCGTTTTATTCTGCGCAGCATTCTAAGAATGGATCTGGAGAAGTGAAGGAGAAGCATTTTATAGAGAGAATAGTTCTATCATTACGTTTTATTTCCTTGGCTATTAACGTGCTTGGTCGTAACGCGGCCATTGCTGCCGAGGTGTCAGTTATTGTCGATCTCATTTCCCGAGTACTAAAGCTGGACAGTTGAGATTTTCGTAAACAGAATGAATAAGGAAGGAGAGATAGGTCGCCTTTGTCTCGATTCAGTGGCGTGCGGTTATATTTTACAGAGGGGACTAGCTGACATGCATGCATCCGCTTTGAGGAATGAGAAAAATATGATGGAATCTATTCAAAGTCATAAAAAATATCTTGCATTCACTTACGAAAAAACTGAAACAAGATGAACTTAGGCCGATGTGCGTAACAATGTACGAGAGTGATGAAAATCCACATCCTGATTCCAGTCATTTGACCGGGTCAGGAATGGAATGAATGAAGCCCCCATCTAGCGGCGAGGAGAGGAAATGTGGCGACTGCCGAAGCCTGTCGCACTCCTCTGGGGAAATATGTGACTGACAGATGAAATGACGTGTTAATGGAGAGTGTTGCTGGAATGAAAGATGTCATGGAAAACCGGAGTACCCGGAGAAAAATTATTATTATTATTATTATTATTATTATTATTATTATTATTATTATTATTGTTACCGTGTTTTGGTGGTAGTTAGAGGTGAAAGAAGGTGCGGGTGTGAATGGGTCTCGAACTACGAAATTAAAGTTAATGTAAAATTTTAACAAGGTTATATTTTTCTTTTCAAGATTAAGTAATAACAAATAGAACAGGTACTTAGTAGCCGAAACACAATTTGAAATGTACAATTATAGAGATTACAGAATTTGGGCTCCGAGAGCCAAACACACGATTCTTGAGCTAGAAGCCCAACCTTACTCCAAAATAAGTTTTAACAGAGGGGCAGAAGGCCCCAATCATGCCCTGGAGCACTAGCTCCTCTTTACACCGAAAAGGCTCCTCGAGGCATACAAAAATCAAGTTCCAAAAGAGCAATCTGCTCTCAAGGTTTAAGCCAATCAAAGGCCACACCAAACTCGACCTTCAAGCTGTCCTCTAAGGACCTAAACACAGGGTAAAAATACCCAACCTACTGAGGCCTATTAAGTGAGAAAAGTTAATTACATGGCCTCTAAAATATCAATTTGAGAGGAGGCGATCTGCACTCCTAATACACTTTGTTTAAAACCTACTTTGGCTCTAGGCCGTTAATGCAAGGGCTAATCCCATACTACAGAGGTGACTTTAGAAAAGAACAATTTACATTACATCAAGGAAGAATAGGTTGAGAAAAATAAGTTCACCTCAAAACAATATGAGTGGGAGCTCGAGAGGGTTAAGCACTCTCTATCCCAATATGTAGCTTTAAAGGAGAATAGATGCTAAGAGTCTTTACATTTTAAGGAAATGTTACATAGTAGAAACGCTTCGGACCCGCCCCGAGAGTTAAACTGCTGAGCTAGCAAGAAAAGAAGTTATTAATCGGCCATTACCTGGTTGTTGACTGCCGCCGAAGAAAGAGGCGCTTCCCGCCTCCTGCTATGTACTATACACACTGAAAGATGGTACTGAAGTGGCGCAGAGACCCTAAAATCAGCAGTTTATATGCTCTCGCGGAAAGTTCGAGGCGTTTCAGGAAGGAAAACACCCGCCCACAATCATTTTATTGGTGAATAAGGAGAACCCCTACATAAGATGAAGAAGAAACACATTATTGGTGGAAAATTAATTAAAGAAATTCGGGATTGGCTATATTCAAAACAAGGGGAAAGAAAGGGTTAATATTGCCAACTTAAACAATGACTGAAAGAAATTTAGCAAGGAACAAACTTTTGAAATTAAATTTTCTCCAAAAAACAGTTCTTTCTCTTCGCACTAGGGTGCACCATTGTAGTTCTTCAGTAGTGTCCTCTAGAAGAGAATGTTCACACTTCTTACTATATGTAAAACAAAAGTACATCAAAATTGACACAGTTCAAAAACTCCGAAATTTCCAAGTAGTGACATCTTCTGAGAAACTTGAAAATTAATACTGTAGATAAAGTTCAGACTTCCTCCAGCAGAGGGGTCTCAACTGGCGCAAATTTTAAATAAGCGGCGTGGAGGTGTACCGCCCGGTACAATTATTATTATTATTATTAACTAATACATCGTAACTGGGAAACATGCCGGTGGCAATGATAACTAACAAGATGGTTCGTTTTAAGAAGTACCCTTCTAGCAATGCTAATTTAATAACAGCAAAATATATTTTTTAAACGCATCACGTTAAGTAAATTGTGTGAGCATAGTACTTGCATTTATGTAAGTATTTGTATTTCAATAGTGGGCAGAATAGGGATTAGCAGCGGTGACAGTATGTCAGGTACCATCGCAGCATTCACCAAGAGTGAAGAGGGGAAATCACTTAAAAATGGCTTTTAACTGACGTCTTTTCTTAAGCACAGTGTAACGCGTTACTGTTCCACAAACTAGTTTTAAATTCTTGGGAAAGTTGGGAATTGAACCTAGAATCACCTGTTTGCAACTAATATCGATATCTGGTCCTCAGTGGTGACCAAAATGACACTCAGTACTATTCAACACAAACATCAGTGCGGTGTACGCTGTGTGTGCAGTTCCCTTCATCACCTAATGGCTGGCTGCTTAATTTGAGAGCCCGGTTGCGAAAATCCAACACTCAGTTGAATGAAATTCCACTATCAGCCTCACAGCAAGCATCTCCACCAACAGAGTACATGGTGGATGTGCTTAGTGATATTTGTGTGAAAGGAAGAGGTCGTGGATTCGATTCTCTGCAGGGTGACAGTATCGGTAGTAATGTAAATTCATGCCCTCGTCCCGAGGTGGCGCAGCTGTTTCCAGGCACACCCTCAAAGAAGGTGAGCTCCATGTACCATTTTAATCACAAATCAGCCTTCCTGCCAATTTTAAATTTATGGAAATACCTGGAATCGCACCCAGGTGGCCGAAGATGGCAGCTAATATCATTAAGTGCTACACTACAAAGGTGGACAGTGTTAGTAGTGCAATATATACATACATGGTTTGGGACGTAAGTCACGACAGATATGTTTTTCCTCATATTTGCACGGTGCTACCACACAGCGGTCATATGCCCTTATACCCTACGTGGACTGAGTACGAGAAGGCGGTGCGTTGAACAGGTACCACCACAGGGCGATGGGACTGCAGTAGTCAGTCCGGCTCCGTACAGAATGGATGTGACGAGAGAAGAACAGCGTGTGAAGTACTGACACACTCGCCAAACTCAACGGACTTGTCTCCGTGCGATTTTGATTTCACCCCGAAAGTGAAAGAACTATTACGCGGGAGACGGTTTGGGACACAAGAAGACATTGCCAACGCTATGAAATATGAGATAGAAAAATTCACCGACTAGGATTCGACGTCTCCCACATCGTCGGCAACGTCTTGTGGACAATCTAGGGTAGGGTCTCTCAAACGCCAAAAATATCACATGTGCAAACCGATGCGCAGAGACTCCGTGCACTGTGCGTCGGTCCGACTCGGCTCAACGTGACTTTACTCGGATGGTGTAGGCCTAGTGTGCTGAGGGCGACGAAGCGTTCGGTGACAGACGGCTTGTTTATCAGTAAACTAGATAAGAAAAATGAAATGAAATGGCGTATGGCTTTTAGTGCCGGGAGTGTCCGAGGACATGTTCGGCTCGCCAGGTGCAGGTCTTTCGATTTGGCACCCGTAGGTGCCCTGCGCGTCGTGATGAGGATGAAATGATGATGAAGACGACACATACACCCAGCCCCAGTGCCAGTGAAATTAACCAAAGGCCAGCACGCTAATCATTTAGCCATGGAGCCGGACACTAGATAAGAGCAAGACAATAACACAATAATGGAGCAACCTTTTTCGAAGAAAGCAAAGACTTCCGAAAGTGCATTTCAATCGAATTGGGAACTTTCGTATTTTTTTCTCAGTCGTGACGACAATTATGTGATCATCAAAAAGACCTATTTTTCAGAACAAAGTCTTTGCTTGAATTCTGTGTTGGTTCTACATGCATATGTGAAAGGATTTTTTTGTTTTGACTCGTACGAAAACTAGATTGTGTGCGAGTAGGTCTATTTCTGATTGTAATTTAAGGAAGGCTCTCAGAATTGCTGTCAGCCGATTCCTTGTTCCAGACATTACTGGTATAAATGCAAAGAAAAAGAAAAGAAGGTCTACAGAATATAAATTGTCTGCTCAAACCAAATTTAAAAAGAGATTTTAACACAGGTAACATTGTCACATACAACAGAGTGTATCTGCTCACCACACATAAACATTTCGCAGTAAGGGCAGAATCAGCGGGGATGGTGAAGAAGGCCGAGACAGGCCGAACGGGTGAGACAGGTGTAGGGAAAGAGCAGTGGGGGTTTGCACTCTAGTCAACCTAGTGAAGTCGTCTCCTCTACCTTGCACCGTGTAGTGCACCGGTGCATGCACCCTGAGAGTCCCTGATCTAGGGGACTAGTTTGAGGGTTTCCGTAAAGGTTACTGTAGTCACAAAGAATAAACATCATGTAGCAATAGGAGTTCATGGCTGACACTTTCTTCGCTTTGTATACTGCAACTCTCGGATTTATTCACACGTTCCACAGCACCTTACGCTTCCCCCTCTCATCTGTATATTTTCATTTTTTTCTGGCAGACGCCGCATTCGTGCGCAAGAATTGTTGCCATGATCTATCCTCCAAACGTTATACATACTTCATTATAGACTTATGCCTTTCAACATTCAGACTGCAAGCATCTGTAAATTAATGTTACCATTTACGGTCCATGCTTATACACATGATATAGGCTTTTATGAGCTTATGCCGCGTCAGGAAAACAATGTAAAATTCTTTACGTTTCACACAAAACTGTGCTCCGCGTCTTCAAAAGAAAATTTCGACTGTTCACGAGGAAGAATTCTCCAGGAATGAGGTCTGAATTTAGAAATGTAAGTGTTACATTCATTCGTCACCAGATGGCTCACCGTACGTGGTACAGCGCTAGCACTCGAAGCGGACACCATCAGAATCAGTCTGGGAGGTGGGTCACGTAACACGTGTACACACATTATGAAAGTAGGACACTGACAGAAGGCTGGACATCTGGTGATGAAGAACGTGCGAATTTGGAAAACACCGATTTGAAATACTAATAGTGAAGGAACGGGAAAGGGAACTACCTACGTAAATCCTTAATGCCTGGCAACCACGTATTACTTAGTTGATAGCCAGTATCCCTGATGAAACTGTTAAGATTTCTAAGTATTTCTACAGCTTCCTGTTTAATCCTGGACCTGTAGTATCTAGTGTGGATGAGAGCCCGAGCATCTTAGAACACGACATCATGACCCGACGAAAGGGCGTGCTCAGCCATTGCTGATTTGTCTGGCTGGTTGAGACGAATATTTCGTTCGTGTTCCCTGATATGTGTACCAACGGACCGGCATGTTTTGCCAAAGTACACTTTGCCGCAAGTACACGGAGTTTTGTATACCCCAGGACAGTTTGTCCTTGGTTTTACGGAGACTGTGAGCAATTTTAGTTACGGTGTCGAACATGCTTTTTATATTCTGTTTGCGGAGGACCTTGGCAAGTCAATCTGCGCAACGTAAAGAATTTCACCTTATTTTCTTGACATGGCATAACCCTAGAAAGCCTATATCATGTCTATCTGTAAATTACTTATGCTGCTCCAAAATCCTCTATTTTCAATTAGCTCTCTGCCTCCTTTACTTCTTCACCTCTTACACTAAAGTTAGATCATTAGAAACTGAGCCTAACCATCGTCGACTTGGTTTCAGTCTGCTTCCCTTACCCCCACATGACTAAATCTTATCCTCCTGGCATTGCCTTCATTTATTTGTACCGAGCTCGATAGCTGCAGTCGCTTAAGTGCGGCCAGAATCCAGTAATCGGGAGATAGTGGGTTCGAACCCCACTGTCGGCAGCCCTGAAGAAGGTTTTCCGTGGTTTCCCATTTTCACACCAGGAAAATCCTGGGGCTGTACCTTAATTAAGGCCACGGCCGCTTCCTTCCCATTCCTAGGCCTTTCCCATCCCATCGTCGCCATAAGACATATCTGTGTCGGTGCGACGTAAAGCAAATAGCAAATATATATATATATTTGTACCAGCAATCATGCTTACTACTTTCGTATCCGTTACTTCTAACTTATTAATAAGATATACTGAGTCCACTCAGCTTTCAACTGCGTACACCAGAAGTCTTTAAACTGACCAATGTAAAGTTAGTTTTGTCCGAAAGCGCAGTTCTTCTTTAACAGAACACCGTTGATCACAACTCCGAACTCGCCTCATTAGCTTCGCTGAACCATGATCCAGTTTCATTTAGTATACTATCAACCAGGGAGAATACACTTCTTAAATACTTGAATTGATCTGCATGTCACAGATTAGTATTCCCGACCTGACGTTGAATCCTGTTAGGTTTCTTTTCTACTGACATGGCTTTAGTCTTGTAAATGATAGTTTTCGCATCATAGTTACAGTACCAGTCGAAACCTACCTTGTCAGTTTTGTACCTTGCAGTAAATGATATAACCTAAAACATACAGCCAGTCCGGGGGCAAAGCGTCCGCCTATCACCCGATGACCGCGGGGTCGATTCCTGGCCGGACCAGGGGTTCTTAATTGTAAATGATTAATATCTCTGGCCTGGGGACTGGGTGTTTGTGTCGTCCTTAACGTTCCTTTCCTCACATTCAACACTCTAAACTTCCGCAATTCCAATTGCACGCAGGTTCATATCATATGGTGCAAGTAGGGGCAAAAGATCTCTATAGGTTGACGCCCCGAACAAGTAGCATTAAAAACATACAGCCAAGTCCCTTCAATTACATTCTTTGATTTTATTACATTTAATAGTTTTTAGTAAATCTATTATTATTATTATTATTATTATTATTATTATTATTATTATTATTATTATTATTATTATTATTATTATTATTTTATGCCGCTTTTCCCATAAATGTAGGGTCGCAGATTCGAACTGTGTTGCACATGTGTATTTTCCCCTGAAATTTTCACGGAAATCAATGATCTCAATGAATTTCGGGTAACTTTTCATGCGAGGTTTTTTCGCCTCTCTTAATCAACTGTTCTTCTATTTGAACAACCACCTTCCCCTCCAATATTATAACCAACAGTGTTCTTTGCTGCCATTCTAAGGAAAAGAAACTCGACGTTTAGGAATTAGTCTACGTATCAATTATTGAGGTCTGCCTTTGTGGTGTAGTGGTTAGTGTTATTAGCTGCCACCGCCGGAAGCCCGGGTTCGATTCGCGACTCAGGCACGAAATTTAAAAAGTGGTACGAACGCTGGAACAGAGTCCATTCAGCCTCGGGAGGTAGAGGGGGGTTCGATTCCCACCTCAGCCATCCTCGAAGTGGTTTCTGTGCTTTCTCACTACTCATCCAAACAAATACCTGGATGGTCCCCAATTTAAGGCCACCGCCGCTTCCTTCCCTCTTCCTTGTCTTCCCCTTCCTACCCTCATATCCCTCCCCCACAAGGCCAATATTCATCCTAGCAGGTAGGTGGCCTGGGAGAGGTACTTATCCTAGAGCCCAGTTGTATCCCACGACCCAAAGTCTTACATTCCAGGACACTGCCCTTGAGGCGCTAGAGGTGGGATCCCTCACAGAGTCCGGGAGAAAAGCCAGTCCTGGAGGATAAACAGATTAAGAAAGAATAAAGAAAGAAAGATCAAGTATTGAAAATCTACAGCCTGTTTCCAGTCACACGACCGGGTCAGGAATGTCAACCACCTTCATCAGAGGGTCTACCTTAAAAGGATTGCACGAAATTATTATTATTTTTATTATTATTATTATTATTATTATTATTATTATTATTATTATTATTTTGTTATTGTTATCGTACTTTCCTTCCTTCTTTCCTTCTTTCTTTCTTTCTTTCTTTCTTTCTTTCTTTCTTCCTATGTTTAAAAGAGCACGTGTTAACTTGTTAGCTTGGTCTGACGGCTTATCTCCTTCATAATCTTCTTCTCCTTCCAGAATGTCTTCATGAATTACGGGCGAGATGCCCGTGCGGTTAGAGGCATGCGGCTGCGAACTTGCATCCTGGAGATACTGGGCTCAAATCCCACTGTCGGCAGCCCTGATTATGGTTTTCCGTGATTTCCCATTTTCAGACCAGGGAAATTAATTAATTAAGGCCACGACCGCTTCCTTACAACTCCTAGGCCTTTCCTGTCCCATCGTTGCCGTAAGACCTATCCGTGTCGATGCGACGTAAAGCCACTAGCAAAAAACCTCATGAATTCGCTGTGGTGTTCTTTTTTTTTTTGCGTCGTTCTGTCCACTGTTTTCCAGTGGTCATTTTAGCTTTTTCCTTGAATGTGTGATTTGCAACGCGACTTCGAATGACACTACGATTTTTTTTATATCATCTACAGCGTTTGTTTCCTGTAAATCCTGCTTAATTTCTTCCAACTATTTGATCTTGGCATTCTTTGATTTGATTAGGTATATTTAATAATTTTTCAGTAAATCTATTATTATTATTATTATTATTATTATTATTATTATTATTATTATTATTATTATTATTATTATTATTATTGTTGTTGTTGTTGTTGTTGTTTTATGCCACTTTCTTCACAAATGTAGGGTCGCAGATTCGAGCTGTGTTGCACATGTGTATTTTCCCCTGCTTTTTCGGCCGGATGCCCTTAATGACGCCAACCCTCTATGGAGGGATGTAATCACTATTGCGTGTTTCTGTGGTGGTTGGTAGTGTGCCGTGTTTTCTGAATATGAAGAGGGAAGAGTTGGAACAAACACAAAAACCCAGTGCACGATCCAGAAGAATTAATCAGACCAGGTTAAAATCCCCGATCCGGCCGTTAATCGAACCCGGGACCCTCTGAAACAAAGGCCTCAACATTGACCATTCAACCAAGTAATTGGATTTTTAGTATATTATTATTATTACTATTATTATTAGTATTATTATTATTATTGGTAATCTGTTCCACAGGATACGCAACGTTACATGTAACATAGTTGAATAAATAACTTTTGGTATCTATATATGATATGGAAAGCACTTGGATTTGCAGTAGAAACGACAGAATGTTCTGCTGATTGCAAACACGAAAGGGGAACTCAGGAATGACGCATCACATTTGGGGATGGGTGGATATGTTGTTTGATCTCTTGCATGTCGTCTCTGGAGGCCTTTTGTCCTCTGCCCGTGACCTAGTTGAGCATGAAGCGCCATCTGCAGACTTTCTGCTGAACTTCCGTCAACTCTTATTTCCGCAGGGACTGACAACTCGTCCGAGAGTGAATTACTGGTTTACATTCCTCAGGGATATCGCTGTTACTCGAAAGGAAATGTTTCTGACATGAAACGGCATCCGCCAAGGAACCAGCGTAGATTTCATAGCCTACAGGGATTGGACACTATTGAAGATGCAAGCGGCATGCAACTTTACACTGCTGGGACAAGAATGACAAGAAAATCTGTTCCTTATTTATTTATTTATTTATTTATTTATTTATTTATTTATTTATTTATTTATTTATTTATTTATTTATAATGTGGACCTCTCTCACAGTAAACAACGTACATATTGTTGAGATTTTTACGCTATTATCGTCAAGGTTATACGACAATCAACATCAAGTCTTGAAAAACAATACTCTATGTTAAATAGGGAGTTAAAGATAATAAAGTAATATCTAAATTCATACGTAAAAGAGTACATACTAAAGTCTATAGTAATTAGCTTAAATTGAAACCTATTATTGAATGCTTGTTTAATAATCCAATATCAATCATAAATAGAAATCGGAATTTTAGACAGTAATAGGAATGCAAACTTATTTCGTTGTTAGGAAGTGTCGACTAGCCCGCTCCACCATAATGTAGCGAGAGTAACATAAATTCTAGGGGTTATGTTGGGGCGAACCCCTACTGTTCCTGCAAACCTCATAGCGCGTCCGTTTTGCAGGCTAGTGTATACTTGTTTCTCTCCTCAGTCAGTTTGCATTCTAACCACTCACTACATAAAAATCCGGTCTCGAATCAAAATAATAATAATAATAATAATAAAATTGCATATGAATAAAAGAGAAAAGAATAACTTATTTTCCCTTTTGTAAAATCAAATGACCATAAATATGTCTTTCAATAAATGAAACTCAATTTTTTTTTATTTTTATATTTTCATTTTTTTTATTATACTCAAGGAGATAACGATTATTTTTTGTTACCGGGTGAGTTAGCCGTGCGGTTACGGGCGCGCGGTTATGAGCTCGCATCCGGGAGATAGTGGGTTCGAACCCCACTGTCGGCAGCCTTGAAGACGGTCTTCCGCGTCAAACTCTTCCTTGCCTGTTCCTTCCAATCTACCCATTCCCCACAAGGCCCCTGTTCAACATACCAAGTAAAGCCACCTCATCAATGAAAACTAACTAAAGTTTGACGACGTTATTCTAAGCCCTTTTCTCCTAGTTTTTTCTTCTTCCCGGCCGTAAAAGTGAGCTAAATCTACGCAAAGTGCCAATCAGGGTGACTGTAAAAGGAGGAACACCTGATCCACGGCCGCTTCCTTCCCATTCCTAGGCTTTTCCTGTCTCATCGTTGCCATAAGACCTACCTGTATCGGTGCGACGTAAAGCAACTAGCAAAAGAAATGTATGTCCCTCAGTCATGGCCATCCATCAATATTTCACATCACAGCCTACATGGTTGCTAGGTAACCTCGCGTCACACCTTTTGTATCGCTGATCTGCTGACGCAAATATTCATATAAACCCCCCTCCCCAGCATAAAACAATTTGTGGGAAAACTGATTGGTGTGGAATAGCATCTAGCAGGATTCTGTTGAAAAATGAGTGACGTGGAATAAATTAAGTTATCGTTTATTTTTAATATTTTCAGTTGTAAGCAAGTTGTAAGCTGTAAATTAATATCGAAAATCCACCACAATAATTCGGCTGTATCAACAAAATTTACTCAACTTCATGTACTAAAAAGAAGACACGAGCAGATTTGGTGACACTGCCTAAGAAAGCCAATTTAAAATTTACGCACGAAATTATCTGATTGGCTAAGTTCAGCAGCTGATAAACTGAGAACGATGCGAGATATCGATTTTTTTTTGTAAAATTTATCGACTTGTCCTCTAACGCCCATGTCTTGTTCACGTTGTTCTGTACACAGTACGGATGAACAAATGAAATGGCGTATGGCTTTTAGTGCCCGGAGTGCCCGAGGACATGTTCGACTCCGCAGGTGCAGGTCTTTCGATTTGACTCCCGTAGGCGACCTGTGCGTCGTAATGAGAATGAAATGATGATGAAGACAACACATACATCCAGCCCCCGTGCCAGCGAAATTAACCAACGATGGTTGAAATTCCCGACCCTGACGAGAATCGAACCCGGGATCCCTATGACCAAAGGCCAGCACGGTAACCATTTAGCCATGGAGCCGGACACAGTAAGGATGACTGTAAAATATACGAAACGGACATGTCTTGCGAATTACAGACGATTGATAACCCTATTTTTGATCAATAGTAGAGCTGCGTGAACACCTTGTATCAAGAATATCCACTTATTAGGGGCAACAACGAGCTAACACAAGTCCTATTACGTTTCGTTTCATCATATAAGTGTACCACTCCCATGGGAAATTGCTTTCAACAAGGCACAAGGGAAGAAAGGAAGGCGTGCGAAGTAATATTTGAATTCCCGGAGAAGATCGTAAGAAGAGAGATGGACAGCTCTGAAATTAAAAAACGATTTCCGACGCATGACCTGATTCGTTTGAGAGGAGATATCGATAGCGCGAAAGGGTAAGCTTTACGACAACCACGGAAGCCGTCACCGGAATTCACCTTTTGAAGGGACCGTAGAAACTTTACCCTTGAACGGATAGCAGGCATTTTTTCTTCAGAGAACGGAACATTCCTGACCCATATTGTCGACACCACTACTCCAAGGCCGGGCGCACGCTGAGACGCAGTTCGTCGCAGCGCAGGGCAAAACAGACTAACATTAGCAAAACTGCAAAGTGCGTATGAGCGCAGTTTCTCCTCGAATTTCAGTTGGAAAGAACGATATTGTCTTCCAGATCTGTGATATTAGAACATCGAAGGTAAAGGCAGTCGTTCCTCCTGTTATGAATCCCTCATCTCTTATTTTTCAAGTGTTCTTTCCTTCACGAATTTTTCTCAGTTTGATATCTTCATAATTTCCCCTTGTCGATTAGGGTCGATGACCACGCAGTCTTCACCTTAAGACAGTCACTATAAAAATCCACAGTTCTAGCCCTTTAGCCAAGCAACTCAATGTTTAAAAATATCCTACGGATATGAGCTACGAATTTTATGTAGATAAAATATAATAAAGTATGAGAATATGTTCTTTATTTATTGCTAAATTTGCAATCCTTTTCTTAATCATCGTTATCCGGACGATTAGATTCGCTGTTTTCCTTTTTCTACCACTACGAGCGCTAATGAGAGTCAATACAATATTTCACTTAAGCACCACTACGAGCGCTAATATGAGTCAATGCATTATTTCACTTAAGCACCACTACGAGCGCCAATGAGAGTCAATGCATTATTTTACTTAAGCACCACTACGAGCGCTAATATGAATCAATGCATTATTTCACTTAAGCACCACTACGAGCGCTAATATGAGTCAATGCATTAATTCACTTAAGCACCACTACGAGCTCTAATATCAGTCAATGCATTATTTCACTTAAGCACCACTACGAGCGCTAATGAGTCAATGCATTATTTCACTTAAGCACCACTACGAGCGCTAATGAGAGTCAATGCATTATTTCACTTAAGCACCACTACGAGCTCTAATATGAGTCAATGCATTATTTCACTTAAGCACCACTACGAGCGCTAATGAGAGTCAATGCATTATTTCACTTAAGCACCACTACGAGCGCAAATGAGAGTCAATGCAATATTTCACTTAAGCACCACTACGAGCGCTAATATGAGTCAATGCATTATTTCACTTAAGCACCACTACGAGCGCTAACATGAGTCAATGCATTATTTCACTTAAGCACCACTACGAGCGCTAATATGAGTCAATGCTTTATTTCACTTAAGCACCACTACGAGCGCTAATGAGAGTCAACACAGAGTTTTTCCCAAACAACTCCTGAGGGTATCGAACCAAGGAACACATCCAAAAACCATTATGTAAATGAATTAATTTGGCTAGGATTTGAATCAAAAAGAAAACGAGGAAAGGAACAAAACGATTTTAGGCTGTTTTTTTTCGGAACTCAATTAGGCCAGAAATGATTTTCAAAATTTGTTTGTTTAGTTTCATAGAAGTATCCTAGACTCACAATTCGAAGCCTTTCCAGGCTTCAACTTTTGGCACAGTTGACGAAATTGTTAATTTTACATTTTTCGTAGCATAGGGACCCTTACTTTGTCTGCAAAGAAATGTTTCCAAAATTACAACTATCACCATCGCCAGTTAACACGATTGAACACTATTTCCACATTAGCGATTTTCGGCATTCATACCGACTAAGTAACCGAAATCTAAATTCATGAGTATCTCTGTTACCATAGCCGGTAAGATAGAACTGTGTAAGATATAAATTATCGTAAATTATATTGTCCATAACTTTTGGTAGGTAGTATTTATCGATAGGACCACTAATAGCATACACTAGGGGAGCCGAGCGAGAAATCTAGCGTGTTCATAAAGTATGAAAGAAAAAGTAAACTAAGGAATACACAAATCAGTACAATATTAGACTGACTTACTTACCGCTTAATGTAATCTTTGATTTTTTAACGTTTGTGGTATCCACTTGAACGGAAGCAAATGCAAGTGCAGTATTATACTGATGAATAGAGCCCGGATTCCATGCAAATAAGCTACTTACACTTCACAAACTTTGCAGATATTCGTTTTATGACTTAACGATTCTAAATAACCGTTCTTTTCCCCTGCATGTTTGCATGTTTTGACCTTTTTAGGATAAAATTCATGAATAATGCATATTTTTAAGACTTCGCAGTTAATAGCAAATATTTGGAATTTTATATTACATAATATTAATTTTCTTCTGACTTTGTCGCATATATAATGTTAAGTTGCATTATAGTGCCTTTTATGAACGTTGGTGTGCAGAATTCGGGATCGTTTTTCCACGTTATACAGTATGTTTGTTATTGAGAGACGGAGAGAACGTATTCTTGGCATCCCATCTGACAACTGAAGTTAGTACTACATACGGTAAGAGATCATATAAACCAATAAACCAAGCACTTTCCTGTCTGTTGCTTGAGTAAACATTGACGTAAGCCGGAAGGCCCCACGCCGATCTCTGTAATAAATAATAAAAGTTATAAATTGGTATAAATTGAACCGTAAATTGTGCATCACCAAATGATGGCTCATTTTTTTCTTTTATGTTATACGAACAAAACAAAACTTACATCACACTTCTGTGACGCCGCGTTACTGATATAGCAGCTTACAAACTTTCGTTTTGCATTGGAACCTCCGTCGTTATCCTGGATTTTCCTACGCGGAACTCTCACTCGTCATACGTCTTTGTTATCGCAGCTTCAATCTTTAACAGTTATTGAAGACACCATCTGCAATCATCGCACGAAGAAGCTGTGGCAGCTTGAGAAAATCTGAACAAAATGATCCGTTCAAATCCTGATTTTGAATTCGCCAAGCTTATAACGGACGTATTGTAGTGAAAATACAAAGACGTAGAATTTTATCTGATTTTTCCACACATATCTTCAATTAAGTATGCACCTGTGACTTCTTGTGGCGCAGAAATACGTTTCCTGAGCTTAAGAGTGTGCTGACAGATAAACGTATGAGCTTAAATCAGGACAATTTGGAGAAATTTGTTTTTTGTACAATGTTTAAAAAGGAACTGAATGTTGATAGTGCACATTTTGAGATTTGTTGGTGAAAGAAAATCCGGGCACTACTGATGAATGTTCCGGAAGTCATTTTTAGTTTTTCTATTATTACTTTCCCAACTGATAATTACAGCATATTACAGTGACATAAAACGGGCGTCGCAGCGAAAAAAAAAAAGTGAAGTGGACAACAATGATGGAACATATTTTCCTACAGAAACAGTATTTGCAAATAGCACACTTCGTACAACCTTTGAACTCATTTTTTAAAGAAATTATTGATATTTATGAAATTAGAGTGCAATTCGTCACTGCAAATATCTATTCTCTCGCTTTTGAATCCTCATTTGTCACGATCGGTTAAGCGCCGCAAAAGGGATCTATACTACTGAAATAATATATATGATATTTGAGAATTAATCTTTAAGCCTTCCCGTAAACTACCATTTCACACAGCGAGAATAACATTTCGTCGGTGAAGAAACAAAACCTCGTATTCCACACTGACCTTCCTATCCATCCACCTTAAGCTTGGTCATGCTTCCCAGCCAGATATGTAGTCCATCAGAACAATATTCGTTGTGTTCATTTTCCTGTGCACAGATGTTGACTTGACACGTACGTGATTACATACGGTCTTTTCCAATACGACAATTTACACTACGTTATTCCCATTATCACAGGCATATGTAAAAAATTACTACTGTGCTATGTTATAGTCGAGTTACAATGCCCTTTTGCGTTTATAAATATTTTATATATTTTACTGCTCAGAATTAGAATATGTGACAAGCCCTTTTGATTAAAAACATGCAATATCCTATACTTACTGGCAGTAAATTAAAAATCGGAGCATTCTTCACATCTCAACTACACAACGTCACGCTTTTCAAACATACAAGCATTAACAAGTCTGTTAAAATTACAATTGACTTTTAATCTCCATTTTGTTTCTAACGGCTTTGATTGAATGTTTTTCATTGCAGACTTTTTTCTAATTCACGGTTCTATTCACTTCCAATTTTATTTTTCTGTTATAATAAGCACTTTACAACATGAAGTAGGACAAGAGAAACACTGGTAATAGAATTCTTTTTTCTTCCCTTCTTAATCTGATTACCCTCCAGGGCTGGATTTTTCTCGGACTCGGCGAAAGATCCCACTCTACCGCCTCAACGACAGTCTCGTGGGGCGTGAGTCTTTGGGTTGGAGGTACAACCGGCGAAGAAGATCAGTACATCGCCCAGGCGGCCTCAACTGCTATGCTGAACAGTGATGAAGACGGCACAAATACCAAGGCCCCATGCCACAGGAAGTGAAGCTTAAAACCTCCGACCTGGCAGGGAAATGAATCCGACACCCTTTGGACCAACGGCCAAGATGCTAACAATTTTGCCCTCGAGGTAGACAACATGACCAGATGATATTTACTCATTTTAGGCGTACAATTCATTTTCTGGCTACCATCGTTTTGAAGTACTTATTCATATTCATCTTAAAAATATTCCTGTCAACCCTGTCATAATTTTTAAATCACAAGTTACATTTTGTCCCAAATTACAAATATTTCACATATTTATGGTTTCATACATGTTTTTATGTCTACATATCAGATACGGCCGAATGGTCGAAGCACAGGGAATATTGTAAGAAAAAGTGCTATAAACTAAATTACGAATGAATCACTTATTATGTACCGGTGTTAAATGTTCATAAAACTATTGAAAAGGGTTGGCAAAGCAATATGACAGTGACAGGCATGTCAAGACCAGTTACCTGACCTATTGATAAGGAATGCGTTTCCACTAGTTATTATTATTATTATTATTATTATTATTATTATTATTATTATTATTATTATTATTATTATTATTATTTAGTAGTAGTAGTAGTAGTTTTTTTGTTATGGCAGGGGAAAATCTTTTAAAGACACCACTCTGTGTGGGAGTTGGATTTCCACCAACTAGAAACCCGTGCCCTCTTCACTCAGCCCATTCTGGAACTATTTGTCGGCATGACATCAGAATGGAGTGATGTATATTATTAAGTTCTTCCTTTCTCTTCTTTTTCCTTCATCCCCATAATGCTTGTCGCCATTGCCTTTACTGTGTTCCAGGCAAACGGGCTTTCTAACATAATCTGAACCAGATTCCCTGGCGTGAGTCGTCGGCCAAGTTGTTGGCAGGCTTTCCTTCGTTCTTCTTCCCATCGAACACAGTAGAAAAAAGTGTGTTCAACTGTATCCCTTTCAGAACAGTACCGACAACCATCTCCCTGCGTCTTTCCCATCTTCATGGCGAATACGCCGAATCTTCCATGTCCTGTCAGGATCTGCGACAGATAGTAATCTACCTGCCGATGTCTACATTTAAGCCAGTCTCCTATGTCGGGTATTAGCTCTTTTGTCCATTGGCCAACATCGGTTGTGCCATCCCATCGGTCTTGCCAGTCTAGTAAGAGTTGGTTCCTTAAGGCTTTCTTTTCTTCAGCAGATATAGTCGCACCCCTTTCATGCCAAAGTTTTCTCTCTACAACGAGGAGGTCAATGGGAATACTGGCAGCTACAACTTGTAAAGCTGCTGTCGAAACAGTTCGATATGCACAGGTAACTCTGAGCAGCATTTTCCTCTGTACTCTTTCCATAGCTCTTCGGTGAATCTTCCTCCTGAGTGCATTGTGCCAGATAGGTGCAGCATAAAGTAAAATGGAATATACTGCAGAGTAGTAGTAGTAGCAGTAGTAGTAGTAGTATCGCTCTGCCACAATTGACAGGGAAGTACACCTTACTCTCATACTCGGGATGAATGATTAAGTAGAATGACACCCCAACTAAGCACTGCTATTCTCATGTCATTGTATGAGACGGAAACAGGCCCCAATGGGGAAACTACTCTTTATGAGATAATGCTGTTATATCGTTAGTGTTTGTTGACGCTGGGTATGTGATGAGGTTTCCAGTCAGACAAACACACAATGTATACTCTAAACGTACAGTAATGACTTAGAAGCTGAAGCAAATCGTTGTTAAACACATACTATTGCATTCTGTGTTAAGTGAGGCACTGTGAGAGGACATACAATAGGAACTGCATAATGAGTGAAGTGTTCAAACAAGTACATAATACAATTTAGAATGATGGACTATGGGATGATATTTAACTTGCAACTATTAAAACCCCCCTTTTCTATTTGTAATTCAGCATCCTGTTTACAAATCGTAAACGCATATGTACATAGCATTTCAAGATATTTCCGATGTGATATCATTTTGTTTTTGATGAATCTAAATATGTCCACTTGATTGGATGAAATATGTTGTTCTATTTTCAGTATGACATGAAACGTCATTACAATTGCGGTCGTGGTTCTCAGGCGAAATGTCCCTGTGGCTCTTTTCACGTAACACAAAATGTGACGACTCTTGGTTATTCTTGTGTGGATCATACGTGCAACCTTAAAAAATTATTTATGAACAACGCTAGGCTTTCGGCAAATTGAGTTGTTTTCTAAACAAACTTTTTTGTGCTGAGTGTTAAGTCCGTTATAACGAGAAATCATTGGGCGATAAATGTACTCGCTATAGCGGATTTCGTTATGTCCGATTTTCCGTATAGTTCGGAATGGATACAAAAAATGTTTTAAAATGAAACAGCAGTCAGTTTGTTTGAAACTTTTCGCAGATGTTTTCCATACAATAATGATTTAATTAATCGATCTATCTATCAATCGAATGGAATGTAGGGCCGTCCCGCAGTTAGCATATTCCCTATCAGTCGATTACCTAGTATTTTCTTAAATAATTTCAAAGAATTTGGACATTTATTCTCCTTGATAAACTATTCCAATACATAACTCCTCATCCTATAAACGAATATTTGCCCCAGCTTTTCCTCAACTTTACCTTCACATAGTGATCTCTCTCTGCTTTCAAAAGGAGCTCTCAAACGTATTCGTTTACAAATGTCATTCAACGCCATTTCTCCACAGAGAGCTCGGAACGTACCACTTAGTCAAACAGCACGTCTCCTTTCTCACAAGTCATCCCAGCCCAAAGTTTGCAACGTTTTCGTAATGCTACCCCTTTGCCACCACAAATCAAGGCACATTTTTGTGGATATTTTTCAGTAATCCTGGTGATGTTTCTACACTCTGGGTCCTCTCCTTTCCATACTTACCACAGCCCCAAAGTAGCCTCATCATGATATCTCTTCATATGCGATTACCCCAATGAAAATCTTTTTTTTTTTTTATATTAAGCCCTAGACACAGTGATCTCTATGAGGAATTTTCACTCCCATCAACCCAGTATTTAAAACTGAGAAGAAACTGACTTTCCAGCCCGTTTATCACGGTAAGTGACGTAATGTGCATGACAGCATAATTATTATGATTGCCATCAAATTAAAGTATTACTATGGCGGTCGAAATTAATTTACCGCATGGTACAGCTTGCTTGGATTTGGTTTGAACGTGTTATAGTTGTAGCAATCTTTATATTCTTAAGCCAGTATACAGTGTTATTTTGTGGTTGTTAAGCGCAGTGTCATAGTGTCGCCTATTTGAATATGTGTTTGCATCTGCCTCGCTCAGAGATTCCTTCTTTAAATCCGAACTCTTAGGTTAGGTAGTTTGAGTGAGATTTGTAATTTTCACGTCAGCTTAAGAGAAAAACAAGTTGATATTTTATTATCCGGAACTTACCGGAATCGTAGGGCTACAGAATTCTGAACAAAACATATTATAAGGTCGTTTTCACTCCCCGAACTATACTGAGAATGAAGATGTCTCAAGATTTGCATGCTACCAACAACAGTCTTGTTTTAAGCCCCATTTTGACGTGAATCTTCTCTGGTTCTCATACTGTAGCCGCAGGCGAGGAGTACGAAGAAGTCCGTCACAATTGCTTCTTTGTTCAGTCCTCTGTTATTTCCCTTGGGTAATTAGTACAAGCCGGGCTTCTTTTGTGTTCATACCACATAGCGAGGGAGCACCCCTAACCATTGGAATACAAGCACGTGTCTATTGTCATGTAATACCAGTTATTGACCACTATACAGGTCATGTGACGTCGTTGTATAGCATAACTGAGTCATGGAAAACCAATTTAAGGCTATGATGTTTGCTTTCCTACTTGCGATAAACATGCCGAAACTAGGTATCTTGAGTGCCAGTATCTAGAGTAGGGAATAAGCAGCTTGTAAAGACTTTTCCATGTTTGTTGCGCTTCTCCGTATCATATCTTCATTGCGTATCGTTCCGGTGGTACGATACGGTGCTAGCGAAATTTTAACAAAGATAATGATTTTGGACTGGGGGTCAATCTGAAATTTGCTTCAGAAACCGCCTGACACTCTTGTAACCATGGCAACCAGCGTTCTTCTATGTACAGTATATTACGTCAGTAGCGCCATGTCACTGTGCGTATTCTTCCTATAACTAAGAGAGTGAGAAAATCTCCTGTCAAGTGAACCAGATTCTACTCCTCAATCCAGAATTAAAATTCTTGAACTAGGTAGGAAAATTACCCAGGGTCTTTTAATAAAACTGAGGCATGCTTCCTCTACAACACAGGGCTGAAGAATAAGACTAAGAATGCAACCAAACAGATCTTCAAGTATTTTTGAATACGAAGTCAAAAACAACCTTGATTCATGAAATCAAGAAAGACTTGGAAATATAAATGTAGGAGAAGAAGAAAAAGCAACAGAAAGAGATATTTTTAGAGGGAAAGTGTTAAGAATGGAAGGATTCCAAGGTCGGAAGGGCAGGCTAAGAGTGGTCCGAGAAGAGGAAAAGGAAACATAGTGAGAAAATGAAGGAATCTTGAAGGAAGAGAAATGAACAACAAAGGATGAAGCATTGAAACTGGCACGTGGTACTTGGAAGACTCTAACGGAGAAAAAAAGAAGGAAGAAAGAACAATAAAAATTAGATTAATATTACAGGTCCTACCAAAAGTTTAAGGATTCGTGCAAATTTCATGAACATGATTCCTGTCCTTAAAATTTTGGTCCCAGGCAAACGATTTTTTACACGGAACTTGTTCATATTATGTAGAGGAACATTCGCTCTGTGTATGGAACTTACTAAATTTTTGGTTTAAAATCATTGGAAAGTGGTGAGCTATTTTTTAATACTTAACGAGATCTAGACAGTACAATATGGGGATTTCATTAATAATGTTTGTTACTGAGAAACACAGATACCTATAGAGTATTTTTAATTGTAATAGAGCAACAGAATAGGTTGCTATTTTAAAAATCCCCCGTTTTATAACTTACAACAGAACCACAGAAGGAGCTCTTAAAACAAACATTCCTGGATTTTGGACGGACAGAATACCTCTCAACCTACCAAGATTGTTTGTGTGTTACGTTGTAGTGGGAATATAATATTCAAATTATAACATGAAATACAAACTAGCTTGGCAGCTTGAGGGATTCTAACAAAAAGTAATAATGTAATCCCAATTTTATAACGACCAGAACTGCTCAAGTATTACAAAATAGCTATTTTCTTTCCAAAGTTTATAAACAAAAAATTGAATAACATCAAAACACATAGTGATATTTTATTGAAATTTTCAGCAAGTGTTCCTCTAAGTATGTAATTGTTTACTGTAAAATATCGTATGCCTGAGACCAAACGTTTAAGGACAGGAATCATGTTCATGAAATGCGCACTGTCCTTAAACTTTTGGTACGACCTGAAGACCCTAACAGAGAGAGAAAGAAGGAAGAAATAAATTAATAATAATAATAAAATAATAATAATAAATTAGCCTTATATTTATGAGGCACAGAATAACATACATTTTCTCACACTTCATTAGCCTTATCATTCTTTTGCACACACACACACTCATTTTTCTTTGGATTTATCGGCATTCCTTATCTTCCCTGTGAGTAGAGTGAAAGGATGCATTATCTGTACCCCCCGGATGTCGTAAGAGGCTACTAAGAGAGGAATAACCAAAGATCTGTACTCGCTTTCTCGTCTTCTGAGCCCAAAAATATATCTATAATTTAATGCTTTACCGTGTACCGGAGAAAATGAACGAGTACGAAGTTTTCCTCCGACATCATCCACATATATCCACTTCTACACCCGGATCAACCCGATACAGCGGAAAAATTGCCCAAGCTTTATTTCACCTTGGAACCAGATTTCAATCGGAATTGACTACACTAATATGAAGGCCTCAGCGGCCCCATACACCTACCTCCACTATGCTATATGGAAAAGGAAGAAATCATGACCCTTTTGTATATATTTATTATTACTTTTATAGATGTCGTCTCTGTGGTGTATTGGTTAGCGTGATTAGATTTCACCCCCGGAGGCTCGGGTTCGATTCCCGGCTCAGTCACGAAATTTAAAAAGTGGTACAATGGCTAAAACAGGCTCCACTCAGCCTGAGTAGAGGTGGTTTCAATTTATACCTCAACCATCCTGGAAGTGGTTTTCTGTGCGTGGCTTCCCACTTCACCTCCAGGCAAACACCGTAATGGTCCCTAACTTAAGACCAGGGCCGGTTCCTTCCTTCTTCCTTGTCTATCCACTCCAATCTTCCCATCCCCCCCCCCACAAGGCTCCTGTTCAGCATAGCAGATGAGGCCGCCTGTGCGACGTACTGGTCCTGTTCCCCAATTGTATCCTCCCGACTCAAAGTCCCACGCTCCATGACACTGCCCTTGAGGTGGTAGAGGTGTGATTCTTCGCTCTGTCCGAGGGAAAAACAAACCCTGGAGTGTAAAAAGATAAATAAATAAATAAATAAATAAATAAATAAATAAATAAATAAATAAATAAATAAATAAATAAATAAATAAATAAATAAATAAATAAATAAATAAATAAATAAATAAATAAATAAATAAATAAATAAATAAATAAATAAATAAATAAATAAATAAATAAATAAATAAATAAATAAATAAATAAAGACTTTTTATTGATCTCAACTATGCTCTTTTTCACGAGAGTTTAGAGAGGTGTAGCACTTTGCCTTTGTGTGCAGACATAGACATGGATCATTGGATAAGCAATCGTCGTACTCACTCACATTTCTTTTCGATTTATTTATTTTTCATCTTATGCTCCTTTCGCAAGACTGTGGCGATAACTTTCTGCACTTTCTTCAGATCCCTTTTTTCTCTTCTTCCACCATTTGATTTACGTCGCCCGACACAGGCAAGCGTTGTCCGGCTCCATGGCTAAATGGTTATCCTGCTGGCCTTTGGTCACAGGGGTCCCGATTTCGATTCCCGCCAGGGTCGGGAATTTTAACCATTAGTTAATTTCTCTGACACGGGGACTGGGTGTAGGCCTATGTGTCATCTTCATCATCATTATTTCATCCTAGTCATGGCACGCAGGTCGCCTAAGGGAGTCAAATATAAAGAGCTGGAGCTGCACCTGGTGTTCCTCGGACACTCCCGGCATTAAAAGACATACGCAATTTCATTTCAGGTAAGCGTTATGGTGACGATGGGACAGGGAAGGTCTAGGAGTGGTAAGGAGTCGGCCGAGGCCTTAATTAAGGTAGAGATCCAGCATTTGCTTGGTGTGAAATTGAAAAACCACAGAAAACCATCTGCAGAGCTGCTGACAATGGGGTTTGATCTTATAATGAGAATGGATAAAGCCATACTCACAAATGAAATTTTTAATCATGCTTATAAGAGTAAGAATAGCAATCAGTGGATTCAAACTATAAAGAGAGATTTGGAAGAGACGACAATAGCAGCACATATAATACAGAGCAGAACAACTTTCAGGAGATTGATGCAAAATGTCAAGGTTTTTCAGGAGATAGAAAAGAAGGAAACTAATAACAAATGGATAGAAGAGAGGAGGAAGAAACACAGGCAAATAATGAAGAACTGTTGGAAAGGAAGAAAGGAAGCAGGAAATGAATGCAGTGGTTGATTTTACGTGGTCCCGACATGGCCAAAATCAATAAAAGGAAGAATACCAAGAAAATACTAACAACTTAAAAACCGCCCCGTGAAATACGCCGTCCTTGGCAGGCGACTAGTCTGCCTAGGCCTAAATACACCGCAGACTGTAGATGTAAATTATTTCTCTACTACACCTCATCATTGACAATTGATGGAGCTGTTGGCGATTCAACCATTCTTCGAGCTGGGGAGTCGACATACAAATACGTCCGCTGGTGTCTTGGAAGCAGGTGGACGTCGGCTCACCGACTGCGCCACGGAGGTCGTACCATTATATTTATCTTCATTTCAGTCCGCCTGAAGCAATGCTTGGCAATGCTTCATTCCTCGGAGCACTGCCAGTTGGAGAGTTTTCATGTGTATTTCTTGCACTTCTAATCAATATCTGCAATTTTTTGGAAGTCAAATTATTGTGCAGACATAGCTTTTATGACGATGCTATTTGTAGTACTGTACATCGTTAAAGACTGCACGCGGCTGTTTATGCTCGAGGAAGCAAGATAAGTAGGTTGCTTGTATATCGAATTGCATTCTTCTGCCACTGCACCACTCAGTGGTTAATGAGTTGAAGTGGGCGCCGGAGCGGCGCTAACCACGTCAGATATGATCTTCCCCAGCTGGCGTTCGTAAACCGAGGATCGATTTTCCAAAGATCAAACATAACGCAAGTCATTGTAAACTTTCAGCTGTCTGCTTCCCTATAATAATAATAATCTTCTTATTCTTATTCATATCTTGGTGTTGTCCCGCTGATGGAGGCTCCACTTTTCACATCAATGGATGCCACTTCATGCTGTCTATCGCGCCCTGGAAATTTAAATTCCGGATTCTTAAGTCAGCGTTCAAGCCATCCAACCAACTTAATTTATGCCATCCTGGTTGCCTCTGACCATCGAGAGTAAGTTATGTCGTCATGCGATTGTTCCTTGTCGGAAACCAACCATTCTAATAGGTAACATGCTGAACAATAGAGTTCTCAGAGAACTCTAAAAGTAGGGTGCACAGCATAAGTGATGGTATTCCACAAGGATCTGTGTTGGCACCACTCCTTCTAACTTATTAGTTATTATGAACTACAAACGGCATTTTTCAATGCCATCTTTAGTAATAATCTCAATTAATATAGAGGGAATTTCACCAGAGAAGGAAGCCTTATTATCTGACATTTGCACAAAACATAATTGTGATATTCTACTGGTTCAGGATACACATAGAGGGTCAAATGATCGCCGACCAAAGGTGAACGGAAAGACCTAATGAACAATATGGGAGTGCAGTTTTCATTAAACAGGGCACCAACATTTTATCTGCAGACTTGACCTGTGTAGATGACATTGAAATCCTGACCATTGCAATTAAATCCTGCACTATCAAATCTGTTATAAGCCACCAAATAAAGAATATAAATTTACAGAAACTTGCAATTCCATTCTCAACCAACAAAGCTAGTCATCGGTGATTTCAATTGTCATAGCACGTCTTGGGGATACAAAGAGACTGACACAAATGGCCAAAATTTAGAAGAATGGGCCGAATGCATGGGTCTTAAACTAATACATATCCCAAAGTTACCCCATTCCTTTAACAGTGGTCGATGGAGGCGAGGTTACAACCCAGACAACATTTTTGTCACAGAACACATTGCTCACCAAACCAAGAAACAAATTGCAGATCCATTTCCAAGAACACAGCATCGAGCTCTTATATGTACCGTACAGGCAGTTGTTAAACCAGAGAAAGTTATGTTTAAAAGACAGTTCAACTTCAAAAACGCTCAGTGGAATACTGTCTCTCAAAATCTGGATGATGAAGTACCAAAAATCAAGCCTGATCCAGTAAATTACCTAGATTTTGTGGAATTAGTAAAAAACCATTTCCCGTAAACATATCCCTAGGGGTTGTAGAACAATGTACATACCTGGACTTCATAAGAACTCAAAATCCCTCCTTAATAAATATGAACAGCTATTTGAAATTGACCCCTTCGCAGAGGATACAATACAAACAGGAGAGCACCTCCTCGAAGCTATATCAACATCAAGAAAAGAAAAATGGTGTAGCCTTCTCGAAAGTTTGAATATGAAACGCTCAAGTCGACAAGCCTGGAAATTACTTAAGAATCTTAACGGTGATCCTACAGTCTCACCCTGTGAGTTGAGTAAAGTTACTCCTGATCAAATAGCCCATCAACTATTGCTGAATGGCAAAACCACGAGAAGATTCAGAGAAATAAAAATCTAACGGTATGATGAGGAGAATGACCACCTTGGCACACCATTTACGGAAGAAGAACTAAGAACTGCCATCAAATGTATGAAAAATAACAAAGCTGCCGGCTTGGATGACATAAGATCAGAGCAAATAAAACATTTTGGCCCCATAACTATCAACTGGGTTTTGCAATTGATGAATGCGTGTGTGACTAGAATGCTGATTCCAAAGATCTGGCGCAAAGCAAAAGTTGTGGCCTTGCTGAAACCAGGAAAAGCCAAATGACCCCAAAAACTTCAGACCCGTATCTCTTCTCTGTCATCTTTTCAAAATTCTGGAAAGGGTGATATTGAATCGTATTTCTGATTATATCGACAGAAAGATTATAAAGGAACAATCAGGTTTCAGACCGGGGAAGTCATGTTCTGGTCAGATACTTAATCTAACCCAGCATATCGAGGATGGATATGAGAGGAAACAAGTAACAGGAGTTGTTTTTATTGATCTCACGGCTGTATTCAACAACCAGAGACTATCGACTGACACAGTTTATTCAATGCCTGCTGCAGAACAGACTCTTTTTTGTCACTCTGAAGGACAAGAAAAGCCGATGGAGATGTCAAAAGAATGGCTTTCCCCAAGGAAGAGTGTTGGCTTCAATATTATATAACATCTATACCAACGATCAGCCACTTAACACCGGAACAAAGGCTTTCATCTATGCAGATGACACAGCTCTTGCTGCTCAAGGAGTGACATTTGAAGAAGTAGAATTAAAACTGACATCTGCTCTTGAAGAACTAGCTGTCTACTATGATGAGAACCAACTGAAACCCAATCCGGCGAAAACTCAGGTATGTGCATTCCATCTGCGCAACAAGGAAGCAAGAAAGGAGTTGAATGTGACCTGGAAAGGACACAAATTAAACCATTGTGATCAACCCAAATATCTAGGGGAAAAGTTGGACCGTGCCCTAACTTATAAACAGCACTGTATAGATACCAAACAGAAGGTATGCAGCAGGAATAATCTCATTCGCAAACTCACACGCACAACATGGGGAGCACAGCCTAATGTCCTCCGTACATCTGCCCTTGCCCTGTGTTTCTCTGCTGCAGAGTATGTTGCTCCAGTCTGGAGGAATTCCGCTCATACAAATCAAGTGGATGTTGCCCTCCATGAGACAGGTCGCATTGTTACAGGCTGCTTACGACCAACTCCTGTTAATAAGATCTTTCCACTTATGGGAGTAGCACCTCCAGATGTTAGGAGACAAGTTGCAGCAGAGATTGAGAAGAAGAAGAAGCAAGAAACAGATCCAAGACATCCAATGTTTGGACTTCACGCCCACCCATCAAGATTGAAATCGAGGAAGAGCTTCCTACAAACAACAACGTCAATCCCATCATCAGCCGAATCTCGGCGAAAGGAGCTCTGGAGAAGGAAGTCGCCTGCAGGATTATGGGACGTGAAAGAGAAGCCAGCTGCAGGACATCATCTTCAGTACGGATATTGGAAGACACTTAACAGATTAAGATTTGGAGTGACACGTTGTAAAACCAACCTGAAAAGGTGGGGGTATGGTGATCAAGATTTGTGTGAGTGTGGTGAAAAGCAAGATCATGGACACCTTCTCACCTGTAGACATCTGCCTAAACCATGTAGTATGAAGGATTTGGTGGAAGCCAATGAATGTGCAATCTCGACAGTTGAATACTGGAGAGACAAAGTGTAAATAGAGTATTTGTAAATATATTGCAATGATTTCGGACACGGATAAATAAAATTCTTAATTTGTACACAATCTAATAGAAACCAAGTCTAGAAAATTAATTTACCCTGATGATAATCCCTTGACTACCCAGCAACAAAATTTACCTGAAACTCAAGCAACATAGACAACGGAACTGTACATACTGGATGAATATTTCAATCATAATAATATCCGACCGATTCCTCAAAATATTGTTGTATCAACCTTCCACAAACTTACAATTATATTTAGAGAATCAGATTCTCCAATATTGCAGCAGCAGCAACCCAAAATACCTAGGGTTGACCCTGGACAGGTCTACGACATAAAAAATCCATTTTAAACACGTGGCAGCTAAAATAAAAACCCGAACTAACATACTTCAGAAGTGAACAGGGGTGCCATCGCAACAGCCCCCAGATCCATAACTTTGGATCTTTCGTTCTCAGTCTCAGAATACTGCTGTCTATTCTACCTAGCTTAATGCTCACACCAATATAATCGACAGGCAGTTCAATAAAGTGATGCGCCCCAACACAGGATGTATTCTATCCAATAACGCGTACCGATTACCGGTTCATCAACGTCTCTAAGAAGATGTCATATCATTGTTAAACATATTGCATAGGATCGAAAATAACCCACTGTTACCAATACATGCAAAAATTTCAGTACTAATACCACAGCGAGTAAAGTCCAGACAACCAACTTGGAGAACATCAGTCTGCCTACAGGACAATCGCTTCAACATCAAAGATGCCTGGAATAATCAACGGCAGGAGCAAACTTCCCTGACACATCATCACATAATTGAAACTCCCTGGGAGCGGCCCTCAGGCTTTCGGTTATCTCGACGACACTGGTGCTCTTTGAACCGGATAAGAATGAACCAGGACTGGTGCAGTGCAATGATGATCTGAATGGAGTTTGCTGATCTTAGAACCATAAAAAATTGTTTTGCGGCTAAAGTGCATCTATGCGTGGATATATTTTCTATAGTTCTGGAATATAAAGCCGCTCATGGCAGGTGTTATTAAAATTGCAATTTTGGATGCAGTCATTCTTTATAATGATGAAAATATGGCTAGGATGAAAGTCTCGAAGTTCACAGCAAGTTCTTTCACACAATATATCCTAACAAATACTGAGTTATAGCGCATCACAGGAGCTGAAAAAGGTCTGTTAAGTACCTACCAAAGGTTGAAATGGAGCATAGAGAAGCAAGAAGAAAAGTCTTGAGGAGGAGGATGGTGGTGGTGATGGTTGTTACTATAGTACAGTTCTGGAGCATTATAATGAGGTAGAATTTTAAAGAAAAAGTTGCTCAGCTGTAACTGGTTCTAGCATATATTACCTCTTCCCTCAATGAACTTTTTTTCTCATTTTAGTAATATACTAAAGATTTTCACAAGGGAAAATCTTAAAATTTCCTATCAGAGATGAGAATCTGAAGATGAAGGCTAAAATTAAATGAAATATTTTTGATTTATAACTGTTGAAATATGCCGTCCTATTTCTGTTTAAATCCTTAAAATCTTTAAATTTGGAACTCGTCTTAATCACATTACAGAATCACAGAAATGTATACAGTATCCATGTTCTGGAGATAGTTATATCAGCTATGAACAGTACACCAAATTTCAGGAAGTTGTCATTAAATACTGGGTTAAAAACTTAAAAATCACCCTAATAGTGACATACGGTTCGACATTAATCTGGGACCAATTTAAAAAGAATAACCTCACGGAAATCGAAATATTAAGAGTAACATTCTTGAAAAAGGCCTTATGTATTTCAAAGTAAACACCCTCACGCCCATCATATGTACTCGCAAGAGATTTCTTCTACATTGAGGATTTGAGATATGATCCTTCTCTGCCGTCAACAGAAGCATACCAGAGTTTACTCCGAAAAAAGTAATTAAAAATGGAGGAAATATTTTCTGTCCGCCTCTGTGGTGTAGTGTTTAGTGTGATTAGCTGCCATCCCCGGAGGTCCGGGTTCGATTCCCGGCTCTGCCACGAAATTTGAAAAGTGGTACGAGGGCTGGAACGGGGTCCACTCAGCCTCGGGAGGTCAACTGAGTAGAGGTGGGTTCGATTCCCACCTCAGCCATCCTGGAAGTGGTTTTCGGTGGTTTCCCACTTCTCCTCCAGGCAAATGCCTGGACGGTACCTAACTTAAGGCCACGGCCGCTTCCTTCCCTCTTTCTGGCCAGTCCCATCCAAGACCCCTGTTCAGCATAGCAGGTGAGGCCGCCTTGTCGAGGTACTGGTCATTCTCCCCAGTTGTATCCCCGACCCAAAGTCTGAAGCTCCAGAACACTGCCCTTGAGGCGGTAGAGGTGGGATCCCTCGCAGAGTCCGAGGGAAAAACCGACCCTGTAGGGTAAAAAGATTAAGAACGAACGGAAATATTTTCTGATTTTTACGCTACAGATGCAATTATCAATAGAAAATGAATAAAAGCCAATTATGCATTGAGACAAATCACGATGCGCTTCGCGGTTCATGGTTTTCACCACTCTATCTGCACGAGAGACATCAACCGTAAGATCTATGGGCATGCAGAATTTGTGATAACCCATGTGACAGGTATCACGTAATGACATGAAATGTCTCTGACGAAATTCTGTGAAAGTGCTTAAGATTTAAGAATATGTACTCTACTTATGCATATTGTGCAAAATTAAATTAATAACTTTCTTCAATCTGCCGAAACGTTTTGAATTAAAAATGTTATAGCCTAACTAAAAGAGAATACATATGGTAACGGGATTATAATTACATAATAAACGCGTTAATTACAATAGAATGTTATTGAAAGAACATCATCACATTCTATCAAATCGCACTAAAAGGTATTTACAAATATATTAACATTTATGTCTATTCCTGTTTACATTCGTAAAAATGTGAAATTTGGGACTTACCTGAATGTAGTCCTCACTACTCTCCATTCTTCTATTTCCAAACATTTTTGAGTGTGATTTTATAGAATCTGATGACGTTCATTCAAGAAGGAAACTTTTCATTCTATTTTAATTAAGTTGTTCCTTTTTTATGTACAATTTTTACGATACTTTTTCAGCTAGTTTATGATTTTATTTATTCAAAATTATTTTCGGCAGACTGAAGAATCTAATGGATTCGAAACTGAAAAGAGCTGGCTTCAAATATCACAAAAAATATTGTGGAAGCATGTAAATAAATAATTAAAAATTCCTTGAAATCACCTTATCACTATATTGAAAATCTATGTAATGATTGTTTATATATATACACTGACTGACAGAGCAAATGCAACACCAACAAGGAGTGGTCAGAACTTTATGCCAATTGCAGGGTAGACTGACGTCACTGAGGTATGCTCATGATGTGAAATGCGCCGTTGTGCTGCGCACGTAGCGAACGATAAATGGGACACGGCGTTGGCGAATGGCCCACTTCGTACCGTGATTTCTCAGCCGACAGTCATTGTAGAACGTGTTGTCGTGTGCCACAGGACACGTGTATAGCTAAGAATGCCAGGCCGCCGTCAACGGAGGCATTTCCAGCAGACAGACGACTTTACGAGGGGTATGGTCATCGGGCTGAGAAGGGCAGGTTGGTCGCTTCGTCAAATCGCAGCCGATACCCATAGGGATGTGTCCACGGTGCAGCACCTGTGGCGAAGATGGTTGGCGCAGGGACATGTGGCACGTGCGAGGGGTCCAGGTACAGCCCGAGTGACGTCAGCACGCGAGGATCGGCGCATCCGCCGCCAAGCGGTGGCAGCCCCGCACGCCACGTCAACCGCCGTTCTTCAGCATGTGCAAGACACCCTGGCTGTTCCAATATCGACCAGAACAATTTCCCGTCGATTGCTTGAAGGAGGCCTGCACTCCCAGCGCCCGCTCAGAAGACTACCATTGACTCCACAGCATAGACGTGCACGCCTGGCATGGTGCCGGGCTAGAGCGACTTGGATGAGGGAATGGCGGAACGTCGTGTTCTCCGATGAGTCACGCTTCTGTTCTGTCAGTGATAGTCACCGCAGACGAGTGTGGTGTCGGCGTGGAGAAAGGTCAAATCCGGCAGTAACTGTGGAGCGCCCTACCGCTAGACAACGCGGCATCATGGTTTGGGGCGCTATTGCGTATGATTCCACGTCACCTCTAGTGCGTATTCAAGGCACGTTAAATGCCCACCGCTACGTGCAGCATGTGCTGCGGCCGGTGGCACTCCCGTACCTTCAGGGGCTGCCCAATGCTCTGTTTCAGCAGGATAATGCCCGCCCACCCACTGCTCGCATCTCCCAACAGACTCTACGAGGTGTACAGATGCTTCCGTGGCCAGCGTACTCTCCGGATCTCTCACCAATCGAACACGTGTGGGATCTCATTGGACGCCGTTTGCAAACTCTGCCCCAGCCTCGTACGGACGACCAACTGTGGCAAATAGTTGACAGAGAATGGAGAACCATCCCTCAGGACACCATCCGCACTCTTATTGACTCTGTACCTCGACGTGTTTCTGCGTGCATCGCCGCTCGCGGTGGTCCTACATCCTACTGAGTCGATGCCGTGCGCATTGTGTAACCTGCATATCAGTTTGAAATAAACATCAATTATTCGTCCGTGCCGTCTCTGTTTTTTCCCCAACTTTCATCCCTTTCGAACCACTCCTCCTTGGTGTTGCATTGTCACTGTCAGTCAGTGTATATATATATATATAAAGATCCCTCAGATGAAATCTCCCAAAACTCCATCAAGTATATTCTGAGAAAAGAAAGAACATTTTTGGATCAGGCTGGAATTAAAATGTTAAATTCAATAACATTTTTGAGAAAATCTTTAAAAATTCTGAAAAGCATTGCATAATTTGTCTTGTATGTTAGGAATGCTGTGTGCAAAATTTCACAAGTTTGTCCTAAAATATGTGTGCGTAGTGCTTTGTAAATTTAAAGCATGTATTTCACAGACGTCTTCCCCTTCATGGTATTGGTATGTTGTTTGACATGCACTATAAAACCAAATAATATTTCAGTCATTATTCAACCACTGCGCGCTTCTCTCGTTCCGAACCCCATATTTCACAATTTGACTATCCAGAACACCGCATTATGTCTCGTAAAACAAACCCGCCGCGGCAAATCTACCTCTCAAGAATTCAAAAGATCACAGTCAGTACCATTAGCTCGTTCCACACGTCCTGAATATAACTTACGCTTCACTAACCATAAATCTTATGATGGAACACAAACAAGGTAGAAACATTTTTAATGATCAAGTCGTCTCTCTTTGAGACTGTGTTCTATATGCGATAACAACACCCTCCCTGCTGATTGATTGTAAACACATTCGTGATCAAAGTGAAAGTCCAAAGAAGAGAAAGGCTTCCCTTTTTCAGCTTTTTAAGTCTCTGGAACCACGTTATTCAGAACGGATGTCTCGTTTGGACGCTAACAGCGAGCTTGGCGTTATCATCTAACAAGTCATTTGAACAGCGTCTCTCTCGACTCATCCTTGCCAGCAGACGAAACAAGGAATGTGATATCAAAACTTTTTACCCATACCAAGGTCACGCAATCAGATGCGTATACAGTGTTTCCTTTCTGGCTTAGTTTTGAGAGACGATCTAATAAACAAAAGTACGCTAGGTTAAATGGCTCAGACGGTTGAGGCGCTGACCATCTGACTTCAAATTGGCAGGTTCGATCCTGGCTCAGTCCTCTGGTACTTAAAGGTCCCCAAAGACGTCAGCCTCGAGTCAGTATATATACCTGCACTTAAAAGATCATCTGTGGGACTAAATTCCGGTTCCTCGGCGTCTCCAGAAACCGTTATATTAATTAGTGGGGCGTAAAGCCAATAACATTATAATAATTATTATTAGAAATCTACGTATATTTGGAGAATATAGCACACACCATGCACAAAATAATATTGTCGGTTTTTCGGACAAGAAAACAAAATGAATAATGGCACACTGATAAAACAAATTTTTAATAAAATCATAAAGCTTAGACATTAAAGGCCGCGGGTTCAGTTCCTCGTAATCTGCAGGGCTTCGGGCTGAACAGCGGTCGTTTGCTAGCCCAAGGCCCTTCAGGGCTGTAGTGCCATGGATTAGGTTGATTAGGTTAGTTAGATATTGAATGACCTCAAAAACGGGAATATTGAGTTTAAGGTAAGGTAAGGGTGTATTCTGCCCGAAGGCAGGTCCGAACCTCCACAGAGGTGTGTGTCTGAGCTGGAGTTTACGTACGGTAGGGTAGCCAGTTCCCTTCCGCTCCTCCATTCCCCTACCCCCACCAACAGCGCGTGGCAACCCATCCAAATCTCGACCACGCCCAATGTTGCTTAACTTCGGAGATCTCACGGGATCCGGTGTTTCAACACGGCTACGGCCGTTGGCTATTGAGATTAAGGACACACATAATAGGAAGTTGTTTAGGGACCAAATTCAAAACATGATATTCAGGGATGAACAAGAAAGGTAAAGAACACAGAACAGCTCCCGAAACAGAAATCAGAACGCATGAAACATGTGGGCGAAGAGAAAGAAGCAGTAAAGTAAGAATTGACGTATTGATTTAACGTGCTCTCTGAAAGTGATCTTCGATTAAATAAATAAATAAATAAGTAAAAAATTAATTAATTAATTAATTAATTAATTAAATAAAACCATGTCCGCCTCTGTGGTGTAGTGGTTAGCGTGATTAGCTGCCACCCCCGGAGGCCCGGGTTCGATTCCCGGCTCTGCCACGAAATTTGAAAAGTGGTACGAGGGCTGGAACGGGGTCCACTCAGCCTCGGGAGGTCAACTGAGTAGAGGTGGGTTCGATTCCCACCTCAGCCATCCTCGAAGTGGTTTTCCGTGGTTTCCCACTTCTCCTCCAGGCGAATGCCGGGATGGTACCTAACTTAAGGCCACGGCCGCTTCCTTCCCTCTTCCTTGCCTATCCCTTCCAATCTTCCCATCCCTCCACAAGGCCCCTGTTCAGCATAGCAGGTGAGGCCGCCTGTGCGAGGTACTGGTCATTCTCCCCAGTTGTATCCCCCGACCAAGAGTCTGAAGCTCCAGGACACTGCCCTTGAGGCGGTAGAGGTGGGATCCCTCGCTGAGTCCGAGGGAAAAACCGACCTGGAGGGTAAACAGATGATGATGATGATGAAATAAAACCATTTTAGTTGCCTTCTACGGCTGGCAGGGGATTACGTGGATGTATTCTATTCCCCTCTCCCAAGAGGGTATATGACTGAGGTCTGATATGTTTGCTGGGGAGCATCAGCTGAGGCAAGTGGTGCGAATGATGGTTTCATGCGGTGTTTTATTAGGATTATTGGTTTCGTGAGGGATCTATCCAGCAAGTAATGCCATTGTTTGCAGACAGTGATTCCGGCTCGAAGAGCTCAATAACAATGGGTAGTGCATACAGACCTGTGTACATTACGGGAGTTGGTTTGGTACGGCTCGCTGAGTTTGAGAATTAATATTTGCTCCAGTTCTGCATAGTGAACAGCTTGTTATTCATATTGTCGAAAGCTTGTTCCTTTGATATTTTACGATTCATTTATCAAAATACAATGTATCTTTATTTCTTGTTCACAATCCCATTCAGTAAGCCTACATATCCAGTAGAAGAGTTCGGAAGTAACTCAGCAAAGTAATCGATTGTCTCGTAAAAAATACTTTTTAAGTAACTTTTACTTGTAATCGTTAATTTTTACAAATTGTAATTTTATTCCTAATTTCTTTCTTAATCTGTTTACCCTCCAGGGTTGTTTCATTCTCTCGGAATCAGCGAGAAATCCTACCTCTACCGCCTCAAGGGCAGTGTCCTGAAGGGTGAGACTTTGGGTGGGCATACAACTGGGAAGGAGGACCAGTACTTCGTCCAGACAGCCTCGCCTGCTATGCTGAACAGGAGCCTTGTTGGGGGGGGGGGAAGCTTGGACGGGATAGACAAGGAAGAGGGAAGGAAGCAGCCATGGCCTTAAGGTAGATACCATCCCGGCATTTGCCTAGAGGAGAAGTGGGAAACCACGGAAAACCACTTCCAGGATGGCCGAGGAGGGAATCAAACCCACCTCTACTCAGTTGACCTCCCTAGGCTGAGTGGACCCCGTTCCAGACCTCGCACCACTTGTCCAATTTCGTGGCAGAGCCGGGAATCGAAGCCGGACCTCCGGGGGAAGCAGCTAATCACACTAACCACTACATCACAGAGGTGGACTACAACACACACCCAATGAACGTTAAAATTCCTGACCCAGCCGGGAATCGAACCCGGGTCCTCTGGACCAAAGGCCAGCACGCTAACCATTTAGCTATGCAGCAGGACAAACTCGTGCCCTCATCCTGATGTGGTGCACCTCTCTTCAGGCACACCCTCAATGGATGTGAGCTGCATGTACCATTTCAACCACATATCAGCCCTCCTGCCATTCTTAAATTTCTGGCAGAACCGGGAATCGGATCCGGGCCTCCGAGGACGGCAACTAACCGTTACGCTACGGAGGTGGACATGACAAGTAGGGAAGAGAGTAGAATTCAAGCCAGTGAAATGAAATACTGTACAAGTATGATAGGAAAGGGAAGGAAAGGCAGATTGAGAAACGAAGATGTGAGAAAGGAGGTCGGAAGGTACAACCTAAATGAGGGAATTGATAGGAGTTACGATGGTTTGGACATATAAAGTGGATGGAGGAGCAAAGAATACCAAAACAGATGACGGAGATAAAGTTCATAATTTCAGAAGAATAACCCTTTGTAATTATGCTAGTTTATCATAAGAGGGGCTGGTAATATTTTAAATGTAAATCATGTTGCAAACACGTTGAAAATTCTAAGCTGTCTGAACTACAAGTCCTACTAAAAATGGAGCCCTTCAAGTATAATTAGGAAGAATTTGATTTTCTACAAAAGAGTTCGTACACATTTTCTTCCTAACGGTACTAGTCTTTGCGAGGGAAGGTGCGTGCTTTATCCGATAACAGCAAAACAATGCATAAACGTTCACTCAAGTCGAAAAGAAAAGGCGCATACATGCATAAATCTGAATTACTTTTCCTATACAAAAGTCCGTATGCATTTCCTTCGGGACTGTTACATTTTTTTAGATAATTAGGCCGTACTCGTCTACGTGTTAAAAGAAAATTTCGCATATACGGCCTGGAAAGCTCTAACGTCGAACATGCTACAGCTGGAATGATTAGGTGGAAAATCGTTATTGTTATTCAGTAGTGGTGCAATTCCAACATTTTTAGCAATGTTAGACATTTTTACTCTGTGAGAGAAATTCTGTTAAGATGGAAGACAGGGACAATGAACGAAAATCTAACAAATCTAAGGAGAAGTACAGTACATTGGAACCATTAACAGACAATACACTTCCTATTTTGTTAGAAGAACTATGGTAACTGAGAGACTTATTGATGTTGAGGAGCGGCGTCCAAATTGCTTCACATTGCACAAATCAGCACAGGTGTATAAATATGTAGACACACTGTGAAATAGAGTCGATTTGCCAAGTGAAGGGGGAAGGAAGTGCTGCGGAGATAGCGAGCGACTCAAACTGTTCTGGCGATAGAGGTGAAGACGGGCGTGCACTACGACAAAAATTTGAGAAGTTGTTTACGCTTATTTGTAACAAGTTCATTTGCGCCTGGTTTTAAGACGATTCTTGTATCACGCAAACAAGATAAATTAAAAGAAAAACAGCAATTTGTATTTTGTGTATTAGCAAGCAGTCCGCCTCTGTGATGTAGTGGTTAGTGTAGTAAGCTGCCAACCACGGAGACCCGGATTAGTTTTCCGACTCTGCCACGATGTTTGAAAAGAGGTACGAGGGCGGTAACGGGGTCCATTAAGCCTCAGGATGTCAACTGAGTAGAGGGGATTCGATTTCCACCTCAGCCATCCTCTAAGTGCTTTTCCGTGGTTTCCCACTTCTTCTTCCGGGAAATTGCAGGATGGTACGTAACTTAAGGCCATGGCCTCATCCTTCCCACTTCCTCGTCTATCCCTACTAATGTTTCCATCCAAACAAGACATCTGTTCAGCATAGCAGGTGAGGCCGCCTGGGTGAGGTATTGATCCTCCTTCCGAGTTGTATCTCCGACCAAATGTATCACGTTGCAAGACAGTGGCATTGGAGAGGCAGAGACGGGCTCCCTCGCTGAGTTCGTGGGAAAACTAGCTTTGGATGGTAAACTGACTAAATAATAATAATAATAATAATAATAATAATAATAATAATAATAATAATAATAATAATAATAATAATAATAATAATAATAACAAACACATGCTACTTTTATTGTTATTTAAAAGTAGATGTACGTTTACCAATGTAGAAATATAAGTTACCCATTATTTTTAGTCTATTTTGTCAATTGTTTTTTATGCTACGTGGCACAATGATATTTTTCTCCTTTTGTACACATTTTTATTTACGTCAAATCAAACGAAATTACAGCAGCCGTAATTCTGACATCAAATTATTTGTTGTTCTATCGTAGCCTCTTCCTTCACGTAACAAGCAATTTGATTGACTAATTAACAATGATGTTGGTTTTGTCGTAATTTCTAAACCTTTTCTTTATATTTGTGGTAGGTGAAGAGACTTCCCCGCCACGTGAAGATACTTTCTTTTCTTCTTCCAATTGGCATTCCATCCGAAGGAGCATGCAGCGAGCTCTGATGAAACATTAAAGGAGAAGGTAGGATTCTAAAATGTCGCACCATGGGGCCTATCATGGCGAGTTTCTCTACTGGAAGGGACATGGTAATGATTGAGGATGGTTTCGACAAGATAAACAGACTGGGCGATTCACAAGTTGAGGTTGGCCTCGATTGAAAACTGAACTATGTGACTATATTTTGGTATCAGAACTTAAAAGGGAGGGAACTTCATTCACCGAACTTTATTATAATAATAATTTCGTGTGGCTATTACTAGCCGATTGCAGCCCTTGTAAGGCAGACCCGTCCGATGAGGGTGGGCGGAATCTGCCATGCATAGGTAACTGCGTGTTATTGTGGTGGAGGATAGTGTTATGTGTGGTGTGTGAGTTGCAGGAATGTTGGGGACATCACAAACACCCAGCTCCCGGGCCATTGGAATTAACCAATGAAGGTTAAAATCCCCGAACCGGCCCGGAATCGAACCCGTGACCCCCTCAACCGAAGGCCAGTACGCTGACCATTCAGCCAACGAGTCGGACACCGAACTTTATTGTCACAGGTTGTATATAAAGAGGCAGCCTTGGGAGTTGGAGTTGAATTTTTAGCGAAACTTGCTAGTGTAAAAGTCGTTTGTCAAGTGTTGTACTCATATTGTGATTCTGGTTGTTGTTAATCGGCTGACATGCTACTGTAGCAGTCAAATGTTTGTCAAGATGGCGGTTTAATAATGTGTGTATATAATGTGTATATAATTTGTAAACAAAATAGTTCACACAATGGACAGTATCTCATGTGGTGCAATTTCGTGAGTACTTGTTACACATTTTCTTGCTGTGTGAGTATTTTCTACAAGTCAATATTAGGTGTTTTAGATCTACAAGCTCACCGGGATCTGATGGTCAGATGGGCGATATAGTAATGTTAATTCTCGATAAATGGCTTGGATAGCATGCTTGTCCGAACTTCATCCTAATTATGGACGTGATGTGTCCTCGGTTAAGAAATAAAGACGGAAACCATTCTTTACGTGGGATGATAGGTTAAATGCTTACGCAGTGTTTATCTTTCGTACGTGGGAGATAGTTCACCCCTCGTATGCTTCACTTGCCACTGTTCTGTGTAGGGCAATTGTGCTGCTTGAAGGAGACCTTTGTACTCGGGAGATGGTTCGAACCTCACTGTCGGGAGCGCTGTAGATGCCTTTCCATGGTTTCCCATTTTCACACCAGGCAAATGTTGGTCCTGTACCTTAATTAAGGCTATAGCCACTTCCTTCCCACTCATACCTCTTTCCTATTCCATCGTCAAAAAAACTTTCCGTGTCGGTACGACGTAAAAGCAAATAATAAAAAGGAATAAGGAAAGAAGACCTTTTCATTATTTTCATTATTTAAAATGCCTAAATCACTTTTGATCCATAATAAATTCTTCTCGATGTTGCTTCGAAAATCGAGAATCGGCGAGAATGGAAATATATTCAAAGTGTTGAGAGCTCTAAATTACAGCTTATAGTATTGCTAAGAGTTCGGCAGGGAATATGGATGCTTCATGGTGAAGAGATGGGGAAGCAAATACGGACGGGAATTGAGGTGGAACTGTGCTGGCCAGTCATTCCGAGTCTCACACTGTGCGGAATTCTGGGCACAGATGATGAAGAGGCTGGGGAGAGAGATGAAACCTAGCTGAGATATTGATCAGTTACAAGTAATAATTGGAGTAGCCTCAGTGTCTCAGGCGGCAGCACGCCAGCCTCTTATAACTTGGTACCGTGGTACAAACCCCGGTCACTCCATGTGAGATTTGTGCTGCACAAAACGG